>NC_057863.1:432982350-433678600 GCF_019393635.1 Dromiciops gliroides
AAGTCTACTCTTCCTTTGCCATATAATGTTCCTGTTTAATTCCTCTTGTGGTAGTTTTTATACATGTTTCAGTGTAATCAAAACACCTTCACATATGCATGTGCTCTTTCTTGAACACATGCCAGGGTACAGGCAACTTTGGGTATGTTTTTTTAAAATATGGTATGATTACATTCCCTGTTTCTCATGGCATCTTTGTGACATGGAGGTGACCCCAATTTCTTAATAGCTAGCACTTATAAAACTCCCTAAATATTATCTCCTTTGGTCCTCACAACAATCCTGTGAGACAGGCAACATTATCCCCATCTCACAGATGAGAAAACTGAGGCAGGATCACATAGCTTATTAAATGTCTTAGGCTGAATTTGAACTCAGATCTTCCTGACTCCAGGTCCAGCCTTCTTTCCACTGGGGATACACTTTCTAATACCAATACAATGATCCAGGTGGGGACATAAGAAAACCCTACACTCAGAACTGTTCCTCATATCAGAAACTGAACTCCAGTTATAGAAAAAAACAAAACAAAACAAAAAACCCTCATTGCCATGAAGACACCACCACAAGAACACAGATGGCCGTCTAAACATCTGCTCTTGGTGGGAGCCCCCTTCCTTCCTATCTCCCTAGTCACTATCCTCAGCTTGGGTTCTCTAAGGTCTGCCACCCTCCCCTGCTTTTCTCCTACCAATGTCTATCATCATATTTTCAGCCCAGGGTATATTGAAGTTTGCTAATTGCCATCTGCCAAGCTGCTAAAGCCTGAACTGCTGGGACCAGTGAAAATTGCTGTCCTGCTCATGGCAATAGCAGTGTAGTGCATAAAAACATAGAGGGATCGACACATAATTTTGGAGCTGGGACCATACCCCGCAGCACATCTTTGATGTGGACTCGAGGCAGTTGAGGTGAAGGGGATCCAGGCTTCCACAGTCTGGGAGACAAAGTGAGAGTTGCCTTCTAACTGTATGCAGAATCAGGTTTAGTGTATTTTCTAAGATACTGGCTCAAGTGACTTTTCAGATTTTTTTGTTATTATTATTATTTTGTAGTTGATAATACTTTGTATTTATAGAGTAGCTTTCATCCCAGAGAAGCAAATCCCAAGGTACTTTACTGAATACATATTATAGTTTGCAGTGAACATCCTAGTTACCATGACAACCATACTCTTAATCCCTTTTTTTGCTAACTTGTAACTTTTTCCCCCAAAATATCCTTCCTTTGAACTGAAACTTTCTATACTTGAACTCTAGTAAAACTTTTACTTTTTAAAACTTATTTCTTCACAGTGTAAAAGGTTGAATTAATCCTTTTCAGGATAGCTTTGTGTTGTGGTGTGAGTTTTTGTTATAATCCATAGTATCACATTTCATCTTGAAGCTTCAAGCTTATCTGAACCAAGATAAAAACCTATTATCCAGCCTTCTTTGGGGCTGTGACTCTTGAACTTGATATATATGTTATATCCAACCCTTGAAAAGTTTCATTGTCTCTGGACCACATTAAGAGGTCAAATAGGATGGTACTAGGACCAAATCAGCTATTAGTAAGGTTTATAGATGAATTATATAATAAGGGCTAACATTTATATAGCATAATGATAATAATAGCTAGCATTTTTATAGATATCAAAGGTTTGGAAAGCACTTCAAAAATATGATCTCATTTTATCCTTACAACAACTCTAGGAGGTAGGTGCTATTATTATGCCCTATTTTATATATGAGGAAAGTAAGGTAGACAGAGTTTAAATGACTTACCCATGGTCACACAATATCTAAATCTGGATTTGAACTCAGGTCAAGGAATAAAGTTAAGCATGACCAGAGCTAGCCTGACCTGATATAGAAGGTCCCATAAGACACCCAGCAATCAGGACAGATCTCCATCCCTAAAGCCACCTAGCTACAGAGACAGGAGCCCAAGGGGACTTTGGAATTAGAACTTGGTGGGACCATGCTCTATAGAAACTGCTATAAGTTATAACCTCCCCTTCTTCTGCCTTCTCCAGAGACTAAAATAGTAAAGAGGGTGAAGGGAATGTTTCTATGTTCTTGCTATACCTTTAGAGTAAATATCTTTGTAAAAACCTAATCTGAATGCTAAATGGTTGAATGGGACTGGGGGCAGGAGACCCTTAAAATTTGAAGAATGCAGTTGTTTGGGGTTCGAGCCAACGGCAGAGAGACTAGACACACCCACAGACCCCTATGAGCATAACAGAGAACCCTGATGGAGAGAAGAAACATAACATTCTGGGCCTTGAGGCAGTGGGGACCTGGATAACATTTTAACTTTTACAAAGTGCTTTATCTGTTTTATATTAATCGATCAAGGTTTCTAAGTAGTTATGACTGAAGAAAAATAATTGCTAACAAATCGCCAGGCAAAATAGTATCAGAGCATATTCTGCTGCTTACGACCTATGTGGTTAGAGACATTGGGGTAGAATAATGGAAAGAGTGCAGGCTTTTGAGTCAGAGAACCCAGAGTCAAATGCTGTCTCTGTCAATTACTACATATGTGACCTTGGGCAAGTCACTTAACATCTCTGAGCCTCAGTTTGTTTCTTTGTAAAATGGGGATGAGAGGCTGGACTAGATGACTTCTAAGGCCTCTTGCAATTCTAAGTTCATGATTTGGGACAAATAACTTCACTTTTCTGGGTCCTAGTTCCCTTATCAGTGAAATGAGAGAGAGAAACTAAATAATCTCGAGGATACCTTCTATCTCTGAATACCATAACCCTACGAAACAACTTCAGAGAGTGCCGTAGTGTTGTGGAATTCTGTCTGGGGCATAACATCAGCTATAGCATCTGCCTCTCTGACAGTGATCTTTCCTGAGCAAAGACTTTTCTCTGGCTGTATGAGGTAAAAGACTGCCTGTCCCAAGCAGCACGTGGTCTGCCAACCATGGCTCCTGAGTTTGGAAAGGGCAGCTTTAAGGTTTTCTAATCGTGGGGTTGCTGATCTTCATGTGACAACTGATGCCATTAACACAGGAGCTCCGATAAATACTGTTTTAGACCCATGGCATGTTAGAGCTGGAAGGAACCTGAGAGATCTCTGACGGACTCAATGTCCAGCTACAAAAACAAAGGGGAAACATATCCATGGGTATTTCTGGAAATAGAAACTGGAGACGATGATTCTAGAAAGATCAGATGAGGCACACTAATATCCAGATCCAACTGAAGGGTCTGTAGAATTTGGTTCAAAGATCACACAAACAAGAGAAAGCAAAGTGATCTATTGGAAATAGACATCTACCTCCACCATTATGGCTCACAGAAACTATGTTGGCCCAAGGTCACACAAGCACTAAGTGGTAAAGGCTTGACTCAAACCCAGGTCATCTGACTGTAAGCCCTGGACCAGGCCAGTGTGTGTCCAGAAGTATCATAATCTCCTTGTCCTACTTCTTTCTCAATAGCTCCTCCTTTTTTGTCTCATTCACTAACTCTTCATCCTCTTTCTGACCTTGTAAGTGTTCCATAAGGTTCTATCTTGGTCGTCTTCTGCATATGTGTTTACAAGGGTGTAGGTATTTATTCTCCTCCCCCAGCAATTTCATTCATTTCATTTCCAACCCTTCAAATGCTGCCTCTAAGCATATAACATTTTATACCTTTAACAAAGTCTCTTGCTATCCTTGTGGACGAGATGGGGAGATATGGGCTTATAAAAAGTACATTAAAAAGAATCAGATTGGGGGCGGCTAGGTGGCTCACTGGATAATGCACCGGCCTTGGATTCAGGAGGACCTGAGTTCAAATCCAGCCTCAGACACTTGACACCAGCTGTGTGACTTTGGGCAAGTCACTTAACCCTCATTGCCTCACAAAAATTAAAAATTAAAAAAAGAATCAGATTTAGTTGAATGACAAGAATGAGAATAGTCTTTAATAGGTCAATAGCCATTTGGATGGAAGTCTCTAGTGGAGTGACTAGGCTGTTCAATATATTTTATAGGTGGATTATCTAAAGGCATAAATGGTATGCTTGTCAAATATGCAATCGACAGGAATCTAAAGCATCAGATGAGTTTCAAGATCAAAAAAGGCTCCAATAGGTTGGAACAATTGACCAAATTGAATAAGATAACATTTATTAGGGATAAAAGTAAAGTTATAAACTCAAATTCACAAGAATGGAGGCCATTAGCTGTTCAGCAGTTTCCACGAAAAATATCTGGGGAGTTTCGGTGACCAAAACTTAATATGAGTCAAAAATGTCACATGTCAGCCAAAAACACATGCTGAAGTAAGATCCATTGTGGCCAGAAAAGAATTGATAATTCTCTTTCCATGAAGCTTTTCCTCATCTCTCTCCTCCCCCAATCAGCAATGAATTATCTTCTTCAGACCTCTGGTAACATTTTGTTTTATAATTCTAGGTTGCCCAGTGGATAGAGTGCCAAACCTAAGGTCAGGAAGACTCCTCTTCATGAATTCAAATCTGGCCTCAGACACTTAACTATCTGTGTGACCCTGGGCAAGTCATTTAACCCTGTTTGCCTCAGTTTCCTCACCTGTAAAATGAACTGGTGAAGGAAATTGCAAACCGCTCCAGTATCTCTGCTAAGAAAATTTCAAATCGGGTCATGAAGAGCCAAATGCGACTGAAACAACTGAACGATAATAGCACTTTCCTTCTAGTACATCGTATGTAATAGTTATATGAAAGCACCACCTCTTATGCAAAGTCTTTCCTGATGGCCCTGTTGCTAGTGCCCTCCATAAAAATCACCTTGCACCTGTTCTGTTACCCACATACATATGTACATGTTGTCTTTCTTGGTAACATTTGTTACCAAGGTTTAGATAAGGTTTGCGAAGCATTGTCCCTGTGCCATCTCTCTTATAGATGAGGCTGAGAGATTCTGTGACTTGCCCAGGGTCACAGCTTGTATATCATGAAGTGGGATTTGAATTTACATCCTCCTGACTCCCAAGTCCAGCAGGATTCCCCACATGCCACCTAACAACCTGGAGTATTAGCAACGTGAGGAGAGTGTTTTCACTTATCTTTTTATCTGCAGTATGTGTCCAACATTTAATTAATGCTTCCTGTTTGATTTCATTTGCATCTTATCCTTTTCCTTTCTGTAGCTTAGTCTCGTAGGGGATCCTGTCCTGGTTTTTTTTTTTCTCTTTCAACTCCTAGTCCAGGGCTGTGTACACAAAAATTCTTAATAAATATTTGCTGAAGGAATGAATGAATTCAGTGTGGGTCACATCAAGTTTGAGGTACAAGAAGGGCAGATGAGTGGAGGTTTTCAACACACAGTTGGGAACAACTTGATTCCTTCTTCTGCTTATACTATTCAAGCTGTTTTAAATACTCTCCTTGTAGCCCTCCATTATATCATTCTATCCTTTTCCCCATCACCCAATTTCCACACATTTTAATATTCCTTGTCCTTCAAGGCCCATTTAAAATATTTTCTTTCCCATGGACCCTTCTCTGTCTTCACACACCCCAGCCCTACTCTCTTACTGCAGTATGAGAAATGTTCTCTACCTCCTCTAAGCCCCTTCAGAATTTAGGCATTCCTTTGTTACTTTTCATTATCTACCCTATGGTTATTTGTGCATGTTTTCTGGCCACTTTTACTAGATTGTAAGCTTCTGAAGGGAAGGAACTATGTTTCACTCCTTTTTTGTATTTTCCCTAGGGCTAAGCACCTGGTGAGTGTTCAATAAACAAGTATTAAATATGGAAAATTCCCTATATCAAAGGACACCGAAGAATCTGCAATAGTAAATTCCACTTAGGGACATTTTGTTTTCCTAAGTGTAACATTTCCCACATAATAGCAGTATTCTGACTTCCAGTAGGATGAAGAATGAATAGTGTAGCCCAAGGGAGTGGCTCACCCCCAGAGTATTTAGAAATAGAGGTGGACAGAAAAAAAAATGGTCACACTGACATTCACAATGTTCTCACTTGGATGGGAGGTTTTTATTAGGAACAGCAGTACAAGAATAAGGAATAAGAAAAAAAGTTGTATAGTTGGTCTGATAGAGTCAAAAATAGAGGACAAAAGGTAAAAAAAACTAAAATATAGTAAGAAAACTCAAAAACTGAGAAACTCAAGGCAGCATCAAAGAGGAAGGTTTCTAGTAGATTCTGAGGATCTTCGTTTAAATCTTGACTTCGATATCCACCACTTTTGCAACCTTGGCCAAGTCACTTAAACTTTGGGCATTGGCTTAGGAAGCCTCTGAGCTTCCTTTCAGCTGTGAGTCTTTGGCCTGTGACATCTCCCTCCACTTTTAAACTCTATTTGAATAAAGAAGAGGCAGAATTAAAGAACTTTGTAATGGTAGAGATCAGGAAAAGGCACAGCATCATCAAAGATATGTTATGAAAGCTATGAAAATCCATCTGTCCACCCTAGAGGTGCTGCATGATCCTGGAGCCTAGAGGGAGGGTTTCCCTGGCTTCCTTCAAGTCCCAGCTAAAATCACACCTTGCCAGTCCCTCTTAATTTTAGAGTTCACCTTCTGTTATTTGTAATTTATCCTATCTCTTTCTTTTTTGTTTGTTTTTGGGTTGTTGTTTTTTTGCCAGGCAATGAAGGTTAAGTGACTTGCCCAGGGTCACACAGCTAGTAAGTATCAAGCATCTGAGGCTGGATTTAAACTCGGGTCCTCCTGAGTCCAAGGCCAGTGCTTTATCCACTGCACCACCTAGCTGCCCCCATATCTTTCTTATAACTGTAGTTATTTTGATGTCTTCCCCATTAGACTGTATGCACCTTGAGGACAAGAACTATTTCTTTGTATCCTCAGGACTTAGCATGAGATATAGTAAGTGCTTAATAAATGCTTATTGACAGATCAAATGACCCCCGGATGGCCAGTGAGGGTTTCCATTTGGTCCTCCTTCCTTAGGAATCGTTTTGTAAAAATATTAAGGGGGAAAATAATTTTATGAATAATATTAGATTAATGAGGTTTTATAAAAAACAATGTCATATCCTTCGTTGTTCTTCATTTAAGTATAATCTTCTAGGACTCAAAGGTGGTCTCAAGATTATCCATTTCTTCACCTGCCCATTAAGGCTACACTTATATCATCCACAGCACAGGACTTCTAACCTGGTCTAGGCAAGATATTCCCATTTAAAAGGACACAAACAATGCCCCTTGGAAAAGAGCCATGCTTTGTTACAGCCCCACCTGTCAGTACTAGGTGACTTTGAACCATGTGTTTCTCCTGCTAGTTTCAAAACTACTCAGGTCACAGATAACACCAGCTCACAATGGGCTCTAGCCGTGACAGCAATCTGTTTTAGTAACTGAGTCAACCTTAGGCGGTGTGCCATTTGCTGGCTCATGTCATTTGTGAAGGTATTATTTTCCTTGCCCTGGACACAAAACACAGGGCTTAGATTTACAAAGCCGTAGAGACAACGAAATGAAGAGTGCGGCACCTATTCTGCCCTGGCATCACAGAAAAGAGCAGGTATTTTAGTGGCTTTGAACGCAGATGAGTTGATGATAACTGCATTAGTGCAATTTCTGTTTGGCAGCACTGGGGTCTTTAGGACACTTGGAGCAATGTCTGTTAGTGTGTTCTGATGGAATTATCGTAACATTATTGAGGTATTTATCTAGGGTCATTTGGGTTATTGCCTGCAGTGCTTACTTGTTTATAGCTAACCTTGGGCTGTTAAACAACAGTAATATTATTAAACAAAAAATGGAATATAGCATATATCTGTATGGCCAGAATTTGAAGGAAGGAGAGCAGACTTTAAAAAAAAAAAAGCAGGGTGGGGTGGGGTGGGGCAGTGGAGAGCAGAAAGCTTTAAGGATTTTTACAATCACTGTCTTTCTGATCTTCCCAGCCCTAAACCTCCCTCCCTAATCTCAATTTCTTCCTTCCTTTTGAAGGGGTCCTTTTTCTCCTCAAAAATCATTATTTTAAAAACTATCTTATAACCATTTCCTCTTATATTCTTTTCTTACTCCTTTTTCATATTGATTTCTCCTGTTTTCAGTGGAAATTGGTGCCTTGTGTAATACTTCACCAAAGGCATAACTTAATAAATTCTCTCAGCCCTGTGATGAGTAGAACCTTCTGGAGGAACAGAGATGGGCAAGATAAAGTTATGAATAGGCTTGGAAAGTGTGAGAGGGGTGGCGAACATTTTCTACTGACAGGTGAGCTTTTAGATGAAAGATGTAATTAACTTACTTTACCAACTTTCCTAACTCTGTCCCTGTGATAAGTTTGCCTTCTCTTTGCCACGGTGTTTACTATTGTTTTCATTTTATATAGCCTAGAGATGTAGTTATAGGTTTTAAACTCTATTCAAGTAAAGTAATAGCTGCCATAGATTTGAAAAGGTATAAATTATATGGATCTTTACTGGGGTGGGGGGGGTTCTGATAATTTGGCGAAGAAAAGCCATTCTTGTAAGGAAAATATAATCAATCCATTCCTATTTTGAAATGTTATGGTCACACAGTGACAGGGGATTCCTACAAAGCAGGACCAAATGTATTTAAAATTTTTTTTATCTAGTTTCTTCCATTCAAGGGATAACTCTGCTCAGTTTCTGAGATTAGATTAAATCAAGCATGTTTCAAGAGATATGACCAGAGGTTCTATAGTGTATGAAGACCAATTTCCCAAGTTATATTTCATATATAATATATATCATTCATATAATAGCTTGAGAGAGTAGCATTTCACCAGCCAGATTTTTACCCCCATATCCACAGGAAATACAACTGTCCATAAGAAATAATTCCTCTTCATCATAATTGAAAACCCTTTTAATATTACAGAGGAACTTAATTGAATCCCAAAGCAGATATTTCCTTTGTTTTCCTTTCTAACAATAACCCTTTGTGGTTAGTTGTGTAAATAAAGCTCATTGAAAAAAAATGGATTTTAGAATCCCCAGATAGGCTGTAATAGACAGTAATACCATATGAAAATTCATACCGCTTCTTCTATAATATGTTTAATATAAGACTGTAATGATTTTTGAGGAGCCATTAGACTCCACTGTCAATAAGAAAGACACAGAGGAGTTAAGTATACTATGACTAGAGCCTCAAAATCCTTCTGTAAGCAGTTTAGATATGAAGCTTTCAATTAAACTTAACACATTTTCAGTTTAATGTTATCTTGTTAATAATTCACATAATGAAGCATCCCCACCTGGGCTGTGAAACAATAGAATATAATAACTCTGTAGGTATCTTTTATGGTCCATTTTGTCTATTAAAAAAAAAAAACACCACACAGTCCAAAGATTTTGTAATCTGCTCTTCTCATTTTTTCCCAATTACTGCATATTACTGATTGTAGTCTAGTGAAATCAACTGGGGAGATTCACTTGTGGTCCCTTGGCTCTCCAAGAAAGTTTCAAGAGAAAGTAAGCTCCCTGGGAGCAAAGGGATTGGTTCATTTTTTGTCATTGTATTCCCAGTTCTTGGCACAGAGCCTGCTACATCATAAGGCACTCAATACAAGTTTGTAGATCCGTTCTCCTCTAAGGATAGATTGAGATGCAGAACCTCTTTCCCAGTTCAATCTAGGGCAGAGGTCTGGAGACTAGAAGCAAATAGAGAACAAGCAGGAAGTAACACTGCCCTCCTCACCATCCCACCCAAACCCTGCCTCCACTTCCACCTTGTCAGAACTCTAAGCTGCAACCACAACCAGTATTTAGATGGCTTCAGTCTACTGTGTCAAGAGCTCCGCCATTGGCTGCAGCATTCTCAAAGATGCCCGCTGGGAAAATATTGTAATAAAATAATTCAAGGTCTTGAAGAGCCATAGGTTATTTGAGGGGAAAAAAAGCCATAAGAAGCTTAAGAGCTATGGCCTGAGCACAGCTGTGGAAATGCAATTGTGAATTTTTATCCTATAATATATTAAAGGTATAGGATGGGCTCTCCAGTAATCATATGCAAATCCCATGCCTTACAATTTACTAAGCTATGTTTCTTCTGTTCTCTTTAACATTTTTATCAAAATGTGTTTGTGTTTACTTGGAGGGGGGAGGGGAGGGGTTCCTAAATACTGATTAATCATTTCAACAGAAATCCGTGTTTAGTTTCTATCAATTTCAGTTTAAATACAAATTGATATATTTTCATGAACATCACGGGGAGGTATATCATATTTAACTTTATTATCTGCATTAGAGGAGGATATGGCACAGAATACAATCCTGGATCTGATACCATTTATGATTTTGGACAAATAATGTCCTCCTCTGTAACCTCATTTTTCGTTTTCTGTCAAAAGAGGGTTGGATGGGGTAGCTAGGTGGTGCAGAGGATAGAGGACTGGCCCTGGAGTCAGGAGGACCTGAGTTCCAATCTGGCCTCAAACACCTGACATTTACTAGCTGTGTGACCCTGAGCAAGTCACTTAACCCCAATAGCCTCGCAAAAAAAAAAGAGGGTTGAATTAAAACTCTAGGATCCCTTCCAGCTCTAAGTATGTCATAGGAGTTTCTCAAATTTCTTTTTCTCATTTTAGCCAGTTGTGCAATTAGAGAATCACCCAGTTATATGGGAACTCAGGAGCTATCAGATCCAAACCATACTTTCACAAGAATGCTCATGCAGCCATAGCTTGAAGACCTCTAGTAGAGGACAGGAGTGAGGGTATGTTTCTCAAAACTATCTTGCATTGTAATTTTTGAGAATAAGACATTTTGTAAGAAAATAGAATGGTTTTTAACTGAGAAGGGTTTTAATTGCCCAGTTCAGAATATTTAATCATAGTAGTTGTAGCTATGTTTGCTATGTGTTAATGTGGGTTATTTGGGGAAATTCCTTTTAAAATTAGGCAGTCCCCCTATTTATTTGTTTGTTTTCCAGAGAAAAGATTGGGGTGGGAGGACTCAGCTTTATTATTGCTGAAAGTATTCTCTTACTGACCAGAAGAGCTTTATTAATCTGTCATAACCTATAATGTACATGTAAATACTTGATTTGTGGGAAGTAGATTTAGTTTAAATTGTTGATCATGTTGAAAATATTTTTGCAGCCCTATTTGATATGACTTTAATACCCTGAAGCTATGATTTCATTGATTTGATTATTCCTTCCAGTGATGGTATTTTCTCATAACCTATCAAAGACTACTCATTCTGTGTGATTCCTTATCCATGTCTTTAGAAAGATCTTCCATTGACCTTGTGGGCTCTACACAGTGTTCCCTGTATGCATCTCGATGTTGCATAGATGCCAATGGAATCCTCGGGATATCCATCCCTGGTCTCAGGAAAAGGATACCTTCTCCCTGGTCTTGAAATTCTTTGATATCATCCTTGAGTCTGCTTCTTCTGCACAAGTCATCATTCATAACACGAGGTCACCTACTCACAGCCACTGTGTGCCTCTGTTTTTGCCCTCAACTTTTATTTTTTGAAGAGTGAATAGTCCATGAATCAGAGTCCTACATCACAGAAGAACAATGATGGTCAAAATAATGATGGCCTCTCTTTCAAGGAGCCTTGGTTCACAAGAAAACTATTTAATCATATTCTGATTATGACACCAAGTCATTGAATGTCCTCAGTTAGGTTGCTTATGTGTATGCTGGGCCTTCAGTTACCTTAGGGAAAATAAAGGCTGATACTTAGGATCACAGCACTGGAAGGGTAGCCTAAGAAAAAGTAAAACCATCTTTGAGAAGAGTCAAGGAAATTAAGATTAATTGCTAGATTTCAGTGACTCATTTAACTTATGTGGTTCTCTATTTCTCCATCCATTTAAGATGGAGGTAACTCCTCTAGCTCTACATCTCAAAGGTGTTGAGGATCATGATAGAACATCTAGAAGCTCTTAAAAAGAAATATATATGTGTATATATATATATTATATAATATATACACATATACATTTATATTTGGGGGGGTGAGGCAATGAGTGTTAAGTGACTTGTCCAAGGTCACACAGCTAGTAAGTGTCAAGTGTCTGAGGCCAGATTTGTCCTCAGGTCCTCCTGAATCCCGGGCCAGTGCTTTATCTGCTGCCCCAAAAAGAAATATAGTCTTATTAGGAACTCTACCTATATCTGGGCAGGACCATATATAAAGCATCTGAGAAATTCAATACAACATTAAGTCCTCATTATATTCTAGCTGCTAGAAATACAAAGAGAGATGAGACAAATCCACCTTCAAGAAGTTTATAGAGCAGTATTCCCTTTCCTATTGTTTTTTTTTTCTCCAGTATATACACCTGAATACAAACTCAGTCAGGCACTCCTTACTGTGTGAGAGCAGTTTCTTAGGTAAGTTCTTGTCTCCTAGTTACATTTCCTTCCTCTATTACTTCTGTATTCCAATAAGCCCCTTCAGGCTAGTGGGTGGAATCAGATGAGATAATATTTCTCCTAGGCAAATGAGATAATATTCATTCAAAAAGAGCATAGCATGGTAGTTGGCACAAAGTAGGAACCATATAAATGCTTATTCACTTCCTCCCTCCCTTCTCATGGGCAACAAATTCTTCTTAAGAGTGAATATGTGAGGGGCAGCTAGGTGGCACAGTGGATAGAGCACCGGCCCTGGAGTCAGGAGTACTTGGGTTCAAATCTGGCCTCAGACACTTAACACTTACTAGCTGTGTGACCCTGGGCAAGTCACTTAACCCCCATTGCCTCACTAAAAAAAAAGAGTGAATATGTGGGGGTGGCTAGGTGGCACAGTGGATAATGCACTGGCCCTGGAGTCAGGAGTACCTGAGTTCAAATCCAGTCTCAGACACTTGACACTTACTAGCTGTGTGACCCTGGGGAAGTCACTTAACCCCCATTGCCCCACAAAAAAAAAAAAAAAAAAACCCAAGAGCGAATATGGGGCGGGGGGGGGGCAGCTGGATGGCACAGTGCATAAAGTACTGGCCCTGAATTCAGGAGGACCTGAGTTCAAATCCGGCCTCAGACACTTGACACTTACTAGCTGTGTGACCCTGGGCAAGTCACTTAATCCTAATTGCCTCACCAAAAAAAAAAAAAAAAAGAGTGAATGATGCAGGGCAGTTTGGTGGCATAGTGGATAAAGCATCTGCCCTGGATACAGGAGGACCTGAGTTAAAAGCCAGCCTCAGACACTTGACACTTACTAGCTGTGTGACCCTGGGCAAGTCACTTAACCCTCATTGCCCCCCCAAAAGAATTCAAGAGTGAATGATGCTGTAGTGAAGATCTAGTATTTCTTCCTGAGGAAAGTATAAATATTCATTTGTTACAATGACACATTTCACTTTGGAATATGATTGGGGGGATTGTGAAATCACTAAGCTGTGAAAACTAGTGCTTTTAGTTGTAGGAAAATAATGTGAAAATATACCGAGAAAGGGTCAGTTAGAATTTCGGATCTTAGCAAGAAAATCTTATAAGAGAAAATTTTATAAGAGTCCTTGTTTGTGAGTATCCTATTGGGAGTGAAAAGTAATCCTTTTGCCTTAATAAGTCATCATTTGTAACTGTCAAAGAAGAGAAGAATGAAGATATTTTGGAGAGGCATCAGATAACATTTGTGTGGTATGGAGCATGAGCTATCAGGCAATGATCCTCTAAAGGATGATTTTTACTCAATTTGTCATTTTCATCTTTGGTGGTGTCTTTTTAACGAACACCAAGTTGGATTTCTGTCTGTAATTAGCTGTGCTTTGAAGTTGGAGGTGGCGGGAGGTAAGATTGTAGGTAGGGGTAGGGAGAGAGAGAGAGAGAACGTGAGTGCAACAGACTAACATTGGCATTGCTAGATAGCACCATGAGTTAACAGTAAGGTAACATGCTACACATTTCCTAGTAGGAAAGTCGTAGAAAGCCTCCTATTACTCTCTTTGCCCAGATTCTGTCATCCTTTTTTTTTCCCCCTTAAATCAGTCGGTCATCAAAACATGGGACCTTCCCTAATTGCATGGTGCTCTTTCTCCAAGTGAATTTGGTGTTGATGAGAATTGTCACATTGACAGTCTCCAGATTACTCATGGGTGAGGAAAGCATTAAAATCCATTTACTTGTTGGTAAAACTATAATTTCCAGGATCCTACACCGGCTTTTTGTGGGGGGAGGTCTCCTTATATGTAGGGGCAACAAATATAGCTAAGCAGCAAACATTACTGCTTCTACTTAGTAGAAAAAGGTTTATGACTGTTAGCAAAAGAAGCTATTTGCTGTCATCTGTCTAGCTGCCAGCTAAGACTGATGTCCAGTCCCATTTCCTACCCCCCCCCAAACTCCACTGGGTTTAAATGAGTAATAATAGCTAAAATTTGTCATGCTTTTGCTCTATGTACATTGTTATTTTATCTCTGAAACAAGCCTTTGTGTTGTCGCTGCTGTTACTACCATTTTACATATGAAGAAACCAGAGTGTTGAGATTAAGTGACTTATCCAGGGTCACACAGCTTGATAAGAGCAGGATTTGAACCTAGGTTCAATTTAGGTTAAGTCTGTCTCTCTTTCCTTCCTACTATATCTGATGTGCTTGGTGAGTCTGGGTGAATTTGGTAGTGTTATTTTGAATATACGCTAACCTCCCTGTTTCCCAACCAACACTGGTTCATAGTTAAAGCTATCCTAACTCCTTTGTCATCCATCTCTACTAGCCCATTCAATCTTGTTTTTCCTTTCTTCCTCTCCCTTCTCTTCCTTCCCACCCCAGCCCCCAGTCCCAGTGGAATTTGTGCAGAGAAATCACCTACATTTGGATGGAAATCTGATTTGATGGCATCACCATATTAGCAAGGCCAGTCACTGACTGTTCTCTCTGCTGAGGTGGCTGAAATGTGTGCTAGAGAGAAGCATCCAGAGGGAGCTAGTTTGAGAAGTCCCTGGCTAATTCCTTCTGTGCCATTGAGAAGCCATCAGATAGTAATGACAGTTTCTGTTCTCTCTCAACTTTAAGTCTGAGAGCCAAACTGACAAAGAACAAGAAAATTCCAAATTAAAGCTGACAATCCTCCCTTAATTCTTCCCAGGGTGCTCAGGTATGATGATTATTTAATGCTTATGTGTCGCTGTAAATATAGAGGCCTCTGTTCGATACATGAAATTGTGCCAGATGGGGTAAATAGAAGGAGCCAGGCTGGGAAACAGGACAAGACAGGAGTTCAGCCTAGTTCCAGAGTGTCCTAGGGGGCATTTAAGTGGAGCACACTTCAATAGAGGAAGCCCCAGCCACAAACAAGGAGGTAGAGATTTCTGGGGTGCCCTTTTGTACCTCAAGATTATTACTAGAGAGTCTGTGCCATTTTAACATTTCTTTTGTGAGTATAGGTGACTGGATGTTTGAGATTTTGCTTTGAGACTCTTCCTCTTCTTCTGAGATTCTCCTCCTTGCTGGTGGCGGCCAAGGTCAGTGGATCTGCATCTTTACAAAGGATGGCATATCACTGTCATTTGTTAGAAAAGAGGAGCTTGGGGGGGCAGCTAGGTGGCACAGTGGATAAAGCACTGGCCCTGGATTCAGGAGGACCTGAATTCAAATCCAACCTCAAAGACTTGACACTTACTAGCTATGTGACCCTGTGTGACCCTCAATGCCCTGCCAGAAATTAATTAATTAATTAATTAAATTTTAAAAAGAAAAGAAAAGAGGAACTCTTCAGTGACTAAGAAGATTGATCATCCATTCCAAGAAATGCCTACGCTACCCTAGACAAGCACTCCGCCAGGGAAAGAGATAAGTGGGTGTTTTAAATGACCTCAGACTTGTAGGGGAGGGAGAAACTAGGTTCATAGATGATTTGAAATAGAAAGTGGGTGAGCCTGTCAAATTTCATGTCGTGCATCAGACCATAGTGATGGGAGGCAACTAGAAGGCTGATGAATAGAAATGCCCTAGAACCCATCTCTTTCATTCATTTCTCCTCTTTTAAGAGAAAGCTCTTACATCAAAACAGGGTTTTTGAGGGGCAGCTAGGTGGTGCAGTGGATAAAGCACCAGCCCTGGATTCAGGAGGACCTGAGTTCAAATGTGACCTCAGACAATTGACACTTACTAGCTGTGTGATCCTGGGCAAGTCACTTAACTCTCATTTCTCTGCAAAAAAACCCAACAAAAACAAAAAACAGGGTTTCTTTCCTCCCCACCCCCACCCCCTGATAGAATTTACTCATTCAGAAGGGTGAGACTATTAAATACCCAGCCTCCCAACAGAAACTAGAGGAACCAAGACTAGGATTGGGAGAATAATGATAGATCCATCATTTACATCAGGAAGAAAAGAAGGAAGGAAAAGAAGGGGGGGAAAGAGAGAGGGGGAGAGGAAGAACTTATTAATTACCTACCATGTGCCATGCACTATGGTAGGTACTTTACAAATATATTATCTCGTTTGATCCTCACAACAACCCTAGGAAGTAAATACTATTACTGTCCCCATTTTACAGTTGAGAAAACTGAGGCATAAAGAGGTTATACGACTTGCTGAGGGTCACACAGCTAGTAAGTCTCTGATGGCTGATTGGAACTTCCATCTTCCAGATTCCAGGCCCAGTGCTTTATCTACTGAGTCCACGGCTTCCTCTAAGAGTTTACAGCGGTTCCACCTCTTCCCATCGTAGCCCTGTTCAGATACAGTTCCCTCCTTCAGATAGAGGCTCCCTTGTCTTTTGGAAGGGACCTGAAAATAAGAATTTTTGGCTAACTCGTTGAATGAAATAGTGAGATTTGTTGTCAGAAGGGATAGAAATTGAATATTCATTAGTATTTCTTATCTTCTCCAAAATACTAAAAGAACCGTTTGTGAGGCTTGAAAGAGGGCTACATTTGGGGAGGAAATTTTAATCTTTGTGTATTTGTGTGCATGCTGATGGGGGGGAGAGGGGGAGACTCACTTTTATCCATCTGGATAACATCTGTATTTTAAAACTAATTTTATTTATAAGCGTCAGTTCTCTTTTATAAATCCGTCTTGTGCTTGTTTGTGTTGCCTACCAGAAGCCATCGGCTCCTACCTCACATCAACTTTGCATTAAGACTTATTAAAATGCAGATTGTTGATCATATAGCCCTGTTGGGTTGTGTAGAGGCTTTACATATTAATATCATATACTGGAGAATATTATAATGCATCAAATTAAACATTTTCAGTAGCTAAGTACTTAGCACTATCTGTGGTCATGAAAATGGATTGGCTAGATTTCTTCATGATGATTTTAACTATTATCTGATACTAAATGATTGAGCCACACTCCCTTCTGGTGAAAGGTGAGATTAACTCTAATCTCCATTTACAGATGAGGTAACAGAGAATCATAACCACTGATTTAGCCCAGGAAAAGAAAACAGTTTTGTATTTTCCATCGTATGTTCCAGTTACTAAACAAACTAAAAAGTCATCATGGTACAACCAACTCTTTAAGCTTTTGTCTGGCTTATCTTCATTAAGTCGTTAATCCTTTGCCTATTTTGCTTTCTGCCAACCATCATGATTTGTTTTCATTTCGCCAAGTCCTCATTTGATGTATGCCCAAGGAATTGAATCTCATTTTACTATTAACTAATCAACACCTAATCTGGGAGGTCAGTCACTGATGCATTAGCCCTCTTCCCTCCAGCCAAAAACAAAAACAAAAAGAAAAGAAAAGAAAGGAGACAGAAAAAAAAAGAAATCAATAATACATTCTGAATCCAAAAATAAATTATTTTTGGATTAAATATGATACCACTTCTATCCATAAGCATGAATAATGAACCTATGATACCAAAAAATTAATCAAATATTTAATAGTAAAAATATGTTTATCCAAATCACATTATAGACATTGGACTCTCTGTGTTGTTCATTTTTAGGAATTTAGGAATTGCTGTGGTGTAGAAGAAATAGCACTAAACTACAAGTCAAAAAAACTGAATTCTGGTTTCAACTCTTCCACAAAGTGACTGTGTGAGCGTGGGAAAGTCATTTTACCAGTTCATTCATTATTACTTGTTACCTGTTTACTATGTGTAATGTACTATGATAGGTACTAGAGGAAATTAAAAGATAAGTAAGAAATGATCCCTGTGCTGAAAATGCTTAGAATCTAGTAGGGGTATACAAATGTACATATACTACAAATTAAGCTATGGTGAGTGTGAAGAGGAGTACATTGTGCTATAAGATCATAAGGCTTCATTTAGAGTAGCTGGGTGGCACAGTGTATAGAGTGCCAGCCCTAAAGTCAGTAGGACCTGAGTTTAAATTCAGTCTCAGACACTTCCTAGCAACGTGACTTTGATCAAGTCACTTAACCCTGTTTGCCTCAGTTTCCTCCCCTGTAAAATGAGTAGAGAAGGAAATGGCAAACCGCTCCAGTATCTCTGCCAAGAAAACCCAAAAAGGAGTCATGAAGAGTCAGATAGAACCAAGTGATGACACAACAGCAAATGTTTCATTTTCTCTACCATAGCACTAAAGTAGATAGAGTACTGGTATTGAGGTCAGGAAGACCTGGGTTCAGATTCTGTCCCAAACATTTCTCATTTAGCCTTTCTGAGATGCAGTTTCCTCATCTGTAAAACGAAGATAATAATGGAACTTACCAAATAGGACTGTTGTGAGGGGGGTCAAATATAACAACTTAGTAAGCTTTAAAGTACACCATAGATGCCATCACTTATAATTTATAAAATGAGGAGGTTAGACAACATATCCAACGTCCCTTCCAGCTTTCACATTCGGTGTTAAGGACATCCTCCTGGGAGATCATCATATTATCAAAGATTTAGAACTTTGATGTCATTTCATAGAGGAGGAGACATAAGCCCAGAGAAGTTATGTGATCTATTCAAGGTCACAAAGGTCATAAGTAACAGATTGAGGATTCAAACTGCAGTCCTGAGACTCCATTTAGAATAGTCTTTTCAGTGTACCACACAGCTTAAATAGAAGCTTAAATAGAAGAAAAAGCAAGTAGTACATCTTTTCATCTTTTTTTTCAGGCATTTTTTCCCTTCATCTTTTTTTATGGGGGTAGGGGTGATGAGTGAGAGAGGGGACTGCTCCTTGCTATAATCCTTTAACAGCACATAGGTATGCATGATGGTTCCCAAGCTCATGAGGAACGTGCTCCTAGTGCCTACCTGTGTTTCCAACCAAATCAGGCTCTCTTCTGACTGTGCCACCCTGAAAGCCTCTTTCCATCTCCTAAAGACATTTTCTTAAAACATGTTTCACAAACATTTTCTTTGAGAGCTTAGAGTTTTAAAGCCTTGCATTTAGATTCTGAGCACTGATGGGTGTGTGTATGTGTTTAAAGAGGTCAGTGATGTCCAGGTGGGATGAGTCATTTATTAAAAGCAGCCTTTTATTCAGAGGCTAACCAGAGTCGAGTAAATAGGTAGGATGAAATAGAATCTGAGATCATTGTGGTTTACCAGGGAGAGACGAGACAGCAAGTAAGTTGTGTTAATGGGCAGCAGTCTGCTGAAGTGACTCAATTTCAATTCCCACAAGGCTCGGGGTGAGGACCAGAAGCAGAAGCGGACTGTAGACAAAAGTGGTGACTGTTAAAATAAATAAATGAGCCTCCTGGTGTGTGTAAGTCACCTCGCCTGCCCTTGGTTTGCCCCTTGGTGGGGTTTTCCTTTGCAGCACAGAGCATATTACCAAATGAGATGATCTTTTTGGTTCCTGTCTAGAGAAAGTGGAGATCTTTTATGTCATGGCCCAAAGTGAACTAATAACTATAATTAGTTTGAATCCTGGTCCTGTTACTTCCTTGGTTAGCTTAGGCAAGTTGCATAATCTGCTTAGGCCTCAGTTTCCCACTTGAACAGGGATCCCTTCTACCACATACCCAAAAGAAAAGCTCTAATTGAAGCTCAAGGTTGCTGGCTCCTCTTGGCTGTAATTATGAGTGGAGTGCTCCTTCAGGGTCACTTGCCAACTTGGACGGGTTAAGTCCCACAGAGTGAAGCTGTTACTTTGGGTTCTAGAGTTCTGTTAGCATTTTTCAGTTGTGTCCAACTCTTCATGACTCCTTTTAGGGTTTTCTTGGCAAAGATACTGGAATGGTTTGTCATTTCCTTCTCCAATTCATTTTACAGATGAGGAAACTGAGACAAGTAGAGTTAAGTGACTTGTCCAGGGTCATATAGCTAGTAAGTGTCTGAAGCCAGATTTGAACTTAGGAAGATGAGGCTTCCTGACTCCAGGCCGGGCATTCTATTCCACTGTGCCACCTAACTGCCCTACATGTATCTTTTTAAAACTATTTGATAGCCTTCAAATACAGTGCTTGAAAATAACTATCATCCTCCCCCCCCCCTCCACTGCACCCCTCAAAATTTCTCTTTTCCAGATTAAATATCTGTTTTTCTTTTAACTAATCCTTACAAATAAGTCTAAGACAGCCCCTGGTCTATGGAAACTCACAATCTAGTTGGAGTATTAGATAAAAACATGTAAAAAAGTAATATTATATATTAGAAATAAATCATTATTAAATACAGCAAAAAAGTTAATATATAGACTAGCATCCATCCAGTATTTTAACAATATTATCAGACTCTCCTCACAACAATCCTGTGTCATGGGTGTTATTATCTTAATTTCATAGGTGAGGAAATTGATGATAAGGCATAATACAACTATCTACAGAGACCATCTCTAGCAACAATTCAATATGTATATATTTATGTATATATGGAGAGAGAGTGAATTTGGGGCAGCTGAGTGGCACAGTGAATAAAGTGCCAGGTCTTGGAAGATGTGAGTTAAAATCCAGTCTGAGACACTTACTAGCTGTATGGCCCTGGGGAAGTCACTTAACCCTGTTTGCCTCAGTTCCCTCATCTGTTAAATGAACTGGAGAATGAAATAGCAAACCACTCCAATATCTACCCCAAATGAGGTCACAAAGACTCAAACATGACTGAAATAACTGAACAACATATATCATTTAGCAATCCAAAGAGTTTGCATCTTGCATTTTCTTGTTTTAGTCATGAAAAGTACAACAGTTCTTCAAACAAAATTGAATACACCTATAGTAATTTCATCAGCTGCTTCATCTGTAAATGTTAATGACTTTGATATGTATATGGATTGAAATAGCATTCTATATCTGGTCTTATTGATCCATGCATTGTGGGGGTTTTTTTCTACACATATTTTTTAGTTTGTATCCAAGAGGAATTCCCATATCAAAGTCCCTTCTATTGGTTAATGTTGGCAGTTCCAACATTGTAGAGAGGTGCTTTGGGTTCTGAAAGATTGTGACTTGCCCATAATCATTTAGCTAGAATATTGTAGGGACAGGACCTGAATCCAGATCTTCCTGATTCCACAGTCATTCATTCATATTCTCTTTCTTTAATTTTTTCAAGTCAGCTAATAGTGTACTATTTTTTTCAAAAACCTCTGAACAAATCAAGATGGTTTCATTCAATTTACCAATGGACAATTATTAAAAGAGAGACTGCATCGAACAGAGGATAGAGAACTAATCTTGGACTTTGGAAAAAACCTGGGTTCTAGTCCTGCCTCTGACATATACCTTGGGCAAGTTGCTTAACTAACCATTTGGTGCCCCCCAGAAAACTCTCTAAGACTCTAAGTTGAATAATGGGTGCCAGTCTGCATTGGTGGAGGGAGTTTTCTTATCAGGAGTTCCCAGCACCAAGAAAATCATAGGTCCAGTCCAAAAAAAAAAAGCATTAAAAATATCATTTAACTTTTCCTAGCTTTATCCACTGTGTTGATATCACACTTGTGTGTTATGTTAGAGCATATGGCCAGTCTTTTGAAAAGAAATCAAAGTGTTGATGATGATACATTAAACAAACACTTATTGAGTGCCCACTGTTGCCAAGTGCTGTGCTAACTCAAGTACTTCTAAATTAGGTGTTAATTGAAGTAATATCACACAGGGACAGAATGAATATGGAAAACTGTGTAGGCTTGTTTTGTATTATTATCCATTAGTAGAGAATGCCTAGAACAGAAGAAAGAGCTTGGGACCCAGAAGATCTTGGGTTGAAATCCTGTCACTGCCCCTCATTCCATATGCAACTTTGGGAAAGTCAATTAAACTCTGAATATGGGTTTTCTCATATATAAAATGGAAATAATAATAATAATAATAATGCCTACCTCATAGTATTGCTGTACTTACCCGAAAGTGGTTTGTAAATTGTAAAGCGCAGTAAGAATCTGAGCAAATGTCATCTCTAGAATTCTTTGGGCATACCACCAAGAACTTGTTAACACTTCATATCTAGAACTTATTTCACATCCTCAAGGAGCCACTACATTCCTCCTTCCCCACCCCCACCTCTTCCATTAGATAAATGCAATTAAAAAAAGGTTAAATATTTTAGAGAAGGTAGATAAAAAACAAACAGAAAACAACGTACCTATTTTATGTCCCTTTTCCTCCCTTCTAAAGAACATGGCTTTGTCAGATTTCTAGGTCACTAGGATTTCCCTTTAGCATTGATAGTTATTTTTTTTTTGCTTCTAAAAGAAAAAGATTGATGTATTTAGAGTTTAGATGCTTCTATTTATTTTCTTCATAGGCTTAGGTTCCTGGGGGGCAGACGATGGAGGCAGAAGACGGACAAAGAGTTTCACCTGCTGAGCCTGACAAATCTAATGCAAATAAAATGTTTTCCAAAATTTAGGCTAGGTCCCCTGGGGAGCTCTTTAATCCTGATTTTGAAAGCTCTATCTTCTCATAGCCTCAAATGCCATGCCTAAGCAGTAAGAAGTAGATTTGTTCGAATGAAGGGAAGTACCAAAAGAAAAGAAACATCAGGAGTCATTTTTAAAAGGTAAATTATTTTTATGTGTAACCACATAATGTAACTTCCTAATAAAGCTAAGAAAATATAAGCAGGCTGAATCAAAAGAAGCTATGTCTTGAAGTGAAGTGGACTATGATCTCTGGTTTATGTCCTTTTCTATTTTTATGAATTAATGCCTCTGCCTTGAGCCATAGGCATGGAATCATGACTATCCATACTCAAATCCACTAAGAAATAGTTTATCCAGGGCAGCTAGGTGGCACAGTGGATAAAGCACCAGCCCTGGATTCAGGAGGACCTGAGCTCAAATCCAGGTTCAGATACTTGACATTTACTAGCTGTGTGACCCTGGGCAAGTCACCTAACCCTCATTGCCCTACAAAAAAAAGAAAAAGAAAAGAAAAGAAAGAAAAGAAAGAAAAGAAAGAAAGAAAGAAAGAAAGAAAGAAAGAAAGAAAGAAAGAAAGAAAGAAAGAAAGAAAGAAAGAAAGAAAGAAAGAAAGAAAGAAAGAAAGAAAGAAAGAAAGAAAGAAAGAAAGAAAGAAATAGTTTATCTTTTTGGCTATGAGGATGTAGTCACATCAACCTTACCCATCTGTTTATGTCTATTTCCCTGTCTCCCTCCCCCAGCCTCCAGTCTTTGGAGATCTAAAAACAAATGGATCCTTTTCTTCTCTCCTCTTACCCCCAACCACGCTCCAATGCCACATACTTAACAGCCCACAACCCAGACTCCTGTTTGACTGACAGGAAGGTCCCCAAATCATAAATCTATAGCTAAAGGGAACCTCACAAGTCCTTTAATAACTTCGGGAGTCTCATCAGGACAATGACCCATCATGACTCCAGAGGACTCCACCTCCTGACAGATGGATAATAGACTCAAGGGCCAGGAGTCAATATACTTTTTTTTTTTTAATGGCAAATAGTTGGCTTTGTTTTGTTTGACGATTCTTATTTGTTACAAGAATTGGGTTTTTCTCTTTTTACTGGGAGAATGATATTCAAGAGGGAAGAGAAGAGCTAGAGAAAAAGTTTCAAAGAAAAGAAAGAAGAATTCCCATAGCATTTTTAAATGCACAGGAGAAAACCAGAGGAATTTCAGTAGAAAACAGACAAGCTGGACAGTTTGGAAATATGTTGAATTTTTCACACAGATATAGGTACATATATGCATACATATATCTGTATTACACACGTGAATGTGTGTATACATATATATATGCATGTGTGCATGTATGTATGTGAGTTAAGTGACTTGTCCAGGGTCACACAGCTAGTAAGTGTCAAGTGTCTGAGGCCAAATTTGAACTCAGGTCCTCCTGACTCCAGGGCCAGTGCTCTATCCACTGTGCCACCTAGATGGCCCTATTATATACTTTTTTTTAAATGTAATTTATATATGATAAAGATTTGTAATTTTACATCGTACTGTGTATATGGGGGGTTTTGTTTATTTATTTATGCTTTTTGTTAAATTCTGACATTTTTAAAGTCCTTGTATCATCTTTACCCCCAAATGCAAAACATCTGTAAACACCTTAAATTACTTTGTTCAGTGAATAAAGGGGTTAGAAGTCTCACAAAAATAAGGAAATAGAAAGGTTTTTCTGTTTCTCTCTTTTTAAAAAAATTTTTTCCATAAAAGTATTATATTATTTTCCAGTTACATGTAGAGATAGTTTTCCACATTTGTTTTTATAAGATTTCTAGTTTCAAATTTTTCTCCCTCCTTCCCCTCCCTCAACCGTCCCCAAGACAGCAAGCAATCTAATATAGGTTATATATGTACAATCACATTAAACATATTTCTGTATTAGTCATGCTGTGAAAGAAGGATCAGAGCAAAAAGGAAAAACCTCAAAAAAAAATAGAAATAATATGGTTCAATCTGCATCTAGATTCCATTGTTCTTTTTTTCTGGATTTGGAGAGCATTTTCCATCATGAGTCCTTTGGAACTATCTCAGACCATTGTACTGCTGAAAAGAGTCAAGTCTATCACAGTTGATAAACAAACAGTGTTGTTGATACTGTGTACAATGTTCTGGTTCTGCTCCTTTCACTTAGCATCAGTTCATGTAAGTCCTTCCAGGTTTCTCTGAAATCTGCCTGCTCATTGTTTCTTACAGCACAATAGTATTCCATTACATTTATATACCACAAGTTGTTCAGCCATTCCCCAATTGATGGGCATCCCATCAATTTCCAATTCCTTGCCACCACAAAAAGAACAGCTATAAATATTTTTGTATATGTGGGTCCTTTTCCCTTTTTTATAATCTCTTTGGGGAAAAGACCTAATAGTGGCATTGCTGGGTCAAAGAGTATGTACAGCTTTATAGCCCTTTGGGCATAGTTCCAAATTGCTCTCCAGAATGGTTGGATCAGTTCACAGCTCCACCAACAATGCATTAGTGTTCAAATTTTTCCACAGCTTCTCCAACATTTATTATTTTCCTTTTTTGTCATAGTAGCCAATCTGATAGGTGTCAGGTGGTACCTCAGAGTTGTTTTAATTTGCAGCTCTCTAATCAATAGTGATTTAGAGCATTTTTTCATATGGGAATAGATGCCTTTGATTTCTTTATCAGAAAACTGCCTGTTCATATCCTTTGACCATTTCTCAATTGGGGAATGACTTGGATTCTTATAAATTTGATTTAGTTCCCTATATATTTTAGAAATGAGGCCTTTATCAGAAATACTGGCTATAAAAATTATTTCTCAGCTTTCTGCCTCCTTTGTAATTTTGCCTACATTGCTTCTGTTTGTACAAAAAGTTTTTAATTTAATGTAATCAGAATCATCCATTTTGCATTTCATAATATTTTCTATGTCTTGTTTGGTCGTAAACTGTTCTGCTTTCCAAAGATCTGAGAGGTAAACTATTCCTTCCTCTCCTGATTTACCTATGGTATCACTTTTTATGTCTAAATCATGTATCCAGGGCAGCTAGGTGGTGCAGTGGATAGAGCAATGGCCCTGGAGTCAGGAGTACCTGAGTTCAAATCCAGCCTGAGACACTTAACACTTACTAGCTGTGTGATCCTGAGCAAGTCACTTAACCCCAATTGCCTCACTAAAAAAATAAATAAATAAAAAATAAATCATGTACCCATTTTGACCTTATTTTAGTATAAGGTGTAAGATGTTGGTCTATGCCTAGTTTCTGCCATACTATCTTCCAGTTTTCCCAGCAGTTTTTGTCAAATACTAAGTTCCTATCCTAGAAGCTGGAGTCTCTGGGCTTTATCAAACAGTATTCTACTGCCATATGAAAAAATGCTCTAAATCACTATTGATCAGAGAAATGCAAATTAAAATGACTAAGGTCATTTACTACTCTGTCTCCTGTACCTAACCTATTCCATTGATCCACCACTCTATTTCTTAGCCAGTACCAAATAGTTTTGATGACTGTTGCTTTATAGAAAAGTTTCCGATTTGGTATGGCTAGCCACTTTCCTTTTTTTTTTTCCATTAGTTCCCTTGATATTCTTGACCTTTTGTTTTTCCAGATGATTGTTGTTATTTTTTTCTAGCTCTATAAAATAATTTCTAGGTAGTCTGAATAAGTAAATTAATTTAGGTAGAATTGTCATTTTTATTATATTAGCTTGGCCTATCCATGAGCAATTGATATTCTCCCAATTATTTAGATCTGATTTGATTTTTGTGAGAAGTGTTTTGTAACTGTGTTCATAGAATTCCTGGGTTTGTCTTGGCAAGTAGACTCCCAAGTATTTCATATTGTCTACCATTACTTTAAATGGAATTTCTCTTTCTATCTCTTGCTGCTGGACTTTGTTGGTCATGTATAGAAATGCTGATCATTTATGTGGATTTATTTTATATCCTGCAACTTTGCTAAAGTTGTTAATTGTTTCAAGTATTTTTTTAGTTGATTCTCGAGTATTCTCTAAGTATCTCTCTCTCTCTCTCTCTCTCTCTCTCTCTCTCTCTCTCTCTCTCTCTCTCTCTCTCTCTCTAAGTGTAATGGATGTGTGACACTTGCACAGAGTTCCTTTAATGGCATTTCCCCATGTGGATGCACCAGGGAGATTGCTTCTTGGAGAGCTAACATGAAATAGAAGTGTCTTGGTAGCTGGGAGTGGTGCCCATACCTGCTGCTGGGGAGGCTGAAATTGGTGGATCACTTGAGTTCTGGAGTTCTGAGCTCCAATGTGTTAAGGAAATTGAATGTCCATCCTAAATCCAGCACCAATAAGTTACGTTTCCAGTAACAAGGATGTCACATAACTGCTTTTGTTGTTGTTGTTCAGTCATTTCAGTCCTGTCAGACCCTTCCTGACTCCATCTGAAATATTCTTGGCAAAGACATTGGAGAAATTTTGGCATTTCCTTCTCCAGCTCATTTTACAGATTGATGAAACTGAGGCAAACAGGGTTAACTGACTTGCCCAGGGCCACATAACCAGTAAGTGTCTGAGGTCAGATTTGGACTCAAGTCTTTCTGACTCTATCTAGATCCAGTGCTCTATCCACTGTGCCATCTATCTGGCCCAGGTAGGAAATGGAGCAAGTTCCCTGATTTGCCAATCAGGAGTAGGATTAGGCCTGTGCTTGGCCACTGTACTTCTAGCCTGGACATGATAGGAAGACTCAGTGTCAAAAAACAGTCCAAAAAACAACACTTTACAGAGACTTGGGAACACACATGGACATTCTGTACCTGGGGCTAACCACAAGGCTAACAGGAAGCCCTTAGATTGACTGCACAAGTCGCTTCCCCTGTTCCTCAGAACTCTTAGGAGAGGTCAGTGACTCATTGTCGATTTCATGGCAACTGTTTGATGATATAGAGGCTATATCATCATGAATTCAAAAGTTCCTGGAGGAGAGAGAGCCTTGGCATCCCAGCATTCCAGAGTTCAGATTTGTCACAAGCACAGCACTGATGCACTGAGGAGCAACAAGTAATCTTTAGGACTCCAGCCCACCAGTAGCTAAGATAAAGATTTATCTGGCGGTGATGCTGCCTTTGGATGTAACCTTGGTGGAACTAGTGCCGTGTCGGAACTGAGTCATACTGAGGCTATTCTGTAGAGGAGATGGTCCTAGAGAAGACAGATTTCAATGTAGATGCAGAGAGAGAGTGTATTCCTCTCTATAAGAAGAGGGAAAATGGTCTGTAACAACTGAACAGAAGTGCGAGAGAGTAGGACAAGATGAGGAAATAGCTGATGGCCTATTTCAACTGGGACATAGAGAGTACATGAAGGTGAGGATAAAGTGAAATGAATCTAGAAATGGAATTTAGAGTCAGAATGTGATGAACCTTACATGCCATCCTATAAGTGTGAAACCAAATAAAAATTTAGGAGGGAAAGACATCATGATACCTATACATTAGCAACATTATTTTAGCCACTGTTTAAAGAACATATACTCAGAAAACTTTAGTGGCTAACTATATGGAAAACCACTCTAGTATCATGCCAAGAAAACCTCAAATGGGGTCAAGAAAAGCCCATAGGACTGAACAACAATCAACTGAACCAATACCTCAGGGGGCATCTAGGTAGCACAGTGGATAGGATGCTAGGTCTGTAGTCAGGAAGAATCCTCTTTTTGAGTTCAAATCTGGCCTCAGACACTGACTAGCTGTGTGACCCTGGGCAAGTCAATTAACCCTGTTTGCCTCAGTTTCCTCATCTGTAAAATGATCTGGAGAAGGAAATGGCAAACCACTCCAGTATTTTTGCCAAGAAAACCCCAAATGGGGGTCATGAAGAGTGGGACATGACTTAACAACAATAATTACCTAGGATGAATTATAAACTCCTTTATTTGCCATTTAAATTTCTTCATAGTCTGGCCCCTTCCTACCTTTTTAGTATTCTTTTTTAAAAAATAAAAATATTTTATTATTTTCTAGTTACATGTAAAGATAGTTTTCAACATTTGTTTATATAAGATTTCAAATTTCAAATTTTTCTCCCTCCTCCCTTTTTAGTCTTCTTATCCATTACTTCCCCCTACATACGGGCCTCCCTGCTGTCTTCACCCATGATGCTCCACCTTCAGTCTCCATGCCTTTGGATTGAATGCTCCCCATACCTGGAATTCACTCCCTCCTCACCTCTACCTCATAGAAGCCTTGGTTTCCTTTAAGACTCAGGTCAAGCACTATCTTCTCTATGAAGCTTTTTCTGATCTCCTCTATTCACCACATTCCCTCCGCAAACTACCTTGTATTTATTTTGTATAAATTATGTCTGTATTTACATAAGTACATGTTGTCTTGGAAGTAGTTAATAAATGTTTGTTGATATGAATTAAATTACAAAGGAGTAGAAGAACTACATCAGAGCAGGATCACAGAAGTTAATGGGGATGGCCTGTGGGGAGTGTTACCAAAAAGAAGCCAAGGAGGGTGAGAACTGAGAAAGGGTATTTGGGTGGGAGGATTATGTTTCATTAGAATGTGAGTTCCTTGAGAGAAGGGGCTGTTTTTAACCTTCCTTTGTGTCCTCAGTGGTTAGTTCAGTGCCTGGCACTTAGCAAGCACTTAATGAGAAATGATTGTTGGTTGATTTGATGGATTGGAGAAAGAAGTCTCAGCTGTTGATACAGAGGCTATATTATCATTGAGTGCATGGTGATAAAGTACTGGCAGAGAACAAAGACTATCCTTTTTGAAAGTTTAGGAGAGGGAGAGAGGGAGCAGGAGCGAGAGAGAGAGCGAGAGAGAGTGAGAGCGAGAGAGAGAGCGAGAGAGAGAGAGAGAGAGAGAGAGAGAGAGAGAGAGAGAGAGAGAGAGAGAGAGAGAGAGAGAGAGAGAGAGATTGGTCAAACCGAGGGTGATTTCGAGAAAATGGCAAGGTCAAGAGAAGATTTATATAGAATGAGAAAGACCCAAGCACGTTCATATCCAGCAATGAAGGAGTCCCTAGAGGGGGTTAGATTGAAGTTGAGAGGGAATGTTCTGCAGAGGGAACTCCTAGAGAAGGTAGGAAGGGAAGAGGTCAAAGGTACAGGCAGGAGGATCAGCCTTAGGGAAAAAAAAAAAGGGCCACTTTTTCTTGGATGGTGAATACAAAGAGATTCTGAGTTCAGAACAGGAGATGAGGCTACTCAGGACAGTAAAGTAAGAAGTGAATAAATCTACTCTGAGCATACCCAAGAGTAAAGTTGGAAACTTCAAAAGGTTTGGAACAGCTGTTGTAAAGAGTGTGATGGGGGGGGGGGTCAATCAGAGATGTTGAGAATTGCTATACACCTATGAGAAAGCCCATTTGATATTAGCATTATTTTTTTTTTTAGTGGCCGTAGATCAGGATGGTTTTATCACTTCTGCGAGCAATACGTGGCCGCTGGAGAGTAAGAATGGAGAAATTAGACATCTGGTGGGCTTAGCCCAGGGGTGGAGATTGGTAGGAAGAGAATAGTAGAAAAAAGGGAGCAGAGGATCCCTAAGTACAAAGCCTTTGAATACATGCATTCTAGGGTCAAGATTATAAAGGAGAGAGAGGAAACCATAATAGGAATGTTAAGTCTGCAGAACAAAAAGCTAAAAAGAGACGAGGTGGCATAAGGATGAAGAGCAGGGGCAGCTAGGTGGCGCAGTGGATAAAGCACTGGCCCTGGATTCAAGAGGATCTGAGTTCAAATTTGGCCTCAGACACTTGACACTAGCTGTGTGACCCTGGGCAAGTCACTTAACCCCAATTGCCTCACCAAAAAAAAAAAAAAAAGGATGAAGAGCGGCTATGAAACGCTAATAACATGGGTATGGTGAAAGATACTATATTGTAATCACATAGGGCTCAGGATCTGGAAACGTTTTAAGCAGTAGTAGAGTTTTTGGGCATGGGAAAGTGTGGATGGCTGAGATAGACTGAACGTGAGAGTGAAAAGTTGGATGAATTAAAAAACCAAGATGTTAGAAGCTTTGTCAGCTTAATGAAATGTCACAGAGAATGTTGTCAAGGGTTGGGGTTGGGAGAAAGACTATAAATCATATAATGGAGTCATTGAAGATGTTGGGGCATAAGTAAAGGGCAGCAATTAGCATCAGGAGAGTTGTTAAGTGACAAGGGCTGAGTAAGCCACTCAAGAGAGTTTATGGCTATTGTGGCAACTCCTGTGGTTCCAGTGAGTCAATAAAATGTATTTGGAGAAGAAAGCACTAATACAGAGAAACCTCTGAAAAGACTTTTGTTAGCAAAGTAACACAATCTCCTTGGGTTTCAGTTTCCTTTATCTGTAAAATGAAGGAGTCCGGATAGTTGAACTCTAAGGTCCTTTCCATCTCTAAATGGGTGATCCTATAAAATGAGAAGAGGTAGCAACTTGCATGATGCCAAGAAGTAGAAATAGTACAGAAACAAGATCTGAAATGGTGTTAACAATAGAGAGGAGGAGGGGCAGCTAGGTGGTACAGTGGATAGAACACCGGCCCTGGAATCAGGAGGACCTGAGTTCAAGTCTGGCCTCAGACACTTGACACGTACTAGCTGTGTGACCCTGGGCAAGTCACTTAACCCCAATTGCCCTAAAAAAACAATAGAGAGGAGGGCCTCAAGTGGGCAGAGGTCAATAGAAGCGCCTGGAGAATACACCTAGGCAGGAATAGAGAGTAGTTGACTAGGCTAAGGGTACTAGGAGAGGGAGCAAGAGTAATGGTAATTAGGTAAAAATAATGTGATGGTTCCAAATTGCCTGAGTAAAGGGAGTCGAGTACATGGCTTTAAACATGTCAGCCATAGGGCACAGGATAAAGGAAATAGGAGCTTATTGCAGAATTAACTAAATTCCTAACAGATGTGATCAAAATAGAACACATTAAAGAAACTAATGTTTAGATATTTGAAATAACATATACATAAACAAGAACAGAATTCATACATTTCATAATTGTTCTTTCCTACTGCCACACATTAGCCAGAATTTATTTTACCCTAAACAAGAGTGTTCTGATAAAAATGTTTAACAACCAGCTCTCTGGGGGGGATGGAGGGGGAAATGTATGCAGGGCTCACATTTTAAAGTTTAATTTCCATTATTAACATTTCTCCATCACTTTTTAAAATATAGACAATCAACAAAACATAAAACAAGACTTGATTTGTAGCACTGGAAGATTTATGAGATGTTAATGTTCAAGAGGGCAACTAGGTGGTGCAGTGGATAAAGCACCTGCCCTGGATTCAGGAGGACCTGAGTTCAAAGCTGGCCTCAGACACTTGACACTTACTAGCTGTGTGACCCTGGGCAAGTCACTTAACCCTCATTGCCCCGCCAAAAAAAAAAAAAAGAAGAAGAAGAAGAAAGAAAGAGATGTTAATGTTCACACTGAAAATTTGACAGTTAGACCCCAGCCACCCCTGGCACATTTAGCTATCAATCTGATTAACTTACTAGTGAATCAGACTGACATGAGCTTTTACCAGACAGACAAACTTGGATATTTCAGGGTTTTCCTGATTAAGTTCATGAAGTGCACTTTAATTCATTTTGCATTAAATAAGAATGGAATGAATCATGGATATGAAAGTACTTTGTAACTATAAAATGTGTAACTATCGAATTGTTATTATTTTATTCAGCCATGCTCCTAATGAGAAAGTACTTCTGTATTTGTCATGTAATCTGCATGAATCCACATTAATTTGTAGTATTTGTAGGTATTCCTATATACAGCAACCCAAGTCTCATCAGAGTAGTTCAAATCCACATGTCAAAACCAAACCTTTAAAAAAGGGCTATTAGCAATGCAAATGTCATTACTTGTGATTGTGATAAGCAGAATAAAGAAAACCATGAAACACTGGAAGGTACTTGTTAGACACTCAGGGTGCTTTAAGAATTTTCCTTAGATGACTTCAAAAATCAAATAACTATTATTTTCTACTTGGTCTTGGGTTTCTATTATCATAATCTCAAATAGGAATTAATAAAATTGATAGCTCATTAACTCCAAGTTCTCAGCATTCGAAATAAGAAAGCCCAGTGGGCATATACATCGGCCCATATAGAACTTAGAATATTTTGAGATAACATGTAAAGTTCTTTGCAAACGCTGGCATTGATAATGATGATAATGATTGGGGAAAGTGACTGGCATCTCATCAACCATCCATATTCTATGTTACAACAGGGTAAAACACTTAGAAAACAATGCTAATCATCTGTCTTAAAGAATGACTATGTTTTAATTTAAGAAATATCTTAAGGTTACTGGACATTGGCACAAGAAAGTTTTTGATGGAGTGAAGTTTCTTGCTGTGAAATGCAAGCCTTGTGGAAATTCAAACAGATTTACTCTGGTCATTTATTTACTCCAGGTCATTAATGGAATTAAGTGAAAGCGGGCTCCATAGTTAAATCATTCATCTTTACCTTCGATTTTTAACCCAGGTCTTTAACAATGAACAATGAATTGGCTGATTGTTCTTCCCTGATGTGGACATTAACCGGTCTTCATCTTTAACCAGAAAGATAACATTTTTAAAAAATTACTTATTTCTACTTAGCAATTTCCTGCTAAGAATACTGAAACATAATTATCTAAGCTCAATTTTTTTTAATTGCAGTACCTTCCCTTTATCTTAAGAATAAGATGTTATACAATTTATGGGTGCTGCTTTAATAAAACCTTAAATTAGCCTGACATTTTTTTTTCTGAGACTAACAATTATAACAGAACTCAGGTCCAGTCACCACCTTTTTCTACCAGAAATATACTGACATACACACTCAGAGATACTATTTAAAGTACATGTCAATTCTATATGGTGAGAAACATTACAGTGATAATTATTATATCTGAAAGGAAACTTTTTTGGAGTAATTTTTTTAAGGTTTTGAGGAAACTATCTTTTTCACTATGATTGTGCATATTATATAACATGTAATATATGTATAGTTTTTATATAATACACACATATATATGGGGAATCTAGGTTGTGCAATGGATAGAGCACCGGACCTGAAGTCAGAAAGACCAGAGATCAAATCTGGCCTCAGATACTTACTCACTGTGTGACCCTGGGCAAGGCACTTAACCCATTTTGCCTCAGTTTTCTCTCTAAAATGATTTAGAGAGAGAGGGGAAAATGGTAAATCACTCCAGTGTCTTTGCCAAGAAAACCTTAAATAGGGTCGTGAAGACTTGGACATGACTGAAATTACTGAACAACAAAATATCTTTCTATATAGATAGTGATTTATCTATATTTATATGGGGCAGCTAGATGTGTAGTAGATAGAGTGCTAGACCTGGAGTCAGAAAGACCTGAGTTCAACTATGACCCCAGATACTATTAGCTATGTCACCCTGGCCAAGTCATTTAACATCTGTTTACCTTGGAGGCAGCTGAGGGGCTCACTAGATAGAGTGCTGGGCCTGGAGTCAGGTAGACCTGAGTTAAAATCTGACCTCAGGCACCTATTAGCTGTGTGACCCTGGGCAGGTCATTTAACTGCTATTTGTGTTAATCCACTAAAGAAGGAATGGCAAATCATTCTAATATCTTAACCAAGAAAACCCCATAGTATTGGTGAACCATGGTCCATCAGGTCACAAAGAGTTGGACACAACTGAATAATTCTACAACACACACACATATACATATACAAATATCTATCTTTATAGATAGATATATACACATGTGCATCTATCTATAAACATATCTATCTAGACATTGATATATATAAATATATAATCACACACATCTATATATAGATATATATGTATATACAGATATATACAGTGATACTTATAAAGATATATTTATACACACATCTATAGAGATTTATACAGAGCTATATGAAAAATATGTGTATATATATCAATATCTATGTAGATATCTATGTAATTTATATAATATGTAGACATACACATTTATTACATATATTCATTAAAACCAGAAATATAATCAAGAGAAATCCATAAATAATTCAAAAACACCCATTCTAGCCAATAACTTTAACTTTCTTCCCCCAACCTTAGTAACCACTTAATAATTCAACTTGAAGTGTCTAAATTGACAAACTGAGTTTCATTTTCACTTGGTGGATTTACTAATAAATAGGGATATGGCTCCAAATGCTGGCAGTAGAAGGGAAAAAACCTGCAAGAAACCAAAATAATCCACAACCAGGAGTATCGGTCCCTGAAAAATTGAGATTGCCATATAATCAGCTCTCAATTTTATGCACTAATGGAGAGGATCGGAAGTATGAATAATCCTGATATAATTACTTTGTGGTTTTGAAGAAAATGCAATGATTTTAAAATAGCATATTTACCTTATTTATGTTTGTGTTAGATAGATATTAAAATTCATTACAACTACATTAAAATTAGTGTGTATCACCTGACACTATATGAAGAGAGTAAATGTATGCTGGGGTGGTGAGAGGAAAGACATCCTGGAATTTTAATGTTTTCATTGATAATTTATAATGAGAATTGTCATTTGGGGAAAGGATACTATTTTCTTTCTGCCACTTTCTGGAGGGTTAAGATCATGAGATCTTTAAAGGCAGAAGGGCACTAGATTTGAATCCTTTGGACCAGGGCTTCTTAAACTTTTTTCACTTGCAACCCATTTTCACCCAAGAAATTTTTATGCAACCCCAGGTATATAGGTATATAAAATAGGTATACATAACCTTTTGCTATTGCCAGATTTTTTGTGACCCCCACATTCTGTTACAGGACCCCATATGGGGTCATGACCCACAGTTTAAAAGCTAGGCTTTAGACCTGCTGGCATCCCAGGGATCACTGTTTAGATTTTTTTAAGTGATGGGAAAATATTAATAATTTAAATTAAATTTTAAAATGTGTGCCCTTCATGCATTTTTTTTTTTTTTGCAGAGAGCTGGTTGTTAAACATTTTTATCAGCACCCTCTTGCTTAGGGCTAAACAAATCTTGGCTAATATATGACAGTAGGAAAGAACATTATAAAATGTATGAATTCTGTTCTTGTTTATATATATGTTATTTCAAATATCTAAACATTAGTTTATTTAATGTGTCCTAGTTTGATCACACCGGTTAGAAATTTAGTTCATTCTATACAATGAGCTCCTATTTCCTTGATCCTGTGCCCTATGGCTGATCCCAGAAATCAGGTATAAATTGATACAGTGTTAGAGATTAAAAAAAAAATATCTTAAGGATGGCTTAATTCAACATATACACTCTATAGATAGGCGGCTGTAGCCCAGAATGAAGTGACTTGCCCAAGGTCACCCAGTGAAATTAGTAGCAAAACCAAGGCTACAGAATCTGGATCTCTGAACCCTCAGCCTTAACACTTTTTCCATCATGTAGCAGCTTCATGTCCAGCAATTCCTGAGTTCAAATATGACCTCAAAGCCATATGACCATGGGGGAGTTACTTAACTCTCTATGCCTCAGTTTTCTCATCTGTAAAATGGGAATAATAATTGTGCCTTAATTCCCAGAGTTGTTGTGAGGATAAAATGAGATATCTCTAAAGCACTTTGTGAACCATAAAAAGTAATAAGTAAATGCTAATGGTTGTCATTATCATCATTATCTTACTTCAAATAACACCCAAATCTCCAACCCCAACTTCTCATCCCAGCTCTCTATATTGGCTACTAGTACACCATTTGAATTTGGAAATCTTAGTGGTACCTGACTCTCAATATATGTAAAACCACACACATCATCCTCCCTGTTCTGCCCAGGCTGTCCCTCATCCAGAGGCAGTTGCTATTTAAAAATCTTTTGTACCTGGTTAGAACATTTTTACTGTCTCTCCTCTAAGCAGAACCAACCAGTAAGTCAGTCAAGCATCTCAGGCACTGAGCTAAGCAACAGGGATACAAAAACAAGAAAAACAACCAACAATCATTGCCTCGAAGAAACATAAATTCTAATGAGATTATAAATCAGGAGGAAAAGAACCAAGCAAATCTAGAAAATATCTACAGCAATTGTAAAGAGCAGGTGGGCAATTTGTTGTTTGTTGTTGGGCGTTTTTTCCATCATAGAAGAAGGGCCCAGGTAATTAAGCTAAGGCACTTACTTAGACCTCTATCCTTGACCTTCCTGATGAATTGGCACTATAGCAGAATCTGGCTTGCCCTTTCCCAAGAAAAGGAAGTAATCATATTAGGGTTGATATAGACAGTCCTTACTTCACAAATGGCCAACTTTCCCAATGTCTTACTAATCTATTCAAAACCTTAGAGCTTGTTGTCTCACTCCCTTTTTAAAATCTAGTCCGTCATCAAACTCTGTAGAAACCTCCTTCACAAAGTCACTTGGATTCTTGCTTTATATTTAATTTCTACTGCTGACATCTTAGTCCAAGTTCTCATCATTTCATACTTAAATTATCCCCTGCTTTTATTCTCTTCCTCCAATCCATCTTGGTTTTGTATTTCATTTCATTTTTTCCATTAGCAAAAATCTATTTTCTCTCCCTCTCACCTTCCTTTCCCCTTTGGGAAAAAAAAAACCCTTATAACAAATATGCATAGTCAAGCAAAACAAATTCCTGCTTTAGTCATGTCGAAAAAAATATATGCCTCATACTGTATCCTGAGGTCATTATCTCTCTGAAATTGTGGTTGGCCATGGCATTGAACAATGTTCCCTTGTCTTTTGATTCTTATGTCTTTCAAAGATGTTTGTCTTTACAGTGTTTTTATTGCACAAATTGTTTTACTAGTTTTACTTACTTCAATCTGCATCAATTCATTTAAGTCTCCCCAGGGTTCTCTGAAATGGTCTCTTTCATCATTTCTTATGATCCAATAAATTCTGTTTCATTCCTAAACTATAATTTGTTGAGACATTCCCCAACTGATGTACCCAGCTTTAGCTTCCAGTTCTTTGGCACCACAAAAACCTTCTATACATATTTTTATATGTATGGGTCCTTTTTTTCTTTCATTCTTTCTTTGTGCTCTTTGGAGCATAGGCCAAGTAGTGATATTGTTTAATCAAAGGTTAGCAACTTGAGGGGCTCAACTCCAAATCACTTTCCTGGATGGTTGGACCAATTTACATCTCAACCAAAAGTGAATTGCTTATATTTTCCTTTGGCCCCTCCAGAATTTATCCTTTTGCTTTTTTGTCAGTTTTGCTAATCTGATGGCTGTGAGGCAAGACCTCAGAGTTACTTTAATTTGCATTTCTCTACTCATGATTTGGAACAAGTTTTTTCATATGACTATTGATATTTCAGTTTTTTTCCTTAAAAATTGTTCATTTAGGGGCAGCTAGGTGGCGCAGTAGATAAAGCACTGGCCCTGGATTCAGGAGGACCTGAGTTCCAATCCAGACTCAGACACTTGATGCTAGATGTGTGACCATGGGCAAGTCACTTAACCTTCATTTCACTGCAAAAAAAGAAAAAAAAGTTAAAAATATTGTACATTTATATCCTTTGCCCACTTATCAGTTAAAACGTGGATTTTAATCTGCTTGGAAACATATATCATTATCCTATGAAAAACTAGCTAAAAAGTAGCTCTAGGGGCAGCTAGGTGGCGCAGTGGATAGAGCACCGGCCCTGGAATCAGGAGTACCTGAGTTCAAATCCGGCCTCAGACACTTTAACACTTACTAGCTGTATGACCCTGGGCAAGTCACTTAACCCCCATTGCCTCGCTAAAAACAAAACAACAATAAAAAGTAGCTCTGGGTTATATGGTACTTTGAGGTTTATAATACACTTTGCTCACCATATCCCTATAAAAACAGTGCAAGGTGTATTATCCCCATTTTATAGATGAGGACCCTGAAGTTCAAAGAGGTTGTATCTTACTGTATGACAATGAGGTCATGCATATAGATAGAAAGTGTCACATCAAGGTCTACCCTAGATCTTCCAAACCCTAGTCTAAGACTGTCTTGATTGTGTTATTTTGCTTTTAGAAGCAGTTTGAGAATCTGGCGTTCAGTCCGGCTTTCAAAGTTCTCCCTTAGCTGGTCCCACCTTTTACGTCATTATGTTAATGCTAAACTCCAACATGTATGTCTTTATCTCATTAGCTTTCCCACATATAGACTATGCTCATTTCACTCAAAATTCACTTCATCGAACAAATAAAAACATGTCTCTATGCATTACTCATGACTAAAAAAAAAATGTCTAGAACTATATGCAGAGTTCCTTATGACAATAGCATTTGTTCCTGTGTGAATCAGCAGAAGTAGTAAGTCACTGAGTTTGATCCTTGGCAAAATTTCATTATATCTTTTCTACTCATGGTAAAAGGACAATACATCTCCTGCTTAGCCAGGCCAAGTCAACAAATGACCATCTCCATAACCCCCTGTGAAGCCTCACCAACCACCAGAACTTCCTTACTCTTCTACAGAGTAAAGAAGCACATTCTCTTTAGAAAGTCTGGAATCACCTTCCAATGAAAAGACTGACATAAAATGTCAGTGGCAGAGAGATCCATCTTCTCCTTCTCCACTGTATTAAATATTTTCATTCAGGTACCTCTTGACACTGGTTTTGCTATTGGCACTGCTTCCAAATCTTTTAATTTTTCATTCCTTCCTGAATTATTTCTTTCTCCTGTCTAGAGATTATTCATTCTTTTTGTTTTGTTTTGTTTTTTTTTTTTTTTTTTTTTTTTTTTTTTAGTGAGGCAATTGGGGTTAAGTGACTTGCCCAGGGTCACACAGCTAGTAAGTATTAAGTGTCTGAGGCCGGACCTGAACTCAGGTACTCCTGAATCCAGGGCCGGTGCTCTATCCACTGCGCCACCTAGCTGCCCCTATTCTTTTTAATAAGGTGGAATATGGTGACATTTCTCAAATCCTTTTCTTGTTCCTAGCAGGTAGACAAAAAGTCATTTGTACTCTTTACAAAACTGGTGACTACCTCAGGCAGGAAGGCAACTGCAGCACTCTGGAGAAGACAGGACATAAAAACCACAAGAATGAGTAATACATAGCTGTTCAACTGAATTTATGGTTTTCCCAGGCTCTTGGTATCTCACAATCCTTATGGGGTAATAGACAGACATTGGGATACCCAGATATCCTGACTGACTGTTCCAGTTGAGGGTGTTCTGAATTGTATATCCCTATAGTATTTGTATCCCTTAGCCAACAATTTACCCAAGAATAATTGCCACTTCTACTGCTATCTTCTCCTCTGTTTCCCCACCTGATTTTTTTTTCTTGCTGGTTTGCCATCATTTATGAGTTCTTTCCATTCCTCCTTAGTTATGCCTGCTCCCAAGGGAAGGATGGTACTTTTATTCACAGTTGTTTCCATTGTTATAAATGCTAATGATTTATGATAAATAAAAAATATTTTCTCCATGCACATGTATATCATATACGTGCTAAGAAGTCTCTGGCTTCTTTTAGTGTATCTTCTATCTAATTTATTTATTGTTTGTGTCTCTCTCTAATGGCCCTTTCCTAGTAAATAGCTACAATTAATTTGACCAGAATACAAGTATTTCAATATTCATGATTTTGGCAACTACTGAGTAGATTTTATGAATGTTTACTCTAGTCTTTTTCCTTTTTAGCTTACTAGACTCTGTGCTCAGTAGAAAAGCAGATTTAAAAGTGTGCCCACAGCTAGATGGCACAGTGGATAGAGCACTGGCCCCGGAGTCAGGAGGACCTGAGTTTAAATCTGATCTCAGATACTTGACACTTACTAGCTGTGGGACCCTGGGCAAGCCACTTAACCCCCATTGCCCAGCCCCCCCCCCCCCGCCCAAAAATGTGTTCCCAGAACTGAATAGAAATAGATTAGGTTTTGCTACCACAAAGTTTGTTACATGACTGTTTGCAGTCAGAATCCTACCCATTTTGAAAGGGATAACCAGTAAGTTCCATTCTGTTGTTCAGGGTGCTGAGAGAGGACAATGCTGTATGTCTAATGATTATTAGTTTTGGTGGATAGTGTAGCCTCAAAAATGGACAAAGCTATTTCCTACAGAATAGAATATGGTTGGGGCAGCTAGGTGGTACAGTGGATAAAGCACCAGCCCTGGATTCAGGAGGACCTGAGTTCAAATGCAACCTCAGATACTTGACACTTACTAGCTGTGTGACCCTGTGCAAGTCACTTAACCTTCATTGCTCCGCCAAAAAAAAAAAAAAAAAAGAATATGGTTTAGCTACATTTGACTTCCGTAAAATAGGCAATTTATTTTGTACTTTATAAGGATCCAAACCCCTTAATCCACAGATAATGCTTCCATTAAAATTTGCTTAACCTGGTACATTATTTTACAATTCCTACTGAAAGAAATGTTCTTGTCCATCTTAGAGGACATTACAGTAAAGTGACCATTAAAAAAATCAGTCTGCTGAATTCACAGACAGATAGGCTTGCATAAAGAAAATTCAGATTACTTGCTTCCAATAATAACTGGGCATTTCTTAGTAGAACCCAAAGTTCATTACAAACATTATTTCCCCTGGCACTTCAATGTAGTTGTTATGATTCTCATTCTTTTATACATGAAAAAACTGAGAATAAAGAGATTGAATGATTTGATACAAAGCCACAAAGCCATTCAATCTTAAGTAGAACTCAGAATCCCATACAAAATGTGCTGCCTTTTCCTCTGAACTTAGAAATAAATCTTTCCTATTGAAGGGAACTTTTAAAGGCTTCTCACCCATTTACTCTTCAGCTCCTTTTCTCCCCTATATAGTATTGATTTCTGGGGTTTTTTTAAACTTTAAAAAATCCCATTTCATAACAGCTGGTGAGAAAAGAGCAGAAGGTCAGATTCTTATATTTATTAAAAGTCCTTGATAGAGAAATCCTCATTTCTCTTTAACCATAAGGCCAAAGCTTTGCCAGATTTAAGCATATTGTATTTGTGATTAACTAATAGTCATTAAAAACTAATGTCCCATAACATTGACAGATCAATAGATGGTACCTTTGATACTTCTGTTCTTGAAAAGAAAATGAAAGAAAAAGTTTATTCATTGAACAGACAAGTTTTTAATAGTATTTTATTTTTTCCAGTTGCATGTAAAGAAAGTTTTCAACATTTTTTTTATAAGATTTTGAGTTCCAAATGTTTCTTCCTCCTTTCCTTACCTCCCCCCTCCCCAAGATAGCATGCAATTTGATATAGGTTATAAATGTACAAATCACATTAAACATTTCCACATTAGTCATTTTGTAAAAGAAGAATCAGAACAAAAGGGGAAAACCTCAAGAAAGAAAAAACAAACAAACAAAAAATGAAAATAGTATGGTTCAATCTTCATTCAGATTCTACAGTTCTTTTTCTTGATGTGGAGAGAGCATTTTCCATCATGAGTCTTTTGGATCATTGTATTGCTGAGAAGAGCTAAGTCTATCACAGTTGATCATTGCACAATGTTGTTGTTACTGTGTACAATGTTCTCCTGGTTCTGCTAACTTCACATCAGTACACTTAAGTCCAGGTTTTTCCAAAATCTCCCTGCTCATCATTTCTTACAGCACAATAGTATTCCATTACATTCATATACCACAACTTGTTCAACCATTCTCCAATCGATGGGCATAGCTTCAATTTCCAATTCTTTGCAACCACAAAAAGAGCTGCTATAAATATTTTTGTACATGTAGGTCCTTTTCCCTTTTTTATGATCTCTTTGGGATAAAGACCTAGTAGTACTAAGGGTATGCACAGCCCCATAGACCTTTGGGCATAGTTCCAAATTGCTCTCCAGAATGATTGGATCAGTTCACAACTCCACCAACAATGTATTAGTGGTAGAATTTTTTTCCACATCTTCTCCAACATTTATTATTTTCCTTTTTTGTCATATTAGCTAATCTCATAGGCTTACATATGTTTAAAAGTGACTATGTTTTAAAAAATGCACTGTGCTAGGCACTGGGGATGTTGTGGAGATGAGAAGGTACAGGATTTTACAATCTGGTTAGGGGAGATAAGATATATATTCCATGAGGTTTTTAACCTTTTGTTTCTCCACATGCATTTTATCATTTTTATAGCTCTAGAAAGGAACCCTTTGCTAGCTTGATTGGTCTAGTACTCAATAAGAAAATCAATTGAAGTAGTATTCTCCCTTTTAAAAATATTGATATGGCCCAACCATAAACAATTAACAAGTCTCCAATAAATTCTGACTTTATTTCTTTTTCTGTTGTTTCTCCCATCCCAACCCCACCCTAACCCCCGGAGAGGAAAATGAGGGTTAGTGACTTGCCCAGGGTCACACAGCAAGTATGTGTCAAGTGTCTAAGGTCACATTTGAACTCAGGTCCTCCTGAATCCAGAACCAGAGCTTTATCCACTGTGCCACCTCCCTGACACCGCCCCTGACTTTATTTCTTCAAAGAATATTTTGAAATTTTGGTCATAAGGTTCTTATGTATGTCATGATTGGTAGGCTCCCAAATATTTTATACAAGCTGTTGTTATTTTGAATGGAATTTATCATTTTATCTTGTCCTTCTGGGCTTTGTTGATATATATAAAGTGTAATGAGAATCATTCTTTTTTTAAATAAAAGAAATCACTGGCTTTTAAGATGCTCTTTAAGGCAATATTGTCCCATGTTGAAACAGTATAGCCAACCCATTCAGTTAAATTGAATGAATGTAGGGTTCCATCTATCTAGAGCTATTACTATTATAATGATAACCTAAGTGACAATATACTAGCATTCTATACCCTCTATACTAGTACTATATACTGTACTATACTAATATAATGCTGTATACATAACCAACATAGTAGAGATTGTAGCTTCAGTGAGTCACCAGGCTTGTTTTAGGCACTTACTATGTGGCAGACGTTGTGTTGGACCCTTGAGATGCCGAGGTATACCATGAAATGGGTTCCTGCTCTCAAGGAGCTTACATTCTCTCTATAGAAAATATCTATCTCTGGTGAATTGGTAAAAGACAATAGCTTAAGAAAGTTGTTTTCCTTAAAATAGAAAGCAGGCATCTGTCCTTGCTATGAAAACCAGGGATGTAGAAAAATGCTAATGGATCAAGACAGGATTCTTTGTCTTAGTTCTCAAAAGCTTTGGAACAGTGCCATGTGGTACACCTGTCTACCCAAGAAACCTCGACTGTGTTTTTTATCGAGGCTTTTCAGTGAAAGGATCAGAGTGTACCCCTCTCGGGCCACAAAGCTAATTGTGAAGGCAAAACATCTTTAATATCAAATTTAAATTGAATGAGCAACATAAACACACGGGTCTTTGGGAGATCAGTTTATCATTTCAAAATGAGACAGAGGAAATAGAAAGTCATATATCGCTGTAGAAAATATGATACAGCATAAAAATTTACGGTACTTTCAGAATATGTCTTTATGTTTACAGTCTGGGATCTAAATTCCTAATACTTATGGAATTGCTTTATGTTGTGGATACTTGTCAGCTTCTACACTGGATCCTGCCCGTGAATTAACCCAGATTAAGTAAAGGTTGACTCTTATGTGTACTCTGATGCTTTCAATGTCGTTTTATAAAGCAAACCTTTGATAATTAGGAAGTTTCCCTCCCCTGCCCCCAAATGTCGTACATTTCACTGTTGCTTGCAGAATGATAATTAATTCATGGATGGATAAAAATTTCTGATTGCCTTTTCATCTTAATGTTGAGTGAAAGATCATTTTAGAACCATAGACTTACTTTAGGAAAGCAAAGTTATTCAAATGCTAGCCAGTTTTTTCCTAGCTTCCTGTACTCCAGTGTTGCTTTTCGTTGTTCAGTCATTTCAATCACGTCTGACTCTTCGTGACCCCATTTGGGGTTTCCTTGGCAAAGATACTAGAGTGGTTTGCCATTTGGTTCTCCAGCTCATTTTACAAATGAGGAACTGGGTGGGGGGAACAGCTAGGTGGCACAGTGGATAAAAGTACCAGCCTTGGATTCAGGAGGACCTGAGTTCAAATCCGGTATCAGACACTTGACAGTTACTAGCTGTGTGACCATTGGCAAGTCACTTAACCCTCATTTCCCAGCAACAACAACAACAACAACAACAACAACAACAAATGAGGAATTGAGGCAAACAGGGTTAAGTGACTTCCTCAGGTTCACACAGCTGATGTGTCTAAGGCAAGATTTTAAATCAGAAAGATTAGTCTTCCTGAATCCAGGCCTGGTACTCTATCCACTGTACCACCTAATTGCCCCTACTGTTACTACCCTGACTCAGGCTGTGAACTGGGGTGTAATTCAGAATATTGAAATTTTATTACAGAAGACTCCCTGAGAAAACTACTTTATTATACAGAGGCTGTACAGTACTTTTTAAAATTTATTTATTTTTTATTATTTTTTTTAGTGAGGCAATTGGGGTTAAGTGACTTGCCCAGGGTCACACAGCTAGTAAGTGTCAGGTGTCTGAGGCCAGATTTGAACTCAGATCCTCCTGACTCCAGGACCAGTACTCTATCCACCGTACCACCTAGCTTCCCTGCAGGACTTTTAATAATATAATATTAAACATATTATTGTTAATGTTTCTTCATGTAATTATCTTCAAAATTAAACATTAAGAACCTGGAGAAAACCCAGTTCAGCTCAGAGAACTAACTAAGCCAACCACTGTGCTCGGCACTAGGAGAGATATAAAGTTAATATGAGCTCCCTCAAGAAGCTTATGTCATAGGTAGGGGGATAAGACAAGGCATAGATAAGGAGCATGGGACAACCTAGGTGCCCTAGCGAGATTACAAACAGAGGTGCATGAATCATTAGGGATAAGATTGCTACTAAAAGTGGGGATCAAGGAAGACTTCATGGAAGAGATGGTCTTTAGGTTGGCTTTTCAAGTATGGGTAGGATTAAACATGCAAAGTTGGGGAAGATGTCACAGAGGAAAAAAATAACAAGATATGTGTAGGTATCAGAAAGAGTAGTCTAAATTAAATGGATGACATGAAGGAATGTACTGTGTATGTAGTAAGACTTGAAATATAGGAAAGTACCCCTGCAAAAACAAACAAACAAAACCAGAACTGAAATACAGGAAAGTAGTAGGTTGTGGAAGATTCTGAATGTTAGACAAAGGACTGTGTGAACTTCACTCAGGCAGGATGGAGCCAGTGAAGATTTTAGAGTAGGGTAGTGATATAATCAGATTTCTTAATAGAAATGGCTGACAGTAGTATGATGGTTAGATCATTTCATTCAAAAACACTTCTTTTTGGGGGATGCTAGGTGGCACAGTGGATAAAGCACTGGCCCTGGATTCAGGAGGACCTGAGTTCAAATCCAGCCTCAGATACTTGGCACTTACTAGCTGTGTGACCCTGGACAAGTCACCTAAACCTCATTGCCCTGAAAAAAAAAAGAAAAAGAAAAGAAAAGAAAGAAAGAGTAGCCCAGAGGGAGTGTTACATGTATGCATATATTAGAGGACATATATCCATGTGTATACACACACATATACACATTTATTTATTTGTTTATTACTGGTAGTGATTAAATTTGACCTTCAAAAGTAAAAATGAATATTTATCAAATTTAACTAGATTCTGAGGTTTGCTACAATGCTCTTATAGGATGTTGGAAATGGAAGGAACTGCTAGAGACCTACTGTAATCCAACCCCTTTGTTTCAAAAGTAAGGAAACCCAGACCCAGACTAGGTAAATGACTTGCTAAGAGTTGAAAACTAGTTGGTTAAAAATTAAATTAAATTAAAAAAAAATTTTTAAACCTAATCAATCAGGAATGTTCTTCTGTGAAAGAAAAACATTTATTAGATTAATTAAGAACCCATACCTTGATTACAGGTATGTTAAGTGCACCCAAAATATATTCTGATCTGATCTCTACTTTGAAATGGTCCCCGCACAATATGGATGCTAAAATAAAGTTATGGAAATTCGGAAACTGAATCATTTCCTGAAAGACAGTAATGAATTTGATGATAAAAGACCTTGTTTTAAACAGGGTTTTGTTTGTTTATCCAGGAAGAACTAATTAGCAAACAGTTCATTCCTATCAACAAACTTGTCAATAGTTGTCCATAGGCTGGTATGTTATATTTTGATGTTTAAACTAAAGCAAAATGTTAATTGAAAAGAAATGAATGGTTCAACCAATTCAGACACACATTCTTCTTTATTCTACATCATTATAAAATGTTTCTCATGTCCTACCTACGCCCACCCCACTCCCAGCCCCATTCCTGTGAGCAGTAAGCATGTAATATTCATATGATATTTGCGTTCAATGATGTTTCAGTACTTTGCACATGGTCCCTTTAAAGTTTAGTTTTGTCTTGAATTTTGCCCTATGTTCCTTAACTAACCATTATGAGCCACAAAATAACACGTTTATATCAACTTCCTTAAAACCTAAGATAATTTAAAATAAACTACTCAAATGCTTTTAACTTGCTGATTTTTTCTTTTCTTTTTTTTTCAAATTAGGATGCTAGTGTAAATATAAAAAAATGAAAAACTGTTAAAAATATAATTTTTCTCTACAATATAAGTGTACACAAGGCCCCAGTTAATTTTTCATTGTTCTCTACTACAGAACACTAGCTGATACTAAATTCAGTACAAGATTCACTGTATTCAAAAATGGACTGAAAGGTGACAACAAAAATTAATCTCATTTTAAATAAAAGCTAAAACTACACCTTGAGGTATGAGTATACCTTGAGTTTTGATTATCAGTTTTCTGAATTAATCAGTTATGGTTTCTAACTTAAAGGGGAGAATTTATATTATGTTCCTACATTGGACAGATTTTATGCTGATGGACTCATTTTTTAAAATTAGATATAGTGTGATCAGCAAGTGTACCCTCCTTGAACAAACCCCTATCTATGCAAACCTAAATCTACTACAAAAAAATCAAAAATAAACTGGGAACATTCATTCACCTTCTTGTCATTTTGTTATTCTCAAATTCTCTACTGTTCCCCTCCCTCACAATTGTACATAGCTTTTAATCACAATAAAAAGAACAGTTTTGCAAATGTCATGACAGGCTTGTAGATAAACAAAAGTGAATATACAGGGGCAGCTAGGTGGCGCAGTGGATAAAGCACCGGCCCTGGAGTCAGGAGTACCTGAGTTCAAATCCAGCCTCAGACACTTAACACTTACTAGCTGTGTGACCCTGGGCAAGTCACTTAACCCTCATTGCCCTAAAAAGAAAAAAAAAAGTTAAAAAAAAAAGTGAATATACAAGTCTTTGCCCAGCATGAATTAGAGGACATCTAAATTTGATGAGTTAGTCTTAAGCTATACCTCTCTAAGCATCGATTTTCCCATGACTCTCTCCATCTTGAACACTGTTAACTACCAAATGAGGATAGTGTTTTTATCTCTTAACCCCAAATTCCTCTTCCCCATTGCTGGTTTGGGATTGGCCCAGACATTCACTTTGGAAAAAAAAAAAAAACTTGACCAAATAATTCATGATAGGATTATTTAAGTGGTAATATTTCTAGTATTTAATTTGTGAAGATTCAATTGACTGACAAATTGTGAGAAACCTTTTGACAGCTTAAATATGAACTTAAGTGTGCTGAGAAAATCTTTGACCTAAATGGAGCTTTTTGGGGCAGGGCAATGAAGGTTAAGTGACATGCTCAGGGTCACACAGCTAGTAAGTGTCAAGTGTCTGAGGCTGGATTTGAACTCAGGTCCTCTTGAATCCAGGGCCAGTGCTTTATCCACTGTGCCACCTATCTGCCCCTATTTTAATATATATTTTAATATATATTTCTTCATGTAGAAAGCCTTTAAAACTTTGTGTGTTGAATGGATGCCCAAAATTTACTTTACAACTCTCCTATGGTCCCAAAATTCTTTGTAAGATAACTTGCATTCTGAACTCCGGTGATGGGACTTTCTTCACAAGACCACATCTTGTCAGAAGCAAAACCTTCTAGTTAGCTTCAGCCCCAGCCAAACTTAGACCCTCCTTGTTGTCAGACTCTGTCCCATTTAATTGGAGACTGGGTCATGAGAACAGCAAATTGCATCGGGTTGTGGGGGCTGGGAGATGATGGATATTCCCCCTGGACATTATTCAAAAGTTCTGAGCTGCTCCAGGCTCCAGCAGAGGTTTCCAGCTGCTATCTGTATAACAGAGTTGTCAGTGAAAGAGCAGACAAGTGCCTTGTCAGGCTAGAAACATGCCCTGTATGCCAGCTCTCTGTTAAGAGAAAAGTAAAGATAGGTCCCATTTGGAAAAGAAGACATACTTCTGGAAACACTAAAGCTAATATGTGAGGTTCATGTTTGTCCTATGTTCCCAAACTCTAACTCTACTTCAGTCAATTGCCATGTGGTAATTACTAATCTCCTCCCAGAAGGGGCAAAAATGTGGTTCTGGGAATTGAGAGTTACTTCTTCAGAACCAAAATATCCCAAATCTACCATACACTTGAAGATAAATCATTTTGAAATTTGGTTCCAGTTTTGTTTAATCTCTCTCTCACTCTCTCTCTCTCTCTCTCTCTCACACACACACACACACACACACACACACACACACACACAAATAGATTAAACTTTTTTTGTAGGAATGAAATACGGAATTTTTGTTGTTGTTCAGTTGTATCCAACTCTTTGTGACCCTATTTGGGGTTTTCTTGGTAAAGATTCTGGATTTTGCCATTTTCTTCTCCAGCTCATTTTTCAGGTAAGGAAGGAAACTGAGGTAAACAAGGTTAAGTGACTTGCCCAGGGTCACATATCTAATAAGTTTCTGAGGCCAAATTTGAACTCAGGTCTTCCTGACTCCAGGTCTGACACTCTATCCACTGCACCACTGGACAGAGATCTCTGCCCTCACATTCCATTCCATTTGATGGATGATTCCTGGCGGAAAGGGGGAGGTTTAGACATCAGAGGATGGCCCAGAGAATCCTGATAATTTCATACTGATGTTAAAGGTGGAGTGAAGTTTCATCTAAACATTCCCTAGGATTTTCCCATAAGATATAAAGCATGTTTTGATATCAGGTGCCAGGAGGCACTTGCAATTAAACATTTCAGACTTTTATCTGACAGTAATAATTTATTTTTCTTTTTTTTTGTTTTGTTTTTGTTTTTGTTTTTGTTTTTTTTGCGGGGCAATGGGGGTTAAGTGACTTGCCCAGGGTCACACAGCTAGTAAGTGTCAAGTGTCTGAGGCTAGATTTGAACTCAGGTACTCCTGAATCCAGGGCTGGTGCTTTATCCACTGCGCCACCTAGCTGCCCTGACAGTAATAATTTCTAACAGATTTTGAGAGGTTTTTAGGTATTGGATCATATAGGTTTGGCAGTTGTCGATGTCTTACATTTAACTTTTAAGTGTTCTCATATAGAAGGTGCTATGCTATTCATATAAAAGAGATTGTATGCCATCTCTATATGAAAGAGAAGACATGCCCTTCATAGACCATATTTCATGTTTATATGCTTTTGTATTATATTTTAGAGCAGGGTAGGCATAGGGAACTAGGTTAGCAGACCAGGCCAGTGTACTTTGTGGACTGACAGTACTGGGGCAAATCTGAGAAGAGATTGGATCCGACGAGAATATTTAAGTTTCCACTGTTTACAAGATAAAGCAGCAATCATTTCCCAGTGTGTCCTTCTCTCCTCTCTTTCACAGCAGATTCTAGTCCTTGACTGATTGATGCCTGACTTCTCTATAGCTGTAGCAATCGTTAATGTAAGTAGCTAGTCTATTTATATAGAAAAGAAACAAAGCAGAAGGCCTATAGTATTCCATTATTGACAGATGAAAAGCCAAAAAAGTAAATACAGTCAGTCAGAACAATGAGCATTTATTGAGCCCCTACTCTCTAGCAAGTACTTTGCCAAGAGCGGGGAATACAAAGAAAGGCAAAAGACAATTCCTGCCCTCAAGGAGCTCACAGTCTAATGGGGGTGGACAGCATGAACAAACATATTCATATATGTGTGTATATATATATATATACATATATATACATACACATATATATATGTATGTATGTATGTGTGTGTATGTATGTATGTATATGGTTTAAAACCAAGTCATTCTGTATATGTATATGGTTTTAAACCATATATATATATATATGGTTTTAAACCATATATGTATATATATACATGTGTGTAAACATGCATGCATATATATAATTTTAAATAAATGAGACAAATACTGAGGTAAAAGGGACAGGCTTCATTTTTATGCTGGGAAATAATCACTAAAACCACCAAGAAATTCTTGGCCTGGAAAGGGTTATATCCTCCCCTCAAAAGAGGACTTTCCTAGACTTTTCTTAGAAGGGAGTAACTCCCAATCCTTTAAGGTACAATTGAGCAGAGAGGTTGTTGTCCAAGGTTTGTCAAATGGGATAACTACTACCTACTTCTGGGGACGTGAATGGAGACAAATGAAAGATGTCTCTATCTATTGCCTTCATTTCCTCTTCTTTCCCTCTCTTCTGAACCCTCTATATGAGATTTTTTCCCCCAATCTCCACCCTATCAGCTGATAGTGATATTCCCTCAAAATCCCCTTGCATGTTTTTGTACATAATAATCTATCTATATATTTTCCCGCAGTGAGACTGTAAGTTTCTTGAATGTAGGGCCCATTTTCTCTTCTCTATATCCCCGCAAACTGGCAGAGAGCCTGACATATATTGGACATTTAATAAATGCTTGTTGACTGACTGAATGACTGACTGAGGGATCTAGAAAGCATTTATAAGATTTTGAAAGCTTTGGGCAAGAAACTATAGAGCTGAGGGATACAGGTACTCTTTTACATCACTGCTTCCAGTTGAAGTTGAGGATTTTGAAGAAAGAGGCAGATTTCCAAAATAAATAGCTAATTAAGAAGACAGTGTCTGATAAAGGGATTTGGGTTTCTGCATCTTTTTTAAAAAAGTTAATTTATTGTACTTACATTTGTTATCTTTTCTTGCCATCTCCTCTCTCCAACTAAACAATAAAAAGTAAAATAAAAATCTACTCTGCATTATATCTTAAAATATAGGAATTATGGGCTCTAGGACAGTGTTGAAGTATACCTAACAAGAAGTGGCAAAATATATTTGCCCAATGCAAACTGAACAAGAAAGAGAGAAAGCAAACTACCAGCCTAAACCCATGAGGCCAGAGTAGAGAGAAGCTTCCACATAAGAAGAAGAGAAAGAGAGATGCCCAGAAATTCACAGGAGCAAAATCCTAGAATGGAGTCAGCAATAAAAACTTATGGCTTCAGATATGGCCTATAGTCCCCAGCCCCCCCCCCCCCCCCCCCACACACACACACACCCTGCTTAGTGATTTTTCTGGAAAAGTATAGTGTGTGTAGTTTATAAATTGTATGCCAGTGAACTGAGTTTGATTGCCAGCAAACACCATGGAATGTATGAATAAAGAGATGGTTATTTGCCCATCTAGAAAAAGGAAGTGTGACGTATGAAGAAATAGTATGGCTTTATCATAAATAGATCATACCAGATTAATCTCATTTTCTTTTTCTAGCAGGGTTTCTATATTTGTAGAATTTTATTCCCTGTTATACTCCAGAATTTATGGGTTTGGTTCCTTATACATTAGTACTTAATTATGTGCTCTCTTGTATTTTTCTCGAATTATTTCATGTGTTATGAGATTTCGGTTATCTAACTAGGACAGGGACTAAATCTTACTATTTTGATATCCATCCAGAGAGTCCAGCCTGTTGTAAGGATTAACTGACAGTCTCCTCATACCAGGAGTCCTTAACCATTTTGAGATATATCATTTAGTTTTTTGTTAGTCCTATGAAGCATCTGGATCCCTTTTGAGAAGAATATTTTTAAAGAAATTATAATATAAGTAAATGTTGAAAATCAGTAAGAGATTAATGACAATTAAAATGTAAAAATCATTATATAAAGAAATGCTAAAATTCTGTGAGAGGTTAATGAATATAAAAATATAAAAATCATTACATATAGAAATGCTAAAATTCAGTGAGAGGTTAGTGAAAATAAAGATATATTTTCCCATCTAAGTTCACAGACCCTCAGAAATCCATCCACAGAGCCCCTTGTTTCATGAACTTCAAGTTAATATCTCCTGTCCTTATACAAAAGAGGTACAAAGGGAGATTTGGAGGAGCAGAGTAATGACACCTACCTCGCCCTTGTGGAAGATGATTTTAGGAAGATGCTAATTGGACTAATTTTAAGGACTTAAACATCCTATAAAAATCCTGTAATTCTAAGTCTATAAGAATAAGGGCAATTTATTACTATATCCAAGGCACTGGGGAGAAAAGACTAGGGAAAAGTATCCAACTTCAAGGAGTTTAGAATCTTTGAATTGAAGGCGGGCCAGTTTCAAGAATATAAAAGTGGGATGATAAAGGTCTGTACAAGGGGCTTTGCTCTAGGGTATGATGGGAAGATACAGCACTTATTAGAGAGACTGTGGGTGACTAGAGGTTTTGTCAACCTTTGAATGTGGGAAGACATGGAGCCTGAGGAGTCCAAGGTGATTTATCATGCGCAGATCACAGCAGCCAAGATTTTTAAAAATTCAAATAAAAAGGATTGAATTAAGTAACATTTACCTTGTTCAGTTTCATGTGGTTGCAAGATAATCAGGCCAAGATACCAGAGGGACAGAAAAATTTGATGGCATTGAACAGACAAATGGTAGAAAGGTATTTTTAGACATTGAGTGTCAATAAAATCATGTAAAGGGAACAGTCTAGGGAAATGGCAAAGTTAACAAATCTGCCCATATCTGGTAGACTTTAGATACTATCAAATAGTTGGAATTTTTAATCAGGAAAAAAAATATATATATATATATAGAGAGAGAGAGAGAGAGAGATACACACACACACACATATATATGTATATATGTGTGTGTGTGTGTGTGTGTGTATTTTATACAAGTTTCATGAAAGTCCAGATCATCTCTTTATAGGGTTGCCCATCAAAAGGCAAACTTACAAATCAGATAAATGGAATAGGATGATCTTTCTTTTATGAAAACATTGTTTACTTGGCAAAAAGTTTAACATAAGGGCTTCTTTAAGCCTTGATCCCCATTCCCTCTAGTCCCCCTGAATGAAACTGTCTGTTTAAAGATCACTGGACAACAGAGATTGAGGTCAGAAAAATATAAAACACAAATGCAAGGAGCCACTGTCCATTTGAAATAAAAGATGAAATTGAAATATATCTGAAATTAAATACAAGTAGATTTGCAAATATTCTTTGATTTACAGTGGTTATATTTATATCCATATCCATATCCAGTAGTAGAAAGAACCCTCAATTCAGGGCCAAAAGAATTCCATTTGAAGCTTGGCTTTGCCCCCTTACTATATTCATCTTCAGCAAATCACTCAATCTTAGTGAGCCTCAGTTTCCTCAAGAGTAAAATCAAGATAATAAAGATATACCCTATGTGGTTATCATAAGACCATATAAAATGACATATGCCTTTCATTACACAGAGGATTAGGGAGACCTCTGCTGAGAAGGCTGGCGGAGGAATATCCCCTAAGTCACTGTGTGCTTTTCTCAGTGGGCACTGAGCAGAAATTGGAGAAAGAACCTCGACCTTCATTTCCTTATATATTTATCCTAATAGTGCAATTAGAACTATTTAAAAAATACTTTAACTGTCTCTATTAGTGTGGCACTGATTGCAATACAATTACTATTGGACTGTTGTTACTATGATATTATTGCTTCAATTGTAGGAATACAATAGTTAATACTATGGTTTAATTATACAACATGGACTAGCCTAGAACACTTATAATGTTTCTGGGGGAAAATGTGTTGTGAGTTCCAAGCAACTGATAAATGAGCTTTTTGAACACATCCTGTCTGCATATTGTGAATTACCTGTACTTGGTTATGCAGCCCAACAACACTTTCTTAGATAAACTAATGGTTATCAAATCAATCAATCCATCAGTAAGTATGTATATGTATAGCATTGTTTTAGACTGATTATCAGATTGTTACATGATCAGAGACCAGTATGTAGCCAGGGATTCATGTGGGATTAAGGGCTCTCCCTGCTCCTCTTCCCTTACCCAAGGCACTCCTTCCCCCAGCATGAGGTGTCCACACAGAGGTAGAATAGATATCTCTAGCCTCTTCTATCCTCCCTGTGTTTCTCCAAGGGAGGCTTTAATTTCTGCCAGGAGGGGAGCAGGAAGTTGGAGCTAAAGGCCTCTCTGCTCTCCTCAAATAGAGGGGTTTTACTGGACTAGAATTGCTCCCTTAAATACCTTTTGTCTAGTGGATAATGTTGGGTTCAATCTAATTTCTGATCACTTTGTTTCATTACTGGGGGATAGGTAGGGGACCCCAATCTCTATATCTAGGCCTTGCCCCTTTCCTACCAAACACATTCACACATTCCAAATAGCAAAGAAACCTATTTATCCATATCTTAGCAAAACAAATCAGAGAAGGCATATATAGTGTCATGGGGAAAATAGGGTAGGGGGTTAAGGTAGGGGTAGGGGTTTGGGAAAGGGGTTAGGGGTTTGGGGTCCTTAGGAATTCCTCTTTAAAGAATTACACGGGGCAGCTAGGTGGAGCAGTGGATAAAACACCGGCATTGGATTCAGGAGGACCTGAGTTCAAATCTGGCCTCAGACACTTGACACTTACTAGCTGTGTGACCCTGGGCAAGTCACTTAACCCCTCGTTGCCCTGCTCAAAAAAGAAAAAAAAAGTAAAGAATTACACCCTCTTGCACACAAAAGCAATTAGAATAAGATGGTAGTTTATTTAGGGTCAAGGGAAGGGAAGGGAAACCAAGAGAGAAATCATTGGACTTCTTCCCATGGGGAGAAAGGCATGGCACAGAGTGTGGCTCTGAGATACCAATCTCTTCCAGCAGGAGACAGGTAGATACTTTTACAGAGGACTGATGGGGGTGATCATCTGACTGTGGAAAGTTCCCTTAGTGAGGGAGGACCATCCCCCCACTGGTGGTGGCTGGAGGAGTTGGGTGAGGGGTGGCTGTAGATCTCTCAAGCCATCTCTCTCCTCACGACACAAAGGAAGCAGCCACACCTAATCTTATCTCCCCAGAGTTTAGGGAGACTGCAATGAAGGGTGGGGGTCCCAGAGCTAGCTCAGTCCAATCTAGTTCCACTTATCTCTTTAGGTGTGTCTGTCCTTTGGTTTAGCTTCTCAAGGAGAAGGTTCCTTGATGTACCCCAGAGAACTTCTGGGGTGCTCTGGGACCATAACACATAGGAACACACATACCAGACAATACAGAGTGAAGGAGTTCTCCCACTGGGAAGGGAGTTACTGCACTCGACTAAGAGAGTTTGGGATCTTACCTAAAGCAGAATTCCCCAAAGTCTCTAGTGTAGCAAGCTGGGGACAGGAACATGATGAAGACTACTGGCTCCTCTCCTGTCTTCCCAAAGTCTTTTCCTTCGGCTACCTGAAGTGGGGTTGGCCTCTTCCATCTTCCCTCTCAAAGCTGGAAGCCAGCAGCACCAGACACTTGAAGAGTCCCAAAGAAGATAGAAGAAGACTGGAGCTTTCCTACTCTTGCCAACTCTGCCCCACCCCTCACGTAGGGCAGGGAATTCCTCTCCACCAATGAGGAGAGAGTCCCATACCCAAGGACTTTGGGACAAGGGCTGCACTAGAGTTTTCTTTTATTCCCCCTTACTCGGTGGTCTCATAGTGAGAAAACTGAGCTTTTTGTACAATTTCCTTCTTTGTGCTCTAAGTTGAGTAGCTCCCAAGCCTCTTCAGAAATGATTGTCCTTGTGCTCTGTAGCTTTGAGGAGTTTTATACAGGTAAGATGTAGAAGCAAAATCCTGTTGGGAGGGAGTGGAGCAATCTTCTCTTTCTGTAATATACCGTATGTTGTTCCTATATCCTTTTATTTCATCAGCTATCAGTGCACCATGATAGCTTTCTACTGGACTTAAAGATTTCATTCTTAAATGTATTTCCCAAATGCTCTTTCTTTTCCTCATACAAATGGCAGATTGATTACACAGACAGTGTATAAATGGATATGTGTGGCTTTAATTTTCTTGTGCATTAAATGCTATGGTATGCAGTGTTCATTTAGGGGACTTGCCCTGAATCTCTGTGTCCATGGGTTCCCCCTTGATCTCAGAATTTGGAAATGTGCTCTTTGTCTTCCCTAAAGTGTTTGAAAAGAAGACTATACTGGGGCAGCTAGATGGTGCAGTGGATAGAGCACCGGGCCTGGATTCAGGAGTACCTGAGTTCAAATCTGGCCTCAGACACTTAACACTAACTGGCTGTGTGACCCTGGGCAAGTCACTTAACCCCAATTGCCCTGCAAAAAAAAAAAAAAAGAAGAAGAAGAAGACTATACAAAAATGGAGGAAAGGGTAGAGGGAGTGAGCAACAAATTTACATACTGAAAAAGGCAAAGAATAGTTGAACACCCATACACATAGTTTACTGTAAAAATTCAACAGAGAAATGAGGGGTTGTAGGCTAACAAACTTCCTGATCTTGAAGAGGGAATTAAAAGTGGAGAGCAAAGAACTAGAATCTAAGGGGTGCCTTATACTGCCTAAAACATCAGGGAAGGCTTGAAAAGATTGTGACATGAGTGCAATGGAATACTATCGCTGCATAAGAAATGACGAGACAGCTTCAGAAAATCATGAGTATCATGAGCCAAAGCAGTGAAGTGAGCAAACACAGGAGAGAATCATTTATTCAAGAACTGACATTGTAAAGAAAACCAACTTTGACCAAACTTAACAACTCTGATCAAAGCAATGACCTACTATGTCTTCAGAGGACCTGTGATGAAGCACATTACCTACCTCCTGATGGAGAGGCAGTGGACACAAGCTGCAAAAAAAGACATACATAGGGGCAGCTAGGTGGTGCAGTGGATAGAACACCGGCCCTGGAGTCAGGAGTACCTGAGTTCAAATCTGGCCTCAGACACTTAACACTTACTAGCTGTGTGACCCTGGGAAAGTCACTTAACCCCAATTGTCTCACTAAAAAAAAAAAAAAAAAGACATACATTTTTACACATGACCAGTCTATGCATTCGTGCTTGATTTTACCTGTTACATGGGTGGGTTTTGGGGGGTTTGCTTTTCCCCCTCTCTCTTTATTTCTCTGTATTTTAATTGAGGAGGAATCCTAGGGATTTATCAAGTGACACCAAAACAAGTCCCCAAGTTTATTGAAAACATTTTTTGAAAATGCACAAAAGGGACAGCTAGGTGGCACAGTGAAGTATTGGCCCTGGATTCAGGAAGACCTGAGTTCAAATCTGACCTCAGACACTTGACACTTACTAGCTGTGTCACTTAACCCTCATTGCCCTGAAAAAAAAAAAAGAAGGAAGGAAGGAAGGAAGGAAAGAAAGAAAGAAAGAAAGAAAGAAAGAAAGAAAGAAAGAAAGAAAGAAAGAAAGAAAGAAAGAAAGAAAGAAAGAAAGAGAGAAAGAGAGAAAGAAAGAAAAATGCACAGAGGACAGAAGGAGGTTCAGAAGGAAACAAAGCTAAGCAAGACAGTTTTGAAAGTAACATGTAAAAATATATTTTTTCCTTAAATCAAATGAAGATTAATGGTTTCATAGTGAATCTTCTTGTGTTTGTGTGTAGAAATGCTTTTATCATGTGTTTAAATTCATTATACAGTTTAAAAAACCTGTGATATTCATGTAGAATGTCTTTATGCTCTCTAAATTCCTGATAATTATTCATAAATTGATTGGGTTTATTTAGGCTAGACAGAGAAACCCTCATGCAAAGGCTACTTTATGTAATGAGCATGTTGACTGCTCTATCTCATTAATCACTACAGGCTTACCTGTCCTTGAAAGTGACCCAGTGAGACCAGACAGAAACAGACTGCCAGATCTCTGAATTTGTGTTGGTGGAATGAACTCTCTTTGGCATGCCAGTGCCCTGGTACTTCACTTGAGTTATTATTGGCCCCGACTGGCACACAAGCAAGAGGGCTGTGCCAAAGGTGCAAGATTCTCTCTGACATTTGGAAGCATCAGTCAGTCACTTCATGTCTTTTTCCTTCAATGAAATATCCCCTAAGCCAACTCATCAGTATCAATGAAACAGCTTACCATAAGTAAAGCAATAGCCTGTTTATTGGTTCAGTTGCAACTTGGGTGTGAAATCATGAACGTTATGTAGTGGCTGTGTTGTGATTATGTGGGCAGATGTCATTATGTAAGGAGTAAAATTGGTCATGATTACATGAGTGTGAATAATTTATTATCATCCTCATTTGCTCCTCTTAGGAGCACTTTAAGGACAACTCTTCAGTTAGCTTATTCTTATATAAAGATCACTGCGGGGCAGCTAGGTGGCGCAGTGGATAGAGCACCAGCCCTGGATTCAGGAGTACCTGAGTTCAAATCCGGCCTTAGACACTTAACACTTAACTAGCTGTGTGACCCTGGGCAAGTCACTTAACCCCAATTGCCTCACCAAAAAAAAAAAAAAAAAGATCAATGGACTTGGGATCAGAAGGCTTGGGCTTGAGTTTCAGCTGTATTACTTCCTAGCCTGTAGGACCTTGGGAAAATACTTATTTGTTTAAAAAAAAATTCATTTGTAACTTGGCCTTTTTTAGGGGTGAGGGGAATGGACCTGTTATTTCATTGGTATAGAGAACACCCAGGAAGGAAATTTGCCCCACCAATAAGATTGGCACCTACTTTATAACTTTTGGTCCCAGAGAGCTACCTAGAGCCCCAAGAGGTGAAGTGATTTGCCCAAGGTTGTGTTAGAGATGGGACTTGAAGATAGACCTTCCTTACTCAATCTTACTCTCTATCTATTATACCCCATAGCCTCTCTTTAGGAACAACAATACTTGTATTACCTGCTTTTGAAAGTCAGATGAACAGAGTGATACATGCGAAGCATGTTTGTAACCCTAATGTAAATGCCTTTTGCTGTTTTCCTTCTTATTCATGAATATTAGTATTCAAGAAGAGGAGGCACCTGTGGGACAGTAGATAAAAGCACAAGCCTTGGAGTCCTGAAGAAGGCTTGCATTTAAGTTCTTCCTCTTGATGCAAGTTATTTAACCTCCCAGTGATCAAAGTAATTCCATGAGGATATAAGTTGCAAAGATCCTGACCTGCATTTGGAGGATCTTCCAAATCTGTGTTTCTCATACTAATGGCATCAAGGCAGAGGCCAAAAGAAAAACAAACAAAAAACAAAAAGCATCCCCCAGAACAAAGTTAATTTCAATGATTTTGAGTACAAAATTTATTTAGAGTTAAAAGTAATGTGATATTTTTTAAAGCTATTTATTCACCAAACTACTGAGATTATATTTTCCCCTCAGAGTCTCAACTTAGAATTCTACCATGATAAAACAGATTTGAGTTAAATTTGTAAAAACTGGATCGCTTTAAAAATAAAAAATAAATCTCCCTTATTTCCATTTTTTTTGTCAACAATGATACTGTAGCAGGTTCCTGGTGCTTTGAAAAATACTTAGAAAAATGACATGCAATAAAACAAGTGTCAGTCTTTTAGGTTCTATTTGGTTGGGTGTCGTCAGTAGGTAAGCTGCCCTCCCTCAGGAATCAAGTTGCAAACACGATCCTCCATAGTAATTAGAGCTAAGCACCAATTACAGTACGTCTGATTTGTTCAGACTTAGTGCCTGCCAGACGGCTGTTTCCTAGCACCACATATCACAGGAGCACCAGGTTGAAATGATGGAATTATTTATCTCTAAATACAATAATACCTCATAGAGTGTTGGAATACAGAAGTGACTGGACTATAAACTTTAAAACTAAGGTAAGCGTTACTGGTTGGCCAGTATTTACACCTCAGGGATTTTATTTTTCCATGAAGTAGATGGAGTGGAGAGAGAATACTGAAAATTAATTTATGGAGAAGTGAGGAGTTTTAGAACTAAAATCAATACTGGATTTGTTGGTATTCACTCCCTTCCCCATTCAAAAATGAATCCTATTCTTCTCCCCCTAAGCTTTTATAAAATTGCAATGTAAATATCAAGCTAGACTTTGCCAGTTTTCTCTGTAAGCTGAAAATGTCGCCAATTTCTAGAATTTCCTTTGTTCTGGACATTATAGCAGTTTGTTGTGTTTCTTTAAGTTTGCAGAGTTTTGCCCTGCCACAGATCATTCAACAGGCTAAAATGGGATTCTTGTGCATTGAAGACCCACTAGATGTAGTTTTTGTATCTCTTTCCCTACAGTAAATGATTCAAGACACAGATGTGTATATGCATATTGATCAGACTTGTAAAAAATTCCAAGGTCAGGTCGACAGACTGATTGTTGGTATGCTGTATGGAGGCTGAGAGGTATGAGTGATTTATACTCTTGTCATATGATTGTGGTGATGGGCAGCATTCTAGCATCCCAACCTTCCTTCTGGTTCCCGCAAGGACTCATTGGTTTGGGTATTTTTTCATCATACTTCTGTGATAGAGAAACCTGTAAGGAAACCATGTGAGTTTAGGTCCTCAAAACAGAGTATTTCCTGGCATGAAGTTAGGCTTATGTTTACATGTATACAAGGTGGAGCTTTAATACCCTGGCTTTTACCTCTGCTTTGTCCCTGAGCTCCCATTCCCAGGGACCCTTCTTTCCTTACTTTTTGCCATTTGTGAAACCTGGATAGGTGTTGTTTGTTTGGAAGGGACTTAGAGACTCAAGGTGTGATGGTGTTGTTATTTTGAAACTCTCTGGAGAGGGGGGGAGGGTTCTGATGGCTTTCAAAATATTGAGAAACACTTTTTTTTTTAACCTTCTCTGTGGATGAGAGGTACAAATATTGCAGGTCCAATGGACTGTTGCCATAAGGAATAACTGAAAACAATATATGTTGATCTTTACTTGTAAGTGACTAACCCCCAAATCTGTAGCTAATGTGATTAGCTTTGAAAGAGTAGGATAATTCAGCATACTTATCAAAAGGCAACTTGGAACTGGAAGGCCAAATTTTAATGCTGGCTCCCCATTAGCTTTTTTAAAAATCGTATTAAATAACTTTCTTTTTCTGAATCTGTTTCATGATTTATTTGAATTGGAATGGGGGTAATACTGATGCATTTGACAGGCTTGTAGTAACAGTTAACAAATGATGTAAAACATGTGAAACTAGTTTTGGACTCCTTGGAGAAAAAGGACCCAGTACTTTATAAATCCAAGGAAATCATCACAGTTATAGCCTAAAAATGAGTTGCTATAAAAATTTACTATTGCTACTGTGCATTCAAGTTAAATTCCTCACCTGTCACACTATATCACACAGAGCGCAAATACCATTATGTTCCCCCATAGGAAAGCAACCCTTAGGTGCTACAGCTGGTGTAACTATACTAGATTTAGTTCAAGATATCTCCTAATTGAATTGTTTGAATTGTCCAAAGGGCCAGTACTAATAATAATATCCTGATAATATCATCTTTCTTGCTGTCATCTCTTGATTTGTGAATACAAATATTGGGGGGGGGGCAGGCCTTACAGCATAACAGTAAAAGTAAAACCAATCCCTTCCCTCCCATTTTTCTGGACATACACACTCAGGCACATCCATTGGGCACCTTTTACTTCTTGTTTTTTAATGACAAGTTGCTCAAAGTTTAGAAAAGAATGGCTGCTCACAACTCCAAACAGAAAGTATGGTTTGGGGACCTAGGTTTCTGTCTTTTTAAATTTAAACTAAGATATCCTTTCCCAAAGTGAATTTGTTGAGCACTTGGCACATGTTTATGTAATATTTAGTTTTAATTTGTGTTATAAAGAAAAGGGAGTTTCAAAATTATGCTTGTGATAGAAGAGAGGGGAACAAAAAGAACAATATACAAACAAACTGTAGCAGTTAAAGGCAAAAACTACAGCCTCAAATTCATTTTAGATGCAGACTAAAGAAAGTAAAAAAGAATGAGTAAAACAAGGGTGATGTGGATAATTCTCTTCAATTTATGTTTGATCAGTGATCAGTAATAATAGAAGTTACAGTTTCATGGAAGATGGTCTATAGCATCTTTCTTTTTTCTTTTTTTTCATATTTTCTTTTCCTGTATTTTATTTGCATGTGGAAGAGGAACGCTAACAATATAAAATGCTTCTTCTGGAAATGCCTGCCCATCCCTTTATCCTCTAAAATAACTTACTGGGGGGGGGGGGCAGCTAGGTGGCACAGTGGCTAAAGCACTGGTCCTGGATTCAGGAAGACCTGAGTTCAAATCAGGTTTCAGACACTTGACACTTACTAGCTGTGTGACCTTGGGCAAGTCATTTAACCCTCTTTGCCTAGCCCCTCCCCCCCCATATTTTTAATTAAAACAACTTACTGAAAAGACAAATGCTTGCTTACTTACTACCATGTTAGTATGTAGTATGTGTTAGTCTGTCACTTGGGTCTTTCGCTATTCCCTAAAAGACAGAAAAGTAAAAAAATGACACAAAGCCATTATAGAAATATACAAATAAATATAATCCATAGGCCAAAGTCTTCACAGCATGGTCTAATGGAAAGATTAGAACAGGGCTTCTTGAACTTTTTTTCACTTGTGACCCATTTTCATTTGAGAAATTTTTACACAACCCCAGATATATAGGTATATAAAATAGGTATACATAAATTTTTACTGTTGCCAAATTTTTCACAGTTATCCATTCTGTTATGCAACCCCACATGGGGTTGTGACCCACAGTTTAAGAGGTTAGAGTTCTCAGTTCTGTAGTGACCTTGGGAAAGTCCTTTAACCTCCAGGCCTCAGTTTCTTCCTATGCCAGGAAAGAAAGATTAGATGATGTCTAGCAACGTTTTCGGGTATACATCTCTGGTCTATAATGAATCGCATAAAAAGATATGGATGTCTGAAATGTCTGATGTTATTTTGAATATCACCAATCCCCTAAGGTCTGGTTGAGTAAAAAGAATAAATGATGTTCATTTTCACATTTTCACGATCCTGGTTTGAATATGGAAGAACAAAGCAGTGGGGAGGACCTATTTTGCCACATAAAATGCAGGTTCCTTTGGCCCAACTGTCCACCCCATAAAGTGTACAATCCTGGGAAAGAAGTAGTTTGGTATTTTTCAGGGAATGAAGGCAATACATTGCCAAGAGCCTCAAACTATTTCCCTGCTTTGTCAAAGAGGGATGGGCAGCTTCATCTAACTTGATCACCAGTCCAATTTATTCCTGGCCTGGTAGAGCCTTTCCTTTCTGGCCATTTATGATGTCTTCCCTATGTCATCTGTGCTGCTTGTGGTAGTAAATAAAATTCTACATAAGGATCTGTCTTAGAATAGATCTAAAAAATTAAAAAAAAAAAGGAACATTCTTTCTAATGTTGAAATCTCTCTCAGATACTTCCTCTGTTAACATTTCCTCTTAAGTTGTCACTGACTCCTGGTCAGCCTCCCTAGGTCACTCCCTTACCTCTACTTCCTCTCTACTATAAGCATATGATGCCCCATACACCCACCCACACACCAGCTTTACTAAGGATGGCAAAAGGGGGAGTCCCTGGATGCTATTAGCAGATAGCTGCTGCTGTTGAATAACAAAGATGACCTCTCCATTTGAAGTTTTTGCCAGTGACTTTTCCTACCTTTCCAGGACATTAAGATTTTTCCCCAATTCTTCAAACTCCAGTCTTCAAGGCCACTGGCTAACAACACAAAAGGCTTTTCAAAAACACCAAGAATGAGTATAGCTGAAAGAGAAGCCACACGTCCTACCACAAAAGTCTATACTGTAGTATGCTTTCCTTTGGTGTGGGCAGCTGTTTGTTAATGGCTTGGAAAGCTTTGGTTAATACTTAAACTGAGGAAGCTGCCCCGCCTCCAGCAAAGGTGGGATTAAAAAGTAGTTATAGAGTAAACATTGTTTTGTTTTGTTTTTAAACTCAACAGTAATGTTATGGTATCCCTCTTTCTGATTTAAAAAAAGAAAACAGAAATTGTTGGATTGTACTCACGGGGCTCTTGAATGCAGAGCACCTACACACATTCCAATAACTGAAAATTTGGTTTACTAAACAAAAGGAAACAAAATGTGTAGTCTAAATTCAAGTTTACACTGGTGGCTTTCTCTGCTTTCTGAGCAACCTCCACAGTTGCTGTGTCCCAGACTCCTTTGGTAAAGACCATTTATGTAAATTGCAGAGGAAAGAACTCAGAACTGAGACAGGACGGAGGGTCAAATGGTAGGGCTGCTTTAATTGACTATAATGGAAGACCAATTGCCATTTCTTAGGTAAAAGTGCCTTTTTAAAATACTTGTTGTATTTTCCATCCATATAAAAATTGCCAGCAGGAATTCACCAACAAATTCATGTTTCCTTTTAAGTGGTTTAAATTCCTTTCACTGACTCAGTCAGCATGGTTAAAAGGATGTTTTAATGGACTTGGTTCTGTTTTCCAGTTCAGAACTTTTATAAAGTAGTGCAAAATGATGAATTATATGGCCTAAATCTTCTGTGATTCACCAAATTTTAGTAACCATTATAACTAATGTGTACATAGCCCTTTCTATCTTTGTTTGGGACAAAATTGCCCAAATAATTCAAGGAGACCACTAAGTCAAGCAGGGGCAGATTTATTTCATTCTCATGAGAATGGGAGACACCATGCAAGAGATGAGAAGTGCACTAATGAGCTCATGAGTTGGGTTTTTATGGAAGTTTTGAGGAGGGGGGGGTCCCCTCATGCACAGGGTGAGCTCACAATCTAACATCTAATCCTGTCTCACCCAGTATTCGTGTTCAGCTCATGATCATGGTATGGATACATGCTCAGCTATGGCCAAGAGCTGGGGGGAAGGGGAGGGGGAAAGGGTGAAACCACTCCACCCATGTAAGGAGGGGGCAAGGGGGAAGAAAGGAGAGATGGTACCAGGAGCTGATACTAAGAACTAGGGCTTAGGAATGCAAGAAGGAAGAGGTGGTATCAGGGTGGGTCTGTGCTAGCAGGAGAGAGCTCTCCTACTTGGTCATAGAACAAGGAGAGAGTAAGAGGTGTGTTGTAGCAATGGAATGGCTAACAATAACAAGGACTGGGGGCTGGGTACTTTCCAGACCCCATCCTCAGAGTCTGAACTGACTCAAGTCCACCATATCCCATTCATCTGTAAGGACCTTTACTGAGATTATGTCATTTGAGTCTCACAATATACCTGTCAGGTAGGTACTGTAGGTATGATTTGACCCATTTTTACAGGAGAGGAAATTGAAGTTTGCAGAGGCTGTGACTTGGCCGTGTTCAAATAGCTAAAAGCAGAAGCAGAATTCTAACACAGGTTCACCTGATTCCAAGAACAAGACTCTCTATACACTGTAGTAGGTTATTTACCAACAAAGCAAAGATGATTAATTTCTCATTAGACTATCTCCCACTGAAATAATGGACCAAGAACTGCTCTTCACCAATTCACAAAGAAAAGAAAAAATAAGCTAAATAATAATCTTTTTTTAATTTCCTAGGGTATTATAAAAAAATACATTTATTCTCATAGATGTTAGGTTGTGCAAACTTGAATAATATAATTTGATTTTTTTTTCCCCAGCAGATAAATGGGTCATAATCTTGCCAACTACCAAGACATATGACCTTGATCAAGTCTTTAACCTTTCAGGAGCAACAGTTTCTACATCTTTAAAATGATGGCACTAGAAAGGTTGCTTGGGGTTCTCTAATCAAGGCCTACAAGACCCCTAAAACCAAGGGAAGGACTCCTGAATTGTCCTAGCAGGCTCTGGGATCTTCCCGAAAACTCAGCTTCCCCTGCAAAAGACTAAAACTAAGCTCCTTAAATTTCTAACTCTTCCTGAACTATTTAGTTAAGTGAAGGGTAGATCACAGAATGTTATAGGTAGAAGGGACTTTAAGAGTCTTTTCTGAGCAACAGTTTCCATGAGTTGAAAATGATGGGGGCAGCTAAGTGGCACAGTAGATAAAGCACTGGCCCTGGATTCAGGAGGACCTGAGTTCAAATCCAGCCTCAGACACTTGACACTTACTCACTGTGTGGCAAATCACTTAACCTTCATTGCCCCACCAAAAAAAAAAGATGACAGCATTGGAAAGGTTCATCTTTAAGTCCCTTCCCTGGGTTTTAGGGACCTCATAGGCCTTCATTAGAGAATCCCAAGTAATCCTAAAAATGCCTTTCTGTTCCGTGAGAATGGCCCTCAAACTCTTTTGAAAACACCTTGACCTGAGGCCCTTTAAACTTGGGGGCCCAATCTTTACTTTCATCCACTAGTCTAGATCAAAGCTTCTTAAACTGTGGGTCTGGACCCCTATGGGATTAGGTAACTCAATGTGAGGTTTGCAGAAAATCTGGCAACAGTAAAAGGCTACATATATCTATTTTCTATACCTATATACCTGCGGCCATGTAAAAATTTCTCTGGCAAAAAGGGATTGGAGGTAGAAAAAGTTTATCCCTGTTCTAGATCATTTTTTTAGAATTTTAGAATTTTATTTTCCAAATTACATGTAAAAGCGAATTTTGACATCGATTTTTAAAAAAACTTTGTGTTCCAACTTCTCTTCCTCCCTCCCTTCCCACCCCCACCCCAAGAACTCAAGCAATTCAATATAAATTATACATGAGTAGTCATGGAAAACAACTCTACATTAGCTAGGTTGTGAGAGAATACAGATTAAAAACAAAACTTCAGATTAAGGAATTGTCAAAAAAAATGTGTTTCATTCTGTTTTCAGATACCATCAGTTCTTTCTTTGTAGGTATATTGCAATTTTCTTAAGTTCTAGATCATTTTAATACATTCCTATCTGAAGAAATATCTTAATCTAAGCCAGTTAGATTAGTTACCCTCTAGAAGTCATCCCCTCCCATGACTGAAATCATCACAGGATTTATGAAATTCAGACTTCCAATTAAGGATCAAACATGGAAGGGGAGGGCAGTATTTAAAACTATCTAAAGAACCTGAGGATTGATCTAAATCCTTTCCTTCTTCGTTTTTCCAATGAATTTCATATTCTAGTTCCGCGTGTTGTTTGTTTGTAGATGGAAACCTCAGCAAAGGTTATACTCAGGGGGCTTAGCTCATCTTAGAGAAGGAAGTTAGTCTTAATTAGTTATGAACCCAGAGGTCCTTAATGAGAAGTCTACCATAGAATTTAAATACAATCATGCTCTGGAAATTCTTTGGGATTTCTGAGCTCTACAAAAAAACAAACAAACAACAAAAACCAAAATGGTCATATGAAAACAATAATTCGCATTTCTGTAAGTGCCTTGTGATTTACAAAGTATTTTGATGGCAAAATATCAGTGTAGGGAGTACAACTACTAATTCCCCACCTTGGCAGATGAAGAAACCAAGATTTGACATGGCTAAGTGACCTGCCCAAAGTCACAGAACTGCTAAGCATGAGGCCTAATAGGTTCTTTTTAGAGCCTCAAATAGTCCTTTAAGAGCCTTCTCTACTAGAGAACTTTGGACTTGAACCCTGATCTCATGACTCTGAAATTAAAACCCCACTGTCTCTTGCTGCCTGAACTGATAAAGAGTCCTGGTGGCTGGTTGATCCAGGGTGGAGCTGGCAATACATAAGCATTAACAGATCCCATGCTAATATTTCAAATGCCTTAACTGCTACATCAATTTTCTTTAACAATAAAAAAATTTTTTTTAAAAAAGCTATACAAGTAGGGGACTGGGCAGACCTTTAGGATTTCCAGTTATAAATGAACCACCGCCTCCTGTCCTGTTTGTGTCAAATGGATGTTAATATCTGAAATGCTACTGCATCCCAAGAAGAGGCTCACCCTTTTCTTCTTTTTATAAACCCTGGTGTGGTGCCACTCAACTCAAAGTAGATCATGACTTAAAATTTGCCATGGTGTGGCCTCATTGCTATTTTTTGAAGCATTTGACTTCATTATTACTTGTAAACTTCAGTGGTGATGCTCCAAAGTTATTTTTAAAAGGAAGATGCTTTGCCAGTCTGCCGCTGCTGTTCTTCCCTAGAGGACACTTTGAATTGACACAGGGGAGACTCAGGAACAGGACTGAGCTTGAAACTCTCTCTTCCTAAGCCCTTTGTTAGGCTCAAGGCCAGAGAAACACTTTGGTCTTATACTACATCTAGCATCACTGGATTCTCTGCTGCTCTCTGCTCATCTTCCTCCTGAAAATCAGTGTTGAAGGGAGACTTTATTTCTTCACAAATCATTTTGAGCAAAGTCAGTTTGACAAGAGACAAAATAAAGGAACATTTGCTCCAGAGGTAGAGAAACTCTTCAGTTTTTGAAAGCTTCTTCATATCTGGACATAGATTGTAACTAGATTTAACCAATCACAAAGCATCGAGATTTTAGTCTAATTATGTGTTTGAGCTAGACACAGTACAAAGTGCTGCTCAGAATTCAGAAAAAATACCATTCCTGGCCATGAGAATCCCAGCCTAAATGATGGGCCTAGATAGCACTTTGGGAAACACTGCTTCCACATACCTAAATTCTCCTTCACAAATACCAAATTTTCTCTGTAGGGAATTATGATATTTAGTAAAACTTTATCGGGGGCAGCTAGGTGGCACCAGCCCTGGATTCAGGAGGACCTGAGTTCAAACATGGCCTCAGACACTTGACACTTACTAGCTGTGTGACCCTGGGCAAGTCACTTAACCCTCATTGCCCCACCAAAAAACAAACAAACAAAATAACACTGGGCAGTTAAGTGGTGCAGTGGATAAAGCACTGGCCCTGGAGACAGGAGGACCTGAGTTCAAATCTGACCTCAGAAACTTGACACTTACTAGCTATGTGACCTTGAGCAAGTCACTTAACCCCAATTGCCTCACTAAAAAAAGAAAGTAAATAAATAAATAAGTAAATGAAACTTTATCAGAGAGGGAGAGAGAGAGACAGAAAGGGAGAAACAAAGAGGGGAAAAAAAAAATATATATATATATATATGTGTGTGTATATATAAAATCTTACAAAGGATACAGCTAGTTTTTATTCAAACATACATTTTTAAATGTTTTATTTTCCCCACAATTACATATAAAACAATTTTTAACATTTGTTTTTTTTTAACATTTTGAGTTCCAAATTCTATTCCTTCCTCCCTTTCCTCAGCCCCCATGAGACAGTAAGCAATTTAATATAGGTTATACAGATTATACATACCAGACCAGAAAAGGGACACTTTTTTTCTTTTTTTTTTTTTTCGGTGAGGCAATTGGGGTTAAGTGACTTGCCCAGGGTCACACAGCTAGTAAGTGTTATGTGTCTGAGGCCGGTTTTGAACTCAGGTTCTCCTGATTCCAGGGCCGGTGCTCTATCCACTGTGCCATCTAGCTGCCCTGGGACACTTTTTATTATAATGAGGATTTTCTTTGAAAACTTTTTTTTTTATTTTGCTTTATAAGTCAAAGTCTCCTGTTGTCCTATTTTAAATAAAAATGTAGAGCTCTCACATGGATGCCTTTTGCTTTGTACTAAAATTGGATTTTATATGTTGCTGAAGCAGGCACATGCTGAAGTAGTTCTGACAGCACTGAAGATACCCAGTGGTGAATTATCCCAATGAAATAAGATCACTGAAGTCTTTAAAAATATATGTTCAGTTTATGCTGAAGTTTTAAAGATAGAATAAATAAATTTCAATAACTCCTATTTCTCTTGGAGACTTCAGATTCTAAAGATGTGAGAATGTTGAAATAGCAATTTCAATGAGGAAAAGGACACTCCTGCATTGCATAATAAAATTAATCTATCTTCTCATAATCTTCTAAACATTCATTTTTCAAATTCTCACTAACTGTATTTTAAAGTTACTTAAAGGCCTAGTTGGAGGGAGGTATTATCCAAGATACTATAAAGAGCAAAATCTTATAAGTATGTTGTGGGTACTTGATGAATGGTCCCATTGCTGATTTTTTTTTTTACTTGTGACAATACTATCTGTGAATGTATTGTAGATTTAGCATTCCTTTTAAAGCACTTAAAAAAAAAAAGAAAAACACAGGGGAAGCTAGTGGTGCAGCGAATAAAGCACCGGCTCTGAATTCAGGAAGACCTGAGTTCAAATCCGACCTCCCACACTTGACATTTACTAGCTGTGTGACCCTGGACAAGTCACTTAACCTTCATTGCCCCACAAAAACAAAAAACAAACACAAACCCATACTACAGTTGTTTCCAGGTATCTAAGTGGGTACAGCAAATAGAAAGACTGACTTGGAGTCAGAAAGAGCTTTGTTCAAAGACTAACTAAAACATTTACTAGCTGGGTGATCCCGAGCTATGATTTAATCAATCCAGATTATTATTTTCCATGGTATAACTGTGGTTGTTCAATCGTTTCAGTCCTGTTTGACTCTTTGTGACTCCATTTGGGGTTTTGTTGGCAAAGATACTGGAGTGGTTTGCCATTTATTCCTCTAGATCATTTTCCAGATGAGGAAACTGAGGCAAACGGGTAAGTGACTTACCCAGGGTCACAAGGCTAGTATGTGTCTGAAGCCAGATTTGAACTCAGGAAGACCTGACTCCAGCCCCAGCACTCTAGCCACTGTGCCCCCTAGCTGCCCAATATATAGAAAATACTAATAAAAATTTTTTCTGTTTTCTCAGTTCAACTTACACTTTAGGTCCAAGTCTTTGAAATCTCCCCCTGCCCTGTACCCCCTTAGGAGAATGAGTATGAACAATCAACAGAAATTGTACCAATATAGTTTGGAGTTTGCAATATTCCATAGCGTGCTCACCATGCACATCCATGAGCAAATGTGAGTGTGTATGTTTGGTTTTTGTGGGCAGCCTTGTCAACAGAAGAAAGCTGGCCATAGCTAACTATCCCCCTCGCTGCTCCTACATTTCCCTCACCTCCAGCAGTTATGATTGATGGCACCTGACAGGAGTTTGGGTTTTTTGAGTTTTTCCACAGCCCATTTATATGTCAGGCTGAGAGAATCAGGCTCAGAAAAGGGAAAGGTTAGGATGTTAAGAAGCCAGCTAAGGTACACAAAGTACAAGTCTATGGAGGTGATGGGAGATGAAAACTGCGATTTAAACACAAATCTTAATTGTTGTGTTTTTTTTAATTTGAGAAGTTTTTAGTTGTGTAACTGGCCCAGTAGTAATAATGGCCTCCCTTCCTCCCTCTCTCTGTGTTCCTGTTTGCCCTTTGTATTTTCCAGTTATACTTAGAATCACAACTGAAAGAAGGTTGAAAGGGTCAGGTGCCGCACGTGGAGATAAAAAAGAACCGTCACCCCCAAACACTGCTGTAGGACTAGGACTAATGGGAGTCATCCAGTTGTTTCCACCTTTGTCCCATAAACTGTTTCAATAACATTTGAGCAAACGTTTTGTCAAGTGGACGAGGCTTCATTTCTAAGATGTCTAAACCATTTATGCCATTTCACTTAGTACCAAAATAGTTATTCATTACTCAGTAGGTAGACAATTACCTATACACATATAGACAGACAGACAGACATAGTTAAGGCTTAGCTTAGAGTCAGTTCCCATTTGACAGCATAGTCTAAGCATTTCTCTGGGAGAAAATGTACTTGGAAGAAGTGATACTCCAAGTCCTAGATTTAGAAAAAAAAATCTGATTAAGCTACTTCATCTAATAGATTTTATTTTAATTCATTCTTATGAGTCAAATGTTCACTGAAAGGCAGGTTTCATAACTCTGCCATAAGAAAGTACTTCTGAAAGAAATAACAGACATTTATGAACATCATTCTGCTAAAACTTCCTAATTCTGAGTTGTTGGCTTTTTGTTTTTGTTTTTTTGTTTGTTTGTTTGTTTTTCCACAAACATTTATTTTATTTTTTCCAGTTACATGTAAGGGTAGTTTTCAACATTCATTTTCATAAGAGTTAGAGTTCCAAAATTTTTCTCCCTCCCTCCCTTTCCTCCTTCCTCTACAAGACATCAACCAGGTCATATATGTACAATCCACAAGTGCTCTTTTTATCAGTTCTTTCTATGGGGTGGATAGTATGCTTCATCATCAGTCCCTTGGGATTGTATTAGATTATTGTATTGCTGAGAGTAGTTAAGTCATTCACAATTGCTTATCGAACAATACTCCTGTCACTATGCACAATGTCTTCCCAGTTCTGCTCACTTTACTATACATCAGTTCATATGAATCTTTCCAGGTTTTTCTAGGATCATCCTGTTTGTCATTTCCTATAGCACAATACCATTCCAATACAATCATATATGACAGCTTCTCCATTCCTCAATTGATGGACATTCCCTTGATTCCCAATTCTTAGCCACCACAAAGAGTTGCTATAAATATTTTTTTACAATTTTTCCCCTTTTCTCTTTTTCATAATTACTATTGTTAACTATTTCCCTCCATCCTTTTCCCTTCCCCATAATATTTACTCTATTATCTATCTTCTTTCACCCTAGGAATTTGCTTCTGATTGTCCCCTCCTCCATCTGCCCTCCCTCTTTATCCCCTTCCCCTCATATTTTCCTGCAGGGTTAGATAGATTACTCCACCCAATTGAGTGTGTATGTTATTCCCTCCTTGAGCCAATTTTGATGAGTGTTAGGCTCATTTACTGCCCAGGTTAAATAGATTACGCCACCCAATTGTGTGTGTGTGTGTGTGTGTTAATCCCTCCTTTAGCCTACTCTGATGAGATTAAAGTCTTTGATCCTATTCTGATGAGTATAAAATTCATTTACTGCCCTGCTCCACCCCATCTCTTCCCCCACCCCATAAGCCCTTTGCTGTTTGTTTCATGTGGGATTTCACCCCATGCTACCTCTGCCCTTCCCCCTCTCCCAGTGCATCCCCCTCACCCCTCAATTTAATGCTAAAGATGTCATCATGGGGCAACTAGGTGACACAGTGGACAAAGCATCCACCCTGGACCCAGGGGGATCCCAGCCAAAACCCGGCCTCAGGCACAAGACAGTCATCCACTGTATGACCCCAGGTATGTCCCCCAACTCTAATTTTTTATGGTTCTCTAGGATCTTGTATTTGAAAGTCACATTTTCCATTCAGTTCAGGTCTCTTCATCATGAATACCTGAAAGTCCTCTTTTTCATTGAAGTCCCAGTTTTTCCTCCTAAGATTATGCTCAGTTTTACTGGATATGTGATTCTTCATTGTAATCCCAATGCCTTTGCTCTCTGGAGTATCATATTCCATGCCCTCCCATCCTTTAATGTAGAAGCTGGTAGATCTTGTGCTCCACTGACTGGGGCTCCACAGTACTTGAATTCTTTCTTTTTGGCAGCTTGCAATATTTTCTCCTTGACCTGGGAGCTCTGGAATTTGGCTATAATATTCCTAGGAGTTTTCCTTTTGAGATTACTTTCAGGAGGTGATCTGTGGATTCATTCAATTTCTATTTTACTTTCTGCTTCTAGAATATCAGGGCAATTTTCTCTGACAATTTCTTGGAAGGTGATGTCTAAGCCTTGATCATGGTTTTCAGGTACACCAATAATTTTTAAATTATCTCTCCTGGACCTCTTTTCCAGGTCAGCAGTTTTTCCAAGAAGATATTTCACATTGCCTTCTATTTTTTTATTAATTTGGATTTGCTTTATTGTGTCTTAGTTTCTCATAAAGTCGCTAGATTCCATTTGTTCAATCCCAATTCTTAGGCAATTATTTTTGTCAGAGAGCTTTTGTACCTCCTTTTCCATTTGGCCAATTTGACTTTTCAAACTGTTGACTTTCTTCTCATGTCTTTCCTGTATCACCCTCATTTCTCTCTCCTTTTTTTCCTCTACCTCTCTAACTTTATCTTCAAAGTCCTTTTTGAGCACCACTATGGCCTGAGACCAATTTATATTTTTCTTGGAAGCTTTAGATATTGGGGCCCTGATGGTGACATCGTCCTCTGAGGGTGCACCTCAATATTCCTTGTCACTAAATAAACTTTCTATGGTCCTCATGTTTCTCTGTCTGCTCATCTTGCCTTTCTTTTATTTGACTTTTAGCTCCTTAAAGTGGGCCACTGTTTCCAGGCTGCACTATCCCAAGGTTCAGAAGGTCCCAGGTGGTATGATTTAAGGAGAGGCAGGTTTTTCACTGGCCTGGCCTGTTCCCTGGTCTGTAGATGACCCCAGACCAACTTGCTAATCAACCAGCTTTGTGTGTTATGGTTGTCAGCTCCAACGAGCCTGTGCCCCTCCCCAACCTGGGCCACTGCTACTCAAGCCTACCTCCTGTTTCCCAGTAGGGGTGAAAAACCCAAGTTCTGCCTCAGCACCAACAGAGACCCCTGGGATCTCCCCTCTGCCAAAGACTCAGTCCTTTCACCAGACTGTGAACTTAGTTCCAGACAACACTGGTACTTCAGCTGATTCAGAGACTGGGGGGGTGGGGGGGGGGTGGGGGGGGTGGAGGGGGTGGGGGGGCTCTTTCTCTGGCAAGGCCTTCCTGGGACTGGATCTGTATCAGGGTGACTGTGGGGTTGGGCTCCACTCCTGTCTCAGCACAGCAGCTCCCTCCTTCCAACCTTCCAAGCTGTCCTTGATTGGAAGATGATTTCAGCACATTCTTCTATGGGTTTTGCTGCTCCAGGAGTTGGCTTATGGCATTATTTGGATGTTTTTTGGAGTGATCATGTCATGAGTTCAAGAGCTCACTGTTTTTCCTCCAACATCTTGGCCCTGCCCTGGAAGTCCTTCAAGTGTCACCTAGTCTTCAGATAGGTCATAATAATGTTCATGTGTTACTGACACAGTTAGCTGTGTCATCCATCCATCCCTGTCTATTCATCTTGCCTTTCTTTTACTTGACTTTTAGCTCCTTAAAGTGGGCCACTGTTTCCAGGCTGCACTATCCCAAAGTTCAGATTACAGTGGTTGGTGGGACAAGACATTATTGATTTGGTAGCTATATATGTCTATTGAGGCCTACCATCAAGTTGAAAACTGAAGAAGATAGTTGTCTCCTTTGGGAGATTTGGGGAGGAGAATGATATTGCCTGAAACTAGATGTGGGTGGAGATTAGGATGGTTTGAGTTATTGATTTTTAAATTGTATTTTAAAATCCAGAGCAAAGAGTACATGTATTTCAAATCTATGTTGTTGAGTTGTATCTAAATCTTCATGACCTCATTTGGGGTTTTCTTGGTAAAGGTGCTGGAGTGGTTTGCCTTCTCCTTCATCTTATTTTATAAATAAGGAACTGAGGCAAATAGGGTTAAGTGACTTGTTCAGGTCACACAGCTAGGCTGGATTTGAACTCAGGTCCTTCTGACTCCACCGAGCCACCTAGCTGCTCCTATGTTGTATATAGCAAAGCTTCTTAAATTATGGGTCTTGACCCCACATGGGGTTGCATAACTGAATATAAGGATCATGAATAGTCTGGTAATGGTAAAAGGTTATGTATACCTATTTTATATACATATATACGTAGGACTTCTTAACAACTTCTCAGCAAAAAGTGATTGTAAGTGGGAAAAATTTAAGAAACCCTGGTATATAGTTTTGTTTTTATGTTGCTTCCCATACTAGACTATGGGCTCACTGAAAGTAAGGGCTATCTTTCACCATTCTTTGTATTGATAGCACTTAGCACAGTGCCTTGCACAAAATAGATGCTCAGTCACATTCATTACAAATTGTCTCTTTTGAAAAAAAAGACAAATGAAATGATAGGTTGCAAGTTTTAAAACACAATTGGGTCATATTACAGTGTAGCTACAAAAATTGATATGCATAAATATAAGTTCTTTCCCCCAAAACAGAATTACATCCTACAAGTAAATGTCTACTAAAATTTGGTTACAACACAAAGCTAGGGGCAGCTAGGTGGCACAGTGGATAGAGCACCAGCCCTAGATTCAGGAGGACCTGAGTTCAAATCTGGCCTCAGACACTTAACATTTACTAGCTGTTTGACCCTGGGCAAGTCACTTAACCCCAATAGCCTCACCAAAAACCAAACAAACAAACAAAAACACAAAGCTAATTTAATGCTATTTAATTATAATGTAATATATATTTTAATATAACACCAACATTATAAAGGGCACCATGATTATGCTTCAGCACATTAAGATATTGTTTTGATAGTCTATCAAACACTCTATAATCTATAGAATTCCATTTAAAAATCCCTCGCCACCCCCCCTCCCCAAGTTCTTGTGTCTTACTGAAACTCAAAGTTTGCATGAAGACAAATACATTTTGGCAGAGTTTCTGCCTGTGGTACCAATGACCTAAAGAAAGATAGTTCTGACAGCCAGTTGAAGCAGGGGCATTTCCATTAGCAACAGAGAAACAAGAATAAGCCACCTGAGGGGTCCAGATACTATCAAACCTGGACATATGAAGGTTTTCTTCCCCACCATGGTTTGTCTCACTCATATAAAAACTCCCAATATTAAAAATCACATTTAAAAAGTGAAAGCAGGGGCAGCTAGGTGGCACAGTGGATAAAGCACCGGCCCTGGAGTCAGGAGTACCTGAGTTCAAATCCGGCCTCAGACACTTACTAGCTGTGTGACCCTGGGCAAGTCACTTAACCCCCATTGCCCCGCGCAAAAAAAAAAAAAAAAAAGTGAAAGCAGCAAGGTGTGGAGGTGAGTCAATGGTTGGTTTATAATTATTGAGATGATTTACTAGCAGTTTAAAATAAGCCCTGGTTAACATGATCAATTGTCTGTTATTAAAATGCTAATGAAATGGTAAACATCTGTTAAGTTTTTTATAATAAACACTGGAAGTTCCAGAGGTATTCTTTTCCCTTTCTCCCAGTATTCCTACTTGCCTAACTCATATCTACATACAGATTTGATTGGGTAGGGATTGGGGCAGGGCAGGGAGGGGGCAGTGTGGTAAATAACCTGTGATGATGAAGGACTGGTTTGCTTATTTCATCCCATGTTGCATTCTCTTTGATTTGATTATGGAAGAATACAAAGTGGCTCTCCCCAACTCCTCCAGAGAACCTTTATCCTACAAAACCATCACAGCCTCAGTTGTGGAGTACAGAAATAACCTGTTTTACAGGTTATTTAGGAGAACCTTTGTTTATTGAAATGATGACAAAAGATAATCATTAACCAGAAAATGAATCTGCTATAATAAGAATTAATGTCTTTGTAATTTTAATAAAATAAGTCAGTATCAATATTAAGAGAAGTAAATGCTATAACCTAAGGCATATTTCTTTGTTAGCTGCATTTAAACTAAAATTCTATCTATGTTTTATTATACATTAGGCACAAGCTCTTTAAATGAATACTTTAACATGTTCCCCTGCAACCTAAGATGTGTTGATAGATATTGTTTAGTACTAACTGACCCCCAAACTGACAATAGTTGTAACATTACCTAACTAGAAGGGCAGTATGTAATTAAATACAGGGCTGTCTTGTGACTACAATACTGAAATCAAGCGTTTACTTTTATGTCGACTAGGAAAAATACAATTTTCTTCTCTATTATTTCAGTGATTTACTTTCTGCTATGAATTCCAAATTCTGCTATGAATTCCAAAATCGTCTATTTATTTCATGGGGCACTTCTAACAATATTTGCCATTACAGATCCATTCTTCAGAATTTTCCTTACTACTTTTCAGGATTAATCTAAATGGATTCAGATAGCCATTTCAATACTACTGCCAGTAATGTCATGGAATGATTCAAAATTTGGTAGCAGACTTATGAAATGGTTAGTATGAAAATAGCATTGTAATAGGGGTTGATATTCTAGCATGGCATGTATAACTATGAATGGAAATTTTAATAGGTGGGACATTATCCTCCACTGTTAGTTTTTCCTTTAAGTCAATAAGGGGTTACAGGCACATAATTGTCATGTACTTCTTTATGCGATTCCTAAAATCTCTCTTAACTAGGATCATTGCTTCCACAACTTATTCAGGATAGAAAATTTGGTTGGCATGGTGGGTTAAAGTTCAAATATTAATTTTTGTAAATATTTTTATTTTAAAACTAATCAGTTAAAAAAACCCAAAGGTCTTAATGGGATGGTTTACAATTTTAATAGGGAATATAAATGTTAAAAAGAATTGACGAATTTATAATAATTTAAATTCTCACGGCAGAAAAAATTCATTTAGAGGCTGGTCTTGAGCTATGTATACTCATAAAATATTGCCCCAAATCTCTCCCTCCCTTTTCCCAATCTCATCCTCTCCCACACATACATTTTATTTATCCCCAAACAAGGGAAAATCCTTGATTTGTTTTGTTTTATGAAAACAAATCATTTAAGTCAGAGCTTCCTTGGGAGCAGACAGTAGCCATGGGGCATTAATGTTTCTTTTCCTTTAACAAAAAACAAAACTAAATAGCCACCACTACTATTCCTAAAGCTATGGATGGCATGAAATGTCTCTAGTAACCATTCAGTGCTGTCATGTAGAAGGCAGTCCCCAATGGTAAAAGGCATCTGGCTTTAATAGAAGCTCCTCCCCTTCTTTCTCTTGCCTTTTTGGCTTGTCGGAGCTGCTCAGACTTAGAGACGTTTTCATTCTACAGTACCCACCAGTATGATTCATGCACCATATGTCTTTTCAGAGTCTGAGCAAGCATGGCCCTGGCCATAGGGAAGCACTCTGCATCATTTAGACAATGAGAAAGTAAGATGCCTTTTAATCGCACTGACTCCTCCTGTACTCTTTTATTACTCCTGTGTAATATATCTCTTCCAGGTTGCGGCACAGCAGTCTCGTTCCTGTGCCCATAGGTTTGTGAGAGAGATGGAGTGTGAGAGTGATTGAATTCCTTTTTTGTTGTTGTTCTTGGCAGGTAGTACATGCCACAGTACTACACTTCCTGCACTTGTGCGTACACCTACCCTGATGATGCAGCCTTCCCTGGATATCAAACCATTTATGTCCTTTCCAGTGGATAGTAGTTCTGCTGTTGGGCTCTTTCCAAATTTTAACACAGTGAGTAAATGCATTTTTATGTTATTTATTTGTCCCTTCGTCTGTTTTCTTGATTGCAGTTGGGAATACCCAATAGATGGAGCCTCTCTTTCTAAAGTGTATAATTTTAGCATCAAATATGCTAAACCTATTTCAGCTGTGTTAAGGAAGATAATGTCTCACCTTTGAGAGTTAGACAGGTAGATTCATTTTAGCAAATATTTTCCCAAATGACTTTTCACCTGTTGCTTTGCACGATATTGATAGACTTTCCATTAAGATAGAAACCTCTCTTATTTCTGGGATAATGTTCACAAACTAGAAGATTACAATTTTGAGGTATGCTACATTGATTTTTTTTTCTTGCTTAACTAGAAAGAAAAAAAAATGACTGTGGACTTTATTTCCCCAAGAACATTTTTATTTTGAATGCATTGTAGATATATTACAAATCTTAAACAATCAGCATTTTAAAAAAAATTTTGAGTTATTTTAGATTAAATGTGAGTTTGACAATCAGGATTTTTAGAAAGGTTAACCCTTTTGGTGGGGAAATCCAAGGCATTTTTTTTAAAAAGCTCTTTCAACAAATTCACTACCAGTCCCCTCATTTCTGATCACCTGTTATTACTTTCATAGGACTAAATGGTTTGCCAGTGACACATTGATATCTTCCAGTGCCAGTCAATAGACTTCTAGGAGTAGAAATGGTTAAGTAACTTAGGTGATGATGGGACTGATTTCTGTACAGTCAGTAAGTACAGTCTGGTTGGACATGATCGTTTACATGGATTAGACAGCATCATAGATGTTGCTGTAATCGGAAGAGAATTGCATTATCAACACCACCAGACAGTGAGTGTTTGAAGCACTGCCAAGTGTTTCCTTTTGCAAACTTATCTTCTGCACGAAGTGAAAACAGCAAGAGGATTTTTTTTCCTCCAGGGTTGTAAATAAATTCTGCTGACAGGCCTTCTGCCATGGCACAGAGTTGTAAGGTAATTAGGGTGTAACAGATCAGCCAACTTTTTAAAATAGTGATGGCCTTGACTTGAAGCTTAAACAGTTAGGATTTTTTTTCTCTTCCCCCACCCCCTTCATTGGGTTTTTCAGACACAACTCGGACAATAAAAAGGAAAGATGGTTAGCATCCTTTACGATGCAGTGGAACCGATCAGTAAGATAAATTACCCCTGTCCTCTTCACCAAACTCCATCAATACCAACCCTCTTGGAGCACAGCAATATACTATTTCAAGAGACTAAGTAAAGAGCATGTCCATTATATCTTTTATTGAACATACATGCTGATCAACGCTAATCACGTTAAATACTATCACTTGGTACCTCTTTCGCATTATTATTTTGGTTTTGTTGTTTGGCTTTTTTCCCTTTAACATGTATTTGGGAAACAGCATCTGTAACAGAGGAGTGGGGTGGCAGTCAGGAAGCTATATTAACCACTTATGTGTCTATGCACCAGTGCTACTGCTGCACAGATCACCTGTTCCCAGCCACGCCTTTGCACCTAAAGAAATGTGAATACCTGCTTTATATACGACCTTGGAAAGATTTTTTTGTAGACAAGAAATAAAAGTAGAATTCCTAAACTGGTAGGTGGGACCTGTGGATGTACACAATATGCTTTTTTGTTTGTTTCTCCTATCATAATTATTTGCCTTTGATACAGTTGATACATCAATAATACATTTTTTAAAGCTAGCTAAAGATTGCTACCAGAAATGGAATTTCACTATTTACTGCTCAAGAGAAACCTAACTTCTTCCTAAAAATGACATTTTGTTAAAGAGAAAAGTGGTTGCTGCTGAGCACTCTGTGGGAAACAAAACAGCTACCAGTGAAGCCAAGCACTAGTTCAACATTCACTCTAGTCTCTATTACTTTCTACTATATGAAGTATATTTCTTGGAAAGAAAATCTTTTAGTTATAATATGGGAAAAAATCGATTGGTTCAAAGTGTGAATTAATAAATGTATATAACTTAAGCTATATAAATTGAATGAGCTAATCTTGGAGTCTGGAAGACCTTGATTCAAATTCTGAAACTTGACAAGTCACTTAAATTCTCACTTGAAGCTTTGGTGAAGGGTCCCTTTCCTGAGAGCTCCTTATATCAATGAACTCACAAGCCTAAATCAAAATATGTTTGTGGGGTAAGCCTGGTCTTCTCAATACAGTATAACTTGTGGCTTTTGCATAGCTTTTGTTAGCCTACATTTGTGGATTTCGAAGGCAGAATTTTCTATTATAGTGTCCTAATCTAAGACTTTTGTGCACAATTAAGTGTTAGTTCAGTTGAATTGAAATATTATCTGTATAGAACAACTACCTAATGGATATGCCCATGATTTTTTAAAAAGTGTGATGGTTTGGTTTGGTTTGTTTTTTTCATTTTTGCTCCCTGCTTGAACCTAATTTTATTTTGTAGATTCATTTGCTCAACAGACCAGGCTCTTATCGGATGGATAGAGTTTATAGCAGAAAAAGCTTAAGCAGGAATTGCCATGAATAGATATAGTCAGTGTTTTACTATGCCCAACTGTCTTGAAAGGAATGAACAAGTCTATGGTTATAATGCTGACTAAAAGCATTAGACCTAGAGCCAGAGTAGTTGGGTTTGAATTGTGGCTCTGCTACTTACTAGTCTTGTGACCTTGGGCCTCACTTTGCTCATCTGTAAAATGAGGTTGGACTAGCTGACCTTTCAGGAGCCTTCCAACTCTAAATGCTCTGATCTTGTGCCTGGAATGCCAGAGGACTAAGGAGTAAATTTAGCAATGTGTAAAACCCTGATTAAAACCCTTTTATCACTTAATCTTTTGCGCTCTACTGAGCAAGTATTGTAAATCAATTTTTCTGTACAAATTTGAGTCTACCTCTTTCTCTCTTTACCTCCCTCTCTCTCTTCTTCTAGTCCCTCTTCCCTTTCCCCTACCCATTTCCCTCTTCTCCCACCATTTTCTCTCTCCCTCAAGGTGCCCCCTCCCTTTCTCTCTCCCTCACTTTTTCCCTTTATCTCTCTAGCCTAGTTCATAATATATAGCTTAAGAGCTTTTGCACATATAAAATAGGACATTCCAGATAACATCTTTGAAGGCATACTGTCAGGAAGCAACCATCATTTCTGAATGGCAAATTCACAAACTGTCCCTCTTTATACCCTACTTCTGAGTTAAGAACAAACATCTAACTTCCTAGGTCCCCGAGGTGAATTCTGTTGATATCTTATTTTTAAGCAGGGCATATTTGTGAGGAGGTATAGGGAAAGAGTCCTACGTATAAGGCATCTTGTGTTTCCCACCTGTGAGATATATATATATATCTACAATTAGATAAACATTAGGCTTTGAGAAAATAACATTTAAATTATTTTTTAAAGTTTAAAGTTTTTTTTTCTAAAAGATAAAATAGATTTTGTCTATTTCCTTCCCAGTGGGTTATTGGGGAAAAAATAATTGGAAAAATATTTCTGTAGAAAAAATGCTCCTGATACTACTGGTACCTCTAGTGGGCTGGGCTGCCTCTAAGACTCCTCCAGCAGTGGTGTGATGGATAGAGTGCCAGGCTTTGATTCAGTAAGACTCATCTCTCTGAGTTGAAATCTGACTTCCAACACTTACTAGCTGTATGATCCTGGGCAAGTCACTCAAACCTGTTTGCCTCAGTTTCCTCATCTGTAAAATGAGCTGGAGAAGTAATGACAAAACTACTCCAGCATTTTTGCCAAGAAAACCTCAAATGGGGTCTCTAAGAGTCAGACATGACTGAAATGACTGAACAACCTATCTTGAACCCAAAGTAGTAAGCATGATGTGACAAGGACACATAAGACACATGGTATGGATGAGCAGGATTCTGTCATATAGCCAAAACCTATAGGAATCTAACCTCTCTATGCCTGATGACTTACAGCTTCTTCAATCAACAAAATATTTCTTGAAATTGAAGGGAAGATCCTGGGTACAAGGTACCCAGGACTTTGAAGGTATGTCTTGTACTACCCTAGAATTTTAAAGAGGAACCAAAGAGAAGAGGAAAGTGTTTGAGAGATAGATATAAGAGAGGAAGAGGAAGGAAGAGTACTGGACTTGGGAATCAGGAAGACCTGGTTTCAGATTCTGCCTTAGATATTTATTAACTATGTGACCATGGGTGGGTAACTTAACTTCTCTGGTAGCTACCTGAGTTCAAATCTGGCCTCAGACACTTACTTGTGTGACCCTGAGCAAGTCACTTAACCCTGTTTGCCTCAGTTCCTCATCTGTAAAATGAGCTGGAGAAGGAAATGGCAAACCACTCCAGTTTCTCTGCCAAGAAAACCCCAAATGGGGTCACGAAGAGTAAGACATAACTGAAACTAACTAAACAACAACAAAAGCTACCTCATGGGAATGAAGGAATGAAGGAATGAAGGAATAAATTAGAAAATATATGTAAAGCACTTTGCCAACTTTTAAGTGTCAGTAAGTCAATAAGCATTTATTAAGGGGCAGCTAGATGGTGCAGTGGATAGAGCACCAGCCCTGGATTCAGGAGTACCTGAGTTCAAATCCGGCCTCAGACACTTAACACTTACTAACTGTGTGACCCTGGGCAAGTCACTTAACCCCAATTGCCTTACTAAAAAAAATAAAATAAAATAAGCATTTACTAAGTGCCTACTGTTTGCCAGGTGTTGTACTAAGTACAAAAGCCCCTCCCCCCCCCAAAAAAAAATGGAATCTCCCTCATGGAGTTCACAGTATAGTGGAGAAGACAACATGTAAGCAGCTAGGGCAGCTTGTTGCTGTTGTTGTTTGTCCTTCGTTTTCTAAGGCAACCATGACATCACTATGATGTCATGACTTGCACTGAATTGGATTTAAGTGAGGGAGGGCTGTGCAAGGTCATCAACCTCACTCTCTCCTCCAGAGCCATCTGGGTTCCAGTTGCAAGATATAGATCAGAATGACTGGAGATGGCCCTGGATATTTAAGGCAATTGGGGTTAAGATCTTGCTCGGGGTCACACAGCTAGTATCTGACTTAATATTTGAACTCAGATCTTCCCAATTTAGGGGCCAGTGCTCTATCCATCTCACCACCTATCTGCCCGAGCTAAGTGATACAGTAGGTAGAGTCCTTGGCCTGGCCTTTGGGAGACCTGAATTCAAAGCTGGCTGCAGACACTTAACTAGTCATTGAACCTCTGTCTGCCTCAGAGGTTAAATGTCAATTGAGGATAATAATAACCCCTGCCTCTCAGGGTTGTTGTAAAAATCAAATGAGATAATATTCATAGGGCATTTAGCATAGTGCCTGGCACATGGTAGGCATTATTTAAATGGTAGCTATTATTATTATCAGTGTTATGTACAAACAGGATATGTACAGGACAAAGTGGAGATAACAGATGAAAAGCACTAAGATTAAGGATAACCAAGTCAAGTTATTATCTCCATATGTGTATCTACTTATATATATGTACATGGATATACATATATGCAGATATAATATGCATAATGCAAGGATTTCTAATATGTATGTATCTGTACAATTTATCCTTTGTGGAAAGGAGGCATAGTAATTAAATAATTTATGCCTTGTCTATGTCCCTGAGGGGCCATAACATTTTAATTTGGTAAAGATTTCTAGTCATTCAGGCTTAAAGTATTATGGTTATCCAGATAGAGATTTTTAAAAGAAGTCGAAAAAAAAAAAAAGGATCTTTGCCTCTCAGTGTTCTAGAGGCCCCCTCAATCTTTCCAATTCCCCACCCTCAACCCCTTCACAGGGTGGAATAGTATTTACCTTTCTTGGCTCTCCTGAAAGACCAATATTTGCTGTACCTCAAGTCATCAGTCACCTCCAATCTCTTTTCTATCAAAGCTTGTCTCTTGCCTTTTTTTGAAAGGCCCTGTTGGTTTTATGGAAACTGTGGTAGTTATCCTGTTTCCTTTCTGGACTCAGACTCACATTTAAGAAAATCCTCTGGGTCACTGACCTGGTTCGACAGCATTTGAGTAATCTCTAAGGGGTGCAGGAAAAAGTTCTAGCTCCTGCAAGGGAGATACAAAATAAATTGAACGTAGTTCATTTCAGCTTTGGGGGAATCTTACAAGGTAACCAGGAGGAGAGGAGAAACTGTGAAGAAGCAGAAGAAAGAAATGCAAAATGCAGGCTTTATTATTGAACTCAGTATAGGGTAGGAAGGAGAGGTTGTCATAAATGGATTTGAGGGGAGCCTGGAGGAGCCACACTCCCTTTATCTTTGTTACTTAGTATGCTTTATGCTTGCCAAGTGCCTCATGGTCATTTATTAATTAATAGGCATTAAAAGATATGCAAAAGGAAAGACAAGGGCTTCTCCCAAAAGAATTGGGCTCATTCTCATTGAATCCAAGCCCCTTCCTGCATAAACACCATATTCCTTTTGCTTTATTCTCCATGAGAAAGGACTACTTCAGAAAGAGAGAAGACACCAGGAGACCTAATTCTTACCTTATTCAAATAAAATAAGGTAGGTAGGGTTTTTTTAAGTCCATATACCTAAGATTTATGGAACTCTATAATTTAACAGACATATATTATACATATACATTTCTAGGTGTATATGTACAGAGAGATCTCTGTAACCAACAGTAGCCTCCGAAACCATAGTGACTCCTCAATTGCTCTGTCAATCGACAGGTGTTTTACACACCTATTTATTTGATTTGTCTTTGTGAATCCTGCCATCATTTTGCAACTGCTCTGGGGAAGGCTGAACAATGCAGGTCAGTGGTGCTTTATTGCAAGAGTCTCTATAATCTTATTTTAGTGAAAATAATCTGATTCCTGTTCTCTACCTTGAAATGATTTTCCCCTAACATATGAACAGGGATATATTGACAGGAATGAAGACTCTAGCTTAAATACAAACCCAAAATTCTTTATGTGATTCTTTGAATTGTCTTTAAGAGCCTTTGAATTCTCTGTGACAAGCTCTGAGATGGTCTGTATGTTTGCTGTTTATATTATCATCTCTGGCCAATCCTTTGAGATTCTGGATTAATGATCACATGCTATTATTAATATATACTTTAAAAATGCTATTTTCTTAATTTGTTTTTGTTTGTTTGTTTTATGTGGGGCAATGAGGGTTAAGTGATTTGCCCAGAGTCACACAGCTAGTAAGTGTCAAGTTTCTGAGGCTGGATTTTAACTCAGGTCCTCCTGAATCCAGGGCCGGTGCTTTATCCACTGCGCCACCTAGCTGCCCCTATTTTTTTAATTTGGAAAACAAATGGAGGGGGTACTGAAAAAGGAAATGGGGGGGGGGGGCAACTAGGTGGCACAGTGGATAAAGCACTGGCCCTGAATTCAGGAGGACCTGAGTTCAAATCCCGCCTCAGACACTTAACACTTACTAGGTGTGTGACCCTGGGCAAATCACTTAACCCCTATTGCCCAGCAAAAAAAAAAAAAAAAAAAAGAAATTGGGAACTAGAATCATTTTCTTAAGCAGTTATGTTACAGTGAAACCTTCAAAATTAATATTTAGTTTATTTGTTTTAAGTATATCTAGCTGTTTATCGAAGACTTCAGAGAAAACTCTTATTTATATTTTGCTTTAGAATTATCAAAATGATTTCCCTTTTCCATAGTTTATCTCTTTAAAGATACTATTTAAAGATTGTCTAAGATGGCATTATTCAAGTGTAAATATTTATAATAACTGGTCTTAGTGTGTGGTTTGGTGGAAATAATATTAGATATTGAGTCTGAGAGCTTAGTTTCAAAAACCATCTCTGCCACTTAGTACCTGTGGGACCCTGGGGAAGTCACTTAACCTATCTGAGCCTTCCATTGAGGGACTGGTCTAAATAACAACTAAGATCCCTTCCAAATTTAAATCTATGCTCATATTTAATTTTAAAATTTAAATTTTTTTTTAAAATTCTCTTTGGCAAAAAAAAAATATTTTAAGTACCAGTATCTTATAATATTAGTAATAGAAATATATTCACATACCTATATGTATGCATGTGTGTGTATCAGCACCTCACAGATAGGCAGCATGGTGTGAGACAATGAATGCTTAGAATTCTAATGCATAAGTTCAAGTCTCAACTCTTACATTTATTTATTAGCTGAGTGGCCTTGGAAAAGCCCCTTCAAATCTCTGAGCTTCATTTTCTTCATCTGTAAGAGGAATAATCGAACTGAAATGCTCTACTTAACAGGGTTATTGTGAGGAAAACACTCTGTAAAGTGCTGTATAAATCGAACTTAATATCATAATTACTTCTAAGTTGGAAAAAGAGCATAGTAGAAAAATATTTTTAATTATTTTATGTGATATATTTGAAGGTTCCTATATTAATGGAGGAATGTACTACATAACTACATTATCATGCAAGAAACACAATTTAATTAAAACTAACATCCTTTTCTCAAGAAACTCATTCAGATGAGTGGGAGAAAGTATGTAACTAGTATACTCATCATTGAAGCTAAAGATTAAAAAATAAAAGTTACCTTCCATTTCACAACACCCCCTACATTCATTAGGAAAAACAAAAATCATAGAGACCTTTGAAATGCATTACAAAACTAATGGGAGTTCAGTATAAATATCTGAGCTCAGAATTTATTGTAGTAATTTTCACTCAGATATGACAGTAGTGAATTACACAAACATGAACACTGAGAGGGGAAAAAAATCCTTTTTACCATCTGTACTATTCTCTGCCTTACCCCTCTGAGTCATCAGATATGCCCTATACTTAAGAATGCTGGCTTTCCATCCCTCTATGCTGTAAAACTCCTGCTCAAGACTCTGTAGAGCTCTTTATCCATTTACTTTAGTAGCATCTGTATGTGTGCATTTATAGTGGTGGGTCAGCTAGGTGGGTAGAGTGTCAAGCCTGAAGTCAGGAAGACTCCTCTTCCTAAGGTCAAATACAGACTCAGACACTTACTAGCTGTGTGAGCCTGGGCAAGTCACTTCACCCTTTTGCCTCAGTTTCCTCATCTATAAAATGAGCTGGAGAAGGAAATGGCAAACTTCTCTAGTATCTCTGCTACGAAATCCCCAAATGGGGTCACAAAGAGTCAGAGGAGACTGAAAATGACTGAACAGCAACAAGAAAATGTGCCCTGTAGGGCAACTAAGTGATATAGTGGATAGAGCACCTGGCTTAGAGTCAGGAAGACTCATCTTCCTGAGCTCAGATCTGACCTCAGACATGAGCTATGTGACCCTGGGCAAGTCACTTAATCCTGTTTGCCTCAGTTTCAACATCTATCAAATAAGCTGGAGAAGGAAATAGGAAACCTCTCCGGTATCTTTGTCAAGAAAAATCCCAAATGACATTACAGAGTCAGACACGACTAAAACAACTGAATAACAACATTTATAGTGGTAGTTTGGGAATACCTACACTCCTACTACATGAATGGGCACATATACCCAAACTCATCCTCTTGCTCTTATTAGGTGGTGGGCCCAAGGGTAAGAACTTTTTACTTTTCTGTAAATTTTTCTTGGAAATCCAAGTCGTATGTTTTGCACATATAAGATATATACTGATTCTTAAAATCTGCAAACACACACAAAATATAAAATATACCTTCAACCAGGTTCTGAGCTAGCAGAATGAGGGATGAGACAGGGGCCCCTTGGACTTTCTAAGAGCAGAGGCCTGTCCGAGGGAAGGCTCTGGTAGATCCACTCTGCATTTTCTCATTTGGCCCTTGTATTATCCTGGCCTCAACCTTCACACTATCTGATGCCTCTTCTTCAGTGCTAGAGTTTCAAGGATTATGTGTACTTGGAGGATACAGCAGGTTTTCTGGCAAGAAAGAGGTTCCAGAATCTTGTCACAAAAGCAGCTTGTCAGTGGTAAAGAATAGAGTCAACTTAGAAATCTCTCTCTCTCTCTCTCTCTCTCTCTCTCTCTCTCTCTCTCTCTCCCTCTTTCTCTCTTTCTCTCTCTTCTTCCCCCCATCTCTCCATCTTTCTCTGTCTCTTTCCCTCTTCTCTCTCTCTTTTTCTTTCTGTCTCTGTCTCTGTATGTATGATAGGCATTCTATTTTTTTTTGCCAGGGCAATGGGGGTTAAGTGACTTGCCCAGGGTCACACAGCTAGTAAGTGTCAAGTGTCTGAGGCCAGATTTGAACTCAGGTACTCCTGAATCCAGGGCCAGTACTCTATCCACTGTGCCACCTAGTTGCCCCCTAGCATTCTAATTTTTAACTAATTACATATAGTTAGCATATATAATATGTCATATATGGCTATGTATATACATATATGCATACACATATCTATATATTGATATACATCTTCATCTTTCTATCTGTTAGGCCTTCTCATTTAAAATTATTATTATTATTATTATTATTATTATTATTATTATTATTTTTTGCAGGGCAATGAGGGTTAAGTTATTTGCCCAGGGTCACACAGCTAGTAAGTGTCAAGTGTCTGAGGCTAGATTTGAACTTGGGTCCTCCTGAGTCCAGGGTCAGTGCTTTATCCACTGTGCCATCTAGCTGCCCCCAGGCCTTCTCATTTTGAACACCCAAGTCAATAAAAGCAAATTTCATTCTGAATTTTTTTTTTGAGGGACCAGGTAAGTCTTTTGTGTGCTTTGTACAGCCCTAACATACTGTGAAAACATAATAAATATAAAAAGTAACAACTATTATTGTACAATTCATCCCTTCTGGCCCACTAGCGGTATTTCTAACATGACTGCTCAATAAACATTAATTAATAATGGTGCTCTCTGAGAAGCTGATATCAAAAAATTGGGAACTCATCCAATAATTCAGCCATTTTTAGTTTCTCTCACTTAGAATTGTCATTTTTATGGGGACAGCTAATGCCTTGGAATATTTCATCCCCTAAATTTTTATAGGGCAGCTAGGTAGAACAGTAGATAGAGCACCAGGCCTGCAGTCAGAAAGACTTGTCTTACTGAATTAAAATCTGACCTCAGACACTTACTAGCTGTGTGACCCTGGGCAAGTCACTTAACCCTGTTTGATTCAGTTTCCTCATCTGTAAAATGAGTTGGAGAAGGACATGGCAAACCCCTCCAGTATCTTTGCCAAGAAAAACCCAAATGGGGTCACAGAGAGTTGGAAACAATGGAACAACAACAAAACTTTTATATTTGCCTCTGATTATGCAAAAGGTGAAGTGAAATGCTGTGTAACACTTCAGTGGCACCAATACCTTTGAGGGGCTTTGCAGGCAGCTTGACAAATACTTTGGCCAGTTTAACTTCCTTTGTAGGTATTGACTTCTTGGTTTAGCATTAAAAAACTGACATACGTTATTCTGGTTTTTTGTGTTTGGCCAGTCTTGGTGGCTAAGAAGATTTTATTAGGCAACTGATGATTAATTCTTTTTTCATTCCCATGTGGGAAAGAGAGAACTGGTCTATTCCTTTTTTATTTTTAATAGATTAGGAAACTGGGAAGATAGTGGAGATAGCCCATGTCTTTTTTTTTTTTTTGGTGGGGCAGTGAGGGTTAAGTGACTTCCCCAGGGTCACACAGCAAGTAAGTGTCAAGTGTCTGAGGCCAGATTTGAACTCAGGTCCTCCTGACTCAAGGGCCAGTGCTCTATCCACTACACCACCTAGCTGCCCCCCTAGCCCATGTCTTTTAACCGAAGTTTAGTGTATCGTCCACCTGGCACCACATTATTGGAAAAGTCCCAAATCCAAGCAAATAGGAGGTGGTCTATAATGTAGCATGCAAAAGCAATCACATCCCCCCATGTGATGCATTTAGGATATGTGTGTGTGTGTATTTTAAGTACTCAATAAATCCCTGTGCCTCCTAAAATCACATTGAGCAAATGCCTTTTGTACTATCCCCTTTTTAGAAGGCTCATTTGTCTTGCCTGTCTGTTTGCTTTTTTTTAATGTATCCTTTCCTGAGTGAGGGTAAACAATGTAAATGGATTCGATGGTGGGAAAGATAACTTGACCACTTTCACCTGCGTAAGAGGAGATACACCCACAGATAATTAATTAATCCACTTTGTTTTCACACAAAGGTTGATTGGAAGGAAAGGGTCAGAGAATAGCTAGAGAAACAATACTTTAGCCATTTCTGAGTTGGTTCATTTAGTTAGGGAATCTTAATAAAAACTGTACTTCCTTGAATGTTAATTATCAATCAGATTTTGTAATAGTTATGATATTTCCTATTACATAGACTCAGTGTGAACAACAAAAAAAACATAGCCAATAAAATAACTTGTGAGGCTACCATCTAAAGTGATGTCAAAAATACAATGGACATATCTACTTACAAGATACATTTTGGAGAGTATTTGAAAATAGTTTCCTTATTTTCTCTGTCTTTCCATCGTTCGGGGATAGGAAAAAGCTGAAGAAAACGGGAGGGCAGAGGGAGGCAAGGGGGATCATAGCATCGTAAATCTGAGGGGAAAAAGGCATTATAGGTCATCTAACCCAACTCCTTAGTTTACAAAGAAACCAAGGACCAGGCAGGTTAAGCTATTTGCCTGAGGCTGCAGAGGTGACAGAGCTGGAGTTTGCTTCATTTCCTGCATGTTTTTAATTGATCAGGAGAGCTGCCCTCTTTTCCCTAGGAGAAACCAGGTGCCCTGGCTCTGTACCCCTCCTCCATCCACCACATGCACAAATGCGCGTGCGCGCGCACACACACACACACACACACACACACACGAACAGACAAACAGACACCAAAGGGTTGAAGAAAAGAGTGATACAGAGGCAGAGTTTTTTTTAAGTCGTTTCAGTCGTGTCCAACTGTTCATGACTCCATTTAGGGTTTTCCTGGCAAAAATACTGGAGTGGTTTGCCCTTTCCTTCTCCAGCTCATTTTACAGATGAGGAAACTAAGGTAAACAGGGTTGCCCAGAGTCACATAGCTACTAAGTGTTGGAGGCCATATTTGAACTCAGGAAGATGAGCCTTCTTGACTCCAGGTCCCATAGAGTGCCACCTAGTTGCCCAGAGGAAGGATGAGGGAAAAGAAGAAAATTAAATAGATTTTTCTCCTTTTATTCTAAAACAGAGATGAAGAAGAGCTAGTCATCACAGTCAAAAATGAAATATATATATATATATACATATATATACACACACATACATATATACATATATTATTTGAAGATATGAAGATATAAACTTGTACATATACTTGAAGACATATATACTTGAAGTATGTATATGTATACTTGTGGATATATTTATATACTTGAAGATATACTTGTATATATGTATACTTGTATATATATATATATTTATATTTATATTTATATATATATTCTTGAAGATATTCAGTAAGTCACTTTTAGCCTTTTCTTCTGGAACAATAACATCACACTCTTAAACCTTTGGCCTAAACCTTACATGTAAAATTGCTTGACCTAATATTGAAGGACTGAATTCTGAGTTCAGATAGAGTAGTTGTCATCCATTTTTCTGTCCCTCTCCCTAATGGGAATCAAGAACACCACTACAATTTGGGCATAGAGAGGGACATTAATCTTCCCTGAGAAATTTGCAAAAATAGCTTTATTTCAAATGCATAATTAAAAGGCTGAAATGATAGTATTTTGAGGAAGTGATAGCAACTTATTCATGTATGTTATTATTGAATGCAAGACTTGGGGGAGGGTACTGGGAAAACAATTTTTGTTGTTGTTTTTTGGTCATGTCTGATGAGGTTTTCTTGGCATAGATACTGGAGAGATTTGTTATTTCCTTCCTGTTCATTTCACAGAAGAAACTGAGGCAAACAGGGTTAAAGTGACTTGCCTAGGGTCACACAGCTAGTGATTGTCTGAGGTTGGATTTGAATTCATAAAGATGAGTCTTTCAGGTTCCAAACCCAGTGTTCTATGTATTACACCACCAAACTGCCCCGCAGGGAAAGCCATACAATTCCACTGAAAAATACAAAATATAATCTGTATGTCTTGGTATAATAATAAATCTACAAAAACATTTAAAACATGAGCTAGACTCTTTTTTTGTTTTGTTTTGTTTGTTTGCGGGGTAATTGGGGTTAAGTGACTTGCCCAGGGTCCCGCAAATAGTAAGTGTTAAGTGTCTGAGGCTGGATTTGAACTCTGGTCCTCCTGAATCCAGGGCCCGTGCTCTATCCACTGCACCACCTAGCTGCCCCAGCTAGACTCTAAAAAAACAACTATCCTTTGTTACTCTTGAAGGTTTATATTGGCATATCTGAAATTATCTGCACAAACATTGTTCTTTCTGATTTGATCTTTTTTTTTTCCTCTTGATAGGAGAGCACTTGTAATCCAATTTATTCCTTAGTAGAAAGGTATAATGATTAAAAAAATTTGGGGGGGGATTTTTTTCTTTGATCCCTTACTCAGATTAGTTTCAAGGTAAAAAAAAAAAAAAAGCCCAGGCAAAAACAAAGAGGGAAACAATTAATTAAATAGATGAGCATCAGTACAATTTATTAAATTTTTCTTTTTTTTTTTTGGTGAGGCAATTGGGGTTAAGTGACTTGCCCAGGGTTACACAGCCAATTTATTAATTTTAAAAAAAAATATTCTGAACTTAAACAACAAAAAAAAAATCATTCCCTTAGGAACTGAAGAACAGAAAAAGAGAGAAATCCTTACTTTAAAAATATATATATGTATATGTATGTATGTACATATATGTATATGTATATGTGTATATATAAAACCAATTCAATACATACTTTCTTTCCTTCTTTTTTTTTTTTTTTTTTTTTTTTTTTTTGCTGAGCAAATGCGGTTAAGTGACTTGCCCAGGGTCACACAGCTGGTAAAAGTATCTGAGGACAGATTTGAACTCAGGTCCTCCTGACTCCAGGGCCAGTGCTCAACACATACTTTCAAAATGCCACTGCTTGCTTGTGCTTTTTTCTAAATTGCCTTCTCTTTCTGTGCATTTTTTTTTTTTGGTGGGGCAATGAGGGTTAAGTGATTTACCCAGGGTCACACAGCTAGTAAGTGTCAAGTGTCTGAGGCTGGATTTGAACTCATGTCCTCCTGAATCCAGGGCTGGTGCTTTATCCACTGCTCCACCTAGCTGCCCCCTTTGTGAATTTTTAAAAATTTCTCAGTAGCTCTATTTTTTGGCCTCACTATTGCTAACTTTCTCCTCCCCCAAATTCCCTAATTAGCTGAGACTAAGTTAAAAAACCAACATAACTTTTAAGTATAGTCAAGAAAACCAAATCCAGAGTGGCTGTGTCCAGAAATGCATTCTCTTTCTCTGTACCTTGTGTTCATCACCTCTGTCTCAGGAGGTGGGTACTATGTTTCATCCTAGGTACTCTGGAGATGTGATTGCTCATTGCATTGATTAGCATTCTTAAATCTTTCAAAGTTGTATTTTTCTTTACAGTTTTCCTGTCCTTATACAAATTGTTTGCCATGTCAATTCATAATACCTCCTCCTTTCTATACTAGTCCCCCTTTTAACATCCTATCTCTCTTTCCCTTTCTCAAACTCTTAGAATTGAAAAAAATCCATGAAAAGGGACACATTTCTTCTCTATTAGAATATTAGTATTTTATCATCATTTAGTTTCTTCCAAATGCTCAAATAAATTTACTTTTCTAGGCTTCTCTGTACTTTTTCCTACTCATTTCAAGATTTCAAATTTCTACTCATTTCAAAATTTCTACTCATCTCTGATCATTTATTTCATCAGAAATACTCAAATTCCTCTATGTAATTAAAGGTTTGTGTTTCCTCCTTTAGGCTTATATTAATATTAAAAAAAATGTAAACCTATATCTTCTGCCTTTTTGGAATATTATATTCCAAGATCTCCTCTATTTTTAGTAGATGCTGCCAGATCTTATTTGATCCTGCCTGTAGTCTATTGGTATTTGAACTGTTCTTTCTAGAAGCTTAAAGTTTTTCTTCTTTGATATGTAAGCTCTGGATTTTGGGTCTTTCCTGGGGCTTTTTCTTTTGGGGTTTCTTTCAGGAGGTAATGGATGTTTTTTAGTTTCACTGTGCCTTTTGGTTCTAAAAGGTCTAAGCAATTTTCATTTGTAATTTCTTGAAATATGGTGTTCAGAAATTTATTTTAGTTACGGTTTTGAGGGAGTCTAGTTATTCTTAAATTATCTCTCCTTGACCTATTTTTCCAGGTCGGTTGTTTCTGATATCAGATGTGTTACATTTTCGTCTATTTTTCATTCCTTTGATTTTGTTCCAGTATTTCTTGCTGTCTCACGAGGTCATTGAATTCTTTTTGGTCTATTCTAGTTTTAAGGAAGAGGGTTACTCAGTTTAGGTTTACCACTTTCTCTTCTAAGCTATTCTCTAATTCTTTCCCCAAAAGACTTTATTTTAATTTTTAGCTTCTGTTTCATATCTTCTAGATATTCATGTATCCCTCATGGACCATCTATTTTTCCTTTGAATCTTTGCTTCCTTCTTGTTGTTGAGTCAGGTCCAACTCTTTGTGACCACATTTGGGGTTTTCTTGGCAAAGATACCTGGAGTGGTTTGTCATTTCCTTTTCCAGCTCATTTTACAGATGAGTAAACTGGGGAAAACAGGGTTAAATGACTTGCCCAGGGTCACACAGTTAGGAAGTGTCTGAGGACAGATTTGTACTCAGGAAGATGAGTCTTCCTGACTCCAGGGCCTGCATTCTATCCACTGTGTGCCACCTAGTTGGCAACTAGCTTTGCTTACTGGTATTATAGAATCTCAATCAATCTCAATCTCTCTTTCTCTCTCTCTCTCTCTCTCTCTCTCTCTCTCTCTCTCTCTCTCTCTCTCTCTCTCTCTCTCGATTTGTGATTGTTTTTTTTTTTTCTTTTTAAAAACAGGATAGTGGTTTTTAAAATTTACTTATCTCTACAGCTTTAATTCCTGAATTGGGGGTTTCAGCCAGGGCCAAGTTCTGTGCACTGTCCCTCCTCCAATGTGCTTTTCTTCCCCCCCCCCTTTTTTTTAGTGAGGCAATTGGGGTTAAGTGACTTGCCCAGGGTCACACAGCTAGTAAGTGTGTGTTAAGTGTCTGAGGCCGGATTTGAACTCAGGTATTCCTGACTCCAGGGTCGGTGCTCTATCCACTGTGCCACCTAGCTGCCCAGGCCTGCCTGATCTTGTGAGTCAATCAATAAGGATTTATTAAGTGCCTACTATGTGGCAGGCACTAGTTAAGCACTGGGTCATCTGGATTGCTGTGCTCACTTCCACCTCCTTTGGTGAGCCCCTCCCCCCAACTGGCTCTTTGATATTCAGAGTGCAGGCTCTGGGGCCCTTTTCTGCATTCCAGAACAGTGAAGTACAAACACCAAAGCTCCCTGCCTATTCTGAGATATGAAGTGGGTATTACCTGCTGCTCACTACCCATTGACATTCTAGCACTTCCAAGGAGCCCACATTGAAGTTTTCTGACTATGCTGTGGTTTTACTAAGGGAGCCTTCCTCTCAGTGCCTCCAGCCACAGTGTCTTGTCAACTACACATTACCTTGGCCAGTCCCAGGTCACTCTACGACTTCTCTATTGGCTTTGCTATCAACTACCTCTTTCTTTTTCCTCCAGGGTTCTGCCTGACTTCATATGTAGTTCTGGGGTGGAAAATGTACTTTCTTTGGTTTCTGTAGTTTATTGATTAGGAAGGGGGTCAGATCAGACCTGAACTTTGGGAGTATCACTGGCTGGGGGGAAGGAAGAATGAGAATGTTGAGAAACTTGAGGCAAAAATGCTAAGTAGACTATTGGGTAGTCTAGATGTGAGAAGATGATGTCCTGTGTCAGGTAATGACAGGGACAAAAGAAAGAGAAAAGTTTGGAAAAGCATAGAATATGGGGGGTGGGGTGAGTTCTATTTTGGACATATTGAATTTCAGATGTCTATGGGACATCCAGTTTGAGACTTACAAATGGCAGTCATGGATATGAGCCTGAAGGTCAGGAGAGAGGTTAAGGCAGGATAAAAAGATCTGAGATTCATCTATACAGAGATGATCATTTAATTCATGGGAACTGATGAGATCATCAGACAAAATTATATAGCAGGAAAAGAGGTCCAGGGGCACCCACAGTTAACCAGAGTGAACTGGGATGAAGACCCAGCCAAAGAGACTTTGAAGGAGTGATCACGCAAGTTAGGAGAAGAACCATTCTGGAGCATTGTCATAAAAAAAAACTAAAGAGAGCCGTCAATGAGAGGTGGGTGGGTGTTGATAAAAGGCATTTAGTAGTTTCAGTTGAATGATGAGGTTGGAAACCAGAGGGTTTCTACTGCAGAGTTTAGAAGAGAATGCTGGTGCTCTTTTTATCTTGGCAAGGAATTGGAAATTGAGGGGATACCCATCAACTGGGGAATGGCTGAACAAGTTGTGGTATATGAATGTAATGGAATACTATTGTGCTGTAAGAAATGATGAGCAGGCAGATTTCAGAGAAACCTGGAAAGACTTTCATGAACTGATGCTGAGTGAGATGAGCAGAACCTGGAGAACATTGTACACAGTATCAACAACCTTGTGTGTTGATCAACTGTGATAGACTTCACTCTTCTCAGCTATGTGATGGTCCAAGATAGTTCCAAAGGATTCATGATGGAAAATGCTCTCCAAATCCAGGAAAAAAGAATTGTGGCATCTAGATGCAGATTGAACCATACTATTTCTACTTTTTTTGTTTGTCTTTTTTGAGGTTTTTCCCTTTTGCTCTGATTCTTCTTTCACCGCATGACTAATGCAGAAATATGTTTTAATGTGATTGGACATATATAACCTATATCAGATTGCTTGCTGTCTTGGGGAGGAGGGGAGGAAGGGGAGGGAGGGAGAAAAATTTGAAATTAGAAATCTTATGAAAACAAATGTTGAAAACTATCTCTACATGAAAGTAGAAAACAATAAAACACTTTTATGATTAAAAAATAATTTTTAAAAAAGAAGAGAATGTTGGAAAGGACTAGTGGAGGTACCTATTGTATACAGCTTTTGTAAGGAGTTTAAGCACAAAAAAGAGGAGAGATCTGAAACAATACCTAGCAGAGATGGATGGATCAAGTTGGGGGGTATTTGTTTTGGGAGGTTTTTGAGAATAGGAGAGGCATGGACATATTTTTAGGCAACAGAGAAGCAGCCAGTTGTCAGAGAGATAGTGAAGATTAGTGAGAAAGTGAGGACAATGGAAAAGGCAATCTGCTGGAGAAAATAGGATGGAATGGGATTGTGTGCACATGTAGAAGGGTTGGCAGTGACAAGAAGGGCCACCTCTTCAAGTAAGCCAGGGGTGAAGGATGAGATAGTGGGGCAGAGAATCTGAGTGACAAAATGATGAAGGAAAAGAAGGAACAAATGCTCTTGTTATTTCCTCCAGTGAAACAGGAAGCAAGGTTCTCAGATGAATTGGGGGAGAAGGGTGCCCTGGGAGGTTTGCTGAGGGATGAAAAGATTTGGAATGGGAAAGCCACGGTAGTGAGTGGGATAGTGAATTGATTAGGGAGGTGTGAAAGGGTTGCAAAAGACATTGAGGGCCCAGTTGAGATAATGTAAAATAAATTTGTAACAGACTCATTCAGCACACTTTCGTGAGTTTTCTTTAGCTCTGTTCAGCAGCACAAAAAATAAGTGGAAGTAATCCAAAGTTGGGGCTAGAGATAAAAATATTTTAAGAGGCATTGGAATTCATTCCAAGATTTTAATATAAAAATAGAATGGATAATTAGGTAAAATTAAATTGACTGTGTTAGAAAACAATTTCTACATGGGAAACTGGAGGTAGAAGGAAGGTATCATGTTCAAGTAAGCAAGAAGAAGGTTGGGAATGGAGAAATAAAACTTGAGTAAGAGTCATGTACTCAGACACTAGACTTGGGCCTTCATGTCCTAGAATTAAATTCTTGTTCCAATAGAAATTAAAATAAAGACTTCTAGAAGCTACAGTGGTGCTAGCAAGGGCTGTCTGAGGAGGTGGAGGCCATGTACTGCCCAGTAGAAAGCACCGGATTAGAAATCAAAAGAACCTGTGTTCTAATCTGGTTCTCTCCACATTATAGATTTGTGACCATAAGTAAATTATAACCTATTTGAAGCTATTTGTTCCTTTGTTAAAATGGAAGAAACCCTATCACACCCACCAGACCTACTAAGAAAAAGGAAGTCCATGAAATTTGAGATTGTGTATGCCTTATTCTTTATATCCCTTACAAAATGTCACATGGTGGCTTCATGCAAAGTAAGTGCTTAATAAATGTAATTACCAAATGAATTAATGAATGAATGGTGTTTAGGGGCTTTAGAATATGATTAGATTCAGGAAGGCAGTGTGATGTAATGGAAAGAATGCCAGGTTTGAAGTCACCTTATCAATACGCAATTTTTTAAATGTACTATGTGCATTTTGCAAAGCATAGGTCAAAAGGCCTATGTAGTGGCTTTGTCACTTGATTTCCTCGGAAAAGTCACTTAATTTCTTGATGCCTTGGTGTCTTCAACTATAAGCTGAGGGAGTTGTACTAGATAGACTATGGTTATTTTGTAATTCTATATCCATGATCCTACGAAGTCTGGGATAGGGGTTTTATTTGTTGGTAGATTGGACATACTTTTACTCATCAATCAATCAATAAACACTTATCAAACACCTCCTCCTGTGTTCCAGGCACAGTGCTAAGCACTGAGGATACAAAAAGAAGCAAAAAACAGTCACACCCTCAAGGAGCTTACAATTTAATGGGGAAGACAACATGCAAATAAATATTTTCAAAGCAAGCTGTATACAGGATAAAGAGGAAATAATGAACAAACAGAAGGCACTAGAATTCAGGGGGTCTAGGAAGGCTTCCTGTAGAAGTTAAGATTTTAGTTGGGACATAAAGGAAACCAGGGGAGTCGGTAGTCAGAGCAGGAGAGGAGAGCAGTCCAGGCAAGGGGAACAGCCAGAGAAATGTTCAGAGCAGAGATGAGTGTCTTGTTCATAGACCCGTCCAGAGGCTGGTGTCACTGGATCAAAGAGTACAATGTAGGGGAGTGAGGTATAAGAAGACTGGAAATGTACGAGGGAGCTAGGTTATGAATGCCAAATAGACGATTTATTCCCAGATACAATAGGAAGCCAGTGGAGTTTATTTAGTAGAGGAGTGACATGATCAGACCTGCCTTTTAGGAAAATCACTTTAGTGACTGAATGGAGGATGGATTGGAGTGAGGAGAGGCCTGAGGAAGTCAGAGTCACCAGCAGGCTTTTGCAGGAATCTAGACATGAGGAGATTGGGGCCGCTGCTAGAGTGGTAGCCGTGTCAAAGTCATGCTTGGTATTGCCTGAATAATTTTTAATAAGGTCTATGCCTTTCATTCTAAAATTAGAGATAAAAAAACAAAAAAATATAAATTCCTGGTTAAGGTAATACATCGGGCCATATTCACACTTGACTAATCAGTCAATCAGAATAATAACTGACAGCGGGGCTTCTCTTGGTTGGATAGGGTAGAGGTGAGAAATCCGCATGACATGGGTACTGCCTCTGGGATGGGGTTCAAATACTGTGAAAAGGCAGAGAACAAAGGAAGTTGGGGATGTTAAATACACACTTCATGGATTTTACAGTTTGCCAGCTTGGCCCAGTTTACCTGCAATTGTGTTTGGACAAACAGAAGCTTTTGATGGGGGTGTTTTTATATTGTACAGCTATAGACATGCACTACTTAGAAGAGACACAGTCCTGGAACCATCTACCATAAAGTTTCTCTGATTAAAAGTACAGTGCCTGGGAGCAGCTAGGTGGTGCAGTGGATAAAGCAACAGCCCTGGATTCAGGAGGAAGTGAGTTCAAATGCAGCCTTAGACACTTGACACGTACTAGCTATGTGACCCTGGGCAAGTCCCTTAATCCTCACTGCCCCACCAAAAAAAAAAAAAAAAAAAGTACAGTGCCTGGAACATAGTGGGCTTTTAATAAGTGTCGATTGATGTAATTTACAAAGGTTTTTAATCTATCTGGAGTTATTATAAAGAAGCTTTTCCCCGTCTTCCCCCCACTCCCAGATTTATTCATTAAGGTATCACTGGATTGAATATAATACTTGAAAGTATTATTTTAATTTAGTAGCAACAACTTTTGAGTTATGTTTCATGTCTTTTTATAATTTTACCCATTGAAGGCACAACCTTAGGTTGTTCCTCTCTGATCATAACCATTTTCTAGAATGGTTTTGTGGTCCTTCTTAGTTTCTGTCTTATCTGTGAGTCATGAATTCCAATCTAAGGAAAGGACCCATTTCTCTCATTATATTCTGATGAGCAGCAAGCATAAGTCAGATTTTTGTTGCTTGACAAATATTAATAATTACATATTCTATTCTGAAAACATATATATGTATATAACAGAGGTAAAACAGTTATTTTTCATATATGGAAAAATGTTTTCTTCCCAGATTCAAAATATCATCCTAAAATATTGTTTAAAATAACATAAGCTAATATATTCACACTTCCACCAATCAAAGCCTATTCAGAAAGTGAGGCATTAGTATTCTGCAAGAGTGCAAACCATTTATTAACATCAGAGACGTGTCAGTCTCACAATGTCTGAACAAAATGTTTAGAAAGGATGCACATTGTCTAAACTGTTCACTTCAAAAGGCCATGAATTTTATGACATCGTCTTTTCTAGAAAGACAGTCCCTTAGCACACTGCTCATCTCCCCTTATGCAATCAGACTTCTCATTGTCTTCAGAGGGATCTGCCTGGCCCTTTTAAATGGGTGAGTTGCTTCCTGAAGAAGCATTGGGGCTAAGATAAAAAGTTTGCTGAAATTGTGCATCTGTGCTATAGTCTAAGCCATTGTTATATGTCCTGAGACGAATATCAAAGTTTTCTGGGAATCTGTCATCACAGAAAATTATCAACAATTTGAGCCTTTCCTTTCTGTGTTTCCATGGCCTCAAGGACAATCACAAAAGATTATAGTTTCCATTTCAGCTTTCATATCACTGACGTTTTCCATCTCAAACTAGACTTGAGAATGGTTGATTTCTAAAGACCAGCTTTTGCCCTGATCTTTGGAGAGGGTCATGGTTTGAGAGCTACAGCAAGTAGTATTGTTTTGGTCCAGTACACAGATCTGGTCTGATGAAAGTGATTGCCCTGCCAGTTACACTAATGTATTCAGTAGAGTGACATTTCTGCTTCACATGTTCTAAGTATGGGAGCTTAGCAGATTTTGATGAGGATCTGGGACAAAGCAGAAGACATGATAGAGAGCTTCAAAGAGGAAAATTTCCCATGAGTATTTTCATTTCCTTGAAGTGGTCCTCTTCTGAGGAAATGACAGTTTGAAAAGGAATACAGGTGAATCCTGGGCAGCTAGGTGGCACAGTAGATAGAGCGCTACACCTGAAGTCAGGAAGACTCACTAATCTTTGTGTGTTCAAATCCAGCCTCAGACACTTACTAGCTGGGCAAGTCACTTCACTCTATTTGCCTCAGTTTCCTCATCCGTAAAATGAGCTGGACAAGGAAATGGCAAACCACTCCAGTATCTTTGCCAAGGAAACCCCAAATGGGGTCATGAAGAGTCAGATACGACTGAACAACAAAACAGGAGAATCCAACAGTATTGCTGAAGGTCATTAGAAAAGGGGGTGGTATAGGGCAATGGAAAGAAACTTGCAATTCCAGAACCCTAGTTCTAATCTTGTCTTTGCAACTATGTGTGCTCAGGCAAGCCCTATAACTGCTGTAGGCCTCAGTTTCCTCTTCTGTCAAATGGGAGGTGAGATTAGATGACCTCTTTGATCCCTTCTACCCCTAAAGCTTTGCTTCTAGGAACCTCTCAGCTCTGAACCTGTGATCCTTATGAGTAGATAGTTCTCAACCACATTGAACTAATCTGACTTCTGGAAATATGGTCACATCTGAGGGTTCTTTTCCATCATCAGATCAGAAAGGCTTGCTAGGCATAGCAGAGTACCACGGAGCTCTTAAATCCCCAGTACTAGACATTAAGCCTCTCCTAACAAAACCCAGGATCTCATGAGCTTTGTTGTCTGTCATAATACTCTGATGACACACGCAGAACTTGTAATCCACTAAAAGCCCCAGATATTTTTCAGATGAATTGCTGTCTAGCCATGCTTACCCCCCCCCAGCACAATCGTGCAGTTGAATTTTTTAATCCAAACATAAGACTTAACATTTGTTGGTATTAAATTTTACCTTTTTAGATTGAACTCAGTGTTAATGGGATCATAGGTTTGTAGATTAAGAAATAGAAGGGACCATGAGGGTCATACATTCCAGTCTCTTTGTTTCACAGATGAGGAAACGTGATGATGATAGTGGTGGTGGTGGTGATGATGATGATGGAGAAGTTATTTAACACCCTAAGGTTTACAAAATACTGTACATACATCTCATTTGCTCCTCCAAACAACACTATGAAGAAGATACTGTTATTATCCCTATTGTATACATGGGGACACTGAGGCAAACAGAAGTTAAGCTACTAGTACAGGCTCCCCCAGCTAATTAGTGTCTGAGATAGGTTTTGGCATTTGGGGCTTCCTGACTCCCAAGTTCCACACTCTATCCACCAATCACACCTCCCTGCTCTAGAGACCATATTCTGTCCTGTTGAGATTTTGGGACAATTCTTTCATCCAAAATGTTAGCCAGCTGTGCTAGTTTTGCATCAGCATCAAATTTGATAAATTTTTCATCTATGCCTTTATACAAATTGAAAAATGGTAACAGCACAAAGCCAATCACAGATCTGTGGTATGCTCTGATGGAAATTTCTTTCCACAGTGATATCACAATATTAGTGACTCTGCCTTTGGTGTATACATTCAGCCAGGTCCAAATTCACCCAACTGTGCTACTTTCTATCCTTTGTCTAGCTTTTCCTTGAGGAGAGCATGAGAATCTGTCGCTTTTCCTGAATTCGAGGTAAACTATCTAAACGTCATTCTCCCAATCTACTGATCCACAGTAACCCTGTCAAAAAAGAAAGCCTGGTCAGTCTGGCATGAAAGGCTCTTTATTAAACCATGCTGTCTCATTATGATTACCACATCTCTTTCTAGATGTTTGCTAATTTCCTCTTTAATTGAACAATCTAGAATTTTTCCAGGAATCAAAGTCAGATGCACTGAAGTTTTCAGACTCCACATTCTTCTCCTTTTAAAAAATTGTGATGCTTACTGGGTTCCCTCCCCCAAGGCCTTCAATTCTTTTCCCATTCTTCAGAATATACAGTGGATGCTTAACAAATACTTGTGGATTTCTGCAACCACATTCATTATAAATGCTGAACTACAACTATGTGTATATGGTGATTTATATGTGTGTATGCATACATATATTTCTGTCTATGTGTACATGTGTATTTGTGTGTATACATATACATATTTATGTGTGTCTATTTATACACATGTATTTATGCTTGTGTGTATATACCTACATGTACATACATATCTATATCTACCCACTCATCCTAAGGAAGGGAAAAGAGAGGGCAAAGAAGAAAGGGAAAAAAAAGAAAGAAACGAATACGTAAAAGAAATGAAAAGGGGAAAAGAATAAAAATGGATTGTAGGGGAAAGGAATAAATGAAGTATACTCAAGAGGCCGATAGCATCTCCATAACAAGAGCCCTCACAGACTATTCTTCTAATTAAGCATCTGTGATATTAATTTCAATACGGCCAAGCACACAGGAAGGAAACAGAACAGAATTCCTATACATGTAGTAGTAATAATACTGTAGTGAGAGTAAAAGAATGAAGATTGGAGGTCTAGCCAGTTCTTTCCCCTTGCCTCTTGCCTCTCCTTAAAGAAGAGAATGAGACATATGTTAGATACAACTTTGATTTGCTTAACTGTAACTCTTTGTTATAAGAAAAGGCTTCATTGGGGTCTGGAGTGGGGAAGAATCAATTATGCATTGTTTTTTAACATCAAAAAATGTCTTAAAGAAATAACCAGTAGCTTCATATTTCTACAACTCACTTTCTTCATCTTTATGAGTGGGTTCGACTAGATGAGCTCTAAGGTTTGTGTTTTTTTCTCTGAAATTGTACGATTCTTTAGTATAATGTGTTAGTATAACATCCCGTCTTAGCCTTGCTTTGACCAGCCTAGGACACTCCATCCTCATGACTAGAGTTCTCCATATTTGTTCTTTTCAGTTTAGCCTGTGGAATTGACCCCCACCAATTCCCAATTGCCCCGTCTCTTATTAGTGCCAGCATGCTATATCTGTTGTTCTCCATCTGAGGGGGAAAACCCAACAAACCACCTTTCATTTCTTTGCTTGCTGGCTGTTCGTGGAATGCGTCCAGACAGGCCCCGGGTTTTCTACTTGTACGCTTGTTTCTTCTCTACTGGGACTTTCCTTCTCACATCTTTTTAATTTGTGTCATGGTCTTGTTTTGCTTGAGCATCAAGATGCATCTGATTAGTCACTAAGCAGTCTTTCAAATTTAACTTTGACAGAATGGTTTTGAAAGGATGCCAATTAGCAGATTTGGTTGTACAGGAGGATATATTGATTTTTAAATCAAGAAAGCCCATTACTTCCCTTGTAGAAGGTCTTTATAACACTTTTCAGGGGGTAGACTTGAAAGCCAGCAAACTCACCTCCCATCTGATTATAGTCTTCATATTTCAGATAACTTCACATCTCCAGTCTTTCAAACCACGCTAATATGCGTCAGCAGGAAGCTCTGATATCACTTTATTTCCTTTTTTTCCTGGCAAATGAGGTGCTCTCATTATCAAAACACCCAAGATTATCAGCCTCTGCTTATAGTCATTAATTTTTTGAAGGTCAATCTTGAGAACTTTTGAGTCTTCCCTTCAAGCCCCTGGCAGGAAAAAGGAGGCAAAAGAGGCTGGGAAGGAGAGTGGCTTGTACATCTTACTGTTTGACTTAAAACTCAACTTGGGTCTCATTTTCCAAGGAGCACCATGGGAAAATCTTCCCATTGAAGTAGCATTAGAGAAGCACTTTGCAGTTATTATTCTAAATCTACATTCTAGAAACATGACTTATTTTGCTTTCCCTTTCAGTTCTGGTTATTTTCCATGTGGGGACCTAGCCAACTCAGGCCATCCAAAGCCATCCCTTTTACTTTCTCTTGGTGAATACATTCCAAGTTGTCATAACTAAACAGTATGGCTCTTAGAAGCCTTGGCATTCATCCTTTGGCCAAAGAACTTACTGCCAGATTTGACAATGTATGCCTCTTTGTTTTATTGGAATATGTAATACTGCAGAATCTAGTTTGGATTACAGACCCCCAAGAGAGCAGAGATTTCACAGTATATTATATATATATATATATATATATATATAAAATAACCTACCCTAGCACTACCCTGCCAAGCCATTCAACACTTAGCCTCCCCACTCCTTTGCCTAAGCAGTCTCCATTGTTTAAAAGTTTCCTTGCTAAATATATACCCCCTCATTTCCCTTGAAAGGAGCTAAACCACTTTTATATTATTTTTTCCACACTATTATTTTTGAAACTTATTTAAGTGCCTTAAAGATAGCATTATTTTGGTTGTGAGGGGAGGAGGAGCAGGATATAAGTGGACTTTCATTCATTTTTCTAGCATCCTGATAGAAAAACACCTCTCCTCTTAGTCTCCAGACTTGCCTCTAGCATTTGCCTTTTCAAGGAACCAAACCAAACCAAATTTCATTTTTGCTTTGCAGACATGATTAAGTTCTTTACCTTAATGCTGCTTCCCTACAGAGATAGCAGGGGTTGGAGGGGCAGCGAGGTGGCACAGTGGATAGAGCACTGGCCCTGAAGTTGGGAAGACCTGAGTTCAAATCTCACCTCAGACACTTATTACCTGTGTGGCCCTGAGCAAGTCACTTAACCCCAATTGCCTTAAAACTTCCAGGGCCTTGTCCAATAGTTCTAATATTTATGTCGCCACTGGACCCAGATGGCTCTGGAGGAGAGAGTGAGGTTGGTGGCCTTGCACAGTCCTCCCTCACTTAAATCCGATTCTGGGCAAGTTATGACATCACCCTGATGTCATGGTCCTCTTCTAAAACGAAGGACAAACAACAGCAGAGGCTAAAAACTGAGGTTGGAAAAGGAGGGTGGGGCAGAAGATAAAAGGCTATCTTTAACATAGAACATTATATTTAGGCCTGTTAGTGATTGCTTCTCCTAATGAATATGAATATATTTGCAACATTCTCAAATTTACCTATCTTATTGTTCAATGACAAATGCCTATTAAAACCCAGAAACCTTTTGCCAGCGATAACTAGATATTAGTGAAACATCAGATTAAATTCCATACCTGTTGCAACCTAAGATTGAATCTCTTTGTGAAACTGTCCTTTTGGAAATACTCTTTGCTATGCCTTCTTAAGTTACCAGGGGCATAATTCCAGCCTTGCCACATTGTACTTGACCCCCAGCAGCATGGAAAATCACCAGATACACAGAGCAAGCCAAAGAAATGGAATATTTTGCTTTTGTGTGAACTATATTTGTTATTACAATAATAATAGACTGGCCAGACTAAAATTGAGTTGGCAGTAGGGCACACAGACATACCCTTATATGTCCCACACTGATAAATACGATAAATGGCTTGACCCTACCCTTAAATGTCCAACATTGATAAAATAATTTTTTCTAGAAATACAATAAATGGATTGAGTGCTGTTTCTTTGCCACTGTTCAAGAAGTGGAGTCCCCACTAAGTAAAGAAGAGGGATGGTGAAATTTATTCCTAAACTTGGTAAAATACTTCCCTATGCTTTTATCATTTATTTCCCCTAAAAATGTTAAGGGGAAATAATATTTTATGCTTGTTTCATCTTATCCAATAAAATTATCAGATGACAAACATCAAGATAATGCTTCATACATTCTGTATATAAACCAAAATATACATCAATGCTATTGTTGAAATTTCAATACCATAAAGTTAACAGTTTTAGAAACTTCAGGTGGGAAGGACTCTGGTCAGTAGTTTTCCATTGAAAGAGAGTGTTGGCGTGTCTCACACATGCTCAAGTAAGCTTATTTATCCTTTTGAAGATGAAATTATAACAGAGACTTTGATCTCTTATAGGATTACCATGATAAAGCACTTGAAAGAAAGCCCATGGCAACCCACCTGCCTTTCCTTCTTGAAAATATGGACAAATATGCCCCTGAACATGCTTTAGGGTTTGTTTTTTTTTTTTTTTGTCTTCATATATCTTGAGTATATACTCCCATAAAATAAAGTTTTTTGTTTGGTTGTGTTTTTTTTGGGGGGGGGGGGCTGGGCAATGAGGGTTAAGTGACTTGCCCAGGGTCACACAGCTAGTAAGTGTCAAGTGTCTGAGGCCGGATTTGAACTCAAGTACTCCTGAATCCAGGGCTGGTGCTTTATCCACTGCGCCACCTAGCTGCCCCCAATAAAGTTTTTATTATCTCATTTTGGCAGATTCTGTATACGATCATATACACTTATGGACTGGATAGCAAAGCAACTAAAAATATTATTATTTTTTTAGCATTCATCCCTAGGCAAAGTTCTGGTTTCCTCTGAGGATGAAATATGGCAAGTTTCTGGACAAGTAAGTGATTGCCCCATAAAAACAGTGGGAAAAGAGTACTTACAGAAACTGACTAGAGCTACATTTCAATTCTGCTTAGAAATATTTATTCTTTGACCACCATGGGCAAATGAATAAGTGCTACAAAGGTGAGCCATGGAATGGACTACTTCTTTAAGGAATTTATAACCTTGCATAGAGGAGGAGGAGGATGCAGATATACAAGTAATTATCATTCAATACATGCAAAGTAGAAATCCACACAAAAGGGTATAAATTTGTAGCTTAGGAGGTGGAGAGAATTGGGAAGGTGTTTGGGAAGGGCTGGAGAGGCATCAAAGGAAAATCAGTTAGGAGACTATTTATTACAGCAATTCTGGCACAAGGTCCTGAACTAGTGAGAACCAGTAAAGGTGGAGAAGAGGAGGTGGGAATGGAAGAGATTAGGAAAGTAGAATCAAAGACCTGTTACTGATTTGGATGACTGAAGTTCAAACATGAGTGACTGAAAGAATGGTCATTAGTACTATCAATAGATGTAGACAAGTTTAGAAGAAGGGGTTTGGGGAGAAGACGATGATTTCTTTTTTGGATTTTTTAGAGTAATTAATTGCAAGGTAGAGTAATTACCACCAGAAGCAAGTAGGAAAAGGACACACTAGCTTTTGACATATAGATTGTGTGTTAACCCTTCCATAAAGTGAAACTAGTGTATCTCAGAATTTTCATTATCTAGAGGTAATAGAAAATACGCGATTCTGGGGGCAGCTAGGTGGCGCAGTGGATAGAGCACTGGCCCTGGATTCAGGAGGATCTGAGTTCAAATCCGACCTTGGACACTTCACACTTACTAGCTGTGTGACCCTGGGCAAGTCACTTAACCCTCATTGCCCAACAAAACAAACGAACAAATAAAAGAAAATACACGATTCTTCTTATTCTTGAGATAGATCCTAAGTTCCTATTCCAAACTTCATCCAAAGATATTTTTGCAATTGTCTTTTGTCAAATACACACACACACACACACACACACACACAGAACCACTGTGTATGGCAGATAAATAATTAAGTTTTCATGGCAAGGCAAAAATCTGGGCAATAGATATACGATTTGCTGGAAGTAAAAGGCAGTCGGAGATTTCTGTTGTTCACAGCAAAAACATCATACGAACAAAATCAAATACTTTATTTTGGTTGTCTCTGAATAGTCCTTAAAAGTGAGAAAGGAAAGTGAGTCAGTCTAACCCAATTAATTTACCAAAAAAATAAATAAATTGTGGATAACTAACTTAAGGCTCATTTGTCATGGAATATAAAACCCCTGGTAACAACCCCGAGAGGCCTGATTGGCTGCCTTGTCTCTGGGCGGAGCCGTTCAATACTAGTGCTTACCTTAGCTTCCACTTGGTGGCTCCCTGGGGAAGTGAGCAAAGTTGAATTGTAGAACCCTGCCCAAAATTCCCACTGCAAGCACATGTTACCAGCTATCCACCAACCTGAGCTGCTAATAATTAGCCCTACAACATTCAGGTAAAAAGAAAATTAGCTTTATGAGGCAGGGACTTAGGTATAATATGACTTGTCCAGATTACTCTGCTCCATCTGACATTTAAGTCTTTTTTTTTTTTTTGGTAAATGTGCTATATGTATATCCTGTAAGCATAGCTCTACCTCTGCAAAGAAAGAGTATATAGATTGTATCATCCAGTCCTTCTTTGCCAACTTGTTGTTATATCAACAAGTTGGGGGTGGGTCGGGGGAAAGGGGTGGAAAGGGAGTCCCTTTCTAAAGTGTTGACTTGATAGAACCAAAACAATGGAGAGAGAAATGGGCTTTTTACTTTTCTCTGGATCTGATTCATTCCAATGATTATTAAGAACCCGACCTGTGCAAGGTGCTGGATGGCAAAGATGGTGTTCATTCTGGCTGTGATCTGTGGTTTGGTGCCTGTGAAAATGCAGTGTCAGCAATGTAGGTTACAAATGAGGAAATACACAATGAAGGAGCAAGATAATATGGGCTCTCACTATAGCATTATAGAGTTTATATGCTCTCATGGTATTGTGATTTAGAATTGAAAATGACACCAAGCTGCAGTGTGGGTGAGTTAACTTTACCGATAAAACAAAAATTTTTGTGTTTCATGACCTCTGAGGAGAGAAATTTATCATCCTGCCAATTGTATTTGTTTTCTTGTATTTAATTTTCCAGAATTTAAGAAGCAAAACAGTAATTTAAAGGCACGTAGTCAGAACAGAGACAATAATCAATTCCTTGGAGCTACCAGAAGTACTTTAATTTATGAAGCAACTATCATTTGACATAAATTTATCTTCCTGAAGTTTTATAGTTTTCAAGATTTATTTTTTCACAAATTCTGCTATGAAAATGGGTAGCTAAAAATATAGGAAAAGGAGGAAATAAGGAATAAATATTTTTCCTGTTGTATTCCAGTAATTTGATAAAGAACTCAAATAGAACTTTTTGCAAATTTCCAGAAAGCCATTAGTCATAAGAGTTTGATGAATTAGGACATTTTTTTTAGTAAGTCTTATGACAGGTACAAATTCTTGGTGTTGTCTGCCAGTGGGTCTGTGAAAGTATTCCAATACTGCAAACATCTGTTATTCAAAGCCAACAATTATTAGGCAGAAAAGCTCTAACTGTTGCTTCAACATCAAAATTAGAAGAAATAAAATTTTATATCGTGGCAAGGAAGTTGTAGATGGGATACAGGGGAAAACACTCTTCACCTCCCCTAAGAAGCTTCCTAAAACTATCCTCTACACTAGTATGCATAACAAACAGACCTTCCATAAAAGTGAAATAGATATCTAGTTGTGTAATGGAGTGGGAATTTAGGGGCAACTAGGAATTCCTCCCCTTCACTCCCCTAGACACTTCCATTCTTACTAGTGCCCCACGTCTAAACTTTTATGAAGTAGCAAAGCATCTCTGACGTTCTTCATTCAGGAGACATAAAATGAAAAACTTCATGGGTAGAGTAAAACTGGCAAATTCTTCCTCAAGTATAACAGAGATAAGATCTTTTCCTGAAGAGGGAAGATTAGTAGGGAATAGAGAACCATTCAGGACTTGAATGAGTTAGGAGATATTACGGAAAAGAAAAAGTTGTAGAAAGAAGATACTTTGGAGTAGGAAGACAAATTTTACCAACCTCAAATCTTTGACTAAGAGAAGACCCTGCTTTGTGGTCTATGGACTATAGTAGAGTTCGTAATAGTTTCAGTGAATAGCTGGCATATAGCATAACTTGTCTTATCAAAATTGGCTTGCTGAAGGTAGGAACACATTTTCTATTTCCTGTCCCCCATAGTATTTATTATAATTATTAGAGAAATAATTTATTAAATATTTATTCAAGTAATTTATTAACAGTCAACTGAGTTTAATAATGGGATCAAAATTATGGTGAGGCCCTGGTGATTTTTTTCTTTTTTTTGGTGAGGCAATTGGAGTTGTGACTTGCCCAGGCTCGCACAGCTAGTAAGTGTTAAGTGTTTGAGGCCAGATTTGAACTCAGGTCCTCTTGAATCCAGGGCCAGTGCTCTATCCACTGCACCACCTAGCTGCCCCAAGGCTGCGGTGACTTTTAAGAAGGGTTTCCAGGAGCAGCATCCAGTCAAAATACTGGCTTAGAGGCAGTCCTCTTGACTGCTTCTCCTCATAAGGTACCTTACTGATGTCTAATTCTGACAGAGCAGGCACCTCACTTCTCTTTCTCTACTGTTTTGACTTGTGGCTAATACATTTTGAGACTTTAATGGAGATCTTTTGGGATGCAACTCAAATTCTACTCATTTGTTCATGCAATAGCAGCAGCAGCTGTCTATTCCCGGACATAACTGGCAAGGATTAGTGGCAATTTGTTTGCCTTCATCTGTAGAACTCAGTAACACTAGACATTATGAGTTGCTATAACATTGTACTTTGCTGGCAAAAATATATATATGTATATAGAGAGAAATAGCTATAGATATATGTATCTCTCTACAGATACAGACACATATACATATATCTATACATATGTGTGTATGTATATGTAGTCTCCTTTCCTTAAGTGTTTTGCAATTTAGGCTTTGTTTTGGATTTATTTTTTAGGGCCTTGGAAAGCATGATCTTCAACATCCTGTACTGCTCAGTTTGACTTGATAAGAAAGGAATGCATTTCATTCCCACATAGCTAGGTTATATTTTGTGTTCTATACTATTGCTCTGATGCTTTTAGTGAGCAACCTAGTTAAAGGCACCTTAGCGTAATGTGAATGGCTTTTTGCCATGTCATATGAGACTAAAAATCTGTAGGTAAAAACAAAAATTACATAGGTCTGTGGTTCTCATAGTCTTGTGTTGACCACATCAAAGGGAAAAGCTTTGTATACATTATTCTCTTGATATTAAATCTGCAGTGTATGTTTTACTAAGACCAGTTAGTAATTTAATAGTGTATTTGTCCATAGCCAGCCTCCAATTATTTCATCTCTCTCTAGTAATGACCCCAACTCCATCTTTCATTTTTAGTACCTATAAAGCTTATTGGCCTAATGGTTTTTGCATTTCACTCCAGTGTAATTTTCCTTGAAAAAGCAGCAAGTGTTTTGTAACCCTAAAGAACAGTACCAACATTTTAAACCAGAGATGAAACAGGTACTGGGAATCTGCTCTTTTACCTTCCTTCTTTCCTTCCTTCCTTCCTTCCTTCTTTTCCTCCTTCCTTCCTTCCTCCCTTCCTCCCTCTTTTTTAAAGTTTCATTTCGATAAATGTGCCTACTAGTCATGAGGTTCAAGTTCCATTCACCTGTGACAACCTTTAACTTTTACTTTTTTTAGAAAAGAAGAGGCTTGTGTGGGACCAATAAATTCTGTCAGGTAAGGCCGACTGGTAGTGGAATTTTCTGACAGAATTTTTCTTTTCCTCCCTTTTGGAGGCATACTTCTAAAGGTTAGAACAAATGATGCTGTTTAGCAACAAATTCTGATTCTGTCACTCCTACAGTGGCTTTTATGTACAGTGTGAACTAACATGAAATGTCTCTGGTTTATGTAACAAGGCCGTTTATTTTTGTAAACTTACCACTAACTGTAGAGTAGTGCCCAGATTTGTGTATGTGTGTGTGCATGAAGTTCCTGAAGTACCAGTTTATTTTTTAACAAGAAAATATGCCCCAAATGCTGAGATAAACACCTAATGAAAGCCTGAAGAAGGAATTTTGTGGTTGTAATAATCTTCAGTTATTCAGTTATCCTTGTAACTGATAAAACATCTTGATTCCTAGCCTTATCCAAACTGAATCAAATTCAACATATTCCAGAAATTAAAAGAATATTTGTACAGACTGTATCCACCCTGAAAACTGGTAAATAAATGTAAAAAGAATTACCACGGATTTAATTGCACATTTCTTATGATTTCAGAAACCTGACATCACTTTAGTGAGAAACCAATTTTTAATTTAGTGTAAATCCTCACTCGTACTTTCAACTGATTGTAGAGGTTTGATGGGTAAACTTTGAGAAATAAAAAATTCCCGTCTTACCCATTGTAGGCCTTTTTTAAAAAAATGTAAAAATACCTATTATATTACTGCTCAGTCTGTAGCCTACTGAAATGACTCAGGTATTTGTAGTTATTGCATCAGAAGGCAAATATTCAAAACATTGGCTAGACAGTGTTGCCTCTTTTAGAGGTATGAAATGGTTTGGCAAAGTGGGACATTCTTTTTTGGACCATTTAGAGTCTTTTTCAAACAAGTGATGTCTCAAAATATGTTCTTAGGCCAGCACTATAATTATAGACGTCTGTGATAAATAACCGAGAGAGGAAGATATAAAGGGGTTTAGTCAGGGAGGAAAATTGTACCCTTTCCAGATACATTTGAAATGAAGTGTAGAGTCAGGCAGGAAATAGAGGGAAGCAGTTCCAAGTCAAAAGCCTGGAGAAGAAAAATTCCTGTATAATTAATGGACAGGTTGTTGGACGGAGAGAGAAAATGGTACTAGAACATAAATAGTCAAAGGCTACTTAGCAAATGTGATTTATGGCCATGATAAAGTTTGTATCTCCGAGTGGGAACCATCTGGTGAGGCTTCTTGGGAACTTCTGGAGTTGTAATTCTATCTGGGACAACAAGGAAGATCTTTTACTCTGCTTCTCCTGGAAGCTGGTGAGCAGTTCATAAGCAATGAAATTAGACTTCTCAGCCCTGGGCAAGAAGAGAACGTATTTTCTTGTTAAGGTGTGTTGGGAAACAATTTGGCAAAGTAGAACCACCAGGAAAGAAAACCCTGTTTCTGATGCCACTGTTGTGCTGACTCTGGGAACTGGAGGCCTATAATCGGCAGCACAGTGCATAGCGTTTGTAGACAGAGGGCCTGTGTTCTGTTTCCCATGAAACCTTACAAGGGTCATTTAACTTCATTTAACCTCAGTTTCCTTGCATGTAAAATGAGTAGGTTGGAGCAAAATGTCCTATAAGATACCTTCCAGTTCTAGGAGATCCCATAATCCTAGGTCTTAACCAATTTGAATACTTTGGCTGCAGGATGGTGACTAACTTGGGTATCGGTTGTTGGAAGTCCAGCACAACCAAGGGCAAAGGGCTTCGTGACCAGAAAGTCGGCTACCACGTGAAGATGTTTTTTAACCTTTTTTTCATTTTTTTTTTTTGCCCTGACAACTCGTGAATCTTTCAATACATCAAAATAAGATAAGAGTTTTGAGGCACAGTCTTGTCTAACCTGGAAATTCTGAAAACGTGTACAAAGGCTTTTTCAAGATCTGGAAAATTTTGAAAGATTGCTTCCACTCTAGGGGGATGTCAAAACTATGAATGATGAAGGGGGCCTGCTATAGGGATCCTGAAGACACAAAATTGGATTTCTGCTAATGACATCTTGGGTCTGATGTCACTCAGATAACAATTCCAGATTCAAAATGCTTTGCAGAGCCCAAAAGCATAAACATCTCTTAAGACTATCCTGTTGTGAGACAGAATTTTGTTGTTTGCTTAAGATATTTGAACTCCAGAATGAAGGTGCTTGAGGAAAAGAATGCATTTTTGAACCTTTAATACTATTTGGTATTGGCTGTTCCCAGGAGAAAATAGAAATGCTTTAGCCTTACAGCCGACTGAACTGGTTTGTCTATTAATGTGGACCCCGAGGTAGTAAGCCCAGTTCCGTGGTCTGGAAGTGGATGAATGACAGTGTAAAGTGTATTTATTTGCAAGCAGAAATTGACACTCACTATAAACATTTTAAGTACCTTAGGATGTTTTTTGACCCAGAAGATGACTATGAACATTTAACTTAATACATTTTAACTGAAACTTTAAAAGCAAGTTATAAAACTTCCAAACCTTTTTATTTGACACCCAAAATAGTTCTGCACAGTAGCTGTTGAACAGATCTTTATTCTTTCATAAATTCTTTTGAAAATCTGAAGGCGATGGGCCACTCCTACCTTGAGCTACTCATAGCTGTTGTTTTTGTGAACTCATATTTCTATGAATTACAGAAAGTTCAGGCTGTAGCAGACACTAGAGAAGATGATCTAGTTCAGTTCCCTCATTTTTATATAAGGAGACACAGAGAACTGAATTTACTCACCAGCATCACACATTATGTTTGTAGCAGAGCTGGGATTTCTGAGTCCAGTATTACTCTTCCCCTCCCCCCTCCATCTTAGTATACTGTTGACTGTCAGAATCTATGCTGTACATTGCAATGATCCAAGACAATTCTGAAGAACTTTTGAAAAATGCAATCCATCTCCAGAGAAATAACTGATGATATCTGAATACAGATTGAAGCATAATCTTAAATTCCTTTTTCTAAAGTTTATTCATCTGTTTTCTTTCACAATCTGACTAATGTGGAAATGTTTTGCATGACTACACATGTATAACATATTGAATTTGCTTGAATTCTTAAGGAGGGCTAGGGACAGAAGAAGAGAAATTGGAGCACAAAGTTTTAAAAATCAATGATAAGATTTGTTTTCACATGTAATTTGGAAAAAAATTCTAAATAAATTAGAAAAAAAGAATCTATGCAGTAATCTTAAGGCAGAAACATTTTTCTCTTCATTCATCCTGTAAACCAGCACTGTGTCAAAATAAAAACAAAACAACAATAACAACAACAAAAAAAAAAAAACAGGCTCCATTAAACTGCATATAAGAATCCCTGTGGGTCACAAATGGTCTTAGAAAACTATATATTCAAGTAATCTATGTTTTATTTTATCTGTATTTATTTTGTTAAACATTTCCCAATCACACTGTAATCTGCTTCAGGCCCCACTCAGGAGTATTGTGGGCAGCATGTGACAGGACTAGCACATGTTTGGCACATCTGCTTCCTTTCTCACACATTATAACATTTCAAAGTTCCATTATTTGTTGACATTGCACGTTCTTAAGTCGTAACCATGTGCAGATATAGTAGTGTTCATTCCTCCCCGTCCACACACTAGGTGCATAAGGTTTTGTTTTGTTTTGTTTTGTTTTTAAATTAAATTGAGTTTCTCATATTTTAGCAAAGATAGTCAGCTACTTCAAGGGTAATATTGAAATTCCCAAGACTTCATTCCCTGGTGTGAGTTTGTTCTTGCATTGCTCCCTCTGTTTATAATTGACATGTTGTCATTTTTGTTGAACTGGAAACTGATACTTTAAATTAATCAGAAAAGGGCCTTAGATCAGGGGTTTTTAACCAGGGGGCCATAGAGTTGGATGGGTAAGAAAACTCCATCTCATCATCCATAGTTTTCTGTAAACTGCCAGAGGGGAAGTCCATGCCCCACATTAGAGAAAGTTAAGAGCCTCTGCATGGGAATGTCATCAGGTCCACACAAGAGTGGGGATCACTCTGTAGGCACTTCACTCAACATTGTTTCTTTTTGTTTTTCTCTTTCCCATTGACATCGTGCATCTTTTTCAAAAGGAGTTCTTTTGTTGTTACTTACCATGCATATCCAACACTCTCCCCTACATGAATTTATGTTCTTGCTGAGTAACTAGAGAAAAAAATCATCTTATTAAAGGCTTGAAATATTGGCATACTGTGTATCTACCAGATCAATATTTAAACAGCGTTTGCATGCCGAACATTCTGTTTTGGGAGCCTCTTAGATGAAGTATTGTGACATATGTTTCATCTGTGATTGATACTTTGGAGGGAGTAAGGAAAAATGATTAATTAGCATCACTGTAAAATACAGATTAACAGTTGTGAGTTTAAATTAGAGTCTTCTATGATGGGAGCCTGCTCTTCAAAATTTTGCTATGAATCAATCAAGAGTTAAGAAACTGAAAGAACTTTTGTTTTCTTATAAAGATTCTAACTTAGGTATTCTGGAATTACTTTAACTAACCGTCAATGTCTGGGGGAAAATTAACATGGCTTGAGTCCACACCCTTGGATTTTATGTTCTGTGGCTCCCTAAAATACTGGTGGTATCTGAAGACTTCTAATCTAGGAGACACCTGTCTTTTGAACTGGTGATTTTGCAGGGATTTCCTGTGCCCTGATTCATCCCCTGCTAGTCTAAATGTCTGAGATGTCCTATGTAACCAACCACAGGGCTTAATTTTATAGCACAGCTCTAGAAAAAAATTTAACAGGACAATCCTGAAGGAAAAAAAAAAGTATTTAACCTGTTTACACGATTCACTCTCCTTTGAAGTTATAAATGACACGTTTTCTCATTTGCTCTTTAGATGGATCCTGTGCAAAAGGCAGTCATAAACCACACATTTGGAGTGTCCATCCCCCCAAAGAAGAAACAAGTTATTTCTTGTAATGTCTGTCAGCTTCGTTTTAACTCTGACGTGAGTATCGCTTTTTCATTGCTCTACATAAGTACGTAGTTTATGAAGTGAGGAGCCTGTTGAGTCTCAATCTGGAAATCCGTGCCCCTTTTCACCCTCTGCAGCATAGCACCTCTCTGGGAAGTGTGACATTTGGCCAGATTTCCAAGGTTATTAACATCAGCCCTGGAAACCTGGTCAGTAGGAATTACTAGGGATGTTTTCAAGTGACCCACACAGCATGACATTTTATATTTGATCCCACCTGTTAAATTTACTTGACAAAAAGAAATACCTGAACTGAGAAAACAGGGCAACAAGTTAGTGAATACCTAATAGTAAAGAGGAACGTGAAATTAGAAAGATTCCTTAAGAACCCCTTTCGTTTTGTCTGTCTCAAACCCTACATTTTCTTTATTTCTTCAATACTTAAAGAGCCTCTATTTCCTTGTTTGGGTAAAGGTCTCCAGCAATGCAAATTTCAGCACCTTCAGGCCTTAGTGGATGGTCTTCACGAGTCCCTATAGCCCTAACATTCATCACCTGGCTGCCTACATCTCCTTTCCACACTTAGGTTAACCCTCCAATGATGGAGATGTAGTCCACCATATTCAAAGTCTTTCCAGGCTGGTTGAAACCAAAAGAGCTGACGAGAACCCAAGGTCACCTCTAGGCCATGCAGAGGCATTGGCACAGGGTTAAAGTGCATGCTTTGTATTTGATATGTAGGCATTCATCTAAGCATTTTGATGAATACATTATAAGCTCAGAACTCTCAGGTGCAGGGTTTGGTAAGAGTTCATGGGCCATGGACCAGAGACTGAGAAAAAACACTCCTCGTGGTCATATTGAGAAGAACAAGTCACCATCCCCATTCTTTTAATCATTCAACAAGCATTTATTTCCAAAAGTAGAGCAAACTTACCGCCTCATTCATAAAATAATAACTGAAATTATAAGAACTTTAAAGTTTACAGAGCACTTTCTACTCTCTCAGTTGATATGCGTGACAACCCTGTGAGGTAGATGCTACTATTATCCCTGTTTTACAAATGAGGAAACTGAGGCTCAGAGACTTTAAGCAATTTGCTTAGGATTATCTTTCTTGTGAGTGGCTGAAGTTGTTGTGACTACAGATCCAGAATTCTATCCTCAATGTTCTCCCTCTGGATTCATTCAATAAACATTTATTAAGGTGATTACCAAAAAAACCCAAAAACATCCCACAAAAAAACCAAAAAAACCAACAAAAAAAACCCCATTCTTTGAGGCTACTGTGCTAAGTGCTGGGCTAGGACAAAGTTCTGATAAACCCCAATCCTTGCCCTCATGAAGCTTCTAGTCTAGGAAGGACATAAGACCCTATACAGATACCAGTAACATAGTATTACATGAAAAGTATGTTTGAGGGATGTAAAATTAAGCCCTTGTTTCAATGCCCTCAGAAATTTTGTTGTTGTTTTTTATACTTAGTTAAGGATTAGTATGGGCTCTGATTATCATGTCATGGGACCTAGTGGGACATGAAGAAGTGAACAAAAATAATCCAGCACCAACCTTTGTAAATGACCTCTTAGTGGATAAGTATTATATTAGCCGTTTTGAAATTTTCATCATAAGAAGCAGTGTGTGGTAGAGCAGAATTAGACCGACCCTGAGAATTGAGAAACCTGTATACCAGGCTCTGTTCTGTTGCTAACAAGGCAGGGGACCTTAGGCAAGCAATTTAAACTTCCTCTATCCCATGAATACTGTTAAAGGAGTACATTGAATGATTTCTACAGTCCTTTTCAGTTCTGGATGTTCATTTCTTTTCTTAATATTCATAATAAGGAAGTTAGCATCTATTACTCTTCTTATTGGGGAGCTAGGTAGTACAGTGGCTAGAGCACTGGGCCTGGAATCTTCTCGAGTTCAAATCTAGCCCCAGACACTTATTAGTGCTCTGACTCAGAGCAAGTCACGTAACCTTGTTTGCCTCAGTTTTGTCATCTGTAAAACGAGCTGAAGAAGGCAAACTATACCAGCATCTTTGTCAAGAAAGCCTTAGATTAGGTCACAAGGGGTCAGACGTGACTGAACAACACGCTTCTTATATTTCACGTGTGGAAACTAAAAGTCAGAGAGGTTGCCGAGAACTCTTGTACATAGTCCTTTGGGAAGATCAGGGAAAGTCAGTGGATATGATGCTCCCAGTCCCAAGGTTCATCACCTCGGTGCCATCCTCAGCTTCTAGCTCTCCTTCACCTCATTTTCTGGATCCTTCATTAAATCTTATCCTTTTTACCTCTGCAAAATCTCTTACCTCTGGCCCTTCATCTCTCCTCCTTACAGACTCCACCTTTATCCAGGCCCTCCAGCAAGCTCCATCTTAAGCTTTCACAACTCCAGCCTATCCTCCACTTAACTGCCAAAGCGAAGATATGACCATGTCCCTCCCATAACTCAGTCAATTCTAGAGGCTCTCTATTGACTTTAGATTAAAATATAAACTCTATTTAGCTTTTAAAGCTCTTCAAGCCCCAGCTCATCTTTCCAGATTCATGGTATGTTACCGCTCCTTCCAGACCCTGTGATCCAGCCAAACTGGCCGCCCCTCTTACGCTCACCCACAGCCCCAAATCATTGTGCCTTTGCACTGACTTCCTTCTGTTCCTGAAAGGAGCTCCTTCTTCAACTTTGCTTCACAGAAGCCCTCCCTCTTCCTTCAAAGTGCAGCTTGAAAGCAAAACCTATGTAAAACTTTTCATGATTTTCCCAACTGGTAAGTGCCCTCCCTCCCAAACTAGCTTGTATTTAGCACCTTTGTATTTTAAAATATTTATTCTCTTACATTTATATGCGTGTGTGTGTGTGTGTGTGTGTGTAAATACACACACATACACAATCATTCAGTAAAAAAGTATTAAACATATACTGTGTCAGGCACCATGATAAGCACTGAAGATACAAAAAGAAGCAAGTCCCTGACCTCAAGGAACTTGTTATCCAATGGTGAAGGCAACATGCAAACAAATATATGCAAAACATATTTATATTCAAAATGAGTAAGAAATAATTAATAGAGAGAAGGCACTAGGATTAAGAGGGGTTGGAGAAGGCTTCCTGTAAGAGGTGAGATTTTAAGATTTTAATTGGGATTGAAAGGAAGCCAGGGAGGTCAGTGGTCAGAGTGGAAGAGTAAAAGAGAGAGAGAGAGAGAGAGAGAGAGAGAGAAAGAGAGAGAGAGAGCACGCGCGCAAGAGTGCAAGTGCAAGTGAAGTCCAGGCATGGGGGACAAGTCTGTGTAATTTAAAATTCTAAATGTGGGTTCTAATCTGTCTCCCAAGTTTTTGGGGGAAACTGACTAAATTCACTGATAAACGAGTTTAGGTTTTTTTAAGGGTTTATTGAAAAATAGTAAAAGAAAGAAAGATTGAGAACAGATTTCCTATAACCTGGCAATCCTAGCCTTCCTAATCTCCCACTTCTGAAGTTCTCTGCCACCACGCCAATGTCTTGCAGCCAAAGAGGAAGAACCCTCACCCAGCGTTTGCTTCCTGCTTCCTGCTCCCCTCCCAGAAATGGGAGGTTCCTCAAGCTGATTGGCTAGTGTCATTCAAATTCATTAAGTACCCTTAAGTACCAGCCAGATGTGCTTACAATCTAGCACGCCAATCAGTCACTCTTCCCCAACGCAATCAGCCCAGATCCATCTCCAGGTGAACCCCTGAGTTCCATTATCTTGACACAAGTCAAAGAGAATGTCCAGAGCTGCGAGATGAGATGTCTTGTTTGTGGAACAGTCAGTAGGTCAGTGTCACCAGATCAAAGAATAAATATCACAGAATAGGTGTAAGAAGACTGGAAAGATAGGAGGGGGGTAGGTTATGAGGGGTTTTGAAGGCCAAATATAGAGGATTTTGTAGTTGATTTGGGGAGCAATAAGAAGTCACTAGAGTTTATCAAGTAAGGAAGCAAAGTGGTCAGACCTTCTGTAGGAAAATCACTTCAGTGACTTAATGGAGGATGTACTGAAGTGAGGAGGGACTTGAGGCATACAGGCTATTGCTGAAATCAAGTTGGGAGGTGATGAGGGCCAGCACTAGAGTGTTGGCAGTGTCAGAGGAGAGAAGAGGGTATATTTGAGAAATCTTGCAAAGGAGAAATCAACAAGTCTTGGCAACAGATTAGATATGGGAGATGAGTGATAATGAGGAGTAGAGGATGACTCCTAGGTTAACAGCCTCACAAACAGGGAGGATGGTATCCGCCTCTTTAGTAATAGGGAAGGCAGAAGCAGCAGAGGGCATGGGGGAAAGATAATGAGTTCTATTTTGGACATAATGAGTTTGAGATGTCTACCGAGCATCCAGTTGGAGATGTCTGAAAGGCAGTTGGAGATGTGAGATTGTAGGCCAGCCAGAGTTTGGGGCAGGATAAGTCGATTTGATTGTCATCAGCATAGAGTTGGTAATTAAATCCATGGGAGCTGATGATTCATTAAGTAAGGTAGTTGAGAAAAGGAAGAAAAGAGAGCCCAGGACAGAATCCTTGGGAACACCTGTGGCTAGAGGGTATGAGCTGAAGGAGTACCCAGCAAAGGAGACAGAGGAAGATTGGTCAGATGGCTAGGAGGAGAACCAGGAGAGAGAAGTTTCCAGAAAACCTAGGGAGAGGAGAGTCTCAAGGAGGAGAGAGTGATCAATAGTATCAAAGGCTACAGAAAGGTCAAGGAAAATGAAGATTGAGAAAAGACCATTGGATTTGGCAGTTTATAGATCATGAATAACTTTGGAGAAAGCAGTTTCTATGGAATGATAAGGTCGGGAGCCAGATTATAAAAGGTTAAGAAGACCATGAAAGGTGAGAAATGCATACACAAACACATCTATAGGCTCCTTTGTTAAATTTCAAAAAGTGGAGAGAGAAATTATATTTCTGAGTCACGCTTAGGCTCTCATCAGCCAAGCCATGAAGCCCTGATGGCAAATCCATGGTGTGACATATATATATGTTCACAGTCTTTAGTAATGCTGATCCAATCTCCATAGCTGAGCTCTGAAACTATGTTTTATTTGGAGGAATGTTTATTATTTTGTAATTATCCTATTTACATTTTAATATAAGAATTTAAAAGACACTTGTCCTTATCTCCTTTAATATCTCCTTTAATAACATTGCTGAATCAATCCAAGGCTGAATTGGCTACACTCTTCAGTGTAGAAAATATGTTTATTGACGAATCCGGAAGGCAGATTTGAACAGTAAACTGAATTCTGCAGTTCTGCATTCCCTAGTAAAAGGAGCCATTAGAATCCGTGACCTATCTTAAATGTCCCATTGCCTCCTTTCTGTTATCTCAGGGTAGTACAACATTATTGAAAAGCCAAGGCCACAGCTTTATTTATACAATACAAAGTTATGTAAATGAGCAAGCATTAATCACAAACATTTCCCAAATGAACCTTTACAAATTAGCACTGTTAACTTTGCCAGTGGGCAAGCATCTAGGTTTAGGAATAATTTGCTTCTCCCACTGAGTTCCAGCCACTTTCATGTACATATTTACTATCCATCTCCCAACGTCCTCCCCACCCTCCACCCCCGCCCCATTTTTCTTGGTCTTCCTTCTGTACCAAAAGTAGTTGAATCATGAGCCCTTGTGATGAGTAAGAACATTCTAAAATATGATACTCAATTCTCTTCCTGCCCAACATAGTTGCAAATTCATATTACTCCAGAATTGATAACCTTAAATCAAAATCCCTACGTATCTGTTTGAAAATTCCATTCCCAAACACCAGTCTTCCCAGAAAAAATATCTCCTCCAGAGCTGTGCTGGGCTGGATCTTATCTAAGTACCTGTTACTGTGCTCACCATTTTCATATAGGCATCAGTTGGATTATGCCTAAAATGCCAAAATATCTTTTTTTTCCCCTTTTTCTCTTTTTTTGGATCACTTTCTCCCTCTTTTTTTTTTTCCAGGTCAAAAATTGATTGCAGCCAAAACTTCTTTCATTTAACTATTCACGCTAATGCCTTGGGAGAACAAGAAGGGGACAGTGGGAGTAACAATCAAAGGGGAAGTTATCATGTTTCATCGGGCCATATAAGCTTATTGAGCTGCTGCTCTCTTATCCTCCTCTCACAAAATCAGAGCAGCTTGACCTCTTCTAATGACATATACAAATAAACATGAACAATTCTTTCGGCTGCCTATTTGAAACCTGGAAAACATTTGAGTGTTAAGTGTCATCAAAACCTAATTGTACCATTCTGCCTAGCACTTCAAAGACAAATAACAATTGGTGCATCAGAAGGAAGCAACAGATCTTTGTATCCTGCCTCCAAACTCTGAGATTACTCATCCATTGACACCTTGAAACCTTGCTGTTTGTATGGTCAGATCCATTGAGAGGTATAGGCCCAGGGTTCCAATCAAAAGTCAAGTGAACCAACTCATCAATACTCAATCTAGGTTTTTTTCAGCAACTTTCTAAATTGAGAACCGATTCAAGGTCACATTTAGCTTACTTCACTTATCCTCTCCCTCTGATTGTGTTTATCTTTTTTTTTTTTTTTTTTTTTGGTGAGGCAATGGGGGTTAAGTGACTTGCCCAGGGTCACACAGCTAGTAAGTGTCATGTCTGAGGCCAGATTTGAACTCAGGTCCTCCTGAATCCAGGGCCAGTGCTCTATCCACTGCGCCACCCAGCTGCCCCTCTGATTGTGTTTATCCAGGGTTTTTTCATGTGTTTGTTCAGTAGTGCATTTCTCAGTGTTCTGTGGGCTGGACTTTGAAGTCTTTCTTGTGCATTAAAAAGTCTTCTGACAAATACTTCCTACTAGATGACTGAATTATTTTAGACCAATCAGAAGGGAAGCAGATGACACACATGTGGAATGTCCTCTCTATTCTTCACTCAGCTTTCATTCTCAGATCAGGGAGGCACACAACCGCTCTCTGATCAGGCCTCAGCCCCAGTGGCCCCAGTGATCCCAGTTAATGGACTTGTTGGAATGGCAGCAGTGTAACCATAACCTGTCTGCTCGGCTTGCCATCTTGGTGGCTTTCAGTTGGACAAGAAACTCTCTTAAGTTGTTGCTCCCTCACTTGGCTTTCTTTCTATGCTTATGTCCTTTCAACTTCCATGTGAATGGCACTTCTCGATTTTCTTCAATCAATAATGTAATAATAAAATAGGAAGTCTGATCTGTCGTACATAAACAGCCCTAGCTTACCATCTGCTGCCTCAAAATGGATGTGATGCCATCTCTGCTAGAGACCTCTGGCCCTCGTGCCTTATCCAGCAGAGATCTCAACAGCAGTGAGAATAGGGAAGAAAGCCACAACTTTGAGTCCCACACTTATTCCCGTTCCATGTGTTGTTGGCTGATTCTTCCCCTTCCTTTTGGCCACTAAGTCAGGCTCCGCCTCCTTTACCAGCTGTCGTGGGGAGGCCAGTCCCCATAGCAGCTGGGATACCTTCAGTGAAAAGCCAGCAGGTCCCTGAAACAGTGACACTCTTAGAGACAGAGCATCTGAAGGTAGACCTTGCAGAGATAACAGAAGAGCCAGTCAGCTTCAAGGGCACCTGTCTGGCTTCCCTGAAGGTCCAGCCTTTTCAATTTTGTCATTATATAACATTTTTCTAGCAGAGTCTTCTCTTTCTTGTTGGCTGTCTTAACCTCCTGCATTTTACTGCTGGAAATAGTCATTTTACATCTAACCAGGGCCTTTCTTTTGTTTTTAGTTTCCTCTATTTCTTATTACTTGAAAATTATATTTCAATAGAATTGGTTTCCTTTGTAACTCTATGTATGTTACTTTATACACTTAAAAATATTATTCTGAGAAGGGGCCCGAAGGCCTCACCAGATGACCAGAGAAGTCCATGGCACAAAAAAAAGATTAAGAACCTTATTAAATAGCATATGTATATGCCATTTCCTTAGACATTTTCTCACCAAATATCTCAATGCAATTTAATTCAATAAGCATTTCAGGAATACAAAAACAAAGACAAAACCCCCTTTTTCCATGACTTCTGAAATTTCACCCTTTGTATTCACTAACCAGATAAATGTTTCCTAGACTGATTCTATACTACATCACTTCTTCCCTCTTGAGCCCTTGCAGTTAATTGCCTTGTTCTGCTGACCAATAAAAAGCTAGTCTAGCATTTCTGAGAAGCACACAATTATTCTATATTAATTCTTAGATAAATGGGCATTGTTTCCAAGTATTATTCACAAGTACCATCAGTGTCTTTTGTTGGTACTAAAAAGGTTTCACAGAAGATTCAAACAACCTAATAACATTGGAAGCAAAGGCTGTTTTACCTATCATAGGGCTGACTTTTCCAAACTGGGGTAACCTTCTAGGACTATCCCCTTACTCAAAGAAATTCTTGACTGCAAGGAAAAGATACAACCAGAGGATGTCACTAGGGAGCTTGGTGCATGATAATCTCCACAAAGAGAGTCCAGAGTGGCCAACCCTAACAACTCCACAATGAGTACTCCCAGATGAGAACTAGGTAAGGATTGTTATAGGAAGGGCTCTCTCTGCCCAAGGGAGTTCTGTTTCACACCTTCCCTCTTGAGCAAGTCTGGAATGTTCTAAGAAGACAAGTTTCCCATATGAGTAGTCAGTCCTAGAGAAGGGACAGAGCAAAAAGGAAGATGTATCATGCAGAAAATACCACTAAGGCATAGTCTGTTGGACAAAGAATAATTAAACCAGAAGACACACACATGCACACATGCACACAAAACACAAATACTCCTCACTTCAGTACGTTTTCTTTATAGATGGCGCTGCCTTTTTTATATAATATCATCTCAAGTAATTTTTTTAAAAACTGGAGCTAATAAAAATGTCCAAGGATAGAGCTTTTAGCCTACTAGTGCTCAAATGACCAATTTTACCTGAACTAAGAATGACCTCTTGTCCAAAAACAAAACATATTGGAAGTTGGTCATTGGGGAAGAGTGAGCTTAACATGGGGTGACCTGTTCACTGCCTTAGGGGCTGGAGAAGAACACCTTTAAATTGAATTCAGTAATAGCTGATTAATTAAAAAGATATCCCAGTGATAATAATCTTGTTGCTGCATTGAAAGCCAGAAAGCTCCTTTTTTTTCTTTAGTTTAAAGCTGATTTTAAGTATGCAGAAATTATTAGGTAACTTGAATAATTGTAAAAGTTTGAAAGCTTAGCTGATGCTTTAAAAAAAATTCTCAAAATGGAGAGGATCAATAGTATCAAATGAAAATCTAGAAAATGCTAGCCTGCTTTTGTCAAACATTTTACATTTTTTCCCATAAATAAGACTATTTATATTGATTCTCAGGTTTGGAGGGTACTGAAGCAGATAGGAGGTAATTAAAAGCATAAATCTCAAGAGCTTGTGAAGGTAATTCTCTGCTTTGTAGACAGAGCTGACAAAATGATGAACATTTTTAGCTTCAACATGACAGAAATATTGCATGATTACAGGGTGCCAGGGTATAGCTTACTAAGACTTCTATTCAATAGCAGCTATTTAACAAACCTTTTAACTAAGTTCACTTGGCTTTCTGAAGATTGTAGTGGTTACTTATTAAAGGCCTCATTTTTACAGTATTGCTGTATTACTGAGATTTCAGCATCATTTTCAACAGAATCCTATTTGAAAAAGGTATGCCTTAAATAGAATCTACTATTTGAAAAAGATAAATTAGAATCACTTGAATTTACACCCTTCTTATGATAGGAAGGTGAACAATATAACATAAAGTTTACTCAGGAGATCTTAAGGTTAATTTCTGAAGGAAATTTCATTTTAAATGTCCACTTCAGAAGCTAGCATATACCACTCATTCAAAGCCAACCCTTTTTGAGTTCTTCCAAAATGACCTGGTTCCTCAGAATAAGCATTAAATAATGGATTTTTGTAAAATTCAAAGTTATGAAGATATGCACAAATATGGTGTCCTCTAGAGTGTTATTTGGAGATCTGCTATATATATCATGTCTCTTCAGCAAACTACCATAAGTGTGCCTTAAAAGGCAGTCCCCCATTGAACACTGAAGGGAAGCATGCTAGAAAGATCTCTAGCAGAGGTTCTAGGTTCAAATGCTGCCTCTGATGCATACTATCTGTTTGACCTTGATTGTGACCTTTGGTGAGTTACTTAACCTCTGTCGACCTCAGGTTTCTGATCTCCAAAATAAAGACTAGGAAGCCTGAACTAGGTGACCTTTAATTTATTTTTTGTTTGTTTTTTTGTTTTGTTTTTTGTTTTTTTTTAGGCAACGGGGGTTAAGTGACTTGCCCACGGTCACACAGCTAGTAAATGTCAAGTGTCTGAGGCCGGATTTGAACTCAGGTACTCCTGAGTCCAGGGCCGGTGCTTTAACCACTGCGCCATCTAGCTGCCCCGGTGACCTTTAATTTAAACCGCTTTCATTTCAGGTCTAAATATCTGGTCTAAACATTATGCTCTATTTCCATTATGCTGGGATAGATTCCTTCTTTAGGGTGCTTTGATGAATGCACACTGTCAAAAACTTTAAAACATGTATCAGGTCTTTTCTTTTTTTCATGTACAAAACTCCATTTCACATTGATAACAATTATTAATTCATGGGAGTTGTTAAAAGACCACAAAGAATTATTTGATTCTTTGTCATTGTTTCTCTTCCTCTTCTAAAATTGTCCTAGAAGACATATTCTTTGCGTCCCATATTTTGGGTCGTGTGTATATTTCTTCTTTACCTGGCATGGGAAGCTTTCATTATAATTGGCTAGAACACATCTCTTAGGAAAAGGATAATATCTCACTAGGTTGGGTTTTGGAGCGGGGGTGGGGTGGAAGGAAGGGTTGACTGATCCTACTGATAATTCAATGAGCACTAAATGAAGAGTCAAGTAGAGTTTCTAGCCTGAATATAACCTGTAAATTGCCCAAATGAATAGTTTAAAGTTAAATGTTCATTCTCCACTTAAGATATCTTTATTTGGAGGGCAGCTAGATGGTGCAGTGGTTAAAGCACTGCCCCTGAATTCAGGAGATCCTGAGTTCAAATCGCGTCTCAGATACTTGACTCTTAACTAGCTGTGTGACCCTGAGCAAATCACTTAACCCTCATTGACCCACTCAAAAAAAAAAAAAAAGATATATTTATTTGTTGTTGTTGAGTCATTTCAATTCTGTCTGACTCTTCATGACCCAATTTGGGGTTTTCTTGGCATGGATCCTGGAGTGGCTTTTCCTTTAAAAGCTATCCTGGAGTGCCATTTCCTTCTCCAGCTCATTTACAGACAAGGAACTGAGGCAGACAGAGTTAAGTGATTTGGCCAGGCTCATTCAGCTAGTAAATGTCCAAGGCCAGACTTAAACTCATGAAGATAAGTCTCCCAGACTCCAAGTCCAGTGCTCTATCCATTGTACCACCTGGCTACCCATATGTTTAGTTTAGATATGTTTAGTTTCCTATAAATTGCCTTTTGTTCCATAAGCTGATATTGGCCTTAAATATAAAAACTTAAGTCTTCAAAGGTTTGTCCCTGAAAGAAGGAGGATAATTGTTTGTGTTTTTTTTGGTTTTTGTTTGTTTGTTGTGGGACAGTGAGGGTTAAGTGACTTGCCCAGGGTCACACAGCTAGTAAGTGTCAAGTGTCTGAAATCAGATTTGAACTCAGGTCCTCCTTTATCCAGGGCCCAGGATAATTGTTTATGTAAGACAATAAGATAGCAAAGAAAAGCTGAAGGGAATAAGAAGTGGTAACTTTTTTTCATTTCCTTGTCATAAAGAAGGTGATAGGTTTAATAAAGCTCAGTGTCCTATACTGGAGGTGTCTAGTAAAGCACTTTCTTTTTTCTTTGGAGCAGCCTTTTGAGCCAAATGTATGCACAAAGTACAAAGACAAATGAGTAAACTTTTGTCCCTGGAGGTCAGGAAACCAGTTCTAGAAGATCTCTAAAATAAAATAAAAATAAATTCTTCAGTAAAGTAAGGAAAACTGTAGGAAATATGGAAGTATGTGGCATGATTAAAAAAAAAAGGACTACCATTGGGGAAATATCAATTTTCTCCATTCCTGATAGTCTTCAAATCAGAAAGATTTCCTCTACAAGTTCTCCTCCATTCAGCTCCGTTACAGACACCAGCTGATAGAGATGGGCTCATTTGATAGTGACTGATCTGGGGGAAAGTATTGAAATCACCCATGTCCAGGGTAACTTCATTTCTTGTACTGGGCTTCCTAAAATTCAAAGGGTGGTAGGAAGAAGCAAAGTCATTCAGTAAGAGTATTTTTTCTCTGGGCTTCCTGGCTTATTTATGGTAAAGAATCCATTATCAACCCACAAGCATTTTATTCAGCTTCATACACATTAGTGAAAGGCTCTTGAATACATGAGACACAAAAGAAATGTATGATAGAGTCCTTATTTTCAGTGAACTCACAATCTACTTTAGTCTAGCTGTGGTCACAAAACTATAGCTGAAAAGACTTGAGGGCAGCTAGGTGGCACAGTGGATAGAGCACAGACCCTGGATTCAGATGGACCTGAGTTCAAATCCTGCCTCAAACACTTGACACTTACTAGCTGTGTGACCCTGGGCAAGTCACTTAACCCCAATTGCATGACCAAAAAAAAAAAAAAAAGACGAATATGAGCAAGCTGCTAGACTGTGTGGTACATAGACTTTCAGGTCTTTAGGAGTTCAGAGAACAGTAGAGAAAGCTCCTTGGAGGAGCTGAGATTTGAGCTAGGCCTAGAAAAATAGGTAGGATTTGAATTAATTGGAAACCAAGGGGAAAATTTAGGTAAATGAAGAAAGAGAAAAATTTGGAATGTCATCAGATCCTGAGACTGAAAATACACCCCAAGAAGTCATCTGTTGTAGATCCCTGACTAAGCAGGACTATACTTTGATCATAAATGAGAGTGCTTCCTCTTTAAAAATGCCAGGATCTGGGGGCAGCTAGGTGGTGCAATGGATAAAGCACCAGCCCTGGATTCAGGAGGACTTGAGTTCAAGTCTGGCCTTGGACACTTGACACATTCTAGCTGTGTGACCTTGGGCAAGTCACTTAATCCTCATTGTCCCTCCCCACCCCCCAAATGCCAGGGTCCAAGAGGCTACACTTTCCCTTGACAACATGGTGTCATGTTCAGTCATCCTCATTGACTGGAAGTTCATCTTCATGTCTGATCTCAATAGCTTTCTGCAGTTTCAGCCCATTTTGTGCTGTTATATTGATATTCTGGGGGAGTTGAAAGACATTTGGTATGCCATCTTCTAGGGTTATTATTTAGAGATCTCAAGAAAATGATAATGAAGTCAAATCTGGGCAAGCAGAAAATGACACTATAAGAAAGGAAGGTCAGATTGTTGTTTTTTTCAGAATATGCATTTCACCTAATGAAATCATCCTGCTCATCATTTCTTATAGCACAATAATATTCCATTATAATTATATACCACAAGTTTCTAATTCTTTGCCACCACAAAAAAACCTGCTATGATATTTTTGTACTAGTATGTCCTTTAACCTTTTTTTTACAGATGTCTTTGAGATACAGACTAGTAGTTGTATTACTGGATCAAAAGGCATGCAGTTTTATAAACTTTTGTGTATAGTTCCAAATTGCTCTCCAGAATGGTTGGATCACAATTCAACCAACAGTGTATTAGTGTCTCAATTTTCCCATGTCCCCTCCAACATTTATCATTTTACTTTTGTCCTATTAGCCAATCTGAGAGGTGTGAGGTGGTACCTCAGGATTGTTTTTATTTGTATTTCTCTAACCAGTAGTGATTTAGAGTATTTTTTTTGTATGACTATAATTAGCTTTGGATTTTTGCTTCTGAAAACTGCCTATTCATACTCTTTGACTTTCAATTGGGGAATGACTTGTATTTTTATAAATTCGACTTGGTTCTCTATATACTTGAGAAATGAGGCCTTTATCAGAAACACTTGCTATAAAATTTCCCCCTAGTTTTCTGCTTTCCTTCCAATCTTGGTTTCATTGGTTTTGTTACAATTCAATTTTTTAAATGATGTTTTCATTCAAACTGAGAGTATTCTAAGATTTTAGCTTTTGATTTTGCAGTCATGATAAATAATAAGGAATTTGAGGTTCGCTTAAAAAAATCAGGTCTATGTGGAAAGCACCCTGGATTTAGGAGTAAGGGCACATCCTAGCTATTTCAGTAACCATATGCATGACATTGGACAAATCACTTAATCTCTTAGAGTCTTAGTTTTCTCATTTCTAAAATGAAAGTATTGAAAAAGATGATTTCTAAAGGCCCTCCCCCCAGCTCTATTTCCCCAGATCAACAGTGGTAAATAGAACAGAGTTATAATTGAAAACAAAAAAAAAAACCCCACTATAATTTTCATGTACTTTTTTTTTGGTCCTATTAGTATTTTGTGGAAATGTGGCTCTCTCTATTTTGGTGAGCTGGTGTTACAGATGAGGGTTGGGGGCTGCTTTTAGAAAGAAGTTATGCCATATGTGGCTTATGGGTAATCCTCCACAATCCTTATAGAAAAAAAAAATTCATGTGAGAATCTACTTTATTTCCAACATGATTCTTTTCTAACCATGCATTCCATTTCAACTCAATTCAAGAAACTTTTTTTTGGGGGGGGAGGGGAGGGCAATGAGGGTTACATGACTTTCCCAGGTTCACACAGCTAGTAAGTGTCAAGTGTCTGAGGCCAGATTTGAACTTAGATCCTCCTGAATCCAGGAACGATGCTTTATCCACTGTACCACCTAGCTGCCCCTCAACAAACTTTTTAAGCCCTTCTACTGGGTGCTAAAGATAAAAGTGCAAAAACAAAACAGTTCCTGCCCTCAAGAATTTTATATTCTATTGGGGAGAAATGATATAGGCACAGAGAAGATGCAAAATATAAGCAAAGTGATTTCTAGGAGAGACCATAAAGAGAGGAGGAGGTGTTGAGTTGGGGACCAGGGCAGACCTTGTGTGGCAGGTGACACTGGAGGTGAACCTTCAAGGAATCTAGGTTTTCTATCAGATAAAGTTGAACTGTTTTGTAATAATGGTTATGATGATAGGCAAAGGCCTAGATTAATTATTATCATCATCATAACCATTATTATATTTTATTATTTCTTTATGATTTATTTTCTTTATTAATGATCATATAAAAGGGATAATAAAATAATGATTAATAATTGCATTTATATAGCTTTTAAGATTGATAGAACCCTTTACCTTTGTTATCTCAGTTGATCCTTTTTTTTGCGTATTTTATCCTAGAGACAACTGAGAGCCCCTGATGTTTCTTGAGCAGAGGAATGATAAATTCAGAAGTGCTTTGGGATTATCAGTTTAGGAGAGAATAGAGATGGGAGCACCTGGAGACAAGGAGGCCACTTAGACCAACTTAGAATCCAAATGGAGCTGAAAAGGTCGATTTCATCAAAGAGATGATTTAATTATTTATTATATTTTTGTGACTTAAAAATATAAAAAAACCCAGTATAATGGCTTCTTCCTTTTTTCACTAAAAATCTCAGTAGGTTTTTTTTCCCCTATATTTAATTAATAATTTTTCATGGGCCCTATAGGAGAACATTTAGCAAAATCTGAAGTGTGACCAACAAAGTTTTAAATTTGAAAGAGTAAATAAAAATGATCAATTCTACAAGCTTTTATCTGGAAGAAAATCTAGATAGCGCAACTGAGAGCTATTCATTTCAAGCTAACTTTCTAGACATTTATTTAATTTGGATAGTACTAATTCAGGTTTATGCTAATGCAGACAGGTAAAATTTACCTTCTCTTTGCAAACTTTTCTTCATAGGTAATATAAATTAATAACATAAACAAGATTTCTGGGAATAAACTTTTTCAAGTACCCTTAAGTATTTTGGAAGCATACACGTAAGCAATTGATATGCTAATTAAAATAATTAGCTATTCATTAAAACAGGGCCCCTAAGGACCTCTATTAGGCAAGAGTTTGAAGGAATGAACTTGGTTTAATTTGTTACTGAAAAAAATAACAAAATTTTATTTCCTTTCAAATCTTTCATTTTATAGACTTTTCACAAATCCCAGCTGTCATTCACTTAATTCAAATGCAAAAGGTTTTTACTATAATTTTACTGTAACAGAACTAATTTATCCCTGCCCCCCTCCATTGTTAAACATCTCCTTTTGATTTTATTTGCTTTTGTGTTTATCTAAAAGTCTTTCAAGTCAGTTGTCTTCAATTCACATGATAGACTGGTTTGTAATGGCAAAACAAACAAACAAAAAAGGCAGAACAAAACTGTTTAATTTTAATTTTAATTTTCCTGTTTAGACATTGTCAACCTGAAAATTAATTAAATAATCAATATAGGAGAAATAAGGTCTTTAATGGGGCAGAGGAGCCATAACTCCAAGTATCGAAAAGCAAGATTGGTAGGACTATCCAAAGATGGGGACCAAGGACAGGATTTATATGGGGTAACAGAACAAAGGGACCTATGAGACTGCCCTTGGGTTAAGTAAGTTTCTCACAAATAGAAACTACTTAATTTTAAATAGAAACTATTTAATGTTAATGAATCTTTTTACATAATAACCTAAAGTCCTGGAAGTAAGTCTGGGAATCTTTGGGAGAGGGATAGTTTGTTTGGAAGATCCATAAAACAATCAAGAGTCTGGAATTGACAAAGATTGGTTAGCCCCAGGCAATTCATTGGCCTGGGAATGGGGAATAAGTAAGAATTAGTCAATTCTGAAAATTGTGGTTATCAGTATCTACATAGATCAAATTAACCACAGTACTTTCATCCTCTCACTACAGAATAGTGAACTGAAATAAAGCATTTTAGAACTTTTCCTTAGGAGAATAATATTTGGTCTTCATTTGATCTGACAATTGTGTGTCTCTCTAGAATCATGACAGATTTTCAAAAATCTTACGGCCCATATCAGAGAATGCCCCATAGGAATTTCCACTGTGGGTCTGACACACCTCCCTACCCTTACTGGTTACAGATTCTTCAGGTCCTCCATTTCAGGAATACCCCCAGCATGCTTCTCTTCACTCCCCTAACTTCATCTTTTCCCACCAACTCTCTTCTCCACAACCTCCTGCAGGAATACCTTGTACCCCTTACCACCCCCCCACCCCACCCCCCTCCATTTCTGGAACCATGAACGAATCAACTCTGCTATTATTCTTAGATGGAGTGTCAGTCCACTCTGCTACAATCTCATTTGCCATTCTAGTAACTAGGGCAGCAACCTGATCCCCATTCTCATAAGTGTACAATCTTCCTCATTTGAATGTAAACTCCCTGAGGGCAGACATTGTCTTTTTTTTTTACCCTCTTCTCTTAGGACTATGTAAATGCTTAATAATGGTGACATTGTGATATCAGTGTTGAAAAAGCTTTGTGGTGTGTGTGTGTGTGTGTGTGTGTGTGTGTGTGTGTGTCCTTTAAATATCTAAATTTGTTCTATAGTGCTTGGTCCAGAGATTTGGAATTGGTCATTTCCAAACTATAGGAACTTGTATGCTCTCCATTAAGATTGTGTGTATTATTATCACAGTAGTAGGGGAGGGGGAACCACCTACATTACTTGTAGTTATTTTTTGCTAATATCATGAAAATATTTTAGCCTCAAAAGGACATTTTTTTCATCTTCAATATTGACTTGTCTTTTAAATGAACTCAGAAAGGTTGCTGCTGCAAAGTATAGTGCTCACCTCTGAATAACCAGCCTTACTATTTTGTTATGGTCTTTTAGTTTTCACAATTCAATTTTTTCTGAGTAATCCAATGGTCCTTTTCAAGTCCTATGTTCATATATGGGAGAAATATTAAATATATATGTAAAACATATCTATTTGTGTATATATACACACATACATATATACATATACATACATACATATATCCTTTTTCCCACACACACACATAGTCTGTGTTATAGTTACTGTTACTTAGGATTGTACCTAGGAGGTACTGTTTACATGGGCTTCCAGATGGATCCACAACAGTGGATATATATGTATGTATGTATGTGGTTTATATATATATATATAATGTTATATATTGTTAACCTTGAACTTCAGGAAACAATCAATATAGGAGAAATAAGGTCTTTAATCGGGGCAGTGGAACTATAGCTCATGTTATCACAAAGCTTGGAAGCTAGGAATACCCAAAGCTGGGAAGAGAGGACAGGGTTTTTATGGGTTAACAGAACAAAAAGATTGCTCCAGAGTGACTTACAACTACTTAATGTAAATGAACCTTTCACAAAAGAAACAATAAGAACTGCTCCTAAGTATAGATGCTACTAACTCTGAATAGAAACTACTTAATGTAGGTGGATCCTTTTTACATAATAACAAAGTCCTGAGGGTGGCTAGGTGGCGAAGTGGATAAAGCACCAGCCCTGGATTCAGGAGTACCTGAGTTCAAATCCGGCCTAAGACACTTGACACTTACTAGCTATGTGACCCTGGCCAAGTCAATTAACCCCCATTGCCCCGCCATAACAAAACAAAAAACAAAACAAATAACATAAAGTCCAGGGAGTAAGGTGGGGAAACATTGGGAGGGGATAAGTTGCTTGGGGGAAGGTCCATAAGTCCATCAAGAGTCTGAAAATGACAAAGATTGGTCAGCCCCAGGTGATTCATTTGTCTGGGAAAGAGGGGACTGGGTGGGGAATCAGTTCTCAGTAAATTTTGTAGTTGTGTGTGTGTGTGTGTGTGTGTGTGTGTATACACATAAGTGTGTGTGTTATAGTTCTCTCATATATGAACATAGGACTTGAAAAGGACCATTGCATTACTCAGAAAGAATTGAAGTGTGAAGGTCAGGGAATGTTTTGGTGTTAGAGGGCCAGTAAAAACTCCAGTTCACATAAATCTTGCATCTTTCACCTGGCCTAGGACAAAATATGGGCTGGAAGCAAAACCTCCAGCTGGGCCTACTAATCCATTTAAGCAACAATCTTTCTTAGACTGAAAGTCAATATGATGGTACCTAAAACTATATTCTTCTCTTCAATAGTTTCCCACAGTTAACTAAAAGGGATTCCCAAGTTTGAAAGTACAGATAGTTGGAATTTTTTTCTTTAAAGGGGGGGGCTAGGTAGCACAGTGGATAAAGCACTGACCTTGGATTCAGGAGGACCTGAGTTCAAATCCAGCCTCAGACACTTGACACTTACTAGCTTTGTGACCTTGGGCAAGTCACTTAACCCTCACTGCCCTACCAAAAAAAAAAATAGTAAAAAAAAACAAAAACAAAAAACCATATGAGACTTACTTTTAAATTTACATGATGAATTTATTTTTGCTTCATAAAAACATGCCTGTATCTAAAAAATTGTTTTAGAGCCTCTCAAATGATAAAAAATGTGAGAATGTTCATTTCAAACTAATAATGAGAAATGATAAAGTATTCATAATCCACATAAAATATTCCATAAATCACCCCTGTGACAGATCTGCTAAACATCGTCCTTTGCAAGTTATTTTGTCACATTCATCTACTGATGGTTAACATTCGTCCCTTAAGCTTCAACTATCAAATTGTCAGGAGAGCTAAAACTGAACCTAATTTTAGATTTATTTAGAGCTTTGTATGTAAATTTCTTTAATGCCAAAATGGAAAATAGAAGTAAATGTAATACCTTCTAGACGGATTAAAAATTAATGTGTAGAAGCCTAGTAGGCTAATTTAAAAGACAGTCAGGAAGACTTGAATTAGTTAGCTGTGTAGTCATTGCTTCAATTCATAAGGTCTGAATTATATTACATTCCTTGTCTTTGAGTACTGAATTGTTAAATTGCCTTTTTAAAGCACACAATGGCACTCCATGTTCCTCCTGAAATGTAACTTCACTCCCAAAGAAATTGGAAGGTGGCTCGGGATTCAATGGGAACTCTGAGTTCCTCTTCTTCTAAGAAGCTGAAAATTATTAAGTAAAATGTGTAAGGGGTAATATAGCATGTTAAATTAATTTGGAGCAAGGAAAATCATTTCCATTTTTAATAATTATGAAAAACAAGAAGCAAATGAAAGGAGAATATTAAGCAACTGTGAATAAAGTCTTTATTTTAATAGTACTAATATTAATAATAATGCTGCAAAAAAAATTTGTAATAGACTTGTGATTTCATCTGTACAGAGAACTTCTGGTGAGAAACCTGTGCAACTAGTGTAGACCAGCACCTTCTCTTTATGGTCTTAGCTTAAGAATTGCACCAGTGAAATGACCGGTGTGAACAAAAGCCTTGTAAACATTACAAAGGCAGTATGTCCATGGAAGTTGGAAATTGAGCTCTTAAGTAACTCTTGTAATTTGCTCATTATTTAGGGCTGTATCTAGTATTCAGTTGATCCCAGAGAGAACTTAACACCAAGTCCTTCTAGGAGATGGGGGATCTTTCTGGAAGTGTGAGGATCCAGCCTCCTTAGAAATATTTTATTAAGTATTATGTGTTATGAATAATCCTGATTCACTGATCCCTCCTCCCTCCTTATGCAAGTTGTTTTTAGACTGGGATGGGGTCCCCCCCCCATTTAATCTGCTTTAGAAAAACTTTTTTTTTTAGAATGCATGCAACAGTTACATATATTTGCATCTGTATAGTAACTTGACTCTTGGCCATAAGCCATAAACCAAATACATGTACCACTGGTAAATGATCATCTATATCTGAAGTAGTCCATAGTCTGAAATTACGAGTCTTAGAAATTTTAGTCTTCACTTCTAAGTAGAATGTAAGCTTCTTGAGAACAGGATCCGGTTTGTTTGGAGGTTTTGTCTTGACATTTCTAGTGCCTGGCACAGTTCCTTGCACACAGCAGAAGGTTGAAAAATGTTTGCTGAGTTGAATTGATTCTATTCTGGATTGCTAACATGTGATATTAAAAAAACAAGAAAAGCACAACCTCAATACTGACATTATTACCTGTTGTGAAACTAAAACTGAAGGAACTCCTCCATAGAAATACATAAATCATAAAGATGGCATAAGTAGAAAAGTAAATATTCAAGGAATGGTGTTTTCCTTTTCTTCTGGCTTTCTTAAAGATTATAAACAACATTAAAATTAGTCTGAGCCAGATTTTCCACTTGAAAGTCCACAATAGTGTTAAACTGGTTGTAAAAACCTTTCACTGATTTGTGCCCATAGGAAGAAAACCACTTTCAAGTACCTGTGGTAATATGCAAAGTGAGTATGTAGAGGCAAGATGTGGAGTTAGATAATGCCATAAAATGTATAATCTACAAATCCATGCTCGGAGGCTTCTGTGTCCCACACGATTCAGGCTCAACATGCCTAATGCTTCATCCTTTCCCTTCTTGGCCATATTATATAGTCGTGGTCCAGAATTTGACTAGATGCTTTAAAAAATATTGCTTGGTGCTTGATTGATCTCAGTAATCTAAGCAGAGAGTAACCTGTACTTTAAAGCAGCTGAAAATGTGATATGGGGAGAGCCGATAGGAGAAAGCATGTGGGTCCTTAGGATTCCTCTGTAAAGAATTACACTCTCGCACAAGACCTAATCAGGAATAAGAGAACAGGTTTATTGGGGTACAAGAGAAACCGGCCGGGAGGAAGGGTTTGCCAGAACAAAACGCTTCCCCCCAACTGACTTGTGGGGTGCCATTTTATAGGGTTTCGATGAGGGGTGGGTAAGAGTCTCTTATTGGGTGAGGGGCTGGTGGTCTTCCCGCGTTGCGCTGTGGTAGGAAGAATCCCTCGTGAGAGATCTGGTGGTGGGTGTCAACTTTGTCCTGATGGGTCTAAGCAGTCTGCTGATGGGCGGTTCCAGGTGGTCTTCTCCTGGATTACCTCATCCAGATGCTTAGGAGGACTGGAATGTGGGGTGATGGTCCTGGAGCATGCTCAGTTCAATCTGTGCCGCTTATCTCCGTTAGGTGAGTGTGTGTGTCCTTGATTGTGTTCAAGGAGAGGCCTACTTGATTTCAAGGGAAAACCCCTGAGGTTTCAAGGAAAAGGTTCCTTGAACCCCCCAGAGAATTGTTGGGGTGACCGGGGCCCATAATCCTCCCATGACAAATGGATTATATAAAATTCATCTCAACAGTAAGGACAAAATTTCATCCATTAAGACGACTGAAGAAAAATTCATATCAATTTAGCATTTCAAGTGCAAATGTATTCCAGTGCCTTATTCAAATCATATTGTTTCTTATTCTTTAGTGTTGGTTCTTCTCGTTCTATATTTACAGCTTTTCAGAGTAACACTATGTGGAGTAATTCCATTGGTGAATTATATTCTGTGAAGAGGAACATCAAGACTCCTGGCTAACTAATAAGCTGTAGTTGAAAAATTAATTTGAAAACTGCTAAAGACCTTTCATTTTAAAAAGTGAATTAATTTGCCTACATGGAAATTTTTTGATAACTCAGATTATTAAATATATCCCTAACCCATTTATTCAAATAGTGACATTTTGAAAACAGCTGCAGCATAAGATTGTACTTTTTTTTTCTCCCTTGTACTTTTGGATGGCTTCTAAATTAATCCCAAAGAGATTTTGCATTGTAGAAGGGACGTCTGTCTTCTTTTTTCTTCGGTGAGAGACCTATTTTTGGAGTTTGTTGGCATTATTTTAAATGTGTGCCCACCATAAATCCAGTTACTATGGAATGCTCAAAGTGGGGAGCTACAGCTGAACCATCCATCAGAAACCAATATGACTGTGAGATAGAGTGCTGAAAAGTTCATCGTAGTTTTAGTCCTGTTTGAGTTGGTTTGTTTTCAGCAGATCTCAGTAGCTAAGGATTGAATGAAATGTGGGTCATCACTGATATTGCCATATCTTTGCAAATATCAGCAGAAAGTTTTACTAGCAATTTGGTGACTTGGTCTTTCTCTTGGGTGTATCCTTTGCCTCATATTGTAGCTTTAGACACATTTGATTTTGTTGAGTATTTTAATAGGTAGAATATTTACAGGTTAAAACAAAAATGCAAATGGTCAGTTAATAGCTATTACTCAGTAATCTTAGCCTTTGTCTGATAACATATTTAACAAGTGATAGGCTCTTAAGTACCATGGGTTTTGTTTTTTTGATAATCACTAATAGACTACATTATAAATATTTTAGCTATCATAACATAAGATTATGAATTGCAGCTAGGGGTAAGATTTGTCAAAAGCCAACACCTTAGCTGTGTGATCATTGTCTATCTTTAGAGACTGCATGCATATGATGATATTATTTTACTCTTCATAAATTAATCTATGAAGCTACAAAGGGCAGCTAGGTGGCACAGTGTCTAGAGCACTGGGCTTGAAATTGGGAGGGCCTGATTGCAAATGTGAATTCAGACACTTGCTGTGTGACCCTGTGTGACTACCAGTGTTAACCCCAATTGCCTTAAAACAATCTGGAGCCATTTCCAGTTGTCCTCATATATATCTTGCCACTGGGCCCAGATGGCTCTGGAAAAGAGAGTGAGGTTCATGACCTTGCACAGCCCTCCCTCACTCATTTCAAGTCATGACACCACCCTGATGTCATGGCCCTCTTCAAGAATGAAGGACAGGGGGGCAGCTAGGTGTCACAGTGGATAAGGCACTTGCCCTGGATTCAGGAGGACCTGAGTTCAAGCCCGGCCTCAGACACTTGACACCTACTAGCTGTGTGATCCTGGGCAAGTCACTTAACCCCAATTGCCTCACAAACAAACAAACAAACAAAAAAAGAATGAAGGACAGGGTTGGTAAAGCACCGGCCCTGGATTCAGGAGTACTTGAGTTCAAATCTGGCCTCAGACACTTGACACTTATTAGCTGTGTGACCCTGGGCAAGTCACTTAACCCTCATTGCCCTGCAAACAAACAAACAAACAAACAAAAAAGAATGAAGGACAGGGGCAGCTAGGTGGTGTAGTGGATAGAGCACTGGCCTTGGAGTCAGGAGTACCTGAGTTCAAATCTGGCCTCAGACACTTAATACTTACTAGCTGTGTGACCCTGGAAAAGTCACTTAACCCCAATTGCCTCACTTAAAAAAAAATGAAGAACAAACAAAAACAACAATATTAAGCTATAAGATATATTATTGGAAGTATTACATTTCACCTGGGTAGCTTTTACTGAAATGCTTTGGTTATTTTTAATGGTGTGAATAATTTTCAATGGGGACCATGATGATATCATATTAATATACATTTCCTCTCAGTTCCATATGGGTTACATGTGATATACACACACACAATTTTTCCCCCTGTTGGTTGTCTGAACCCTAATATAATTCTACAGGGGAATAGGCAATTATTTAAGAGAGAGAGAGAGAAACTCTATATACATCCTCTCCACACACACACACACACACACACACACACACACACACACACACACACACACACACACACACACACAGCCTTCTCCCCAAAAGAAGAAGAAAGTCTGTGGCAATTTGGATGGGTCCACCATAGAGTATTTATAGTAAAACATGGGAGCAGGGAGAATCACATAAGATAAGATGTGAAGGGGCTGGTATCTGCACTAGTGGAAATATTGCCCACATTTCATGATTCAGCTATTTATATACCAGAGGGGAAGACCTGAAGGTAAAATGGTCGCCCTTGCATAGTGCCGCATTTATAGGGATTATGGATTTAGAGCTGGAAAGAAGCTCAGATCATCTAGTTCAACTCCCTGTTTTACTAAGGTAGGAAACTGAGGCACAAAAATTAAGAGATGTATTTGCCCAAGACCATACAGGTAATAAGAGATAGAGCCGGGGTGGGGGGGGCAGCTAGGTGGGTCAGTGGCTAGAACACCAGCTCTGAATTCAGGAGTACTTGAGTTCAAATCCGGCCTCAGACACTTGACACGTTCTAGCTGTGTGACTCTGGGCAAGTCAGTTAACCCTCATTGCCCCGCAATAAAAGAAAAGAAAAAAAGAGAGATAGAGCTAGGATTTGAACCCTAGTTCTTTGACTCCAAATTCAGCATAATTTCTACTAGGTTCATACTCTGTTCCATCTACTTAAAATTCTGGTGTGTGTGTGTGTGTGTATATATGTATATATATATATATATATATATATATATATATATATATGTGTGTGTGTGTAGAATATAATAGAAAAAATATGGGAAAATATCCCCAAGCTTTTCCCCTAAAGTAGCATATATTTAGCTCTATCATTTTGCTCTGGAGAAGTGCCTACCTTTAGAGTAGGGAAGGTTGGGGGAAGAAATCCTACAGTGTTACACAAGCAGAAGGACAAAGAGTAGAAAAAGTATTCTCAAACACCATTTACTTTTTTTTTTTTTAAGTGAGGCAATTGGGGTTAAGTGACTTGCCCAGGGTCACACAGCTAGTAAGTGTTAAGTGTCTGAGGTCAAATTTGAACTCAAGTCCTCCTGACTCCAGGGCCGGTGCTCTATCCACTGCACCACCTAGCTGCCCCCCTCCATTTACTTTCAAAGGCACACTTTCCACTTATGGGAAGTCAGCTTCTATAATAAGTTCAAAGGAGAGCACCCCAAAACCAACTGGATTCAGCAAATATTTCTGTATGACAAGCACTATGCTGGGGGCTGGAAATAAAGAAATGTTAGAGAAAACACAGACCTTGCCCTTATGGATTCTTTTCAGAGAGGAGCCACTTAGTAATACTTTCCTGGTTCAGGCAAGACCTTAGCCTGTTTTTTCCCCATACTTCCAGGGGTACCCTGAAATGGATGAGAATGCACCATGTTGCCTGCCTCTGCCTCTTACCTTCTCCACCAGGGCCTTGTTGTTGGGGGGAGGGGGAAGGGGAGGGGGCCTTCTGCTGCTTAACAAGCTGCTGAAATTAAATTAACCTGGCCAAATAATGAGCTCCACTATTCCTGGATGACTTGAGCTTTCTTGAACCTTAGCCCCACTCTTTTCTCATTTTTTTGCATGAAAAGATCCTCTGGTAACCAGGTTGCATGGATTGTTTTATTATTCAGCATCTCTTTTTCTTCCAGGAGCCTAGGGCAATGGGACACAGGAGCTATGTGTGGCAGACACCTTCCCATTTCCACCTGTAATGAGATTACCTTTGTGGCTCCTGTACCTTTAGTGGAAGGTGGAGAGGAGGAGAAGTTAATCTTTAGTTATAGAAAAGCTTGAATGAGAGCCTGGATTTCATTATCCCCTTCATGTTCTGGCTAATGGGCAGAAGTAGATTGTGGCTATAGAGATCTTACTTATCTTGGTATTTAATGCAGTTTCACTGAACTGTATCTTCATGGCTAAGTGCTAATTGACACTCAAAGTCCTACAGTGAGCCCTGAAAACAGTTAATGAGGAAATGACACTCTGGTATCATGGGCTGAGATCTTGTTTTAAGGTAATACAAGTTTCTCGAGCCAAAGGGTAGCAAAGCAATACTGTACCATTTAGTGCCCAGGGTAAGAACGGTTTCCAGAGGACAAGAGTACTGCAATTTCGGGAACCTTTAAATCTGAAATCTTCCCAGCCCTTCACTAGTAGCATCTGACCTACTGTGTTTAAACAATGTACTTTCATGGATCAAGTAAATTGTTTCTTGATTTTTCTTAAATATGAAACCATTGAGATGTGATCATCCCCCCTGAAGTCATTTCAAGAAGCTTACTTTTCCTAAATTTTTTTTGAAGTTTCAATTAAATTACAATATTCCATTCAGCTGTTTTTCAATCTCATCTGACTCTTTGTGACCTCATTTGGGGTTTTGGGGGGGATTTTTTGTCAAAGATACTGAAGTGGTTTGCCATTTCCTTCTCTAGCTTATTTTAGAGATGAAGAAACTGAGGCAAGCAGAGTTAAGTGACTTGCCCAGGGTCACCCATCTAGTGTCTGAGGCCAGATTTGAATGCAGGAAGAAGAGTTCCTGATTCCAGTCCTGGTATTCTATCCACGGTGCCTCACAGCTGCCCCCAAATTGCAGTATTAACTTGTTTAGTATGTATCCTTCAATAGAGGCACCTATTTTTACATATATTTCAAATGTGCTCAAGTAACTTTTACAACCTTGATTTTATTACCAGATATTGCCATGTCATATTTGTTGAAGTTCAGTTAGCCTTTCCTGTAGCAGCTTTGGGTATCTCTCCCTATATTTTATCTAAATAGGTTTTATCTGAACATATTTAAATCCTGTTCAGCCAACCTTAGGCCCTATAGCCTAGGGCAGAGATTAAGATAAAGGAAATAAATAGAAAACCTGGAAATTACAGTCAGATTATGCTTCCTCCCCCTCCCCCCCTCCCCCCCCCCAAATATTGTCATTTTCCCTTTAACTCAACAGGTAAAAAAGCCCTTGAGACAGGCATCCAGAAGTTGTGCTAGACCAGTGATTAACCTCTAGAAAGGTAGATGTGAAAAGTCAAGGCAGGAAAGTGCTGATTGTCTACAGATACCTTAAGGTCATGGTGTGTTTGATAAGCACCTGGCCCTGCCGGTGTTAACACAAACTGGGCTATAAAACACTGGGGTTACTCCCCACACCTTAAGCTATTTATGTGCAGAATTAAGAACTGCCATAAGAATTCGAGGCAACACACCCCAAACCACATTTTTTTTTTCCCCTGGGGCTATGAGGGTTAAGTGACTTGCCCTGCTAGTATGTATCAAGTGTCTGAGGTCGGATTTGAATTTAGGTCCTCCTGAATCCAGGGCAGGTTCTTCATCTACTGTACCACCTAGCTGTCCCCCCCCCCCCAAACCACATATTTAAAGAAATATAAAACAGGACAGTAAGGAGAGAGCAATCCCTTCAGAGGTGAGAGACAGGCTATGGTGTCAAGTGGTGCTAATGTTCTGCGGATCTGTGGCAGAAAGTTAAATATAATGTTCAACATAATGAGCTGCTTCATCTGCCTCCCCTGTGGACCATATTGAAAATAATGGTTTCTCTAACAGCACGGGTTTGGAATGCAGGGAGGTTGGAGGGATGCCCATTCTATCCCAGCTGGGTGTGGCTGGGCTGCATGTGTAGTGTATGAATGACAGCAACTTAGCCAAGCAATCCATGCCCAACAAACTGAAGTGAGATTTGTAAGCAAGAAAATCAGATGACAGGGGCAGCTAGGTGGCGCAGTGGATAAAGTACTAGCCCTGGATTCAGGAGGGCCCAAGTTCAAATATGGCTTTAGACACTTGACATGTACTAGCTGTGTGATCCTGGGCAAGTCACTTAACCCTCATCGCCCCACAAAAAAAAAAAAAAAGAAAAAGAAAAAAAAAAAAGAAAGTAAAAGAAAATCAGATGACATGCTCAAAAAAACCCACACTGCAGTAGACTAGGTGGTTGAGCCTTGCTATGAAATCTTTTTTTTTTTTTTAGTGAGGCAATTGGGGTTAAGTGACTTGCCCAGGGTCACACAGCTAGTAAGTGTTAAGTATCTGAAGTACCTGCCGCCACCTAACCGCCCCCTTGCTATGAAATCTTGAAAAACAACCTGGAGCATGTCAATTAGTCAATCAACAAGCATTTATTAAGCACCTACAGTGAGCTAGGCGTTACACTAACTGCTGTTGTTACAAAACCAACCAACCAACCAACCAACCACAACAACTACAACAACAAAAACAAACAAACAAAAAAACTGTCCTGGCTCTCATAGAGCTCATAGTCTAATAGAGAATGCATCTATTTGGCAGCGAGTCCAGCAAAGGGAACAGCAGAACAAAAATTGGCATTCCCTTCAAATCTGCATAGCACACAAAGGACAAGTGGCTCACACCTAGATTTTTATTTTGCAGCTGCCTTCTAGTCACTGAGGTGGTTGCTCTTGCTCCCTCCAAGCCATCTTGTGGAGAGCTACTAGAAGAATAGGGATGTGGGAGAGGAGATGGAGACTAGACCTGTGATTTCACTCATATAGAGATCTCACTCTTCTTCTTCTTCTTCTTCTTTTGGTGAGGCAGTTGGGGTTAAGTGACTTGCCCAGGGTCACACACCTAGTAAGTGTTAAGTATCTGAGGTCAAATTTGAACTCAGGTCCTCCTGAATCCAGGGCCAGGGCTCTATCCACTGTGCCATCTAGCTGCCCCCAGATCTCACTCTTCTAACGATGCAGGGCAGTGCCTTTCCCTGCAGCTTAATGGTGTTGAAGCAGAGCACTGCCCTTTGCCAGGCTCACATAGCCTACAGGTGTCAGAGGTAAGGCTTGAGCCCAAGTCTTTCTGGCTCCCAGACCAGCTCTTTGCCCTCTTCCTAGAAGCATAGCTTTGCTCGAGTGAAATTTTTCATCAAGATAGTTCCCATCATGGATTCTCCTACCCAAGGCATCAAATCTTACATTTCTCTGCCTGCTGATCAAGGTCTTCCATTATTAACATGACCCACTCTCCAGCCTCCTCTCATTTCTCCCTAAAGCACTTTTATGATTATCTGCTCTCTCCCCTCTCTGGTATTTGCATGGATGGTCTTTTTTACTTGAAATATGGGGGGGGGGGTTATTCATCATTTTGATCATCTCCCTTGAAACCAAGCTCAAAACTCTGCTATAGGAACAGTTACATAGCCAAGACTCACCTGGCACAGTCACTCCTTTACTCGAGAGGTTCATAAGATTCAGGGCTGTAAGGGAACTTAGAACTCATTCAACTTACACTTCTTTAGCAGATGAGGAAACAAGACTTCCAAATCTAGGTTTCTCTGGTTTGAAATTAGCTTGCTCTTGCCGATAAATTATCATCCATGGTATTTCTCATTTTATGTACTATGATTGTCTCACCACTTCTTCCCTAAGTTCCTCAAGAACAGGCGCTGTGATTTATGGACGGTAGGATCATAGATGTAGAATTGGAAGGGACTTCAGTGACCATCTAGACCAGTCTTCTCATTTTATAGATAAGGAAACCAAGGTCCAGGGAAATTATAGTTTACTCTTCACACACTAGGTATCCAAGGGAAGATTTGAATCCCCATCCTTTGACTCTAAAATTGGTGCTCATTTCGCCATTTCATGCTGCCTCCTACTTCTTCTGTAGCTCTCTTCCAACTCTCTGGTCACCTCCAGTGATAGCTACACACACACACACACACACACACACACACACACACACATACACGCACGCACGCATGCATACACGCAAATACACTCCAGTAGAATATTCTCTATTCTCTATTATTTTCAATAAATGCTTGTTGAATTAAATGATGAGTAAACAGAAGCATCATTGCATATGTGGGTGTCAATGTGCATACTGCAGATATAAAGAAAATCAATGCAATTAAGTTGTGCTAAAAATGGAATAATATGATCTCTAGTGGACTCTATACCCTAGTCTGCATTTCACTACTATGGTTATGCCAAACCAAAATGCCCATAAATGCTTCCTGGGTATATTAGAAATGAAATGGCAAAGAATATTTGTGATTTTTTTTTTAATCAGTCTATAAATTAGCACCCAACACTGAAGTGTTAAGGGACAAGGCAGTCTTTTTAGGTCAGAGGTGAGTTTCTCAAATGTCCATGAACCCATTAACTATTTTCTCTGTCTCCTGCTGTTTGTTTGGCATTATGGAGATTTTATCAGTCATTTTCCTTTGATCTTATCCCTTTCTCTTTGATCTAGGAGGGAAGTCATACTTCTATCAGTGCTTCCTTTAGAAATGAGCTGAAGGATAACTTTCCTTTCTTGCTCCATCCAACTTAGAGACCCCAGGATCATCTCTTTCATTTTAAAACTTACAGGTTGTTGTTGTTGTTGTTGTTGTTTTGTCTGTGAACTCAATTACCACTTCAGGTCATTTGAGGCAGTTGAGAGAATAATACATAACCGATCATTTTGTTTACTATGATATTTGGTGGATCTGATAGCTAAATTTATTAATTTATGATTAGAGAAAAATCCTGGGAGGTTGAGACTCAGAGCAGGTCAACTTTGACAACAGAGGGGGAGAAGGGAGAAATTGAAAGGGCTCAGATGATGGTGTAAGAACATCTGGGGAAAGAAGCACAGAAGTGCAGGCCCTGGAGCACCCTGCTGAAAGACAGTTTGAGGCCACGGTGGCTGTGAAAAATGGGGAGAAATGCACCAATAAAAGTAAAATGGACACCAAAGACAAATTCACCGACTTCACAGTTTTGTCTGGGGCCCGCCATGTTTTCCCTTTTCCTAGATGTTTAAATCCTTGAGAGAAGCAGACATTGAGTGTTCTGTACTCTGTGAAGAATACTGCTCCATTGAAATCTGTTAGGTCCACATCTTGGGCACCCCAGTCCTTCTCAGCATGGGGTGGCGATGACCTTTCTCAAAAGCGGCATGAGCAAAGCAAACTGGGACAAGTCCTTTTAAGCTAGAAAGGTCCGTAGTAAATAAACTGCATGGTCCTAGTGATGAAGTGTATATTTGTCATCAAGGGATTGGCCACCAGGTGATGATTTAGGGGAGGGATATGCCAGCTAATGAAGACCATCTCTTGGGTGTGTATGTAGAGATTCCAGTCTGTGTCAGTGACCCATGAATGAATACAACACCAGCAAAATGAGAGATCTCCCAAGCATGGAAACCAATCAAATCGATCAATAAACATTTATTAAGCTGGGGATACAAAAAGAGGCAAAAGACAATCCCTGCTTTCAAGGAACTTAGAATCTCGTTGTAAGCTCATTGAGGCAAGGAGTGCTTCATTTTTTGTCATCATATTTCCAACACCTGGAGCATAATAAGGAACTTAATAAATGTTTATTTGTTCATTGATTGATTGGAATAAGATACAAGTCTCTCACCTTACAGTCATGTAAACCGAATTCTAAACTTCTATTGGTGCCTATTATTGAAAGTGTCTTTTTTTTTTTCCTACATTATCATCCATTGTGGTTTATGGAAAGTAGCAAAAAAAATGAGCCTGATTTGTTCTCCTTTGTAGAGCCAGGCCGAGGCCCACTACAAAGGAAGTAAGCATGCCAAGAAGGTCAAAGCGCTTGAGGCATCGAAAAATAAACAAAAAGCTGGTTCTTCCAAGGACAGCGCAAAGGCTAATCCCAGCTGCTCCATCCCGCCAGTCACAGGCAACAGCTCTGACAAATCAGGTCAATGACAGCTTCGGTTCTTTACATTCTTTGTGGTTCTTTTTTTTTTTTTAATCTCTCTCTTTATTTTTGTTTGTTTTCCTGAGTTGTTGCATGTAACTGTCCACAATTTGTTCGTGTAAGTATTAATACGTTTTCCTTCACAGGAAGGGTTTTGTTTACTGTCCAACATCTAAATGTTTTTTATCTGTGTCAGACAGAGGAAGACCATTTATTCTCTGGGGGAAGATTGTGGAGTGAGTAATGGAGAAAGCCCTGGACCTGGAGTCAGAAGGCATGAGTTTTATTGAGTCTCAGCTCCAGCCCTTAAGTGGTTGTATGACTTTTGGCAAGTAACTTCAACCCTCTCTGTGCCTCAGTTTCTTCATCTGTAAAAATGAAAGGGTTGAAGTAGATGATTTATTTCAAAGGTTCCTGCCACTGGTTAAGTTCATGCATGTATGCATGTGTGTTTCCTATGTAGGATTGCATATTCCTACATGAGTATACATACATGCATACATGCTTCTGAATTGGCCTTACCTTCACATTCTAATGCACAGCAGTTCTTAGTTAAGATCAAGGGGCAGGGGCAGCTAGGTGGCACAGTGGATAAAGCACTTGCCTTGGATTCAGAAGGACCTGAGTTCAAATCTGACCTCAGACACTTGACACTTACTAGCTGTGTGACTCTAGGCAAGTCACTTAACCCCAAACGCCTCACCAAAAAAAAAAAAAAAGATCAAGGGGTACAGAATTGAAGTCTGGCTACTGACTTTATTTACTTATTAGTAAATGCAAACTCTTAGAAATGTAGCAAAGACACATCCCTTCTGGCTGCAGGAGATCCAAAGCAAGACAGAAATTGGATCCAAAGGAAATTAAACAAATTCCACCTCTTTTTTCCAGTCCATTTAGTTCTTGGTTTGCCCTGGAATTGGGGGCAAGGAATTGCAGAGTACTTTCCTCTCCTTCAAGGTAGGGTTCTTGAGAGAGAGCATCCTGGGTAAATGGGTAGGGTGAACCACGTCTTTGTGGGATGGATGATTCCAAAGAACTGCCCATGAGATTGAATATAAAATTGCGTATTATATCTCTGTACACCTTAGAGATTATTGTATCTGCCCCCTTTGTTTAACAGATGAAGCTGAGACTCAGAGAAGGGAGATGACTTCTTAGCCTGTTTACACATCTATTTAGTGGCAAAGCAGAGACTAGAACCCAAGTTCCTTCCTTCAGGTTTTATGTATTTTCTGTTATGCCCAGGTATCATTTATAATCTTGAGAACTGGAAATTCTGTCCAGGACTAATTCAAGTTCTTTGTGGTCTTGGGGAAAAAAATATTCCTATTATCTCAAGTGTAGAGCCCTATATCTGTACTACAATATTATCTATAGCATAGAATCTCTGATGCGTAAAAATTAAAGAGAGGTAATGTTCAAGAGTCCAGGGTGGACCAACTCATATTTATTGAGAAGTGTAAAATCCAAAAGATTTGGTGAATAGAGGTAAAGCACCAGATTTTCTAGCACATGGGTTCTGTGAAATTGGATTTTAATGGCCTTTCCCCACTCCCATAGGCCTGTGCCTGATAGGTCATTTTGTTTCAACTGATGACCTATTTTTTTTTCAAATGGAGGTGTTTCCATATTACTTGTGCTCTGTTCCCTTTCAACCAACTTCCTTGTTAAACTGTTGGATAAAACAGCAGTGGCTCTGACTTTGCCATGCAATGAGAATTATTTTGAGTAGAGATAGAGGTTTAAAGGGACCTTTGGAATGGCAGCAATAGAACTGTGGATAAAGAACTAATCCACAGTTATAAGAGTTGACTTCAGGAACTCCAGGATGACAAAGGTAAGGGGACCATTGTTGATCAGATCCGATGAGTATTGGTTCCTGACACTCTTAATTCAGTACATCAAGGGGTTGTGACCTTATTTCCTGTGGATATCTCCTCTGGTAGCACAGCTCCCAGCCTTTCTACAACTGCTGAGATGGTCAGTCAGTCAGTCAGTCAATAAATATGTATTAAGCACCTACTATGTGCTAGGCAGAGAGCTAAGTATTGAATAGAAGGTGAATGAATGGAGACATGCCATGTCTGAAAATCTATCCCACTACAATCATCTTGCTGATGAGCCTCAAGAAGATTGAAAACCTAGAAAGAGTTTGATGTAAATGGCATTTAAGGAATAATCATTGCTTTCTATCATTAATGGAACAATAGCATTTTTCTCTGGCATCTGAATGCTTATAGAGCCATCATTGTAGATATGACATAGGATAGTGTGAGCACCATTATCTCCATTTTACAGATTAGGAAGGAAAGACTCAAGCAGCTAGGAAGATGAGATAATGTAAGTCAAGTGCTTTGAAATGGTGAAATTGCAATGGTGAAACTTAAATATAAATATAAGTTGTTATCTTTATTGTTTCACACACAAGGAGGCTGAGGAGCAATTCAAGGTCATGGCAGCATCTTACTCAAGGTCGTACAATCTTGTAGAACAGGGTCTCTGGGCTCTGTCTCTCACATCACTGCACTTGCCAATGGACAGTATTGTCTCCTGTGAGAGTCTGAAGGAAAGAGGTCACTGTCAATAGGGTTATTATCTGGATTGTGCTTCTCATCTTCAGCAGGTCTTTCAGAGGAAACAATTAAAGTGATACTGGTTGTGCTATCACAGAAATTGTAGAGTCCAGGCTTTTTCACCTGAGCCTCAGGCTTAATAGCCAGTCCAGGGAGAGAATGGAGAAGGATTGTATGTGTTCTGCTGGTGAGCTCCGGGATGTCAGTATCCATAGTAAAATTGTAGATAATGGCTGGGGGTTTGGACTGAGGACGGGATAGAATACAAGGTAATGAGCAGAGAAGAGAGACCTAAACAAAGGATTACAGAGCCTGAGAGTGAAGGGGAAAAGGGACCTCAGGGGCCATTTTGTCCAACTCAGGGGTGAACAAGCATCTCCCCCAGAGAGCTCATACATTTGACTTTTTGTAAAACACCTCCTGTGAGGGGATACTCATGGCCTTCTGAGCAGAAGAACAATTAAGGAACAGAAAACATTTTTTAAGGATCTGAGATTGAATGAGAGGAGAAAAAAGGAAGGGAAGGAAGCCAAATTTAGGGATTAGTACAAGGAAAAAAAAATTTTAATGGTTCAATATACCTTACCTTATCTACCAAATACATATGAAATTGGACCTTTATTCTATCAGATTAAGGGAGTGTCCCCCCTCTCTCCATATACATATATATGCACACATATAAATACACACGTATATACACATATGCATTTAATCCACATACAATACATATGTGGGTACATAGAGACATGCATATATACATTCGTGTAGTATACCCATATTCATGTATACATGTGTGTACAAAGCCATACATACACATTGACCTATATATATGCATATATGTGCATGTGTCAATATATGTATTGTGCAAATGCATGTACGTATATTATAAATAGATAAGGAAAGGCAGGGCTAGAGAAAGGGGGAATAAAGATTTACACATGTAGTATTTTCTTCTTCCATTCCCTGGTAAAACCAAATATATATATATATATATATATGTATGTATATATATTCCCAGTCAAGTATAGTACTGCTAGAGACAGGGAAAAGAGAACTGATCAACAGGTATGTATTAAAAACTGCTGCAAAAATTTCTAAATCCAATGAAGAAAAAGAAACAGCTAAGTCTCCAAGCCGTAGAAAGATAGGTTTATTGAGAGTGGGATCCTGTCTCACAATAAAGCCAGTCTCAGGTCTAAGACCCAAAGACCCCAAGTAGAGTCAGTCAGCTGCTTTTATACCCAGATTTTAGATAGATCCCTCCCAGAAACACCATTTACACTACACAATTCAAGTGATGTATGTACAACAAATCTCTACTGAATATTGGAAACCTCAGTCTGATGCAAAATAATGTAATCCAACTAGTGAATCCACCATAGTGCAAAAGTATTAACTGCTTAATTCCACTATAATTTCTTTTGATCACAGCCATTGGAAGTTACTAACTTCCATTTGATGATGGCTTTTCTCAAGTTCTGATTGGTCCAGAGTAACTATTTTTAGTAACCACATTGGATTAAACTAATGATTTCAATTATGTGGTTTCTGCAACAATATTCTATATAGCATATACATAAACTCTACTAATATCTGTCTTACTCTATTATCATTTGCTTAAACTACAAAAGAAGATTACTAAAGAATACCATTAAAGAATACCTAAACATAATAAATCACAATGTGTAGTCTAAGTAATGATTATTACCATAGTTAAATCTCTTATATTCAAGGGTTGGGGAAAATCTCACTCACAGAATTTACGTGCCAGGTCCTATGCTAAGTCTTGGGGATATAGAGATGTTAACAGTTCCTGGTTCTCAGGTTGCTACACACACATATGCACGTATACATGTATGCATGTGTTTAGATACATTTACACATATATCTATATTTACACAAAATAAATAAAAGGTAGTGTGGGGAGGGAGGAAGAACACTAATGCATGGGGAATCAGGAAAGGCAAGAGTTAATCTGGGCTTGATGAACTTTAAAACAAAAGTATTTTGATGACTGTCTCAACATAATTGGCTTCATATATGTTTTATTTTATGCATTTTAAAACACTGTTCTGAGAAAGGGGATCCCTCAGGTACACCAGACTGCTAAAGGGGTCCATGACAAAAGAAAGATTAAATACCTCAGGAGAAGGTTGTACTTGAGCTGTGTCAAAGGAAGGAAGGGATTCTATAAGAATTGGGGTGAGGAGGGAGAACAGCAGCACAAGTCTGAGGCCCACTTGGTTGGTTCACTCACTATTGCTAGAGACAGTTATAAATTAGAATAACTTTTTTTTTGAGGCAACTGAGGTTAAGTGATTTGTCCAGCATCACACAACTAGTAAGTGTCTGAGGCTGCTTTTGAACTTAGGTGCTCCTGATTCCAGGATCAGTGCCCTATCTACTGTACCACAATATCTTTTCTTTAAAAAAAAAAAAAGAATGTTGCTTAAGTTCTTAAATAAAAATGTTGTTTTTAATACCATACCTTCCCAAACTAAATTTCTGTGGCATTAGTCAATGAGCATTTATTAAGCACCTACTGAAGGAAGAAGTAGGGGTACCAAAAAAAAAAAGCAAAAGACAGGATAAGAGGATTGGGCCAGGTCATTTTGACAGTGATCTTGGTTCTCATTCTGTTAGCTAGATGCAGTGTCTTCTCGACTTATACTTTCTGACTTTGAAACTGTCTAATTTTTTGATGACTTTGTGGTTCATCTTTCCTGCCTGGGATGCCTTCCCTCCTCACGTCTACCCCACAGAATCCCTCTCTTCCTTTAAGAGGCAGGTGAAGCATCACTTTCTATATGAAATCTTTCCTGATCTTCCTGAGTGCTCATGCCCTACTCCCCCACTAAAGTGTATTTGACTGCTTTGTATTTATTTACTTTCTATTTAGTCTCTGTACACTTAGATATGTATTTATTTGAGCATTTAGATATGTATTTCTTTATTTGAATTTTACTTGTATTTATTTCCTTTATGTAGGGGGCAAAAGTCACAAATATTTAATAACTCCTTTATCTTTTGTTTTAATTTACAATGCCATAGCATCATGTACAATATATATAGGAAATGAATTTATATTATGTGTGGAAAAAAATCAAATCCTATAAATGACAAAAATAAAGAAAAAACAATTTTCAAAAAGTTATTAAATCATCAGGCCCCTTCGTGACTTTTGACCACCCTGCATTTATTCTTTCTATTCTTATACGTCTTTGTAATCTCTCTGTTGGGATGGTAGCTCCTTGCTAGTGGAGATTGCTTCATTAATGGAATTTTTATCCCCTTTGCCTAGACCATTCCAGTACTTCATGTTTTCTTGCCTGATTTTTTTTTTTATTTCCCAAGTTATCAGAATAAATTAGGCAGTGTTGTGTAAAGAATGACAGACATGAATGCATGAGACCTGGGTTTAAATTCTGAGACACACTGAGTCACTGTAGACAAGTCACTTAACTTCTTGAGACCTCATTTTCTAAAATGGAGATAATAATACTTATCTGTTTTACCACATCATTGATAGAGAAGTACTTTGTAAACCTTAAAGTAGCATATGAATGAGGAGGCTAGGTGGTAAAGTAGACTTGGAGTCAGGAAGACCTGAGTTCAAATCCTGCTTCAGATGCTTAATTAACTGTGAGATACTAGCCACTCACTCTCAGATGTAGTTTTTTTCCCCCCCCTGGTGAGGCAACTGGGGTTAAGTGACTTGCCCAGGGTCACACAGCTAGTAATTGTTAAGTGTCTGAGGCCGGATTTGAACTCAGGTCCTCCTGAATCCAAGGCCGGTGCTCTATCCACTGTGCCACCTAGCTGCCCCCGTAGTTTCTTTTTTTGAGGGGGTTGGACTTGAAGTCCTCCAAGGTCTTTTCTAGCTCTCATTCAATAATCCTATGAATGTATTATTTCTTTTTTAATTTCATATCCATAAAATGTTAATGCTAATGAAACATTTTAAAATGTTGTTCCATCATACATACCAGAGAAATCATGCCAAATGTATCATTAGCAAATGGTACCATTTAAAAATAAGTGCCAGGGGCAGCTAGGTGGCACAGTGGATAGAGCACTGGCCCTGGATTCAGGAGGACCTGAGTTCAAATCCGGCCTCAGACACTTGACACTTACTAGCTGTGTGACTCTGGGCAAGTCACTTAACCCCAATTGCCACACACACACACACACACAAAAGTGCCATTTGTTTTCCTAAACACATCTACACTACATTTGGCCAGGTATCACTTTCTGTATAAATTATATATCCATCTGCATTTTAAAATAGATTGTTCAAATGAATGTTTTTCATTGCTTAAAATTGAAAATTCAGGCTAAGCAGCTGAAGGCATAGCCCCAGACTTGCCACCTTTGACCAGAGGCTCCTCAATCTTTAAATATCAGAATGTTCTGTCCAACTCACAAATATTTGTGATGGGTTATATCTCCTTTGAAATACAGTTTGTGATAAGCAAAAATCCCTTACAAAAGTTCCAGAAGTGTAGGGCGAAAAGTGTTCCTGGAAAAAAAGGGGGATTGACTAAAGTATGCTTATTGGTCAATTTTGTTTCAGACCGTACATTTCTTTCACAAGTCCAGAAAGTGTTTACTCTTTTTGCATTGCTTAAGTGACTCCTAGAGACCACTTCTCAGAATAATGTTTTTAAATGCATAAAATAAAATACAAAGGATTACAAAGAAAATGATTTTGAAATATAGCTATCAAAATGAAAATAAATCAAACAAGTTCTCAGCATTCACAGTTTGAATTCTGCATTAAGTGACAGTTGTTTTGTGTTTTAATCCCCCTAAACGCTGATCTTTCCCCCTTCATATGAGGAGCTCCTTGTCATCTGACTCAGACAGGGGCCATATGCTGCCAGAACTTTTGGATGAAATGTAGAAAATTCCATCAGCTGTATTTTTTGCCCCTCTGACTGAAAACATCTGGATCTTTCCAAACATCCAGGTGTGGGATAGAATATCATACTTTTCATCCAGATGTCTTAGTTCTGTATAGCTTAGAGGCTTCAATTCTAAGGAGATGGTGGCGTGCCAAAATTCACAACCGTATAGCATTGCCAGGACAACATTTGTGTTTAACTGATGAGGTTTTTTGTGCTAGGGCAGGAATCATTAAAAGCACAGCTTTGTGGTGGCAAGCCATCTACAATATATTTCATAGGACCACCTCCATGTAAGAAGAATATCTTTGAGGAAATGGGTGGTGAGAAAAGAAAGTGGGTGGGCCAGTCATGTGGCCACGGCAATGGAGAGGACATAATGAACATCCTGAGAAGCATTCTTTTACTAACAAAAATGCAAACAAGGCCAGCCTCCAACATGTTGAATGGACACCTTGGTCTAGACTCACATTGGGTGAGAAGAACTGTGTGGATTGGCTGTGATCCGCTTCAGTGGAAGGAATACCAGCACTGGTGAGATCACAGCCGTTAAAATATTAAAGAATGATGTTCAGGGGCAGCTAGATGGCACAGTGGATAGAGCAGTGGCCCTGGAGTCAGGAGTACCTGAGTTCAAATCTGGCCTCAGACACTTAACACTTACTAGCTGTGTGACCTTGCACAAGTCACTTAACCCCAATTGCCTCACTAAAAAAAAAAAAAAAAGAATGATGTTCAGTGGGGGCAGGTTGAGAAGGAAGAACAGATGAGGCGAGAAGTTCTTGATGGTGTGAATTTATCACCTGGGTTTCATGTGGACATTAGATGAGATACTGTTTAGAAGCGAGCATGATTCCAGGATGCCTGACTAGGCATACAGAGCCCAGCACATGGGCACTGAGACCTAATCCTTTTCTGAAACACAGCCTTAGATGCACCCTCACAAATGCCCTCCTGATTCTGGACCACACAAGTTAGGGGGTGGGATTAAATTGGATAAAATATATAAAGTTGACTTTTGAAAATATTTTAAAGTAGATCCTCGGCAAAGAGACTAGGATTGTCTGGTCTGAGGAAAATGTTATGGTGTCTTTTCAAGTTCAATGGAAATTCCTTTTTAATTGCTGAAATTGAGGAATTGGTTATCTTTACTCTCTATATAGGAGGCTGGCTTTTGGGGGTTATATTTGTGTGAGTGTGTAGAAGTAGGAGGAAGTATGATATAGTGTGTGTGTGTGTGTGGGGGAGCACTATATTTGAAGCTGAAGGACCTGCTTTCAAATCCTGGCTTTGCTATTGACTAGTTTTTCAACTTAAGGGACCTTAGTTTCTTCATCCATTGTTGTTGTTGTTGTTGTTGTAAAACAAGGGGGTTGAAATAAATGACTTCTAAGGTCCCACCCAATCCTAAATCATAATCCATTATCGTAAGTCAAGTTCAGTAAACCTCTGCTAGTCCACTTTACAGCTTATTGAGGTAGCTAGTATATAGAAAGTTTAGAATCCAATTGTAGAGAGCCTAAAAGGGCAGGCTCTTCAGAGGCACTAGGGAGACACTTACAGGGGTTTGAACAGGGGCATTTCATAATCACATCTTTGAAATTTTAGGATATGTATTTTGGAAGCTGTGTGGAGGTTAGACTGAAGACTGGGGTCGAGGGGGGGGGGAGGTCAGTTAGGCTATTATAGTAGTCCAGGTGAAAGGGTAATAAGAGCTTCAACTAGGGTGGGAATTCTGTGAGAAGAAATTCAGTTTGAGATACGATTGGAAGTCGGTATAGGGTCCAGCATAATTGAAGATATAGGACTGACATTCAGAAGGGAGAACAGAGGCATCCACATGGAGGTGATAATTGAATCAAGCTCAGGGTGGTGGATGAGAGAGAGAGAAAATGGGTTTAAAGTATAATAGCAACAATTAAATTAGTTCTGTGATCCCTAATTTCAAAAGTAGAAAAGGTTAGCTGGTAAAATTATGACATCTTCATTAGAGGTCTATAAGAAAGCAAGGTATCCATTCAGCAGTGTTGGAACCATCACAAGGTTTGGGACATTTTGTGCAAAGGGCAAAGAAATGAAAAGATGACCTCTCAGTGGTTTTTCCCAGTTCTTTTTGAGTGCTTAGGAGACCTGTACATAGGAAGGAAGATGCATATTGAAGGAGGTGGAAGCCTAAAGTCAGAATATTTTAGCTAGCTTCCTGAAAGATTGCTATAACATTTTGCCCACAAACCCTTTACCTGAATTTCTCCTTAGAGTCCAAGTGTCATAATATATGGTACTGTTAATATATACTCCTGCAGTAACACATGTCCCAAAGACCAGATTCATTATTATGTTGTGACAGCATGTAACTCCACATAACAGAGCCATGGCATGAAGGGCCTGCAAAAAACCTGGTTTTCTTGTAAATGTAGATAACATAATCACACAGTTGCAGTAGTTAATGTTTATTTTACTTAGTGCCTTATATCCATAGGCTTTTTGCATTCAGATTCATTTTTAGAAATTAATTGGATATCAAGAGTGGAAAAGGCTCTCCTTATTTCAAGCATGCAGATATATATTCAGAGCTAAATGCAAATGTTGGATCATATTCTTGTAATCCCAAATGCTATTGAGATATCTACAAATGTAATTAATAATAAAGTTTACACAGCCTCCTATATTCCACTCATTGAATGTAAACAATGTAAACATTGAGAAATAAGCACAAATATCCTAAAGCAACTTTCATGGAAAGCATTGGGATCAAATTTGGGACCAAACATTCTTTTTGGCCTGCTTGGTAAACTTACATTCATTTTTGAAGAAGCTACTTTTAGGAAATGAAGAGAATATTTGTACTTAATGTAAATTCTCATTAATTTTATCTATAATTCTTGACTATGTCATATTAAGCCTTTTTTTCTAGTACTTACATATCCTTTCTAGTAAGTCTGATTTTTAAAAATGTATCTTTGTAACCACAGAAGTCACCCCCAATCTGCTACCTCACATTCTCGGTATTTTATAAATCAAGAGACCTTTCCAAATCATAGGTCACAATCTCCTACCATTCTGTTTTACTAGTTGGCTGTAGAACACAGACATAACAAAGGCATATCAGTTAAATAACAATTTAATTAAAATAGCGGTACAACACCTCCACCCCCAACCCTTGTGGTTACTCAAACACTACCCAACAGCTGATGTCCTCTGCTAAATGAAGTTGTGCTGCTCTCTGCTGAACCTGTTCCCCCTTCCAACCATTGCTCTCCTCTGCTGTTGTGCTGATCATTTGCCCCCTCCCCATCCCCAAACCTCCCCAACTTGACTATTGCTATCTTTTTGTTTGTTTGTTTTGTGGGGCTATGGGGGTTAAGTGATTTGCCCAGGGTCACACAGATAGTAAAGATAGTAAGTGTCAAGTGTCTGAGGCCGGACTTGAACTCAGGTACTCCTGAATCCAGGGCTGGTGCTTTATCCACTGCTCCACCTAGCTGCCCCGGCTATTGCTATCTTTGTCCAGCATAGTCATCCCATGGCTAGAAAGCTTTCTTGGTTTCTTAGCCAAACACTGCTAAGCTATCTGCTATCACCTTCCCGGTCAACTCAATGGATGTCCTGGAAGTTCTTCCTTTCAATGGGTCTGAAACAGAAGAGATTTAACCTAAGTGGAAAAGGAGTGGGCTGCCCTTTGAACTCTTCTTGGAACTCTGTTAACTGCTTCTCTTCTTAGAATTCTTCTATTAACTGCTAAACTCTGAACTGCCTTGTCTTCTCCCATCTCCCTTGGGGGTCTGAGTTCGATTGTCCCCTAACTTATGGTCAGAAGGCCATTTTAGTTTTCAGGTCTTATCATACCTCCTGACTGAGCTAAATCTCTCTAGGGTTCTACTCACTCAAATGGAAAAGGGTCTGAGAGACCATGGTAAAGAAACTGTCTTGACCTTATAACATCAGACCCTCTGCTCTGTGTAAATAGCAACAGTTGACTAAAGAGGTGAAAGGTTGTTGACCTTTGTACCCCTTTCCTCCAGTAATGCATTACAGCCTGATCTCCCCCATATCCATATATCTTTATTATGGGTAATTGACAAACGTAAATTGGAAATTCAAGATGATGGATTTCCACTGTCCAAGTTCACAAGTTAGTGACTATATTTGTCTCATTGATTTCTGTCTGTGCCTGATATTTATCTAGGATTAAGGCAGGAGAGTGGGTATGATGAGTGTGGTAGCAGCAGTATGGCAACCTTATATAGAACTGAAGTACCCTGGATAAGGGTAAGGGTGATGTGAAATAAAAAGACCATGAGGGGTCAGAGTCAAGGATAAGTTTTGCCCACTTGTGCCTAGCCAGGTGCTACCATCACATTCACAAAATTACAAGATGCTTTAGATTCTCACCCTCTCTGCTGGTCATTGATGCCATTGCCTCACATCCCTCCTCTGTGGAAATTGTTGGATGGCAACGCCTTAGAAGACTAGAAAGTCCTGGGGAGAGACATTAGCAAGAAGGAGCAGTCACCATTCCCAGCCAGCTCAGTTGTTCCCAGAATTTACTAATATTAATAAATTTAGAGTGGTTAAGTGGTTTCGTCCAAGGTTACACAGGTAGTGAATGAGAGAACTGGGATTTTAGCTGAAGGTTCCCCTGACTCCAAATGTAGTACTCTTTCTAAGCCCTGCTTTGTCACTGCTCCTAAGGTAGAGATATAAAGTTATTTTAAAGGGTTTTTTAATTTAATCATATCTGTGATTTCATTGGTCCGGGGAACTTCCTTCTACCAATGCAGGTCATCACTTATAGCCTTGGAGGGCTTTCTGGGAGCACTGACTGAATTTGCCCAAAGTCACACGGACAGAGCATGTCAGAAGTGCAACTGAAAACCAGATCTTTCTAAACATGGCATCAGCCACACCAAGCTGATGTGCTCGCTTGCTCTCTCTCTCTCTCTCTCTCTCTCTCTCTCTCTCTCTCTCTCTCTGTATGTGTGTGTGTGTCTTATTTTAAAAGGTTTTCCGTATCCAGTCCTAAAGGTTTAATTGTCCTATGTACCATTCTTTGTAACTGAAAAATGAGCCTGTTTTAAAAAGAAAAGTTTACTAGATTACATTGTAGAGTAGTTATCAATTAGCAAACACGTTTGATTATGATGAAATGGACTTGTTTCAGATTTTATGGTTTTAGTGAGGGCAACTCTGTCAGAAAGGGTTAATAATTTCGGTTTGAAGGGAAATTCTTTTCTGTCAAAGATAAGAGCAGACACTCTCGCCTCACATCATTTTTATGTATTCCCTTAAGTCTTTCATATTATTATATGCTATTAAAAATGATACCAAGTTTTCCAAATGACACCCTCTCATTTCAGCTAAATGCTGAATGCTCCATCAATTAAAAAGCAAGGTCTGAGTGCCTTTTCCTTCCTTTCTCTCAACTGCAATGGGACCTTGTGCTGTTGTGTGGAAGAAAAGACAGTTTTCAGCTTGGGTAGTGCCAATGTCCTTTATAGACATCGAACCATCATAAATTTGGCATACATCTATCCAAATCCAAGAAGCGGAGATTTAGTATCCCCTCATAAGACAATAGATTAAACATATTTATGACAAACATCTTAAGTCTGAAGTTCTTTCTGGTGCACAATCACAGAGAACATAAATGAGCCCCATCTGTCTGAGGAAAATAGACCATTATTCTGAGGCCCACACTCTGTGAGTTGTACATTCATCATTAAGACTCTCAGAATCGATTTTTTAAAAAATGGAACTGTCAGCATCTTTTTTCCTTGTACCTTGAATTCAAGGGGGTAGTCCTGCCAGGCAAGGCTACAGACATGTATGCAGTCAAGTGCAGCCCATCCTTTAGAAACTTCCCAAAGTCTTAAAAAACACATTTTTTTCAGTGCTCTGAAGTCATGCCAAATCTGAACTGTTGGTTTCTGAGCTTCTGCAGACAGTATCCCAGTATGATGCAGGCCTCCAGTTGTAACTGACACATGAGATGCTGAAAGTCACCTGCACATTCTGCTAAAAGCAAAACCTTGGACTTCCTCCTCTCCAGTGTCTATGCCTCTGCCAGAAATTAATCTGGAGACGATTTTATTTTAAAATAACAGCTGCCCCCATAGTTGTGCTCATATAAAACATTTCTACCTTTTATAAAAAGGCATTAGGAGATGAAAGATTTGGATATTTAGATTATCTTATAGATAGATATACAACCTCACATTCCTTGGAGGTCCCATCAGTCTTGCAATTTTGTGACTTCTGCTGAGTAGTTTGTACCAAAAAGGTCACCTCTTTTTGGTTGGTTTGTTTTACGTTAATATCTCTTGAGGAGCAAAGTCTATTCCAATCTATGGAGTGCCAGGCACCAAGTTAGAAGTCTAAGACCAAGGCCATGCCCTCAAGGAGTTTAAAATCTACTTCTATGGAATTTAAGCTTATCTTTTAAATGATAAATCTAATCACATTTTAAGTGGTTTTAATGGGAATATTTCTAAAACCATATTTCCTTTGTTGTAACATTCTAAAAGTTCTCTTATATAGTGAGTTACCTGGGGCACTGAGACATTTAAGTGATTTTCCAGAATCACTCAGCTAGTATGTGTGAGAGATGGGATTTGAACCCAGGTCTTCTTACCCCTAAGGCCAGCCTTCTATCCATTATGCCACTCTTTCTATTAGTAGAATATTTTTTAAATGTAGGGTTTGTCTTCTGTTGAGTTTGAAACAAAATGGACCATAATATTATGCTTCATTTATAGTACAACAAATTATTTTTTCCTCACTGACATCTAATTATCATTGAATTTCTGGCCCAGTGGCACTGTATCTTTGAGGTAGGAGTTTAGGATGATTTAGGCTTATATTACTAGTAAAACAACCATTTTCCCTTTTGAAAAAAAAAATCATCTCCGTTGGCATGACTTTTGCATATCTTGGTTAACAGAAAGGTACAAACAAGTTTAAACAAAATAGCAACTCAGTCCTATATGGGAGTTTGACTTCACTACATGCCATTCATTCCATGGACATTCCCCTAGTCTCCCCAGAGCCCTAAGTGGTAGCCCTGAAGAATGATTTGCTGCATTAAATATATTACATGTAGCACAGATAAAGTATGATATCAACTATCACTTAAAATATCTGTTTGCTTGGTAAATAGAGTTCCAAGGCTCACAATTTGCAGAGCAAGATCACATCTGTCACTTTTGCTAGACTGTGGCTGATATTCCCCGTGGGTCATTTTTATAATCTTATTTCCATCCTTGGAATCTCTATGGAAATTACTCCCATAATTCTGTGAGTTGCACAGAATTTTGCCTTGTGGGGCTTGATTTCAGTGACATGAATTATATGTTATCTTTTCCATTATAAATTCATCTCTGGAATGAACTATTCTACAACTTTCGGTGACAAATAAAGAAACCTCCTCCCTCCCCCATCCCACAAAAAAAAACCAAAGAAGTCAAATTATTATTTCTGTATTAAACAAATATAAGAGGCAAAAAAACCCTACTCAGATTAGTAGAAAGTCATTCATTAGAGCAAACACTGCCAAACAAGCCCTCTTTTGTACTCCCCTGGAATATCTTACGGGCCAGCTGACATGTGCCAGGGAACTGACGCAGTCTGCCCATTTTTGACATATTGGTAATTAGAGAGACCATTCTTTTATCTGACCATGAGACTGGCAGCCTGTGCCCAATTACAAAGTACTACAAGGGCGCAAGAGAGGAGACTTGGCTGTCAGTTCCATGGGCCTCAAAGTCTCAATGTGCTGAGGCCTGCTTGCCAGACTGGCTTGGATATGAAAGCACAGGGGAGGTTATGGGTCAGAACTGGGGACTGATGGAGATCTACTTAGCCAGACTCTGCTCTGAACCACTGAAAATCATTCCCTCCCTTTCGTGTATTTGGTGTCCATTTCCCAACAAATGGGGCCTTGTTATTTTTAATTTGTTTTAAGTAAAGTGATATAACAGAGACACATTAATAGTGAAAGCCATCTCTATTTTTCTTACATTAGCAAATATTACACAGATGAATCTATCTGAAGAGGTCATAGATTTAAAAATAATAATAGCTAACATATAGTGCCAGGCACTGTACTAAGTGATTTACAATTATTATCTCATTTGATCTTCCTAACAACCCTGGGGGATAGATGTTATTATTATCCCCATTTCGTGGCAACATCTGCCACTATAATTAGTACATGATAAAAGACAATTTGACCATATATTATGACTAGTGAGATAATTAAGCATATAATGGGGAATATACTACTTTGGCTGCTATAGATGAGGAAACTGAGGCAAATAGTAGTTAAGGTACTTGCCCAAGGTCAGCCAAGCAATAAGTATCTGAGGCCGGATTTGAACCTGGGTCTTCCTAACTGTAGGCCCAACACTCGATCCACTGCACCACCTATCTGGAAGAGACCTTAGAGTTTAGCTAGATCAATTCCCTCAAAAGCAAGCTAAGGCCCAGAGAGGGCTTCCTCAAAGTCACGTGGGTAGTAAACATCAAGAGAGGGATATCTAACAGTTATCTTTCTTTTTTCTTTTTTGTTTGTTTTTTTTGTGTGTGTGTATGTGAGGCAATTGGGATTAAGTGACTTGCCCAGGGTCACACAGCTAGTAAGTGTTAAGTGTTTGAGGTCAGAGTTGAACTCAGGTCCTCCTGAATCCAGGGCCGGTGCTCTATCCACTGTGCCACCTAGGTGCCCCAATAGTTATCTTCCAGTCAGAGACATGCTACCAGTGATTTGGAGACACAGAGCTACTTGAATAGGATAAGATTGGATTATGCTATTACTCTGTAGAATGTTTTCAGTATCACAGAGTAGTAAATAGAAAAGTGGACTGGAAATCAAGAAAACTGGGTTTGGCTTCTGCTTCCTTGACCTCCCTTGTGGTTATGGGTGGGTGGGTCTCTTGAATACTCTTTGCCTGGTTTTCCACATCTGCCAAGTTGTGGAAGCTTTACAAAGCTCCATCTAAGTTGTCTAGAATGAGCTAGCAATTCCACATCCACAGTGGTCTGGCATCTATCACCAACTAGTATGCATCACTCTAAAATGGTCTTACTATTTCATACTGCATTTACTCTTTCATTAGCTCCCATTTTAGGATTAATTGCTAGTTTATAAGCTAGCCATACTGGCATAAGCTTTTTGATATTATCCATAGCAGCCAAAGCAGCATATCCCCCAGTTATATGTTTAATTATGTAACTAGTCATAATGTATGGTCAAATTGTCTTTTATTATATACTGATGATAGTGGCAGATGTTGTCATGAATCACCCCCAACAAACCCTTCAGTTATGCCAAATGAAACTTCCTTTGCTTCTGCCATAAATTAAACATTGCTATCTTTACATTATCTTGGCTTGAACTGAGGTGGGTAGATACTGAGAAACTTTTAAAAACATTTCCATATCTGAATTTGTCATACTTTGGGGAGCATGTGTGCCTTATTGTTTTCAATGAGATTATTTCTCCTCATATTCCCAATTGTTAATGTTTTAAAGCTGACCATTGTTTTGTGGTTGTTGCTGTTGTCATTTAAGTCTTGTCTGACTCTTTGTAACACTATTTGGGGTTTTCATGGCAGAGATACTAGATGGTTTGTCATCTTCTTCTCCAGCTCACTTAACAGATGAGGAAACTGAGGCAAACAGAGTCAAGTGACTTTCCTAGGGTCATACAGCTAGTCAGTTTCTGAGGCCAGATTTGAACTCAAGAAGATGAGTTTTCCTGACTCTAGGCCTGATACTCTATCCACTGCATTACCTAGCTGTCCCGGAGTATCCCCAAAGCCATTTAAGCTATTAAAGCTCTGAGGGGCACTAAGACTTTTGGGACAGTCTGTATAGTTTAGGGCCAGTGTGACCTAGAGGCAAAGTGCTAGGTAGTTGCCTATGATTTCAGTGATAGCTAGAAGGATTTTTAGCCTCTTAGACTCTCTCCCAGCTGCCTACTTGTACGTGAAATTCCACTAATAAGAAACAAGGCCTGTTATTCTACACTAGAGATGAGAGTTAAAATACATTTACCCCTGGGGGAGAAGGGATATTTAAAATTCATACTAAATTGTACAAGCTTCATAACAGATGAAGTTGTTTTGTTGGGGAGAGAGCATAAGGAGCCTACCAAAAATGAGCAAACAAGCAGACACAGAACAGGCTAAAGCAGGTAAACGCAGTTGTCTGCCTGCTCTGTGGGTTGAATGCGTTGAGTGTCTAGGAGAGGTGTGAGGTTTTTATAACATGCTGTTTTGTGTGTCCCATAAGAATTGTTGAGTTTTTGCTAATTTCCAGTATTTCAGATTGTTAGCAGGTTACTAGCTTGAGGAAGCTGAAGCTAAGTAGGAATATAAGTGATTCTCAAGAGTAGTGGGAACACTCTAATGATATGAATACTCACCAAGATGAGTAGTTTCTAGGATACCCCCAAAGCCTCTTGTTCATCTTGGGACACAGGAAGTTTGGATCCTGAAGGAAATTGTTGTAGCAAATGACAAGTTACATGCTATGTTGGGCTTCCTCCCTTAAGTGGCCTTCAATCAATGATGCTGTAAATATACTCTAGGCTTCTGTGCAAGAGGAGATGATGATAGGACTTAATAAAATAATAACTTTATTATTTTCCACCTCATAGGAGATGAAAGATCTCCAGAGAGGATGGAAGAAATAATTCCAGAAGAAACCAAAAAAAAAAGAAAAAAAACCCTTTTAAATATTATCTTCTTTCTCCTCCGGTACACCAACCCCCATTCCCCCCCCTTAAAAATTTTTTTCAAGTTGTTGCTGAGTAGGAGAATCATAGAATCAGATCATGCATAGTATCTGTAAGACATTCAAGGTTTTCTAATCCAGCCATGTCATGTATTAGATAAGGAAATGGACCCAACCAGGTTAAGTGATTTTCCCAAGGTCATACAGGTAGTAAGTGACCTTGTTATACAGGTAGTAAGACTTGGAGCTCAGAGCCTGTGACTCCACATACAACTCTCTTTCCATTGTAGGGTACTTCCTACCTGAAACAAAAGAAGAAAAGTTTGATGCAAAAGAAGAAAAAGGGGGCATCTATGCCGTGATGTTGTGTGGCTCCAAGTCATGGGACTTTTCGATCTCCAAAGCTTAAAAATTCCAGGAGACCTGGCAGATAATGCAACAAGGCATGACAGATATGTGTTGTGTAGAGAGCTACAGAGAATAATTGAGGCAGCTAGATGGTGGCAATAGTTAATCAAGTCAACAAGGATTTATTAAATACTTTGTGCCTGGGCCTGTGCTGGAGTGTTGGGGATGCGAATACAAGCAAAGAGAAAGATGATCCCAAAGTACCTAAAAGAGAGCTGAAAATGGGGGAAGGGAAGTGCCTGCAGGTAGACGTGGGAGGAAAATCCAGAAAATGAAGCACCGTTAGTCTGGTCCCTTCTCAAAATGGAGGTTCTGGGAGAAGCCCATCGTCAGTGAGAAGGAGATTGCAAGGGGAGAGAGGGAGAAGAGAGCTGAAGCTTGGGGGCAAAGTCCAAACTGGGGAAAAGATGTCAGAGTCGGAGAGTATGTTGCACTTGGAGTCAGAAAGACCTGAGTTCAGATCCTCTTTCAGACACCTATTAGCTAGCTGTGTAATCCTGGTCAAATCTTAACCTCTCAGCCTCAGTTTCCTCATTTCTGAAATGAGGATGATAATAGCACCCAAACACAGAATTGTTGGGAGGATCAAATGAGATATTTGTGAAGTGCTTTCTGAAGCATATAGTACTATCATCACCATCATCACCAACAATGAGCCATATACCAAAAATGGCATAAAATTCCCAGGTCAGATGATCCCCAAAAAGGCATTAGGTTGGTCAAGAAGTAAGAATAAGGGGGCAGCTAGGTGGCGCAGTGGATAAAGCACTGGCCCTGGATTCAGGAGTACCTGAGTTCAAATCCGGCCTCAGATACTTACTAGCTGTGTGACCCTGGGCAAGTCACTTAACCCCAACTGCCTTACCAAAAAAAAAAAAAAAAAAGAAGTAAGAATAAGAGATAAAATATAACCTGATTGCTACATTGGTACTTTTGAAATAAAGCAACTAGGTGGAGCAGTGGATAGAACACTGGCCTAGAGTTAGGCAGACATCTCACCAAGTTCAAATCTGCCCATAGACACTTAATAGCCATATGACCCTGGGTAAGTCACTTAACCCTGTTTGCCTCAGTTTCCTCAACCTGTTAAGCGAGGTGGAGAAAGAAATGGCAAACTACTCCAGTATTTTTGCTAAGAAAACCCCAAATGGGGTCACGAAGAGTTGTACATAATTGAAAAACAACTGAATAACAACCCTCAAAATATTAAAAGAATCAGTATGCAATTTCTAACGTATGAGCTATGGAGGATTTATGAAAGGGTACTTATAAGAAAAACACAGGCTAGAAGGTTGTAGAAAGGTTGCTACTTGTGTCAGTGAAGTATCTACCTCAATAAGGCTACAGATCTATCCAAATATCTAACTATGCAAAAGTGCTTTCTTCTACTGAACCAAATTCTACTGCCTCTTTGCATCATTCACCTAGTTCTATCCTACTGAAGGACCACAAGTTAAACTGCAATGCAAATCTCAAAAGTGGTTACCTTGTTCCCCACTTCCCTTAAAAGCCCATCTTTTTCCAGGTTAAATCTTCTCCATTTCTCTGGCAGTTTTCCCTGTATAAGTTTCTCATAGTTTTCACTCCCTAGCTATCTCTTGGACATGCTATCTGCAACTTGCTTGGCCTTCCCCACCAACTGGAACTCGGATTCCCCATCTCTGGGGTCCTGGGCTGTGGGTTGTCACCTCATCCAGCCTAGTCTGTGGACCATGCCACTATTCCTCCTTTTCTTCTATCCATGCCACTGCACTCAGATGTTTCCATTGGCTTCATACCCTCCTGTTCCCCCCTCCTGCCATTTTTCACCTTTATAACTGTCCTGTATCTGATGTTTTCCCTTATTAGAATCATAAGCGCTTTGTAGTCAAGCACTATGTTGCTTGCCTATTTTTGTACCCCTTTCACTTAACACAGTGCTTGGCACAGAGTCATTGCTTAATATATGTGTTTTCATTCATTTTCATTTCATTCACTATCCTGATTAACATTCTTCTAGGACTTTTCTAGTTTGCCACTGGGCCTCTGGCTTGGTGGGGGCTCCTAGAAATCTCATTTTTGCACCAACCTATCTTCTTCCTTTCTTACTCCCTGGTAGGTCTGTTAATCTCTTCAGATATTAGTAGATCGTGGTGCTTTGCTCAGTTAAATATCAGCTGTGTCCCCCTCAAGCAACTGCAGAATACACAGAAACCTTCAATCTGTAATATTATGAAATCTTTCATTCCTTTCTCCTGAAAGGCTCCTGGCTATGCAACAGACTTTAGAAAACTTAAATAGTATGATTGTTAGTTTTACAAAAAGAGTATTCACTTTTCTTAAGGACATACTACAGGGTTTTTTCAGTTAGCAAACTTCCCCTATGGCTTAAATCATGAAAAAATTTCAAAAATTCATTTGCCTCACAAATTTTTTCAGGAACACATCCATTTTGTAAAGGGACCAGGTATACTAATTGTTGCAATAAAAAGTTATCAACTAAAAATATACACTTTCTCTTCTTCCTCTTCAATTCAGCTCTAGAAACTCAGAGAATGTAGCAACATTTCTTTTGACATGCCAAAAGATTAGAAGCAACCCTAGAGGTCAATCTACACAGTCTTCCTCTTACCTTAACAGGAATCCATTCTATTAACACACCCAACAAGAAGTCAATCAGTCTCTGCTTATAGAATGACAGGGAAACAGAATCTGCTACCATCCAAGTTAATTCATTCTATCTGGGGACAACTCCAAATAGTTAGGTCCTTCACCATCACTCAAGAGCTTGTCACTTTTCTTCCTAAAATCCTAATTATAACCCTAAAAGGGATCACATAAATCTAAATACAAGTGGAGATATACTACAGATCTGTTGAAGTATCAGTGTCCCAGTTTTTCAAAAGGCAAAACAAAGGAATGTAGAAAAGATGATCCAGTGAAATTGACTTTAATTCTGGCTAAATTCTAGCTGTTGTCTTACCCAAAGCACAGTATGATGGAGCCAGCATCTCCGTAATCCTTGATGCTGTGTCAGTCTCAGTGCAGATCTCAGGAGCTTTTCCAACTCTCTATTGAGATTGGGATTCATTAAAGCTCTTTAATCATATATCCCACATCTTACACTCATGATGTTGATATATTCGAACCCATATGTAAGACTTTACATTTATCCCTATAAAGTTTCTGTCACACTAGATTTGGCCCAAGATTCTCAGGTGGCCAATATGTTAGCTGTTCCTCTTAGTGTTGTCATCTACAGATTTGACAGGCACACCATCTGGACCTTTATTCATTATTCAAGTCACTAGGGGAAAAAATGTCATCTAGGACAAAACCAAGGACAGATCCATGTGACCCTCCACTGGAGATTTCTTTCTAAGTTAACGTTGACCAATTAATGACTTTTTTGGGTTGAACCATTGAACATTGTGTAGATCAATCTAACTGTGTTGCTGTTTAGACTAAACCTCTCCATCTTCTGTCTAAGATGAACATAAGAGACTTCAAATTCGACAAAATTTAGATAAACTGTATCTGCAGCATTCTCTGGTATATTCTAATAAAATTTTCAAATAAGGAAATCATATCAGTATAACAAGATGTGTTTTTGATTAAACCTTGCTACCTCTTCATGAACAGCACTTCCTTTCCTAAATGTACACTAACTATATTTAAACATTCTGGAATTTTGTAAGTTATCAAGTTTACTGGTATATCATCTGCAGGCTCTATTCTCCTTACTTTTGAAGCACTGCAAATAGAGTGGTTGGCTCGAAATTAGGAAGACCTGAGTTCCAATCCAGCCTCAGATACTTGCTAGCTGTGTGATGTGGGGCAAGTCACTTAATCTGTTTCTCTCAGTTTCCTCAACTATAAAATGAGGGTAACAGCATCTACTTCCCTAGGGTTGTATGAGAATCAAATGAGCTAAATATTTGTAACATATAGCACAATGTTTGTCACATAATAGGTGCTAAATAAATGCTTATTTTCTCCCTCCCCCCCTCTTTTGTGAAAATGGAAATAACCTTTTCCTTCAGTTTTATGGCATCTTTCATTAAATATAATCTTTCAACTAGAACTGACATTGCATCATCAATCATATGTAATTTGGTATGTGGTTTATTTGGCCTGGTAACTTGAACTCATGAAAGATTGCTAGGTCCTTGATTATCCCAATTTTCTTCTGTCCTTTCTCATACAAAGGCTATTCTCCTTGGTGAAGAAAAAGAAGCAAAATAAGAGTTGAGTAGCTCTTTCTTCTCTCAGTCACCTGTTGTCATCTTTCTATCAGAGACCCTGGTCCCTTCCCATTTCTTATTCTTGTTAAGGGCTGAAATTCTAGCTAGTCTGTCTAAAATATCCAATAAGTGGTCACCAATAAATTATAAGCTTTAGCAAGAGTTAGACTTTTAAACATTTATTAAGGAGAATAAGAATTTGGTAAAGAGAGAAAGAAAGGCCTAGATTCCTATCTATTAAAGGGAGAGCACATTTCTAGCTCCCTTCTCCACCAGCATCCTCAGGAAAGAGAGCGAGACTTAGTGCCAGTCTCTTTCTTCTTCCTCCCACTAGCCAACGTCACTTCCTGAAGCCAAAGAAAAGACTCCTGGTCTTGCCCTCAAAAACCTTCGCTTCATGGGTGGAACTCTTCTACAGTAAATCTCCAGCAGGTGGCGTCATTCCAATCATTACACTTCCATTTCCAAACCAGTGTGTTCCCCTCTCTTGGTTGTAATTCAGATTCCTTATGAGTCTCAGCCCATTCTCAGATTTAGTGTATCTCAACACAATTTTTACTGAACTGAACTACTCTTTTATATTCATCTTCAATTGCTTGGGTTTAATACATCTTCCCTACAAGTCTTTTTAAAATCCGAGTTTGTTGATGAAATTCCCTTGTCTCTACACTGGACTATCTGGTTGGCTCTCCTTTTTCCTGTTTAGTGGAATAACTTCTGCTTGAATCATCAGGGTTTTATTCCTGTCTATTTTTCCAACTTTCCTTTCAAAATATTAGGCTGCTGGATCCTACTGAACATTTCTCTAATCCCTCTGAAATCTCTACTGAAATCTAGGGTATTCCAGATTATCAATGACTTTCCTCTACTTTTCTAACACAAATTCTATGGTGATAGTCATTTTCTTTCAGCATTTCTCCTGCTGAAACTCCTGCTTTTGGTCAGAGTCAGATCCAGTAGCAGTAGTTCCCATCATTGCATCCTCTGTATTTTGAAGAATAAAATCATGATTAAAGCAAACTATGGAATCCTGAACTGCTGTTCTGCCTTAGGCAGTAGAGCCCCAACAGATGTTTGGATAATTGAAGTTCCCATCCCTACAACATTATGCTCTGTGCCAGGTCTCTGATCTCTTTCCCAAACATCTAATCTGTTTTCTCTTACTGTCTAGAAAGTCTGTAGTCTACTATAATACTGAGAGGAATGATTATTAATAACCAATGATTTGGGGAGAATCCAGGGTTCCACCTCTTTTCTAAAGTCCTCATTTCAAGGTTTAGTCTCTGAAGGACATTGCTGATAATGAGACTGAATTAACTTTCTCCTCAATCTTGTTCAGACCCCACCCAGGTGGAGATGTCTATTGTGCTCTACACAGTTATGGATGGGGATGAATTCTTTGATTAGATTGCCCAAGGCTGCACAATTTAGAAGTAAATGATGTGGGGGCAGCTAGATGGCGCAGTGGATAGAGCACCAGCCCTGCATTTAGGAGTTCCTGAGTTCAAATCCGGCCTCAGACACTTAACACTTACTAGCTGTGTGACCCTGGGCAAGTCACTTAACCCGAATTGCCCCACAAAAAAAAAAAAAAAGAAGTAAATGATGTAATCAAAGTTGCATTTTCCCCAAACCCCTCATTAGAATAGGTCCACCTTTCATTGTAATATTTATTCTTTCTCATTAATTATTAACCAATCAGAGTTGATTGTCACCCTCAGGAACACCCACTCTTCCAAGGGCATATAAACTGTGAGCCCACCCCCATTGGGGGAGAATGGGTCTTTGGCATTTGAGAAGGCCACTGATCTATCTTTTTGGCAATATACTAGCAATATTTTTTTTAACAAAAACAAATTCATTCAATAACTTCCTTTTTAAAAATTTTTTTGGGGAGGGACAGGGCAATGAGGATTAAGTGACTTGCCCAGGGTCACACAGCTAGTAAGTGTCAAGTGTCTGAGGTCTGATTTGAATTCAGTCATCCTGAATCTAGGGCCAGTGCTTCCTTCATCTACTGCACCACCTAGCTGCCCCTCACAGTATTAATAAAGTGATTAATTACACAGAAACTATGTCTGTCAGACTTTTTTTCCTTTTTCTTTTTTTGGTGGGACAAGGAGGGCTAAGTGACTTGCCCAGGGTCACACAGCTAGTAAGTATCAAGTGTCTGAGGCTGGATTTGAACTCAGTTTCTCCTGAATCCAGGGCCAGTGCTTTATCCACTGTGCCATCAAGCTGCCCTCTCTCAAACTTTTTAATGTCACCTTGTTCCATCCACCATGTTTCTTCCTTCGGGTTCCTGAATTTCTTCACATGACTCTATCTTGCAAATAAACGTTTCTACTGTGCCATCTCCCTTTTACCTTTCCTGGCCTTTTTGAATAAGAGTCCTGTGATTCCCTTGAAGTCAGATGACTACTTGAGTAGTTTCTTTAGTTTGCCTGCTTCACATCTGCATAAAGATACTTGAAGCCATGGCTTTTGCTGCTTCTTCTTGTTTGTGGATTTTACATTACATCCCGTAAATTTCTGGGTACCTGTTCTATTATTATTCTTTCTGTATAGCTACAACTATTCTCTATCGCATTAACATTACGGGAATGTATTTTCCCTAAGCTGTCAAATCAACAAGCATTTTTTAAGTGTTTACTAAGAGCCAGGCACTGTGCTAGGCATTGAGGATACAATTTTGTTGTTTAGTCATTTCAGTCATGTCCAACTCTTCATGACCCCGTTTTGGGAGTTTTCTTAACAGAGATACTAGAACAGTTTTCCATTTCCTTCTCTAGTTCATTTTACAAATGAGGAAACTGACACAAACAGGGTTAAGCAATTTGCCCAAGGGCACACAGATAGTAAGTGTCTGGACCAGATTTGAACTCAGGAAGATGAGTATTCCTGACTCCAGGCCCAGCATTCTATTTGCTATGCCATCTAACTGCCCTCAAGGTTACAAAGAAAGGGGAAAAAAAAATCGACCCTGCCCTCAAGGAGCTCATATTCTAATGAGGAAATCAACATGTAAATAAGTACCTACAAGACATATAGAAAGGAGATGAAAGGCAGGCACTAGCAGGACAGTGGACAGGCATCAGCAGCCTGGGGTTGCCAGGAAAGGCTCCTTACAAAACAAATTTGAACTAAATCTCCCTTTTTTTTTCTTTTTTTTTTGCAGGGCAATGAGGGTTAAGTGACTTGCCCAAGGTCACACAGCTAGTGTCAAGTATCTGAGGCTGGATTTGAACTCAGGTCCTCCTGACTCCAGGGCCAGTCCTCTCTCCTCTGCGCCACCTAGCTACCCCCGTATAAATATAGAAGGGATTTCAGAGGCTGTTTAACCCAACCCCCTATCTTACAGATGAGTTAACTGAGGCCCAAAAAGGTTAACAAACTTGCCCAATATTCTTACAGGTGGTCTGCATATGAACCCAGGTCCTCTGTCCACTAATTGTTTTTTTGTTTTTTGTTTTTACTGTGCCAAACTACCTAAGACCAAATGAATATCAGATGTCAAAGCATCATCTTAATGTCAATTTTTAAAATGCTTCCTTTTACAAGAAAGATATTATATTTTTCTTTTATTTTCTTACTTTTTTTTGCAGGGCAGTGAGGGTTAAGTGGCTTGTCCAGGGTCACACAGCCAAGTGTCTAAAGCCAGCTTTGAACTTAGGTCCTCCTGAATCCAGGGCCAGTGCTTTATCCACTGCACCACCTAGCTGCCCCCAAGAAAGAAATTATTTTGCACATCTTCATAGCTTCTGCCTCACTCTTTTGCAAAGCTTTCCAAACTTCTTCCTGGAACACTAATTTCCATTTTCAAATCTCTATCAGTGACAATCTCTCTTTTGGACTGTCAAAAGTAGAAAGAATATTGGAGGTTCAAGTAAAGAAAAGAGTTAACCAGTCTCAATATACATACAGGTTTGCTTTTTTTTTTTCTCTGGTATTGGGTCTCCTGGGTTTTTCATCCTCATTTCTCACTAGACTGCACAAGTGGTTAGGAAGTAGGTATTCTGACTGACACCCATTAATTTCTCATTATTCAGAAAGTAGGGAAATAAAGCAGCAAAGAAATCTGTCTGAATCCCTTATCAAGGTTGGCTAACTTGATTTAATGAGTATGAAAGAATAATATGGCAGTGCTTTGTTTTGTGGAATGAGAACGAGAACATTAGACAAGGTGCTTATGAATGCAGTAAAGAATATGACCACTAGTCACTTAATTGCTTAATTCCTTTTGGCACATATTAAGTACAAAAAGAAAAATTAATTGTAAGAACTGATGAATGGAACCCTTTAGTAATCTCAGCTAGAATAAGGAAAGATTTTCCATTGAAATCTCAGTCTTGATTTCCTAAACAGTTTTCTGTAATAACTGAGAGTTCCATTGCTATTCAGGACATATCTTTTAAAAAAAACCAAAACACTAGTGACTGTGGTTCCATGATTTTAGGGAACATTGACCAATCGGCCTATTTCATTTATGACTGTTTTTAACAAATGGTGGATATAGCTAGGGCAGCTAGGTGGCACAGTGGATAGAGTGTTGGGCCTGGAGTCAGGAACATTCATCTTCCAGAGTTCAAATCTAGCCTCAGATACTTAGTAGCTGTGTGACCATGGGGAAGTCACTTAACTCTGTTTGCTTCAGTTTCCTCATTTGTAATTGTTGTTTATCCTTCATTCTTTTTTTTCTATTTTCTTTTTTTCTTTTTGTAGGGCAATGAGGGTTAAGTGACTTGCCCAGGGTCACACAGCTAGTAAGTGTCAAGTGTCTGAGGCCAGATTTGAACTCAGGTTCTCCTGAATCCAGGGCCAGTGCTTTATCCACTGCCCCCTGTTTATCCTTCATTCTTGAAGGAGACCATGACATCGGGGTGATATGATTGCAGTTAATTGGAACAACTGAACAGCAACATATGAATTACAATCTGTGCTGTAAACAGGACAGTCTATTTTTTTTTTCATCAAAAATGAGACATTCTCAGAAAACCAAAGCCTGAATTCAGCCCTCTGCTGCCAGTTGTGGTGCTTTTTCCCAATTCACCATACTGCTTCTCCACATGAAAGTCTTGTTCAAAACAGTAGTATCATTCCTGGACTGTTTCCAAGTTTAGTTGTTGTTTGATAGTTTTAGTCTTTTCCAACTCTTTGTTAAACCCCATTTGGGCTTTTCTTGGCAAACATACTAGAGTGGTTTGCCATTTCCTTCTCAAACTCATTTTGCCAATGAGAAAATAGAAGCAAACAGGGTAAAGTGACTTGCCCAAGGTCACACAGTTAAGTAAGTATCTGAGGCCAGATTTGAACTCAGGAATAAGAAGGAGTCTTCGTGGCTCCAGGCCTGGCACTCTATCTACTGCCCCACATAACTGCCTCATTGTTAATCCCTAGAAGTCTTTATTTTTCAAAACATAATTTCTAGCACAAAGCCATTGAATGCATGGAAAGTTTTATCAAACATTAGATTTTCATTCATGGGGGCTCTGGGTGACCTTGGAGTACCAAGAATACATCTGGAGTCTAAAAAGTAGGACCTCAGATAAAATGGTATCTAAGTGAAATTCCTAACTATAGCATTTTAGAAGCCTTCTCTTGTTAATTGCTTTCCATGGATTTTCTAAAATATTTCATTCTTGAAACAAATAATTGGAGAACAAGCTTTCTTGGTTTATTAACAAATTTTACTTCACCCAGAAATTCTTTAGTATGAAAACTGGGGTAATTTCCACCATTTTGACTCCCAAATTCCCCAAACGTTCATGATTGCATAGTTTTTTTTTTCATATTTCATATATTTTTTCTAGGGTTACCCTAGATAAATCTTTCTGGGCTTCATCAAATTATATTTCAAATCCAGAAATGTTTGTTGACCAGAATAGTTTGGAAAATTCTAATTTAGATCTTAACCCTCTTGCAAGCAAGGGACTGACCCAAGTAATTTTTTTGATCATAGAAATGGAAGAGGTTTCAGAAGTCATCTACTCTCATTCCTATAGGGACAAGAACCCCCTCTCCAACATAAGTGGTGATCCAGCTTTTGCTGGGAGGGGAACAATCACTAACATTTGAACTTTCGTTGAATAATTCTTCTTCAGGGGTTGTTAATCTGGGTCTGTAATATGTTTTTGTTGTTTTCTTTTTAACTTTGATAATTGTATTTACTTTTAATTCTTTTTTTCTACTTATCTTTATAAGCATTTATTATCTCTTCCTCACATTGCCTCTCCAGTCAAACAACAACAAAAAAACAGAAAAATACATCCTTCCTAACATATATTCCTCTTCTAGCAAAACAAATTCCCATATTAGCCAAGTACAAAAATGCATGCTTCGTTATGAATTTTATTTCCATCGCTTCTCTGTCAGGAGGCAGGGAGTGGCTTGTTTTATCTTCGGTCATCTCTGGACTTAGGGTTCATTTTTTATTATTGTTATGTTAAGATGAGAGCTCCCTAGCTTGCTCAGGCTAGAAGTGAAGGTGTTACTGATAGGCCTGGTCTCATTCTGGTCAGCAAAAGGAGTTTTAAACAGCTCCATTTACCAGCTGACCTGGTATGACCCTCCTCAGGTAACCTCTACCACCCCACCCCCTCACCGTGTTAATGCCAAACTTATTGCAAACACCAGATCTGCTTAACTGGCCATAGCTCACAACTGCTGATTTCAGCCCCCTAGGAGTGGTGTTTACAGGTATGCATCACCACAGTCAGTTGGACTCATGGGTTACCTTTGTATTGGCCAGAGTCCTAAAGTCTTTAAAAATGTTTTGCTTTGTAATGTGTCATTGTATAAATTTTCATTAAGAACAGCTTAAGAGATTATTAGCTACTCCGCCTTAAGCAGAGAAAGAAAGAACTCCCACAGATGCCCAGATAATTGAAGTCCTCCATTATTAAACTCTTATCATGCCTCCATGTCAGGTTTATGATCTACTTCCTGAACTCCTCCTCTATTTCCATTTGCTGTCCATGTGCTTGTAGTATATCCCCATGAATGTGTCACTTCTGTTCTGGCATCTATTGATATTCATTCAAATGCTTTCCACCCTGCTCCTGCATCTTTGGTTTATATGAAAATGTTTAATGAATATATTTTCTTAATAGACAATGCTACCACATCCACCTTTTAAGTTATCTTGTTTCTTTTGAGTAAGGTAGCCCCTACACAGCCATGTTCCAATCTTGAGTATCATCTACTAAATGTCAGTGATGCCCCCAAAAGGTCAAATTTGCTTTAGCTTTAGGACCTCTAGTCAACTTTGCCTCATTTTGTGTGTGTGTGTGTGTTTTGGTTTTTGCAATTACATATAGATAATCCAAAACCATGGGTTTTGTTGCTGGATTTTGGGGGTTTGTTTGTTTTGGGGGGGGGTTTGGGTGGGGCAATGGGGGTTAAATGACTTGCCCAGGGTCACACAGCTAGTAACTGTCAAGGGCTGGAGTTGAACTCAGGTCCTCCTGAATCCAGGGCCAGTACTTTATCCACTGCACCACCTAGCTACCCCTGCTGTTGTATTTTTTTCTTGGATTTTATCTCCTAGATTTGGGGGCATCTTTACTGCTTTTCTTCTTTGGTATAAAATACCCCTCCAGTCTCTTTGCCAAGAGAACCCCATGGACAGGATGGCATGTGGGGTCACAAAGAGTCAGACATGACTGAACAACAAAGATACTCTCTGTGGCTGTTGTTTGTCCTTCATTCATGAAGAGGACCATGGCATGGGGTGGGGTGATGTCATGACTTGCAGTGAATTGTATTTCAGTGAGGCAGGGCTGTGAAAGGTCACCAGCCTCACTCTGCTGCACAGTGGACTTAGGTATAGAGTTAATTTTCTAATTCTGCCTTCATTTTCACTTGCAAAGTCCAAGATTTGCAAGGCTCGAGGCAAAACATTTTTAAACTTTTTAGGTTGAATTTGCAACTGGCCAGAAATGTATTATTGTATATTTTAAGCTGTAGTCCGGAACTCTTAAGTCTCATTCTTAGCTCTCCTGTTTTAAAGCAGTTCCTCACTTGTCTGCCTTTCTTTTGAGAATCCCTGGTCTTCATTTGACAACAGTAACAATCACACCCCCTAAAGTCTTTGGCGGGGTTTGTACAAGATTTTGTAATCTTCAGAAGTGTTTTCAAGATTGCTTTTGATAGTATTCATGATTCTTCTAATGCTGTCAAAATTATTGTTATGGTAGGAAATATGGAGTTCTTTAGCATTGGCTTTGTCTGTACCACAAATTTGCCACAGGGGTTTATTCAGCTGATGAATGATTACATTCAGTTGGTTATGTTTTGCAAAAGCTACAATCGCATAGTTCCCAACAAAAGTACTAGCTTTTTTCAAATCAGCAACATATTTTTCAAAGGGAATATCATTTTGTGTAAAAGGCTCAAAGTCTTTTTTATGACTGAGCATATAAATTTAGCAGTTTCTTGTCTGTGTTTGATATGGTTTTTCGAATGCCCTTCTAACTGGTCTCTGAGGGTTCTAAAAAGACTATTTCCATCTCCTGATACTTTACGGAGTTTGAGTCCCAGGGTTTGCAATTGAGTGATAAGGTTTGCAAATTTGAACTGTCAATATATTACCTCTAGGCTCCATTTGGTTTCTTTGTGCTTTAGCAGCTGGTTGATTTTTATCTGAAATTTCTTTACCTACAGGTGGGTACAAGCTTTACGTGGGAACAATGAATCCAAGATTCTTTTTCTCCAATTTTAATAGCAGTAGGAGTTGTCAATAATACCTGAAAAGGTCCCTCCCAAGAGTGCTGGGTCCCCCTGGTCTGCTGAAAATTCTTAATATATACATTGTCTCCAGGACTTAAATCATGCAAGGAAAAATCTAAAGGACCTGCTTATACAGCGATTCCTGCCTCATGGAGTTCATGTAGCCTAGTTAGTAATTCCTGCATATAGGAAGCAACAGAAGTATCACCTCCCACCAGTGATGTATAAACTGGGGGAAAGTTTTAGCTTGGATAGGAGGGTAACCAAAAAGCATCTCAAAAAGTGATGTATGGAGTTCTCCTATTGGCCTACTGCATAGATAGAATAATGCCAAGGGTAGAACATCAGGCCATTTTAAATGGGTTTCAGTACATAATTTGCCAATCATGCTCTTAAGCTCTTTATTCATACATTCAACTTGGCCTGAGATTTGAGGGTGATAAGGGGTAGGAAATCTAGGAGTTACTCCAAAGAAAGAATAAATCTGGGAGAGAATTGAATCTGTAAAATGTGTACCTCTATCAGAATCAATGCATGCTGGTGGCCCAAAGTAGGGGACAAAGAAGGAGAGCTTTGGCCACAAAAGCAGCAGTTTCTTGTGGGGCAGGAAAAGCCTCCACCCATCGAGTGAGCTGGTCAACAATGACAAGGCAAAACTTATAACATCCTGCTTTAGGCATAGAAATAAAATCAATTTGTAGATGTTCAAAAGGTGTATATGCCAAAGGGTGCCCTCCATATGTTTTAGCACGGAAGGCATGTTGATTGTAAGACTGACGTGTGGAGCAACCCGAGCAGATTCGAGATGCTGTGTTAGTTATACCTGGTGCTAACCAGGTCCTTCTAACTGAGTGCACAATGCCTTGTGTGCCAAAATGGCCTTTCTTGTGAATAGAGAGGCATACCTGGTGATAGAATTTCTGGGGGAGAAGCAGATTTCCCTCCAAAGACATCCAGACTCCATTGATCTGTTTAGCCTTGAATCTCTTTTTCCACTTTTCTACTTCAGAATCATCATAAGTTAGGTGGAGAGAAACATCCTCAGAAGGTGAGAGGTTAAATACATGTTCAAGGACTTATAAAGCAGTGAGCTTATTAGCTGCTGAATCAGCTTATGTGTTCTCCTTTGAGACAGGATCATTATTCCCTGTGTGGTCAGGGCAATGTACAATGGCTAGAGCAGAGGGAAGTTTCAGGGGAGATAGGAGGTCCTTGATAAGGTCTCTGTTAGCAATAGCTTTGCCTGAGGATGTTAGAAAGCCTCTCTGCAACCATAGCATTCCTACAGTATGGCAGACACTAAATGCACATCTGGAGTCAGTATAAATGGTAGCATTCTTCTCTTTGGCTGTTAAAGGCTTGTGTGAAAGCCACAAGTTCAGCAGCTTGTGTACTAAAATGGGAAGGCAGAGAGGCTGCCCAAATAGTATCATAGTCAGAGACTATAGCAGCACCTGTCTGTTGGATTCCCTCTTTCATAAAAGAGGATCCATCACTATAGAGGACAATATCAAGGTTCTCTAAAGGTGTATGCAAAAGATCATCATGGGGTTTCTCAGCTATATCAACTAAAGAGGCACAATCATGCAAAGGCTCCCCTAAAAGTGGTAAGTTAGGGAGCAGTGTTGCTGGGTTAAGGATTGTACAGCGTTTTAAAGTGATATTCTCATTACCTAACAGGGTTACTTCATACTTAGCCAGCCTTTGATCTGAAAAGGCTTGTGTTCTATGGTGTAGTAAGAGGGCCTCTATTTCATGAGGGCATTGTATTGTAAGAGGATTACCTAAAACCAAATCAGATACTTTTTCCACTAGAATAGCTGTTGCAGCCACTGCCCTCAGAGTGGGGCTCCTGTAGCCACCGTGTCGAGTTGGGCTGAATAGTAGACTATAGGGCATTGGGCAGGCCCCAGTGATTGAGTCGGGACTCCAGAAGCCACCCTTCTCTGCTTATGTACAAAGAGAGTGAAGGGATTACTGTAATCTGGGAGGCCTAGAGCGGATGCTGATGATAAGGCCTGCTTCAATTCTTTTAGAGCTTAGAGATGTTGGGGTTCTAGCTGCAAAGGCTCTGGAACATTATTTTTTGTTAAAGATATCAGGGATTTAGTGAACTCCCTGAAAGACGGGATCTACTATCTACAGAACCCCATAGCCCCCCAAATGGCTCTTAACTGCTTCTTAGTAGTGGGAGAAGAAAGTTGTTTAATAGCCTGGACTTGATTAGGAGAGACAGAGCAAGTTCCAGCAGCCAGAATGAAGCCCAAATATTCTACCTGAGGTAAGCACCATTGTACCTTTGACTTAGAGACCTTGTGGCCTCTCTTGTGTAGTTCTAATAATGAATGGCAGCTGTCTTGCTGACAGATTTCAGCATTAGAGAAGGCTAAAAGTAAATTATCAACATACTGTACTAAAGTGGAGCCTTTAAAAACAATGGAGACCAGATCCTGCTGTAAAATTTGAGAAAATAATGTAGGACTGTCTACAAATCCCTGTGAGAGTCTAGTCCAGGTTCACTGTGTATTTTTCCAAGTAAAGGCAAATAAATACTGGAAGTCCTCATGTACTGGTATAGATAAAAAGGCAGAGCAAAGGTCTACCACTGTGAAGCATGTAGCCTCATATGGGATTGAAGAAACTATGATGACAGGATTAGGTACTATGGCATGTCTAGGTATAACATAAGAGTTATTTGCTCTAAGATCCTGTACAAAATGATAAACAAGTTTGCCATCTGGCCCAGGTTTGGGTTTTTTAACTGGCAAAATGGGAGTTTTACATGGAGAATGATGGCATGGAACAATAATACCCTGGCTTTTCAGTGCCTCAATTATAGGGGTGATTCCTTCTATGGCTTCTTTAGATAATGGATACTGTAGAATGGATGGAGGTGGTCCCCCTTTAACTTTAAAAGTAACCGGCATAGCAAATTTAAGGAGCCCCACATCAGAAGAGGATGAGGCCCATAGGGACTCAAGAACGTTAGAGGGAATTTTGGATATATCCCCTACTGTTCCTTGAGTGTCTGTAATCAAAATTGGTAAAAATGAACAGTATCCTCTGGCAATTGTAGGGAGCACAAGATACCATTGCTCTAAGTTTATAAAGGAGATCACGATGTAATAGATTTATAGGGACATCAGGCATAAGTAAAAATGAATGTTCTACTGTTAAAGGCCCCATAGATACCATGCAAGGGGTTAATTTTGCCACTCTTTGGCCTTTTCCTGAAATTCCTATCACATTTAAAGACCCAATAGCATTGTATCCAGGGTCTGGTTTACTCACTAAGACTGATTTAGAGGCTCCTGTGTCTAATAAACAATCATAATGTGTCCCCAACTTTGAGGGTCACATGGGGTTCGTTACTCTGGGGAGGTAAATGGATTGTTATAAGAGGGTTAATATATTCAGGGTCTGGAAAAATAAAACTTTCAGTGTCTCTTTTCCATTCCTCCCCTTTGCACTGTCATTCTTGTGTCTCCCTCTGAGGGATTCTATAATTACCCTGATTCTGATTCTGTCTTTCTGTACCTTACTTATAAAGTCTACGATTATTCTGATTCTGTTTGTAATAGGGCCTATAATTACCTTGGTTGTTTCCTTTCTGGTAAAAGTTTCCATAATTATTCCTATTTCCCCTGAAAAAAATCTTCAAGGCTCTCAGTCACTTCCTACTTAAGTTTTTGTTCTTTAGTTCTACATTCTCTCAACAAAGTGTCCTTGTTTTTCACAGTAATAGCACACCTTAGAGGTTTTGTGCTGATCTTTAGATGCCTGACCTGAAAGTGTTGGTGCCAGAATGCTCTGTTTAGCTCTATTTTCCTCATTCGTCTCAAAGATATATGTGGCTGCTTCTTTAATCTTGTCTACAGTCATATCTTTTCATTCTGGACACTGTGTTATAAAATATTTGTGGATTTCTGGCAAGGATTGGTGGACGAATGTAATGATATGAGTCCTTGGAATCTAGTGGGTCTAGCCTTGTAAATTGCCTAGCAGCTTTACAAAGTCTATCATGATATCTATTATGTTGTTCATTAGGCTCCTGAATGATTTTTAAGAATTTCTGCCAGTTTTCAGATTTTTTAGAACAAGATTCCATTCCCTTCAGTGTTTCCCTAGCATCTTTTAATTCTTGGAATTGCTATGCATCATTATAGTTCCAATTTTGTTCCTGGAGAGGCCATTCTGTTATAGCTTGGCCTGAGGCAACTAAGGAATTTCCTACTGTAACAATATCTAAAATCTTACTCAGGGATAATATAATTTCCATAAGATAAGTGACATCGGCCCAGGTGGGTTGATATGTATTAAATATAGACCTTAACTATGAAATACTGACTTCAGATTTTGATCAAATCTAGGGATAATTTTCTTCCATGCACTCAAATCTTTTGGGCTAAATGGAGTATATTTTCCAAGCTGCACTGCTGTTCCTCTGTGGGTATGTTCTATAGCATCCTGCAGGGAAAACAATTTCTGCTGATCTGATTCTAAGGATAGGTCTAGATATGTTTCTAAACTCAGGTCATCTCTAGTAGAGAGAGCTGTCTTAGCTTCTCTCTGAACACGTGACCTACTATGATCACACTCTTTTCTCTCTTTCCAGGTTTTTATGAGAAAATGCCACATTACAATAGTGATAATAGAGAGAATAAAATTTACAGTCACCAGAGCTATGATTATACTGCCATAGTAAGGTTCAAATTTAGTTATAGTGCTTCCAGTAATATTAAACATGTGCTCATTGAGGGGGAACAGGCTCTCCCACTCCATTATTACAAAGGTTTCATACTATATAGATGAGGAGAAAACCCGTAAGACTATGAATAAATACTGAGTAGGTCATCTGTTTGAACTGGAACATTATGTCGTCCCAAAATACTCCAATGAGAAAAGGCATTAGGTAAGAAAAATATTCAATCATGGTGCAGTTTAAAATGGACTGGCTTTTCTCTAACCAGCAAGATAAGTGCTAATACTTGAAGTAAGGCTTTCGGAGGCTTTTTAAAAGTAAGGGAGATTGGCTAAATAAGAGAGGCAGTGGTGGGGTTAAAGAGATCCATCAGGTTCATTAACTCCTAGCTGGCTCACCATCTGTTAGGGCCAAATTTAGTATGGGGAGAGTTAATTGGGTGGCTTGCTATAATATTGGGGTTCAGAAAATAATGAGAGACCTCTAGGTCCAGAGTTTCCTCTCTTCCAAACTGCCTTTTTTTAGTTATTTCACTAAGATTAATAAGAAAGGAAATTAACAGCCTCTTTTCCACAAAAAAAAAATCAGGTTTTATTAATGGGAACAAATTAAAACACAAGTGAAGTTAATAGGGCCAGGGACAATGAGAAAGGGCATAGAGAAAGGGAAAAATATGACCCACAAAAACTGACTCAAACCCTAAACTTGCTTCCAGCTCAGCTGGCTTAAAGAGCCAGCCTCGCTTCAAAGGCAAAAACTCACCACCACCTGGAATCTGTAGTTCCAAGGAGAATCAGCTGTGCAGTGTCTCCTGGTTTGGTCCAAAGGTCAACCAGCTCCTCTCTCTCCCTACCTTTTTTCCCCTCTTCCTCCCAGAGTTTTCTCTTCTCCTTCCTGCCTCTCCCACAGGAAGGGAGGGTCTTAGCCATGCTGAGTCTCTATTATAATTTGGTCAGGCCCATGTGGTCGTGGGGGAACTCCTAGGTGGGACTTAGGTACTTCATCGGATACTTTGACTCAATTAGTGTTCCTTGTGTTATTCAGTCCCACCTTATATACATGACAAATCTGATCAAAGTTCCTTTTGTTTGTTCTATAATCTCTTCAAGTACACACCCATCTTCTCTTAGGCTTTTCAATATTATATCTGTTAAGTCTAACCATAATGAAGCAAAGATTGGGTCTGTAGGGACCAACTTTTAATTGGGGAGTGTTAGCTAGGTGGCTCGCCGCAATATTGGGGCAAGGAAGGAGACCAACAGCCTCCCTCAAAACAGAGCAGGATTTATTTTAATAAGAAAAAACTTAAAAAAACACAAACAGAATCAGTAGGATCAAGGGAAAAGAAATAAAATGGGGAAAGGGAAATTATACAACCTGAACAACACCACCACCCAGGAATCAGCTGAGAACACACAGCAGCATCCTGTCGCCTTCCAACTTCAAGCTAGAATGGCCAAAAACCTCTCTTCTTCCCAGCAGACCCCAGGCTGACCACACACACACAGCCCCAAGCCAATTGGCTGGCCATTCTGACAGTCAAATGACTGCCCTCACGGGGCTTCCAATCATAATTTTGCCAGGCCCATGTAGGCATCGGCGAGGGGTGATGATGTGAGGTGCCAGCGCCATGGTGATGGCTACAACCAGTGAGTGGAGCACCATGAGGTTTGCGGAGCCCCAGACCAGTGTGCGAGACGAGATTTGTGTTTTTTTTTTAATTCTAACCAGAAGATGAGGTCATAAAAACCTCAAATAACAATTAATTCTTTACAGGTCATAGAAACCCAAATCACAATTAATTCCTTACAGTGCCCATGTGAATCATGAGAAATGGGCAATAGTCAACTGGTTTGATCAGTTGAGCAGGTTCTCTGACATTCATTGGGTATGCAATGTTTTCCTCTGGGAAAACAGCACATTTTTCTTTCCTTCCCATCAGATCAAGAAATGGCTACCTCATTATCCTTCCTCAGAGAGCCACCAGCCACCACTATTTATCTTGTCTTCTTCTGACTCTTTTTGAGTGACCTTATTCTTGGAAGTACCTGTGTGTCCATAGTATTATTTCCTACGGGACAAGCAACTGCTTCTTCCCTTTCTTCTCCTTTTTCTTCTTTGTTTTGACATTGAAGCATTTTTCTTTGCTTTTCTTTTTAAAAGAAATATGTCATTCTCCCTGATAACCTGGAGAATGAAGAATCTTTCCTCAAAACTCTCAACCTTCCTTTCCTGGAAGGACAAGTTTTCAGGTAGCTCCCCTGGAGAATTACTTTGGCAAACTCTTTGTGGGATCCTTCAATTCCACTATTCACTTGGCTTCTCAAGTTATCATTCTTCACACCTCTTTAGGTATTCCCAGTTTCCTTTGTCTTGCCTAGATTGTTTTGTTCTCAAAGTAGTACTAATGAAACCTCATTCATTCCTCTCCTGGCTGCCTCACTCCACTCCTGGACTTTACACATTGGAAGTACTCTCTTTCCCTGTGGCCTCTCCCTCTGATTGGCTGGTTCCTCCCAAAACATTCATTTTAAGGATCCTGGTCCAGGCCAACCATGTTCATTTGATCTTCCTTTTTTGTCATCTTCCTCCATCAGATATAAGGGAGGAAGACATTGAGGATTCAACTGTCATTCTTTCATCTTGCATTTGTATTCCTAGTGCTTAGCCCAGTGCCTGGCACATAGAAACCACTGACTAAATGCTTATTTGACTTGTTGAGATCACTTAATGGTTAGACCTTGTCTGACCTTGCTTTATCAACTACCGTCTCCTCCTCTTCATCTAGTCTTTTTCATCCTTCTACTTTGAGTAAAAGCTTGAGTTCTTATCTTTCTGATCTTCCCCCCCAGTCTTTCATCTTCTCATCAGATGCTCCTTCTGCTTGACTTCTATTCAAGAGAATTCTTGAAAAATCTACAAGTAAAACAGAAGTATGCCTTCAGTGCCTCAAATATCTGTAATTTTGTCACTGCATGTGCTCTCTACCCAACACTGATAACAATTTCACTATAACAGATACCTGATGTGCCCCTCCAAAAAATAACTGCTTGACAAACAGGCATACAGCCCACCCACAGGACTTCTAGTCAGAGTTTTCCCAGCTTAGTAGACCCATGTTGACCAGGATGACTTTCAAAAATAAAACCAAAGCTATCTCTGTGTCAAAGTGAGGAGAATTTCAATTAGAGGAGAACAAAGTGCAAAACATTTAAAATAAAAGTTTTCTGGGGCGGCTAGGTGGCACAGTGGATAGAGCACTGGCCCTGGAGTCAGGAGTACCTGAGTTCAAATCCAGCCTCAGACATTTGATACTTACTAGCTGTGTGACCCTGGGAAAGTCACTTAACCCCAATTGCCTCACAAAAAACCCCAAAACAAAAAATACAAGTTTTCTTCCCCAAAATCTCAATAAGTCCTGAAGAAATCTGGACCATAATTTGTGACAAATTCACAGATGATCCAAAAAATGATAAATGACCACTATGCTCTGCCATGGATAGTTCTGAAACTATCTGCCTTCCTTTTGATTATTAAGCATAAATATCTTAAATATAGAATAAACTACAAACTGGCCTAGAGAGGGTGCAAAGTGTCATTATGAGTTTGCTACTTTACCATTCACCCATCACCAATAAGATAAGCACTTTTCAAGAGATTTTCCATCAGCACGAGGAGTCATCCACATTCTTTCTTGTGACCACTCACTACAGCCAAGAGTGTAGGCAGCCTGTGACTAATGAACAGGTGCTTTAGTCTCTGTAAGCCTTGTGGGGCTTGAACCCATGACCTTGGAATCTTTAGCACCAGCTGATTTAACCAGCCCATAATAGAAGTGGATTTATTTTTATTATAGACATTAAGCTAATTTAGTGTAGTAGCTTTAGAAGAATAAAAAAAAATCACAAGCCCCCAAGAACAAAGGCACCTTCTCTTTAGAGTTATGTCCCCTTCAGAATTGATGGGAATTCTTTTTGAAAATGTCAGTCCTGGACTGAAAAGACACAGTTCATTTAATGTTGTCCAATTCAAGGGCAAATCTGGTGGGTAGAAGTGTGCACTGGAACCACAAACATTTGAGTCTTAAATTTAAAAGCACCCAAGAAGTCATTTGATGATTGAGCACTTTCCAGTGGAAACAGAGCAGAGGGTAGTTTGTGTTGCTCTGAAAGTATTATAATTGAAGGCCTAGATGAAGACGTGTCTGACCCAATTAATGGTATGAATGGTTCTCTAAAAATTGTCTTTGGAGTATGCAACAGGTTTCTTTGACTCTCTTCTCTAAGTAGAAAGATTTAAGGATGCTTTAAGAGTCATTTGGAGCCAAATAAAGTGAGGTTTTGAACAGTGTCATCCCCCTCTGATTTAGGAATGAAGAATGACCCTGTAGTAATGAGAACCATTTTCATAAGTGAGTGTGCACACTCACTCAGATACATGACCCAAGTCTGACTCTGAAGGAAGTTCCCAAAATGAAAGTGGAGTTCCCAAAATGTTTTAAGCAAGGTAACATGACTAAAATAGAAGGCTAAAACCTTTTAAGTTGAATATTTTTGAAGGGGAACAGCACTTATTTGGGTGTCTAAGTTCTGATGTGTTTATTTTTTAAAATTAGCCTTATTTCTTTATCTTGTAAATGAGGAAGAAGGTGAAATTAAGGGCAATTCTGATGTGGCTAAGCAAATTTTGACTAACAAAGCCTATAAGATAAAACATAAAATACAGGTGTTCTAACAATCAGGAAATAATTAACGCAGGCAGAAGGGCCTGCTAATTAAAAGTAGGTCAGAGAATACTTGGGGGGGGGGGAAATAGAATATGTATTAACCAGATGATCCTGATGACAAGCATCTTTATTAAAGGAAATTGAAGTAAACAGTATCTTAATTAAATTTTGAAATATAATAAAATAAAGAGTTGTTGCAAATGTCAGTGAGAAAAGGGAGGCAAGACAATGGATTTTGACATAGATTGTAAGCAGTTGAGATTAGAAATAACACAACAGAAAGAGCTGGGAAGAAGTATAAGTATTCAGAGTGATTCAATGGATAAGGTGATGTGTGAAAATTCTAGTCTCTAGTTTTATAGGTCAATTGTTGTCAAAAAGTAGCTCTTCCCAAATTAGGTGGGACTCATTGGCACATTTCCAAACTTAGAATTTACTTCAGCAATGATACTGTGATTATAAGACAACTAAAATAGAAAAAAAAATCATGTTTAACTGGAAAAAATGTTTTAAAATGGGCATGTAAACACCTCAAGGCAGAAACTATTTTGTTTTATCATTTTTATTTTTATTTCATTTTTACTTTCATTTATATTGATTTTCATTCACTTTCATTTCAGCCCAGTGCCTTGAATGTGATAGGCACTTAACAAGTCCTTAATTGAATTAAATTGCATTCTAGATTATGTAAACATCAAGTAAATACTTTTAATTACATAGCACATGACATGAAAATATGATAAAGTATGCGTCGAAGTGAGCCACAATATTAAATATGGCCAATGTATCTCTGTACATAATTCCAAAAATGAGGAGTGATCAATATTATCCAGCAATTTGACCTCTTTGTAAGATAAAAAAGAAACACTGAGAAAATTCATTAAAATTCTCCCAGAAAGAATAAGCCTGGAGAAAAATCTGTTGTTCAGTCTGAACTAAAATGTAGAATCATCCAAGCTAGGCACTCACCCATCTGAAGAGCAGGTACTCTACAGTTTAGCCAAAAGGTCCTTCTTGTTGTCTCCTCCCACATGACACTCCTTCCCTCCCTGGGCCTGTCTCCCAGGTCTGTGATACACTCCCTCTTTACTGCCATCTCATAGGATCTTTGGGTTCCTTCACAACCCAACTCAAGCAGCATCAAGACTTTCCTGATCCCTGTGGCTACAAGGACTTTCCTCAGTCATCTTTTATTTCTAGATTTACGTCACATATATCATGAAGATGATTATGTGTGACAGTAGCAATTGAGATGATACCAATAATGCAGTTTTAAGCTAATCCTAACCTAAGATTTTTGGAATACCCTGTATGTAGAGAGTACTATATAAATGTTAGCTACTGTTTTTTATTATTATTCGATGTTATCTCCCCAATAGAATGTAAACTCTTTGAGGCATTGTTAACCTGTAAATTGAGGAAACAATCGATATAGGAGAAAATAAAGTCTTTAATCAGGGCAGAGGAACTCTAGCTCGGAACTCACAAAGGAAGAAGCTAGGAATACCCAAAGATGGAAACCAAGGACAGGGTTTTTATGGGGCAACAGAACAAAAGGGAACCAAAAGACTGCTCCAGAGTCACATACAGAAACTACTTAACTACTTAATGTAGATGGACCTTTGGCAAAAGAAACTACAGAACTGCTCCTGAATTAAGTATAGACGGCTACATAGGGGGCAGCTAGGGGGCACAGTGGGTAAAGCACTGGCCCTGGATTCAGGAGAACCTGAGTTCAAATCCAGTTTCAGACACTTGACACTACCTTTGTGACCCTGGGCAAGTCACTTAATCCTCATTTCCCTGCAAAAAAAAAAAAGTATAAATGCTACTTAACTCTAAATAGAAGCTATCTCATGTAGGTGGACCCTTTTACATAATAACATAAAGTCCAAGGAGTAAGGTGGGGGAAGGTCCATAAGTCAGTCAAGAATCTGGAATTGACAAAGACTGATTAGCCCCAGGAAATTCACCTGCCTAGGTAGGGGATCAGTCAGTTCTCAGTAAATTTGTAGTTATCAGCATATACTCTTTCCTCTTGTCTTCATGTCCCCCAACATCTAGCACATATCAAAAGAGCTTAGTAAATAGTTGTTTATTGACTCTGAAGTTATACCAGTGGCCAAGCCAGGATTGGAACCCTGGTCCTCCCGACTCCAAATCCAGCATTCTTTCCACTATATCACAACTGCCACTTTTGTGTTTATAGGTAAGTTTCCTGTGCATCACCACTGGGCTTTTTAATTGGTTCTCATTTTCATTCTCATCAGAATCGTTTTGGCTTATGTCTTCAGAATTTCATCTTGAGAATTTGCCTTTTGAAATATTAGGCCATTAGGGGGCGGCTAGGTGGTGCAGTGAATAAAGTACCAGCCCTGGATTCAGGAGGACCTGAGTTCAAATCCGGTCTCAGACACTTGACACTTAGTAGCTGTGTGACCCTGGGCAAGTCACTTAACCCCCATTGCCGAGCCCCCCCCCCAAAAAAAAAAGAAATATTAGGCCATTAGATTCTATCCATACTTTCTCTGAACCATTTCAGATTCCCCTTTCTCCTTTCTCTAAAACAAAGTTTCTTAACTATGGGTCTCCACCCCATATGGGGTTGCATATTTGAATATGGGGGTCACAAAAAATTTGGCCACAATAAAAGGTTATATATATCTTTTTTATGTACCTCTGTAACTGGGGTCGCATAAAAATTTCCCAGGCAAAAAGAGGTCTGGAGTGGAAAAAGTTTAAGAAGCCCTGTTCTAAAACACACTCGGTGATACAGTGGTCACTTATGTCCCTGTCCCACCCCACCCCCATGGCCCATCCAAGGTTCATGTCATTTCTGCTTAACAGCAATTTCCTCCTTATAGATCAGAAATGGGTTGTGACTTGCAGTTCCTCTTAGTGCTTCTTCAGCCCTTTGAACTCTGAAATTTTCACTGAGGCAAATCATAAATTTCTTTAGCTTTCTGCTTTGGGGAGAAGAAAGAGGCCAAACAGATGTTAAGATAGTTATAATCTCTCAATTACAATATCATCATTTTGTTTTGTACTTGCACTATGTTTCATAAACTCATCTAGTTGTTCCTTCTATCCAGGTGGGTGGTCTGTAGTACACAACTGAGTGGTGGGGGTGGAAGTAGCAGGAGAAATCACTTCAGTTTCTACCTCTTTTGATTTTGACTCAAATGTTCTCCAACAGGGTTTTTCCTTCCTCATTCTGGATTTCCTTGAATTATTGTTTTTGGGGGGCAGCTAGGTGGTGCAGTGGATAGAGCACTGGCCCTGGATTCAGGAGGACCTGAGTTCACATCTGACCTCAGACACTTTACACACTTACTAGCTGTGTGACCCTGGGCAAGTCACTAAACCCCAATTGCCTCACAAAAAAAATAAAAAAAGAATTATTGGTTTTGGGGGTGTTTTGCCACCATTTCTAGAGAGACTTTTTTTTTTTTTGGCAGGGCAATGGGGGTTAAGTGACTTCCCCAGGGTCACACAGCTGGTAAGTGTCAAGTGTCTGAGGCCGGATTTGAACTCAGGCAATGGGCCAGTGCTTTATCCACTGCGCCACCTAGCTGCCCCCTAGAGAGACTTTTAAAATTAAATTTCTGTTTTATTGTTAACTTTTTTTTTTTTTTAGTGAGGCAATTGGGGTTAAGTGACTTGCCCAGGGTCACACAGCTAGTAAGTGTTAAGTGTCTGAAGCCGGATTCGAACTCAGGTACTTCTGACTCCAGGGCCGGTGCTCTATTCACTGCGACACCTAGCTGCCCCTGTTAACATTTTTAGTATAAAATCATAATCTACCTTCCTATTGTCTATTATGCTCCTTTTAATTGAGGAAGAGTAGACATATCTGGAGCCAAATCATAGTCATGAGTCCTACCCTATTTCACTTGTGGTAATATAAGCTCAAAAGCTTCTCTTTGCATTAGGATTTCTAGTTCACCTTGTTTGCTAACCATACTTTGTCCATTTGCACATAGTCTACCAAGGGTGTGGGCCTTATTGTTCTCTCTCTCTCTTTGTGATTATTGATTCCTATGACTTACTGGTCCAGTTATTCTTCCTCCTGGTTTGTAGCTGCTACTTTTGTCATATCTAAATTCTTATTTCCTCTTGGTCATCTAAATTTAGAGGAAACACACAGTGGACAGAGAGGTGTCTAGCCTCTCTTAGAGCCAGGAAGAACTGTATTTGACACATGCTGACCATGTGGCCTTTGACAGGTCATTGAACTCCTCAGTGCTCTAAACAATAGAAAACTCTGTGAGAAGACTGTGAGTTGCAGAGAGTCTGCTGACCTGAACTGGCAGTAAAAGCCATTCAACTGATTCTCCTAAAGCGCACATCTGCCCCTGTTGCCTCTGGGAGCAAAAACAAAATCTGGCATCTCTTTAGCATCCCAGATTCTTCATACCCTAAGCTCTTCCCACCTTTCCAGTCTCCTTACAACCCAGTAAGGTGTGCCTAGCACATCCTCTTCAGTCCTGTGACATGGGGCCTCTGACTTTTCCATGAATAAGTCACAGCACTTCTCTTGGCTCTGGGCATTTTCTCTAGCTATTCCCAATACCTGGAATGCTCTCTTTCCTCTATTCCCACTATGGCCTCCTTGACTTCCTTTAAGTCCCAACTAAAATCCCAGCTTTTATTGGAAGCTTTCCCCAGGCCCTCTCAATTCTATTGCCTTTCATCTTGTAATCATTTCCTATTTACCCTGTATATAATTTGCTTTATATATATTTGTTTGCATGCTGTCTCCCCCATTAGATCGTAAACTCCTTGAGGGCACTGACTGGTTTTTTGCCTATTTTTGTATCCTCAAAATTTAGCACCGTTCTTGGCACACTGTAGGCACTTGATACTGATTGATATGATAGAATCTACTTATCTAATGAGATGTCCATACCTCATTTCACTTTCCCACTGCTATCCAAAACCTTCCCTCTATTTTCCTGTGAGCCCTGAAGGCTTTCAAGTATAAGAGTGATAGGATCACAGCATTGCATGAGAAAGATTACCCAACAAGTATCTCATTGATGGATTGGAGAGAGGATAGAATGAAATGAGGAAGACCACATGAAAGATTAATACAACCTAGAGGTAATGAAGACCTGAAGTAGGATGGTTGCAGGTTTGGCATAGAAAGGAAGGAATGGAAGTGAGAGATATTGTGGAGGTAGAATCGACAGAAGGTGACAACATAAGGAGAAAGAAGAATCAGATATGATACCGAGCTTTCAGACCTGTTTGACGTAGGAAACTGTAGGGTGGTCAATAGAAATAGAGATGTTAAAAGGAGGTGGAGGTTTGGGGCAGAAGGTGATGAATTTAGTTTTGAGGATATTTACCTTGAGCATTCAGCAAGACCTCCAGGTGGAAATATCCAATAGTTAGAGCTATGGGCCTAGAGCTCCAGAAAGAGAATGGAAATGGAAATAGACATTTATGAGCCATCTACATAATGTTGCTCATTGAAATCTTAGGAATAGATGGAATGGCTAAGGTAGACAGTGTAAAGAGAGAAAAAAGCAAAGCCATGACCTTGGGGGACATCCATGTTTTAAGAGTGGAAGAAAGATGAGCCTGCAAAAAAGAAAAAGTGCAATCAAAAAAAGAGTAGGAGAACATGGAGTCATGAAATCAAGAAGAGAAAGACTATCAAGAGAAGATGTAAAAATGATAAAAGTATAAAGTGTGGTTGTGACCTGTTCAAGTCACATGACTCACTACAGGTATCCTTGCACTAGATGGGAACACAAATGAATATTTGTTGAACGGCAGGGGGGAAACAATCTATAACAAATTCCCTTTTCCCATTAACTACATGTTGAAAGGAGAGCCATGGTGGTCAAGCACAGTCCACAAGCAGCATTAAGCGAATAAGAAGGTAAAACAAGAGAAACTAGGCAGTAGCAAGTCCAAGCCCATCTGTTGGGGGTGGGTGGAGAAAGGGACAGGAATCAGGACAGGAAAAAAAAAATCAGTAGGCAGCAACATTAAAATTTAAGACTGGAGAGTCCCTAAATTCCATAACTACAAATGTGAAAGTACTCTATCACTGAATACATGATTCCATAAAGTTGACATTCTTATATAGGAAACGTGTAGAAAAGAGAGAATCAGACCTCAAGAAGTTTGTAGTCCAATTGATCTACGTTATCTTAACCTGCAGGTTAGGATGGACCAACAGAGATACAGATACTATTGTTTACAAAAGGTATGCTATCTTTATACACCTGGGTCCTGTGACCTTTTCCTGGGTGCTGCATGGCATCGGGAAAGAATGAATGCACCTGTGTGAAGGGAATTGCTTGTTCCCCCTCACTGATTGATAATTAGGTTGAGGGAGCCAGCTTTAGGGAAAACCCTGAGGTTTGTATCTATTCAGTATTCCTTTAGATTTTAGTTGAAATCTCCTCTCCCACTGCCTCAACTCTAGGTTTGCCACGTTGTTGAGCCTTCACAAATATACACCCTGCTGAAAGTCACCTTGGTTACCCTAGCTACTCCATCGCTTTTTATCTACCAGGCCAACAGTGCTCAGATCAAATTTAGCTATTGCTACTAAAATATGCAATTTGAACTTTAATGCCCCCTCTTTTGCTTAATGAACTGTTATCAGCATCTCCATCGATGTTTTCCAGAAGCACCAGCTCGGTTGGATATGGGCACATGCCTGGATTTTGCTGCTGGGTGGCAGAGGCTCCAGTTTGTGTCCTGAAGGAGCCAATGAATAGAGCCCACCTTTAATCACAATTGAGCCTGGTTGGAGGCAGATTCTGTAAAAGTCACTCTGACCTCTCATGCAGCTATCACATGTAGGTGGAGGATTATGAGCTTCTAAGACTTGCACAATCAAAATGCCAAGATGTTTGTAAATGGTTTGGTTAATCCTCATCGTTTTACTTATGGTCATTGTCATTACTTGATACTTAAATTTAGATCAGCAGTAATTGATAAATAGGATGGAGTCCTTGCTTTTTGCATTTTGGGATAAATTCTGTTGTCATTCAAATAAGCAATGAAAATTTAACTAATCGTGGCCAAAGTTAATGATGCTTGTCCCTTCCTCCCAACCCCAACTCCAGGAAAATTGGAATTTTAACATGGTGTTGAAATGGAGGTTTTAGCTTTATATTCATGTGTTAATTAAAACTTAAGTGGTCAAATGAAGTTAACATTGCCTAATGACTGATTTCATGTTACTGTCATCTCATATAATGGGACAGATACTGAAGCCCTGGGAAGAGAATTGGGTTGGGTTGATAATGGTTTTCATTTCTACTTAGGAACACACTGGAGTAGAGCTTGTAGCTCTGTAGTATCATCCAGAAAGTTGTTATCACAGCCAAATGCAAGTGGAAGGACAAGGTCATTAACCACCCCCAATCCCCCCCACCCCCACCAAAAAGAACCTTGATCTTAATCTGTATTAATTTAGAACTTGATGACAGGGAGCTCGCATTTTAAATTATAAGATAGTTTGTTTTCAGTCCCATTAAAGTTACATGAACCAAAATTCAGTGGTTAAGTACAAACAGAATTTTTTTTTTAATTCCATTTTAAATTCCTTGGATGTGATTCAAATACATTTGCATTTTCTTCTGTGACTGTAATGACACAAATCTGCATTTCTTTTAGTAGAAGATAAAGGGAAGTCGAAAGCCAATAGTTCTGTTCCACCTTCGAGCACTGATGGAGGTTTGTTTCTACCCAAAACTGGAGCGACTACCCCTTTGCCCCCAGGAGCAGTGACCTCGCCCTCCAAGAGCACAAACGGGGCTCCCAGTGCCGGTTCTGAATCAGAAGAGGAAAAAGCCAAAAAATTACTTTACTGTTCTCTATGCAAAGTGGCTGTGAACTCTCTGTCACAGCTAGAGGCCCATAACACAGGTTAGCATCTGTCTCTTGAATTCAAATTATGCTTATGACAACTGCAAACATTTTTTCCGCTAAAGCTCCTGATTGTCTGTCATTGCTTAGACGTTACAAACATTTCAGCTTTCTGGTGTAACGGAATCAGCCCTTTTAGGAAAAATGTGACAACAAAGCAGAGGCAGCCCATTGATCAAGCTGCTTTAGTTAATGTCGTTTCAGCTGGGGAATTTTCTAACCTGAAAAAAAACATTTAAGGTCAACTCCACTGTGCTTATCAAAAATGGTAACATGCCTACATTTCGTGGCCCTTTAGGATCCAAACACAAGACCATGGTGGAAGCTCGAAATGGGGCTGGCCCAATTAAGTCCTACCCAAGACCTGGATCCAGGTTAAAGATTCAAAATGGCAACAAGGGTTCAGGATTGCAGAACAAAACATTTCATTGTGAAATCTGTGATGTTCACGTCAACTCGGAAATTCAACTTAAGCAGGTAAAGGGACTGTGTGACTGAGTGACTGTGTTGGCTTGGGCTAGTCACTCCTTTCTCTGGGACTCAGTTTCCCCATATGTAAAATGAGCAGTTTGGACTCAATCATTTCCTCCAAGGTCCATTCAGGCTCTCAGTCCTGACTTTCTGTTTGGCTTAACCAGCACTGTATTTGGTCCCTACTCACCTCTATATTTTCTTTGTTGTTTTTTTTTCTCTTTGGGGGGGGCAGTGGGGGTTAAGTGACTTGCCCAGGGTCACACAGCTAGTAAGTGTCAAGTGTCTGAGGTCAAGTTTGAACTCAGGTCCTCTTGAACCCAGGGCCGGTGCTTTATCCACTGCCACCTACCTGCCCCCTCTGCATTTTCTAAGGCCTGTCCTGAGGCTTGGTCCGCTGTACAACATGTCTCCAACTGATAATTGTGGCGTGAGAGGTGATTCTGGATTTTCAAATTTTTTTTTTTTGTGGTGATTTCACCACCCCAGGAGAACTGAGTGTGAGTGCTCAGCTCTCCCCAAGGAGGAAATGGAACAGCTAATGCATCTACCTGACTTTCCTTTCAGCACATTTCTAGCAGAAGGCACAAGGACAGAGTAGCAGGGAAGCCCATGAAACCGAAATATAGCCCTTACAACAAACTCCAGCGAAGCCCCAGTATTTTAGCCGTGAGTACTACTAGCTGCATATCTTCACTGTGCTCTGCAGTCTTGTTTGGGGGAGTTGGCAGTGGGGAGAGGGAGATGGGGGTGGCATCATAGGGGTCATACTTGAAAAACACAGAGCTAGAAAAGCTGACTCGCAAGGGCCTAATTGCTCAGTTCCTGATCCTCTGGAGAGAAGCTTTTACCTGGGTGAGGCAAACTAAATCCTGTGGTGCAGAGAAAACTTTCCAAGGACTCTTGTCCCTGCCCTTCACCCCAACCTCCTCCTGCACCTGGAGCAATACCACTCATTAGCATATAAAGAGGAAAAGTAATGTCAACAGAGCTAGGGCAAGTGATGCCTTGGGAACCCTAGAACCTGCTAAACCTAATGGCATCACTGTGAACACAAACAGAAATCTACCCTTTTAAAAAAATGATCACCCCTCACCTCCTTTTCTGGCTTTTCACCTTATTTTGTGTGTGATGAGGTGGGTGTTTCAGTGTCTCTCACTGCTAGTGTCTAACATACCTATGGGATATTCAACTTCTCTAATCTCCTCTCAAGATGTTAGCTTCTCAGTTTCTTTGCAAAAGTGCCCATGATCTCCAGAAATTAGGCGCCATCTACACAGGTAGATGGATTTCTCAGCTCCCGAAGGGCTCCCTACATGTGATTTGTCTATTTGGTGGCAATAGGTCTGTTGTCCACAATTCTGCCCGCTTTATGATGAAATTTGCATATGTGACACTGCATTGAGCAAAGCTGATGTGTGAAGATACAAATTTTACAAAATAGCTGCATTCATTAGGAGTTGAGTGACTCTTATAGATCTCTAAGTTCCCTTTCAACTCATTCAATTAATAAATGACTAAAATAGTTATAACTTAAATTCTGTTTGTACCTAATTTTAAGGAGTATGCATTTTTTTTCTAAATTGAAATACCTTTAAACTGACTTACCTACTATACATCTCTTTTGCTCCCCGATGGTATGGGTCACATTTTTAATGCCAATAAAATTCCCATGTGTTGAAACTTTTTACTCAGGCAGTTGAGTAGAACGTCACTCAGATACTGCACAAAGTTTCAGTGAGTTACATTGTGGGTTAAGAAGACACCTGGGAGCTTGAAATGAGCTCTGAAGTCTAAGCAGAGAATCTTCTGTGTAGAAAGATAGTGTTTTATTTTTCTTGCTAAGAAGCACCATAAAATAGTTTCCGTAACTATTAAGAGGAGACTTTCCCCATGTTCTAGTGCCTAGAGGCAAAGACCAGTGAAAAAGGGGTGAAGTGGAAACAAATTCAAGCTAAGCTGTGCCTAGAGCCAGACTCCCAAGCATGAAACACCATCATTTCTTGAGTTCCGAGTCTGGAGTTAAGATTTTAACAGCTCGAAGAAGTTTCCTGCTATTAGTGCATTACTTGGGAAAATATATTTCTGTCAAGATTGCTGTTGTTTTAAAGCAATATTCTCTTCCTCCTTAACACTGCCCCCCTACTTCCTTTTTCCCCCTCCTTCCTTAGGCAAAACTTGCATTCCAGAAAGATATGATTAAGCCTCTGGCCCCGGCTTTCCTCTCCTCTCCTCTGGCCGCTGCAGCAGCTGTCTCATCTGCCCTGTCTCTGCCTCCCCGGCCATCCACGTCACTATTCCAGGCTCCAGCCATACCACCAGCTCTCCTGAGGGCAGGTCACGGGCCCATCCGAGCCACTCCTACATCGATTCTTTTTGCTCCATATTAACGCTTAAAAATGATATGGTTGTTGTGGCCGGAAGGAAAGTTAAGAAAAGAAGCAAAAAAGGGGAAAAAAAGGATTGGATAATTGAACCATTTTATTTTGAAAGGCTTCCCTCAGAATGCAGTAGGACCCGCTCCACCCTTCATTCTCCCCGACCCCACCCCCCCACAAGATGCACTCAAATATGTTTATGGACAGCTACCGTCATTTAGGAGTCTTTACCTCTTAAGGTTTGGTCCAGATCTCCTCCTCCCCTCCAACCCTTTTAAAATCCTATGTCTGAGACATTTGGTTTCCTGAAAATGAATTGGTCAGAAAAGTTACATCATCCAAATTCTCTGATTATATTTCCATGGGTGTGAGCTTACTGGAAAACAATATGGATTATTTTCCTGACAGACTTGAAAACTAGGGTCTTCCTCTTGCTTCTGTAAATAAATCTTTGGAATCCAACTGGGCATATTCGTGTGGGAAAAAAAAATAGATTAACAAAAGTGCTTAATTGTGAATAACATCTTATTAATGGATTACCAATGTTTTCTTTCCCGTGTACTGTTGTTGACAGGAATTGTGTACTGTTTTAGACCCAAGTCCTGTTGTACCTTGTGTAGTACTAGAACTGTATCTCCTGTCTGAATTAAACATTTTAGTTGCTGTGTAAACGTTAGGAAGCAACGCAGCTTTGAGGTATTTTTTTTATTTTTTTAAAAGAAAAACAAGATAATGAAGTATTTCTTTTATTTCATGTTTTATTTAGAAATATTTTTAAGAAATAGAAAGCCATATAATATAGTTATGATTACTACCTGTTTGCTAATTGTTTAACTTATTTTGTCGCTTCCTCACTAGTTTAAGTTGTTAAGCAATGTACAAACAACAAAAACCGAGCTTCCTAAATGCACATTATCTCAGCTCATGTGTGTTCTGCAAGAAGACAATGAATCCATGTATTTATACGTAAATAATTTCTCCTCCATTTCTAACCTGTTTTCATTTGTAATGATGCTACATAATTTTGTGGCTCCCTAATGCAATAATGTACAGAATAAAAAATATTTATAACTAAACAACTAGTCTTTTCTGTTGATTGAATATATTGCAGGTTCTGCCTCCCTGTCCCCCCCCCCCCTTTTTTAAGTTGATATCAGTATAAGTGAACTACTTGTGATATCAGGGATGACAGGTATAATAAAAGCAACAAAATAGAATTAACTCTTTTAGAACATCTGTATCTGCAATCTGTAAATGGTAAAATGTCTGTGTATTTTTTTAAATGTACCTTTGCAATAAAAAGAGTATGGAAAAAATAAAGATCAGTGTTGTTTGGCATTTATTCCCCTTGTCCCCAAGATGCTTCTGATTTGAAATCACCTGACAAAAAGCCTTTAGCACCTACAAAGATTGTCTCTTATCATCGAACATTTATTTTGCCTTTTTTTTTTTTGCCATATATTAATGTGAACTTCATGGCTTCTCTATGAGATAAGTCTTTATTGCTAGACACTGAGTCCCAAGAAAGTCAAGGGGGTGAAGGAGGTTGGAAAAGAGAGAACCATTTTTTCTCCCCATCGTAGATCTCAACCACAATCAGTTTGAAAAGAGAAATAAAAAGGGAATAAAATGACTTAGGAGCAGCTAGGTGGCAGAATAGATAGAGTGTAGTGTCTGGAGTGGAAGACTCATCTTCATGAGTTCAGATTTGGCCTTAAGACACTTAATAGCTGTGTGACTTTGGGAAAGTTGCTTAATCCTGTTTGCCTCAGTTTCCCCATCTGTAAAATGAGCTGGAGAAGGAAATGGTAAGCCACTCTCATATGTTTGTCAAAAAAACCCCGAATGTCATCATGAAGAGTAGGACACAATTGAACAACAAGGATGACTTAAAGCAAGTTACTTGAAAGGCAGCTCAGAGACATTGAGAAGGGCTCCTTTTACAAACAAGTACATTAAACTACATTTGTATGGGGCTTTGTGGTTTTCAAAGTTCAGTTGACATTATCTCATGTGATCCTCACAGTGGTCTAATGGGGACCCCAGATATTAATGTCCCAGTTTCACTGGTGAAGAAAACTAAAAGAGACAGATTAAGTGACTTAGAACACAATGGGTCTAGAGCTCAGGTCCTCTGGCTCCTACTTCAATATCCTTTGTTACTTCACGTAACATTAAGCTATGTAGTTTGTCATGGTAATTTGAGGGTCTAATTAGGTTCCTGCCCAGCATTCAGTATTTTGAAATTGTATATTACTTATTTGATCAATAAACACTACTGACTATATACTGCATTCTCTCCATTAGTCTGGGGTCACACAGTCAGATGTTGTACTGTAAAGATCTTGCTAGGATGGACTCATGCTTCACTGTGTGGTTGAGCTGAGGAGGTTTTACTAGCCTCCAAGGACAATCATATTTCTTTTGATCTTGCATCATCTCACCCAGCATTAAAGGAACTCATTTGTACTGCACCCCTCCCACCTGAAACATGTACTGAGACTATAGTCAGACAGATTGAAGAAGCCTACATTCGCTGATCTGATTTAGAGCATCCTGATAAAATCACTTCAGGGAGCAAGTACAAAAGGATGGCTATTAATTAAGATACCTACAACAGAAGCAGTAATCATAGTCTTATTATAATCAATAGAAGACTTATTGAAAAAATACATCTTGCGCTATGCCTAATAGGACTAGGGTAGACAGAGTAATCCAAATAAAGACTCTGTCAGGATAGCTTACAAAGAAAGGTCTCTAGATAATTTCTTTGAGCCAAGGGTCACTATTATTTTCTTTCTCCTCTCTGTCTTTCCCCTCCCTCCTTCTCTCTCTACTTCTCTGTCTCTCCCCCTTTCTCTCCTTCTTTTTCTCCCTTCCCCTCCTCCCCCTTTCTCTCCCTCTGTCTTTGTTTCCCTCCCTCCCTCTCTCTGTCTCCCTTCCTCACTTTACCCTCCCCCCCCTCCCCCACATATATACTGAAATTCTTAACTATTTTGTAACATGGTCTGATGAAGCCTCCATCTCTTCTCAGAATAATGTTTTTAAATGCATAAAACAAAATACATGTGATTTCAAAGGAAACCAACTATACTGAAATAATTATCAAAGTATTTATTTTTTAAAAAGCTAACAGACTTCAGGTTAAGAATATCTGCAAATTGAAAAAGCACCTGTTTGCCTACTTGCCATGGAATCAAAATTGTCCACAGAGAAGCTGCTCCAATCGATTTTAATTCCCATGGGCCTTAAGAAAAGAATGTCTCTGTATCCCATAGGGTACCTAACAACTACTTTGTACAAAGCATATCAATAGAGTAAGGCCATTCAACAGATTAAAAAAAAATTAGAAAAGAAAGGGAGGAAAAAAGAGGAATGAAATAGAAGAGACATAGAATATATATATATATATATATACACACACATATATATATATATATATGTGTGTGTGTGTGTGTGTGTGTCTCTTAAATGGAAAACAACACAAAGAGATATTGGGCAAAATAATTATCAAACTAAATGTCATAGAACACATCACAACAAAACATCTCACGAACATGTATTTCTCCATCAGAGGAAGTCCTAATTGGAAGTATTATGGTTTAGTGGAAAGAACCTTGGCTCTGGAATTAGAGTCTGTATTCAAATCTTGCTTACTACCTGTTTAATTTCAGGCAAGCCCTTTGGCCTCAGTCCTTTAACTCTATGATGTACAAACTGGATTACATATCTCTGAGATCCCCATCAGTTCTAAATCTGATTCTATAATTCTCAGTTATGGAAATGAGAATGACAAAACTGAATTCTCCCCTACCACCTCTCAGCTTGGGAAAGAAAAAGATAAGCTCAAATTAAAATACTAATAACTGACACAGGTCTGGAAGGTTTGTGAAATGTATTCCCTGTGCATATCTCTCTGTCTCTCTCTGTGTCTCTCTGTGCCCATCTCTGGAGATATTCAGACTGACAGACTAACAGATAATCTTAATTTCATCCTCACAACAACCCTGTGCAGATGGTACTAAAGGCACTTTTGTGATAAAGAAGGAAGACACCTAGGGAAAATTCTGTTGGAGGAAAAAGTCATCTCTTCATGAGATTTAGCCTGGGAAGGTATTGTTAAGGGTTAAAATTCTAGCTAAACTGCCTAAAATATCTAATGAGTGGTCGCCAATCAATTACAAGCTTTAGCAAGAGTTAGACTTTTAAGCATTTATTAAGGAGAATAAGAATTTGGTAAAGAGAGAGAGAAAGGCCTAGATTCCTATCTATTAAAGGGAGAGCACATTTCTAGCTCCCTTCTCCGCCAGCGTCCTCAGGAAAGAGCACGAGACTGAGCGCCAGTCTCTTCCTTCCTCCTCCCACTAGCCCGCGTCACTTCCTGACTCCTGGTCTTGCCCTCAAAGACCTTCCCTTCATGGGCAGAACTCCTCTACAGTAAGTATCCAGCAGGTGGCGTTATTCCAATCGTTACAGTCCCCCCTGTTGTTCCTCAAGAAACAAAATGTTTCCTTGACGGAACAGTAAAAAGAATACAATAACTATTGCTAACTAATAATATGTGAACGACAATATAGAAAAGGAAGAGAGGAAATTTTTGTCCAGAGGGGCGATTTTTTTTTTGTCCTCATGAACCGACGCTTTGACATTAGTCTTGCAAAGGGAGGGCCTCTGCAGAGAATACATGTTACAGATGGTGTATATTATAACAGAAAGAGAAAAAAAACAACAAAAACAACAAATCAAAACTGTTCATTTAAAGTCTCTGAAAGTCTTTTCTCAGATGTCCTCTAGGTACAGTCGTAGAATGGAAGTCTCTTCGGGGTTGATGTGTGGATGCTGGTAATCAGCCAGGAAAATTTCCTACAAAATTGAGCTTAACACAACTTTAAAATAGCTTTGTCAATAATCAAATCAAACAATGAAAGTTCTCAAAAACATGTCTAAGGGAATTCAGAATCTTAGTTGTTACACATGAAACATATAATAAAACAAAAATTGAAACATTCTTTAAAATTATAATATTACTATAGTCCCCCCTTATGGAGGGTAATTGAGAAGACAATTGCTGTGATATTAATTTTTTAAAATAATTTTTATCTTTGTTTCATCATTTTTTGCATCATCTGCCTAATTATCCTCATGCCATTATGAGAAATTTAAAAATCTAATATAATTGGTAACAGGTGTCAAGGCCAAATTCAACACTGTATTTATCATGACACCTGAGATAATTATGGGGGTTACCATAAAAGAACAGAGAAATGATGGGATATGAGCATTCCCACACTTGAGCAATATATACTGCCCATGCAGTATGCCAGGTTTAAAATAGGTGGATGGAATATATGTCCATGCCACCGAACATATTGGAAGAAACTGAGTCAGACTTAATCAGATGCATGGGATTGAGATGGTCCATGGCATCAGGCATATAGGAGGGAGCATAGAAGCCAGGTGTAGAAGTGAGATGGGTGGGATCAATACTTCCAGCCATCTGTACAATATTGTGGGGAAAAATAAAATAAAATATTAAACCAAGAGAATCCAACCTCAACATTTGTCAAAAGCCGTTCCCTCGGCCATACCTTGACTTCATGCATGTCTCCCCTCATGTGACAGTTCAGTGTCTGCTCTTGCATGTATTCCTCTTGTGATTGGATGGCATCTTGGCCAACTGGCATCTGATAACTCAGAATAAAGGTAATTAGTGTCTTAAATGATAAGTTCCCATAATCCAAGTCTCATATGGATTTAAAAATTGAGGATAATAAATGATTGCAAAAAATGTGAATACATCTTGACTCAGAACACAATATATAGTTATGCAACAATTTCAAATAATATCTTTTTTTTTACTTAGTATACAATTACTTTTGTGAAAAATTGAAACATTTAAATACAAGTTAAAGCACAACACAATCTCAAAGAAAACTTTTTTTTTTGAAAATAGAAAACTTTTACAAATGTTCCTCTCTCTCTCTTTTTTTTTTTTGGAATATGCTTATCAAAAATAATACTTCTTTACACTTGCCATGGCAACCAATTTGCCAGGGAAATGCTTTAAAGAGTTTGATCAAATAATCAGTTGAGAAAAAAAAAAATAACAAAAACAACTCAGAATATGGGAGCACAATATTCCAAGAATTAACATTGTATTATGAAATCAAAACCATCTTGTAATGTTTCAAAATTTAGAGAGATGAATAAATAGAAAAAAAATACACATGGAACAATAAAAGACAATGAAATTCAAACTAGGGAAATCTAAATGAATATGAACTTAATATTAATAAGAGTATTACAAAATATAAACTTGATCGCATGACTATAAAAAGCTTTTACAAATATTCTCCTTGTTTTAGAAACTAAGTATAAGACACAATCTCAAAAGCATTAAAATCTCTATGAAAATAAACCTATACCATTAATTTCAAAATGCATATGTAATAGCATAGAAATCCTATGTAACCTCTGAACTGATACTATTACTCTGAGTGAATTCAGAACACTTTTGATTCCGATATCTAAAATCCCCAATACTCATATCAATACCTTGCTGCTTACTTCTACATTTCTGTAAAATATGTACCCTTCCATGGCAAAAGAAGAGGAGTCTTGAACTATGGTGATGATTGTCATTCTTATTCAGCTTAAGTTTTTCTTCTTTAACCCCTCTATATTGTCTGTCAGTCTTTTCACCATACAAATGCTTTATAAGATTACTAATTAAAGACAAAAGCAGGTTAGCAAAATTATGAACAAATCGAGCATATCTGGAATTTAAAGGGTTTTCTAAGGTTGTCTCAGAAGCACAGCCAGGCTGGGGAAGGGCTGAGCCTGAAGCTACAAATGTAGTTAGAGAAAGTTGAGCATGCGCATCAGATCTCTGGACTTCCCAGGCAGGGGAAGCAATGGGCTTGGCCATGGGAGGAGTAGAGGGTGGGGTCTGGAGAGGAGGGGAGGGACCAGAGCAATTTGAATCAGACTTGATTTTGAACTCAGGCCTGGATTCCTCTTCCCCCACTTTGCCTCTAGGTGCTAAAGGATTAAAAGCTTCTAGAGGGTGGGTCATTGCCTCCAGGCATGCAAAATTAAAGCAACAATTAGTGTTAGAACTGGGAAAAGCTGCGGGAATCTCTTCAGGTTTCTCTGAAAAAGCATGGTTGGGAGAGGGAGAGATATTTCCTTGTGTGAGTAAGTTGCTGGCTCTTTTAACAAAAATAAAAAGAAAAATAGAAAATCCACAAAAACAAAGCATTAACATGATCTTATCTCCCATTTGTCTGGTTAAACAGACTAAACTCAAAAATAGGGTAATTAGGGAGTTTGAAAGGTCCATTTGAAAAAATTTAAAGGGAAAACACCAGGCAATTCAGCAGTACTCAAGATTTAAAGGGTTAGGGTAGGGGAAATTTCTTACCCAACCGAAAGATCAGAAGTGAGGTTCAGCTTTCCTCTTCGTGGTCAGCCATCTGTTAAGGGTTAAAATTCTAGCTAAACTGCCTAAAATATCTAATGAGTGGTCGCCAATCAATTACAAGCTTTAGCAAGAGTTAGACTTTTAAGCATTTATTAAGGAGAATAAGAATTTGGTAAAGAGAGAGAGAAAGGCCTAGATTCCTATCTATTAAAGGGAGAGCACATTTCTAGCTCCCTTCTCCGCCAGCGTCCTCAGGAAAGAGCACGAGACTGAGCGCCAGTCTCTTCCTTCCTCCTCCCACTAGCCCGCGTCACTTCCTGACTCCTGGTCTTGCCCTCAAAGACCTTCCCTTCATGGGCAGAACTCCTCTACAGTAAGTATCCAGCAGGTGGCGTTATTCCAATCGTTACAGTATGAATTCTTAAAAGTTAAGAAATGTAAAGGACTCACACAGTCCCAAGAGCCTCATTTAGGGGCCCTGAGTTGGAGATTCACTACTGACTAATACAAAAAAAAGTGGTACAACATTGATTTGGCCATAAATAATTACATTCGTTTTCACGTATATAATACTTTAAGATATAAGTAAATGTCGACTTTAAGCCCCTTAAGGGCAAACGATTACCTCATTTCTGTCTTTTTATCCCCAGCACAATATGGTTCCTAGCACACAGTATGTGATTAATAAATGCTTGCTGATTGGTTGATTGTTTCACATACATATCTCATTTTGGACTTGATGAAAAAACCCTGTAATATAGGTGCAAGTATTCCTGTTTTCCAGAAAAGAAATGTGAGGTTCAAATACATTAGGCAGCTAGCTCAATTTCACAGAACTGCTTTAAACTCGGACCTTCTTGGCCCCAAGTCTAGCTTTCTGTGTACTTTGCCTTAGGGGTTTGGTCACCTGCAATGGATCAGTAATCTTCAAGAGTTTGTACACATACTCCTTCCTTAAGTAAATACATCTGTCAACAACCCAAATGGTGTAATGCTGTCCAGACCTAAGAAGCAGCTGCGGTCCCTTTCTGATAGGTTTATGATTTTGTTAACATGATGGCAGTCAATTAATTATGAAGGAGACACGTATGCTATTTGGGAGAAAGTCAACTCCTCGTGCCAGATGGCTGATTTAGTGTTCTGAGCATCCGATTTATAACACTGAGACTCCCAATACTGTAACTACAAGATCAGATTCCACTGGGGTAGCTCATCTTGGTCTCTTTCCTTCCTACCAGGTAATTAGCTGTGCTCGGGATTTCATCAGAGACCTGACAATGCAGGCTTTTCTGCAGGTATGGATTTTCTACAGAAGGGAGTTGTCTTGATTGTCCTTGGCTAAAATGTCTACAGCCTAACTGAGGGTATTATATATCTGAAAAGAAGCAACATAAGACTCCAAACTTTGGCACTGAAACAGAACTCCTTATGTGAGAATGAATACTTTCTAGCTAGCAAACAACTCATTTTACAGGATTACCATGTGTAACTTCAACTAAGAAATCTAGTGTGTGACAGCTGATCATAGGATCTCACCATTGTAAGGGTCATAATCTTTATCTGAGCTAGAATTTCTTCTTAAAGTCAACAAGCCTGCCTCTATCTATCTATCATCTATCTATCTATCTATCTATCTATCTATCTATCTATCTATCTATCTATCTATCTATCTATCTATCTATCTATCTATCTATCCTTCTATCCATCTGTAATCTATCTAGGAAGGAAAGGAGTGTTATGCCCTAGCAGAGAGTGACACAATTACAGGGTTTAGAAAAGCAAGAGGTGAAAGACTGCTAGTCATTGAACTTGGAGGTAGCAGTTGACCAAGTATTCAATTAGATAATAACAATTAACTCTCATTTACATGGTGCTTTAAGGTTTATTTAGGACTTTTTTTTACATATTTTTCTCATTTAATCAGAGAAGATGATGGACAAATAAGTGATCATAATGGTCCTAGGCAGCACACAGCTAGGGCAGCCCCATCATTCCACTTTCAATTGATCCTCCAACTCCTTACCATCCTGATTACCCTCTTATAATATAAACATGCTCTACCATGCTGATATCCTTCTTAAAATAGAGAACCCAGACCAGAACACAATACTAGAAATGTGAAAAGTACAGTGGAATTATTACCTCCCCCATTCTGTATGATCCTTCTATTTCTTTTCTTTTTTTTTTTTTTTTGCGGGGCAATGGGGCTTAAGTGACTTGCCCAGTGTCACAGAGCTAGTAAGTGTCAAGTGTCTGAGGCCAGATTTGAACTCAGGAACTCCTGAATCCAGGGCCAGTGCTTTATCCACTGTGTCACCTAGCCGCCCCATGATCCTTCTATTAAAGCAGCCTAAGATTGATTTGGAAGCAGCTAGGTGCTTCAGTGGATAGAGTGCTGGACCTGGAGTCAGGAAGATCTGAGTTCAAATATGGCCTCAGATACTCACTGGCTGTGTGACTCTGAAAAAGTCATTTAATCCAGTTTACCTCAGTTTCCTCACCTGTAAGCAAAATCATAGTTTATTTTGTCCTCTATGATTTTCACTGCCAGTTGTTTGGTCAAATTCTGACTCTAACAATAATTCTTTTTTTTTTTTAAAACAGGGCAATGAGGGTTAAGTGACTTGCCCAGGGTCACACAGCTAGTGTCAAGTGTCTGAAGCTGTATTTGAACTCAGGTACTCCTGAATCCGAGACCAGTGCTTTATCCACTGCGACACCTAGCTGCCCCTTAACAATAATTCTAAAAGATAATCCTCTTTTATTTTCTAATATTAAAGGATAAAACCTTTTACATTTAGAATGTTTATCCATTTGTAACTTATTGTGATATATGGTATAAAGTGCTGGTCTGAGCCTATTGTCTACAAAACTAATTTACAGTTTTCCCAGGATACAATAGTTCTTGTCAAGGAGAAAATTCTTCCACTAGTAATTTGTGTTCTTGTCTTTATCACAATTGGCTACCATGCTCTTTTGCTTTTGGCTCCTGGTGATCAAGTTTGGTCCATTGAGCCTGAGTTCTTGAAGGTTATATCTTCAGAGAACAGACCCTTGGCAGTTCCTACCATTCTGAAAAGGCTTCAAATGTAGGTAGGGTAATAGATTATTTGCCTGTCATCAGAGAAACAGTCTAACTAAACGTGAAGAGTCTCATTACTAGGTTGGCCACATTGATAAATTTTTCACCCATGGAACTTCTTGAAAACTCTTGTAAATCACTAATGGGTTATGATCTGCATTGGTGGAGGATGAAATTGCAAATCCCTGATATATTAAATAGTAAAAAAAAAAAAAGCATTGTTCATAAGTGACAGCATATAATGAACTTTAGCATTCCTGACAATTATTATAGGACCCATGTCACTCAATTGTATTCATTCTCATTGATTTCAGTTCAGTAGACCTTGATTTCTTCTTATGGTCAGATCTTTATTTTTAATAAAATAGATTGTGTAAGCAAAGTGAACCCTGTGTTGTTTAAAAATCTAAATGTGGGGGCGGCTAGGTGGTGCAGTGGATAAAGCACCGGCCCTGGATCCAGGAGTTCCTGAGTTCAAACCTGGCCTCAGACACTTGACACTTACTGGCTGTGTGACCCTGGGCAAGTCACTTAACCCCCATTGCCCTGGAAAAAATTAAAAAAGAATTTAAAAAAATTTTTTAAAAATCTAAATGTGGGTTCTAATATGTCCCCCCCCCCAATTTGGGAGGGGGAACTGGCTAAAATCACTGATAAATTCACCAAGAGTTTAGGCTTTTAAGGGTTTATTAAAAGATATAAGATAGTGAAGACAGAAAAAGATTGAGAACAGATTCCTTATAGCATGGAAATCCTAGCCTTCCTAACAGCCCATGTGAAGTCCTGCCACCAAGCCGATGTCTCCAACCAAAAAAGCAAGCTCCAATCCACCAGCCTCAGCTTCCTACTTCCTGTCTTCCTCCCAGAAATGGAAGGTTCTTCAAGTTGATTGGCTGAGAGTGGTCTCCTGTTGATGTTGCAGTCCATAGCCTCTGAGAACACACTCTCCTCAAGGTTGACTAAATTTAAACTAGGTGGCTAACAGGGCAGGGCAGGCCAGGTGTGGCTAAAATCTAATCACCTTTAAGTGGGTACTTAGTAGTTCCTCATTAACACCCAATTCAAACACTACTAAGTCAATCAAGGCAGACCCCTCGATGTCTGCCAAATTCCATTATTTTACCACAATCCTATTGTAGTACATATAAACTTTGTTGTTGTTCAGTCGTTTCTGACTCTTGGCAAAGATAATGGAGTGGTTTGTCATTTCCTTTTCCAGCTCATTTTACAGGTGAGGTGACTGAGGTTAAACAGGGTTAAGTGACTTGCCCAGGGTCACACAGCTAGTATCTGGGACCAGATTTGAACTTATGAAGATGGGTCTTCCTAACACTACACCCAGCATCTATCCACTGTACCAGCCAGCTGCCATACATATAAACTATGAGGATCCTCTTCCCAACTCCCTCTCCCACTAATGAGTTGGCTTCCCAGAGAGAGGAAAGCTCTATGTTCCCTTCAGGATTCTAGAGGTATCCCTTAGATGTCAGGAGTGATTATCTGATGCACATTGGTGTGCTTCCCTTCCAGATTATCAGTTAAGGAGCTTCTAGTCAGCCTTAAGTAGCATTTAGAAAGGAATATTCACTGAAATGGTACAATAATAGCAGTTGGTACAAAACATCCTGCCAAAGGCCTGTGACATACTTTCATACAAGTAATATGCATAGTGAAGGGGGAAATGAGCTCAAGCATAACCCATGTGGACAAGGGGTAATTCACAGATTGTCAGAGTTTATTTTCTCAGTCTGTGTAATATCTTCGAGAAGTTTCCCCTTGAGCATGATATAGTCTCTTTGCTGGGCTCCTTATGAAATCTTGAGTGCAGTCTATCTTTGGCTCTTGATCATGCAGACACTGCAAAGAGCTGGTCTAGGGACTGGATTGGAAGATAGGAGCCAGTATCATCCCAGAGATACAGTATACCAATGAGAAGTGTTATGTTTAAAATCTGTTATGACTAAAATCTAATGTGTGGTCACCTTAAATTAGAAGCTTATAGCACCAGTCTTTGGGCATTAAGCATTGATTAAAGTATATTAGAAGTTAGCAAAAGAGAGAAGAAGAATACGTGGAGTTCAGAAAGAAAAAGCCTAGCTACTGTGATGAAATAATGGGATTTCAGCAGATACTCAAAGACCCACCTGGAGTAACCAATCAGCTTGAAGCAGTGTGTAAGGACTGCCTCTGTTCCAGACCTATAAAAAGCTTCCACAATCAGCTTGCTGGAGAGTTCCTGATTAAAGCAGGCTCTTGGAGGAGGACTTGAGGAAGAACCCAACCAGGCTGGAACTCTAGGCTAGGTAGGACTTCTTTTTCTTAACTTTCTGAACTCCTTGTAAATATCTGTATGCTTTAATAAATGTTTACTGCCCAAGGACTGGTGCTGAAGCTTCTAATTTAAGGCGGCCACAATTTAGATTTTAAACATCACACTACCCTAGAGGAGAGATGAATTCAGCCTGGCCTCCTTCTTCTCCCAAGTTTTTCTGCCACCACCAACAGTCCCAGCAACCAAAAAAGAGAGAGATTCTCAGTCTTCCGGCAGAAGCTCCCTGTGGGACAGAAAGAGAGGCGGTGTACACACACACACACACACACACACACACACACACACACACACACACACACACACACACACACACACCCCTCCAAGCTAATTGGCTGGTAGCATTGATTGACATGACTTACAGGTGGTTCTATGAATATTGATGACTTCCTGATCCCAAGCCAAGCCACTTGTTTGCTAGGGAATGGGGCCCTGGTTCTCATAGAAGCTTAGCACATAGTAGGTACTTAATAACTCAACTAATTGACTTGAAGATGAGGAGATCCAGTATCCTCCAGATTCTTTGAAGCTGGCAAGGCCCTTCTCCAGGCAAGAAGGAGGTGGGAAATGGAGATCTGGTCAAAACTGACGCTGAGTCCACCATTCCTTTCCCCCTGACACAGGCAATTCCTTCTCAGAAAGTTCAGCTAGAACTCTGTGCTCACTTCTATTTCCAGAACTGTATCTTCTACTCAGTTGATGAATTGTAGATAATCCCAGGTAAGTGGTGCTCAGCCTATCCAGACATGATTCTTGTGCAACCTCTTTCTAATTCAAAGGTGGTTTTGCATTTGGCCTAAAGTTTTTTAATTGATTGATTGGGACATGTTCTCCTCTGGTTAAGGTATCAGAACCAAAAATGGGGTACAGTGGTTTCAACATCACCCTTACTCTATCAGTTAGTCATTTACTAGCTGGGTGACTGACTGCACAAAGCACTTAATCTTTCTCAGCCCTTACTCCCTTATAAAATGGGGATAATAATAGCACCCGCCCCCTCCAGGGTTATTGTGAAATTCTGACAAAGTAAAAATTAGACGCTTTGTTTCCAGAGCTAAGGATCAGCAAGTAAGCTGTGCCTTGAGCTTGGCAGGACAATAATCCTTTGCGATCACCCTCTGGATGATGTCACCCTCTGGGCTAGTCACACAATTTACTAGGTGTTCTTTTGTCAAAGACAAACACTGGACAAAGTTGGAATGTCCTGCAGTGAATCAAACTTGTCACATGCTTGCTGCTCCCTCATTGTTAGGGCTACAATTCATTGAGCAGTCACTAGTATAAGTATTGAGACCATTAGGGGTGGGGTCCCAGCACATGTGTCTATAGCTCCACCTTGCTTGCAAGTCTTTGTCCTCAATTAGAAAATAAACTTTCTCTCTAATTCCTGACACCTATCTCTGGCCTATTCTGTGCAGCTCCAGCCATACATAGGTTAAAGACCAGTTCTGGAAAAAGTCAGGTTGACAATTCAAATAATTGTATTATGTGTGTGTGTGTGTGTGTGTGTGTGTGTGTGTGTGTGTGTGTGTGTTTGTATATATCACCTCAAGAACTCTCCTTCAAAAAGGAATATCTCACAAATATATTAGGATCATACAAGTATGCTTGATAAATGAAACCACCAAGATAATTTTGTTCAGTGAACCACGAAGCAAGGCCTAAAATAAGGAGACATATGCTTGCCAAAGGTGTTTTCTACCATTATAGACAATTTCCTGCATAGACTACTCATGGAAAAGAGATTCCATAGTGATGATGAGATCCTCCAAAAGCTTTTGTTTGTAGATGATTATTTTTTATTACATCAAAGCATAGAACATTATGAGGCCTCATCAGTAATATCCACAATTACTTGAGAAAGAAAGGCCTAACAATCCATATAGGAAAAACTAAACTGATTAAAAAATATCTGTTGCTCAAACTATGACTTGGGAAACCTGTCCTTTGAATTAGGATAGTGATGTGTATCTGGAGGCAATATGGTATCTGTGATCCTATGATCTTTGAAAATGAAGGGTCAATTGGGGCCCAGAAACTCATAGGAGGAAAGAAACCAGGAAAGATTGCTCTAGGGAAAATGTGCAATGCTTTTTAATGATCCCAAATTGTTCCCTATGATGAGTTCATCTTTTTTAATACAAACATTCTCCTATTGACTTTGTATGCTTATGAATCTTAAAATTCCACAATCACTAAAGAATTAAAATCGCAAGTGAATGAGAATCCAAAGGAAACATGCAGGTGCATGCAAATAGGTTTTAATGAATTTCAAATATTGACCAATGTATAAGCAGCATAAATGGATATTATGCTGTGGATATAGTGTTACAAAACATCGAGCACATAGTGTGACAAGAATGAAGGGTAACTGTTGGACAATCAAAGGCATACACGGATACCCATGAAATGTAATAAGACCTGAAAGAACTCCTCAAGCATGTTGAGTGGATCATAATGGAAGAGCCATAGAAAAAATAGGCAAAACTGCACAAGACAAGAAGGCATGGAGTTGCAATCTGCCCTGGTGAATGGAATGCCTATATCCTTAAAATCACATATGCACTAAAATGCTAAAGACTTCCACGAATTCAATTGTAGTTTTAAAACAAATTTCAGTAGCTTTACATCAACTGGGTTCTAGTAGGTCTAGAAGTAGGTTCAATAAGATCTAGAACAAGTAGGTCTTAGTTCTTCAGTAAGCCTGTCTACCTTTTTCCTTTGCTTAAAACATTGCTGGCACTCCATCAGCAGAGAATATATTTTTTATTTCTATTGACACCAAATGCCAAATCTGGGGGATCTGAATAATTGAATATCTACACACTTGAATTTATATGGTCATATTTTTTAAAAAGCTGAGAGTATGTGCCATTAGAAAATAGCAACAGTATGAGGATTAAAATATATGTCTTTTACTCTTTTGACTGAAAGTACATTTTTTTCACATTATACTGTAATAGCTATAGTCAAGTGAATACAAGACTAGTCTGCAAAAAAGTGGTTTCTACTGAATCCAGAGGTGTAACTCTAATGTGAGCACTCACTTAGTTCAGATCCAATATTGGGACAAAATGAGGTACTTACAAGTCATTGAACAGTTAATGCAAAATATACTTTGCCCATGCACCATGAGAAGATGCAACAAGGATAAAATGGTCCTGAGCTTCTCTAAACTCAGCTTCCCAGCAGGGCAAAATACTGTTACATGGGCCAAGAGCATTAGAATCCACATGCTAGGATTTTTTATATCCTTCAATGCCCAGAAAGTTGCTTCAGGAAAACTGAAGCCAATCAGTTCCCAGGACACCTCAATCCTAGACCTCCTTCAAAGGAAGCTGGGACCAATCATATGGACATTAGGTTTTAGAGGGCATCTCTGTTTTCTTTGAGGTAAAACTTCCCTATGTTGTAGATCAGAGAAATGCTGGTCTGCTGGTCCTATCACAGGCCTATTTCCCTGAAAGAGATGAACTGGACTCTTTCCCTAAGTGAGATGCTTTCTACAACAGAAGTAAGGTTTGGCTGTTGTTTGATTATTCTCAAAACTTAGAGTGAGGAAGCCTCACAGACTGAAAGGAATGGTGTATAATATCTGCCAGTATGTGACATAATTTACCTCCCCTTTTCCCACCCCCACCCCCACCCCCACCAACCAGAATGTTGAACTGGAAAGGATGTGCCAATATAAGAGTTGCTTTTGATGATCCCACAACTAGTGTCAGATTTTGAACTTGACTCCCAGTTCTGTTTTTTCCACTAAAAGCTCTTCTTGGGGGCTCTGGCAAACCAATGATTGTAATATATTTAGCCTAGTAGGTTATTAAGTAAAATCATTAATTTTCTAGCAATAACAAAGAATAAAGACTTAACAAACCTGTTTGGACTTAACTTTTTTATTAAAAGCCTTCTAAATGAAAATTCTTTCCTTCTTAAGCAAAGCCCACTGAGCATAATCTAACTTTTGCTTAATGATTCCGATCTGTGATCTCAGCAGAGTGGGTATTTTCTCTAGCAGTGCAGATCATATATTATACAAGCTTTTTCATCTTCTGTAACTCTTGTCCATATCCTTTCTAACCCATAAATTCTCAATAGATGAACTACCCAACAATCTAGTGATCATCTTTAGTTCTTTTAAAATGTCATCTATTCTGGTGAAGTTAGGTGGCTCAGTGGATAGAGCACCAGCCCTGGAGCCAGGAGGACTTGAGTTCAAATCTGACCTCAGACACTTACTAGCTGTATGACACTGGGCAAGTCACTTAACCCTGATTGCCTCCCCCGATACCCCCACCACAAAAAAGTCACATATTCTGGCACTCAAACTGTCCATCCATTATCTCTTGGATTTGTTATATGACCCATTCACTTTTTTTCCTAACATACATTTTCTGGATAATATCCTTGGCACTACTTTTTGTATGGAAGTCATCAGCAATAACCAACAGACCATTTACATACTTGATGCTCTTTGAGTCACACAGATTTTGTTCTTCAGAGACTGTAGTATCCTGTGCTTTATAACTGTATAAAATCACTGAAAGAATTTTGGTATAAACAGAGACACAAACACACACACACACACACACACAGAGGTACAGCTGCTTTGAAGTGTCAGGAATAAGCAAGGTATTGCAAAAAGAGGACAGGATTTGGACTCAGAAAACTAAGATTGAATCCTAACTTTACAACTTATCTGTTTAACCCTTGACAAATCACTTAAACTCTCTGTGCTCAGTTTCCTTGTTTGCAAAATCAAAGTATTAATGCTTATACTACCCTACTATCTGGTCTTATTCTGGGAAAAGTTCTTTAAAAGACTTCAGTGTTGGGGGCAGCTAGGTGGAGCAGTGGATAAAGCACCAGCCGTGGATTTAGAAGGACCCGAGTTCAAATTTGGTCTCAGACACTTGACACTTACTAGCTGTGTGACCCTGGGCAAGTCACTTAATCCCCACTGCCCTGCAAAAAAAAAAAAAAGACTTCAGTGTTATATTTGTGAGATTTATTATGTATTACATGGGCAACTAAGAGGTACAGTGGATAGACTGCTAGGCCTGGAGTCAAGAAGATGATGAATCTGGCACTTACTAGCTGTGTGACTCTGGGAAAGTCACTTAGCCCAGTTTGCCTCAGTTTCCTCATTTGTAAAATGAGCCGGAGAAAGAAATGGCAAATCACTCCAGTATCTTTGCCAAGAAAACTCCAAATGAGGTCAGGAAGGGTCAGAAATAATCAAACAATAACAAATGCATTACATTTTTTTGTGTTGTATTGTGTCATGCCATATTATATTATATTAAAAACACTGAGCAATTTCTAATGTCAATCCTGCTCACTTTTATTGCCTTGTTCAATTCTAAGCTCTGCTCAAAGTCCATCTAGGCTTTCTGTCAAATATATATGTGTATTTGTTGTCTATGTATACATATGTGTATACATATACATACATACACACACTAATAGATTAATCCTGATGTAATTTCAATCCAATTGTATATCAAAGTCTGAGCAATAGGTATTTTTCGTTCATTTCATTTTTTCCCTTTGTAGATTCTTAGGTCATCTTTGAGTGGCTATTAGTCTCATTGAGAAGGCCTTGTAGTATTTTGGGATTTGAGGTAGAACAATGTTTTCTGCAAATAGCCTCTGGAGGAACTCACTGTTCATAGGACCTCTTCCATTTGGACCCTGTACTGCACATCCTTTAGCATGACAGTAGTGAACACCAACGGCAGAGGTAAATCTCCTTATTTGATGTCTCATTTAATATTGATAATCTGAGTATCTATAGAATCATGTGTGATCTTAATATATGCATTAACTTCACTTTCTTGGGGAAGACTTTAATGTTGTATTTTGGATTGAACCAAATAATTTTTTTGTTTGTTTTTTTGCAGGGCAATGAGGGTTAAGTGACTTGCCCAGGGTCACACAGCTATTAAGTGTCAAGTGTCTGAGGTCACATTTGAACTCAGGTCCTCCTGAATCCAGGATCAGTGCTTTATTCACTGCACTACCTAGTTGCCCCCTGAACCAAATAATTCTTTAGAAAATAGTCAACAATGTATACTGAAGTGAGTAGAACCAGGAGAACATTGTGCACAGTGATGGCAATATTGTGTGATGAAGAACTGTGAATAACTTAGCTACTCTCAGCAAGACAATGATCCAAGACAATCCCAAAAGACTAATGATGAAGCATACTATCCACCTCCATAGAAATAACTAATATTGATTGAACACAGACTAAAGCATGCTATTTTTCACTTTCTTTCATTTTTTTCTTTTATTCAAGTTTTCGTGTACAAAATTACTAATATGGCAATGTTTTACATAATTGTACATGTATAATCCATATCTGATTGCTCACTGTCTCAGGGAGGGAGGGAAGGAGGGATAAACATTGGAACTCAAAACTATAAATAAAAATGTGTATTACTTAAAAAAAAAGTTAATCTATATAATCTACCCTGTCCCTTTTCAGATAGATAAAATGGGGTATGATGATTTAAATGATGCTAGTGTATGGATATCAAAATATGATGTTTTTTTACATTGTATTTGTTATTAGCATTAATTTTCTACTTGTTCTTATAGAGTCTGAACTCTGGGCTATGCCTTTGTTCTCAGACCTTAACCTGTATCCTGGATTATTGTCATTGTTGTTGGGAGGGAGGGAAGGAGGGATAGAACTCAAAACTTTAAATAAAAATGTTTATTATTCAAAAAAATAATCAACAAACAATAAACACACAAGGATCTTGAATTCTCTACAACTGTCAGGCCATTAAGGACTATGAAGTGCTATAGAAAGTCATCTGCTGAAGCCCAATTATTCCATTACAATGCCTAAACATGGGCTTACATAGAGCATGCACAGACTAGGTAATGCCTCAGTGGGAATGGGGGGAATGGGAAGGGCCAATGGTAATGGATGCCCCTAGCAAGTGCTAAAATGCCTAGCTCAGTGCACTCTATGTCCCTATTTACCTAATATAATGCCTAGCACATAGTGGGCAGTTAATAAATGCTTGATTATTTGAAAGGAATTCTCCTTTTCATTAAGGAAACCCCCAATGCTCAGGTAGAACATTCTCATGATGAGTCTATCAAGATGAAAAAATTAGCCTATCAGTTGGTACTTACTGACATTTTTTTTGCATTGTTGCTATTTTATTTTTGTATGGTTTATAACATTGCCTATGACTTTTATCCTAATTGTATCTTCAAAATTATGTCACCTCCTGCATAGATTTCTTTTATGGGGGATTGGTCTAGTCCTACTACAATTCCTAACTTCTACTTGTTTCCACATCCTTACACAAACACATTAGAAGTGTTCAGGCCTCTTTGTTGTAGCTTTACTATTACCAATGGTAAAATGAGATGATTATAGAAACGTTGTCAAATCAATACGTCTATTGCCAGACTTTCTGTATGCTAGTTTTCTTCTTCATTGCTTCTTGCTATTTTATGAAATAACTATGCTCCTAATCTTCTGACATCTTCCTCTGAAATGTTGTACATATAATAGCCAGTTTTTGTTTTGTTTTTAAGCAAGCCAGCCTTGCTATCTATTATATCTCTCCTTGTAAAGGAAATAGGATGTTTGCTGCTAAGGCAGTTTTCTAAGGTGCTTTGGCCTAGGCATTGTGGTGACTACCTTTCATCAATGAAACTTCTGTAAGAAGTAATGCTAGTCAAAGTCAATATATTTATGTTCACTCATTTTCCATTTGTAATTGTCTGAACAACTCTGGTTGGATTTATTATAATCTCATGAATGGTTTCTTTTCATCCTTTCTTCTAAATTAATGATGATTTTATCTTTGGATTTAGCTCATCAATAGTCTGGTTTGATATAGACAGCTGATTTTGAAATAGCTTCCTTCTCAGTTGCTAGTATTATCTGATCACAATATAGTCAATCTCAATTTTTAAAATGATTTTTGGTGTATGTTATATCTAATGCCTTCCAACTCTTAACTTAAAAAAGGATTCCTTATTATAATAATAATACTTAACAGTTATATAGTATTTTAAAGTTTACAAAGCACTTTACAAATATCTCATTTAATACTCAGAACAACTCTGGGAGGCAGGTGCTATATTTTCTGTATTTTACAGATGAGGAAACTGAGGGTCATAGAGGTTAAGTGACTTGCCCAGGGTCACACAGCTAATAAGTGAGATCAGATTTGAACTTGGGGCTTCCTGACTCTAGGCTCAATGCTTTACTTATCCCTTGCTTCATCTAGTTAAGGCATAAGACATCTAAGTAGTTGCAAGCTTTGCATCTTTTGTATTGTTAATCCCAAATTATATTTTCTACCATGCTTTTTGTCATTTTTCTCTGTCCTTACTTTCATATTGAAGTCATCAAGTATCAAGGTAAATGTTGATTTGGTTTGAAGGAGTTTATCAAGTTTTTTGCAATTATGTCTCTACTTATTCATCCTTATAACAGATGTTGGCACCTAAGCCTCAATTATCTTCCTGGTGGTCTCTTTGTGAACATCATGAGGAATACAAGATGAGATGACAAAGAATTCCATGATCAGTTTCTTATAATCTTTGAGTGAATTGTATAACCAACTCTGCCAACTCTTTTTTTTTTGCCTCTCCAAGGGATAGGCTGTGAGTCATCCTTTCATTTAGCTGTAATTCCCTCCTTTCTTCTGCTTTCATTTACAGTAACAATGTCAATCTTGAATCCTAGAATCTCAGGGGTGGAAGGAACCTTAGATATCATCTAGTCTGCCCTACACCTGACAAGTATCCCCTTGACAGAATCCCCGAGGAGAGGCCCTCCAGGCTGCTGAAAGACCTCCCTTTCATGTTTGCAGTGACTTCATGGACATGGAGAAGTGTGAAAAAAAGTTGTTGAAATGTCATAGGGCAATTATGCTTTTGAAATACAGCATTTTTGTTTTCTTTTTTTAAAATAATATTCTATTTTTCCTAATTACACATAAAGACAACGTTTAACATTCAATTTTTAAACTTTTGAGTTCCAAATTTCCTCCCTTGTTCCCTCAACTCCTACTTCCCTAAGATGGTGATCAATTTTATATAGGTTAGAAATGTGCAATCATGCAAAACATATTTCTATATTAGTCATGCTGTGAAAGAAGAACCAGATCAAAATAAAAAAAAAACATGAGAAAAATAATATGCTTCCATTTGCATTCAGACTCCATCAGTTCTTTCTCTGGCTATAGACAGCATTCTTCATCATTAATCCTTTGAGATTGTCTTGGATCATGGTATTGCTTAGAATAGCTAAGTCATTCATAGTTGATCATCATATAATGTTGTTACTGGGTATGATATTCTGGTTCTGCTCATACAGTCTTTTTATTTTCAATCTTTAAAAAATTATTGTCATTTGCAGTTTATAAATTCCCAAATTAAAAAATTAAACCCTCCAATACCCCCCCAAATAACTTTTGTATATTTTACCTTTAAATTCAGAGAACAATAGATGAATAATGAGAAAAATATAACTGTAACACAGTATGATTGGGTTTCTCCAACAGTAAATCAACTAGTTTGTCACTGGTCAAAGTTCTCAAATTTAGAAGATCAATAGTTAAATTAATGTTCATAGTGTGGTAAAAAAAAAAATGAAAGTTTTTTAACAGTCGGTTAGGATAACTGAAAGATGCCAGTTTTTGAAGGACCACCCTTACGGGGAGGAGACCAACGGCATGAGCTCCGCACGCCAGTCCGCCTGCTGCGCATGTCAGACTGCCTGCTATGCACTCGACTTCCGGGGTGCGAGCTTAAAAGGCAAGGAGAGAACGGAAGTGGGAGCTTTTTCCTGCTCTGCTGGTCTCCTGATTGGGCTGCACAGACTGATGCTGACAGGAGTTTGACTCGGCCCGGCTCGGGGTTAGCAGCAGCACGTGCTTGACACAGTCTCTCTCTCTCTCTCTCTCTCTCCCCAAAGGTGGCCTTGGGCTTTTGGTGAGTTTTATACGGAATATAGACTAAGCTTAGATTTAAGACGATTTGTATTGTATTTCTACTTTCCTATCCTTCTAATCAACATCACCTTGTGACTACCATACAATAAAAGCTCTAACTAGAAAACCAGAAGCTTCTTCCATTTACTAGTCTGGGAGATAAATTAAGGGAAAGGTTAAAGAGGGGAGATTTATGATCTAATATCCAATTTTAAATCTCACAATAGGCAGAATAAAAACTGTATAATTCTTAACACATGCTATGCTCATTTTTGCCACTGCAGTAGCAGAAGGGAGCTGAGACGGAACCCCCCAAAATATATGTGCCATACTTTTATTTGTTTCATGGGTTTCCAAAGAATTCAACACCAAGTATTTATCACCTTATTAATAGTGATTCTCTCTCTACTTACCTCTCTCTACTCTCTAATTACAAGGACTTAATTCAAGTCAAGGAGCATTTATTGACACTTAGTATGGGTCAGATACTCTGATGAGCATTAAGAATACAGATACAGGAGAGAAAAAGACAGTGACTACTCTCAAGGAGTTTATTTTTAATGGGGAAAGAAAGACAACACATAAAAAGATGCTTAAAACGATAAGGGGAGAGGAAGAAGGAAGCTTTGAGGCGGAGGTATGTTCAAGAAAGTTTGGGAACACTGGAGTGGAGCCTGGATTAGACTAAAGGTATGGCCAACCTGGGTACTTTCCTTAAAATTGAGGCCCTGATAAAAAAGGAAAATAATAAATGTTGGAAGGGATGTGGGAAAGTTGGGACGCTAATGCACTGTTGGTGTTGTCATGAACTAGTCCAACCATTCTGGAAAGTAATTTGGAACTATGCCCAAAGGGCTATAAAATTGTACATACCCTTCATTTCAGCAATACCACTACTAGGTCTATATCTCAAAGAAATAAAAAGGTGGGGTTGGGGGAGGTAGGAAAGATCTATTTGTACAAAAATATTTATAGAAGCTCTTTTTGTAGTGGGTAAGAATTGGAAATTGAGAGGATGCCCATCAATTGGGGAATGACTGAACAACTTGTGGTATATGATTGTAATGGAATGAGAAATGATGAGCAGAATCATTTCAGGAAAACCTGGAAAGACTTATATGAACTGATGCAAAGTGAAGTGAGCAGAACCAGGAAAACATTGTACACAGTCACAGCAATACTATAAAATGATCAACTGTGAATGACTTAACTATTCTCAGCAATACCACGTTCCAAGACAATCCCAAAGGTCTCATGATGAAAAATGCTATCCCCTTTCAGAATAAAAACTAATGGAATGCAGGTGTAAGTGTAATATTTTTTACTTTTTGTATTTTTTTCATATTTTTTTTCCCTTTGGGTCTGTGTCTTCTTTCACAACATTACAAATATGGTCATTTGTTTTGCATGATTCAACATGTATAACTATTGCTTATTGTCTCAGGGAGGGGGTATGAAGAAAGGATAGAGCAAATTTGGAACTCAAAAAAAATGAATGAATATTAAAAATTATCTTCAATGTAACTGAGGAAAAATAAAATGTTCTATATATTTTTAAAAATTCAGATCATGAGAGGAAGTGAGCAATCAGAGCAAGGGGCTGCAGGGGTGGGGCGTTCTTTCAATGTAAGGGAATGACAAGAGCAGAGCTAGTGTCCAAGGTGAAGACTGCTGTGCCATTGTTGAAAAAGTCCAGAAAGTCAAATGCAGAACCCAGAGAGGAATGAACATATGACAAATACATCATTGTACAAGGTTCTCATGACGGGATTCCCCTCAGGGCCTACTGAGATACATAAGACTATTTGTTTCTACCCTACTGACCCCAGACTGCTTTACTTTTTAAGTTCCAATGTCTATTTGTTATAGTTTTGTCCTACTTCCTCATCATTAGCTGTCTTGTTACAATTAATATGCCCGCTTCTGCCAATATCCTTCTTTCCCACCATCTAATTTGTTGCTTCTAATTTGTTTTGGATTGAAAAATCAGATGAGATGATTAGTAATTTATGTAAAACAAGACTAAATTGTCTATGAATGAGGGCTTGAGTAGGTAAAAAAGAGAATCTTCAGTTGCAAAAACCTGATGGGCAATGTGATATCAGGGGCATAGGCCAGGGAGTGGAATTGGTTCTGAACATATGAATTCAAAATCCAGCTTCTGATGATTACTCCTTGTATGACCTTGGGTAAGTCACTGAACGGTCTCAGCTTCCTCATTCATAAAATGAGAGGGTTGGACAAGATGACCTCTGAGGTCCTTTCTGCTTCTTGCTCTAGTAGCAAAGTATATAAGCTCTCACACAGATTTTTATGCCACTCATTTTGACAATTCAGAGTTGTTTACTATCCCCAAACCCCACTTCTCAGCTGTGTGCTACATAGAAATGATCATCAGATAAGTGACCTCTGGTTAAATGAAGAGTTGCCACATCATGAGAATGAATATTTTTCTAAAACATTCAAAGGCCATAGGCATCTTCTTTCTTTATATTTCCTTTGACTTGTCTGTGAGTGGATGGCTTCAACCTGTATTCAGTTCTTGTCGATGAGGACAGATCTGTTCTAGAGAAGAGGTCTAGCCCCCTGGGACACTGTCACTTGCTAGGCCAGAATCCATGACCCAAGCCTACAGAGCTTAACCTTTTTATGAAGGGGAAGCCAGGTTATTTTGGCTAAGTGAAGCCTTGTTGTATTTAATCACATCATTGTCTCCTTCATGCTGCCTACACCACAAATCTCCCAAGCTGTCACTAAGCACAGTGGTCATGGGGACTTGGGGAGCATTTTAATTTGATTTACGATTAACCTTCTGACTAGAAAAAAAAAAGAGAAACCCTACAAGTAAATCTTCTTATACCATTCATTTAGCTGACAAAGTGGACTTCCTGAAATGATAAGGAATAATTTGTTAGCCCACTGATGAAAGTTTGTGAACTAAGTAATAAGAATATGATTGGAACTAACTTAGAATTTTGTAAGGAATTTCATATTGGGCTGGGGACCTGCCAGGTCAATATTCAAGTGCCTGGGCCTAAGTATGGGTGATAGGGAAGGAGCATTCAATTTTCCCAAGCAGGTAGGTCTCCATTAAACTCATTGGAGCTTTATTGGATGAATCACTCATGTCTTGAAAGAAGGTGCAATTCTTCTAGGCTGTGAGAATTTTAGAACTAGAAGAAACTTCAGTGATCATCGAGTCTTTTTTGCTCCATGGATTCCTTAGGCAGTCTGGCAAAGCCGTCCCAGAGTAATGTCTTTAAATGCCTAAAATAAAATATATTGAATCATAATGGAAACCAATCATATTGAAATACATCTGCCAAAATATATTTTTTAAAACCCAAGTTTGGGGCAGCTAGGTGGCGCAGTGGATAGAGCACCAGCCCTGGAGTCAGGAGTACCTGAGTTCAAATCCGGCCTCAGACACTTAACACTTACTAGCTGTGTGATCCTGGGCAAGTCACTTAACCCCAATTGCCTCACTAAAAAACCAAACCAAAACAAACAAAAACAAAAAAACAAAAACAAAAACAAAAAAAACCCCCAAGTTCATGGACCCCAGGTCAAGAACCCCTGATCTAGTCCAACCTGTTCATTTTACCGATTAGGAAAGTGAAGCCCAAAGAGAATGAAAGCAAATTAATAACAGCTAATTACTAAGGTCATCTCCTTTGTCTTTTTCAGATGGAAAAAGACCCTAGATCTCCTTAGCTCCCAATCAAGGGCTCTTTTGATACCCTCTGCTGCCTGAATGGAATTTCTAGTTTTGTCTTGAATTCCTAGTACTTAGCCTAGTATGCAGTAAGCACTTAATAAATGTAGGGTGAATGACTTTATAAATGAACAGTGAATGGTAAAACTCAGTGTGTGCGCATGTGTGTGTGCGCACACACACACACAGACCCATCCATCAGAGTTTGGTCCTGAAAGTCATTTTTCCTATAGTTCTGGTATAAAGAATCATTAGCAATTCACTTCTTAAACATTTGGTTTTTCCCTTGTGTGTGGTTTTGTTTGTTTGTGTTTTTTAAATGAATTTAGCTAATGTCCCTTGAAACCCAAATAGGGTATATGATCTGAAACACACATTAACTTGAAATTAACGTGCCTTTCTCATTTTTCTCCTATGCCTTATGGCCACTGAGAACTTTTATGAGACAGTAGTAAGTTACCCTGATGGTAAGGTGCATTGAATCTGATATCTTATTTATGAATAACCCAATTAATTTTTTTACCATGCTATGGTTTTCCTCAGATTGATCAAATTTCCTAAGCAAAGATGAAAGGGTCAATTTCATACTAAGTCTAACCCCCTTCCAAATGTTTAAAGAAGTCAAGAGGACATCTTTTAAATCAACGATCAATTTTTTTTTTTGAGTGTGGCAATTGGGGTTAAGTGACTTGCCCAGGGTCACACAGCTAGTAAGTGTTAAATGTCTGAGACTGGATTTGAACTCAGGTTCTCCTGAATCCAGGGCCGGTGCTCTATCCACTGTGCCACCTATCTGACCCAACAATCAATTTTAAATCTTCCTCTTTAAAAAGAGGAAGAAAATTTATTAAAATCTCTCTAAACTCTGTCACATTTTATCAATCATCAGGTTGTTTTCTTTTTAGAAAAAGTTTTATTTTTTTAACCTTGTTGTTCTCTACATCACAATCATTTCTCTGTATGCCTAACACCACCTCTCTCCCCCAGTAAACCTTCCCTTGTAAAAAATAAAAAGAGAAAAGCTAAAGACAGTTTTTGCAACATTTTTTGCAATTGTTCAGTAGTATCTGACACTTCCTAACGCCATTTGAGGTTTTCTTGGCAGAAATACTGGAGTAATTTGCCATTTCCTTCTTCAGCCCATTTTACAGATGAGGAAATTTAGGCAAATAGAATTAGATGACTTGCCCAGGGTCACACAAGTACTAAGTGTCTGAGACCAAATTTGAATTCAGGAAGATGAGTCTTCTTGGCTCCAGGCCTGGCACTCTATGCATTATAGCATTACCCAGCTACCCTATTTGCAACATTCTACCCCTTTAATTCCCCACCTCCAACAAAAAGAGAGGTACGTTTCCTTATTTTTTCTCCATAGCCAAGACTAATTGTTATTATTTTAAAACATTGAAGTTCATTTTATTGTTCTTTTCATTTATAACATTACAGTCATTGTGCATATCATTTTTCTGGCTCTGTTTTCTTTACTCTGTAAAAATTCAGACAAGTTTTCCTATGTTTCTGAATTTCTTATCTCTTATAGCACAGTAATAATCCATTCTATTGATGAACCATTGTATATCTTTTTGCTACCACAAAAAAGTACTGTTATATATATTTTATTATCTATGTATGGTCTCTTTCTTTTTTTATCTCCTTGGGAGAATATTGAGCATTCATTAACCAAGGAGTTTCTGTTCCTTTAGACTCAGAGGTGATAGTTATATTTTCCCCTGACTTGGAATCTTTCAAGTAGCATCAAGCTTGTATTTCTTTTCTGTATTCATCTAAAATTCAATAGGATTCATTACAGAATTTTTTAAAAATATGACTTCCTCCATAGAATTTAACTTCCTTGAGAAGAGAGACCATTTAATTTTGTCTTATATCCCCCAGTGCCTAGCATAGTACCTGACCCCAGTAAATCTTTAATAAATGTTTTCTGAATGAATGAATTATGGAATCTTCTCAAGACCAAGAAACCATACATTAGAGGTAATATTGTGAGTCATACTCATGAGGCAATATATGTCTCCATTATTCCGCTAAGGGCACTCCTCCCTTGAAATATTAGTGAGCTAAAAAAAGAATCCAAGTGCCAAGAGTGAGGAGACACTTTTTAAATATTCTTCCACACCCCAGACCTGCCAAGAGTCCTTTGTGAGTAGGCATGATGTAGGGGAGGTAACCGGAGTTCAGTAGCACCTAATAAAGCTGCTGGAATGTCACAACTTGGTCTCCCAAAGCAGGTGGAACCAACATGGGGAAGGCCCCAGAGGTGTTGGCAGATATGAAACTAATTTCCTGTTGACTGAAGCTCTTAGACAATCATGACAGGGGAGTTCCTGTTTTCCCTTTGACTTCCAAACAGGCTGCCTGCCTCTTGTCACTGTTTCCAAGCATAAAGGAGTTCTCAGCTCTTAGGCAATGGTGGAATTTAAGAGAGGCAGATTCTTGAAGCCCTGGTCATTGTCTGCCATTTAGGGAATTTGGAAATCATTTGTATGAGTGTGGATTTGGGTGTGTGCTTTTTTGTCAAATAATGAGATTTTATCCCAAAATCTGGAAACTTTGGATTTATCACACAGTAGGTTACTAAAGTCATTTACCACTGTGTCTCCTGTGTCTAACCTATTCCATCAATCCTCCACTCTATTTCTTAGCCAGTACCAAATAGTTTTAATGAATGCTGCTTTATAGTATAGCTTCAGATTTGGTACAGCTAGCTCACCTTCCTGTGCATTTTTTTTTCATTAGTTCCTGTGGTATTCTTGACCTTTTGTTCTTCCAGATGAATTTTGTTATTATTTTTTCTAGCTCTATAAAATAAGTTTAGGTGGTCTGATTGGTATAGCACTGAATAAGTAAATTAATTTAGGTAGAATTGTCATTTTTATTATATTAGCTTGGCCTATCCATGAGCAATTGATAGTTTTCCAATTGTTTAGATCTGATTTTATTTGTGTGAAAAGTGTTTTGTAATTGTATTCATAGAGTGCTTGGATTTGTCTTGGCAGGTAGACTCCCAAATATTTTATATTGTCTACAGTTACTTTAAATGGAATTTCTCTTTCTATCACTTGTTGCTGAACTTTGTTAGTCATGTATAGAAATACTGATGATTTGTGTGGATTTATTTTATATGCTGCAACTCTGCTAAAGGTGTTCATTGTTTCAAGTAGTTTTTTAGTTGATTGGGTGTGTGGTGGTTTTTTTTAACGGAATCTGATAGTGCCAGACTTTCCTTATGAGGACTGTTCCCTCTATTAAGTGAAGGATTTAGACCAAGCTCCCTCAGCTCTTTTCAGATTCTCCATGGGAAACCTCAATCCATCTTGGGCCAAATGCAGAGTGGTTTTCATCTCCTTCTCTGGGAAGTAGAGAGAAATTACCAAAAGAAAAGGAACACCTGGAACAAAAAGTCATGAGGTACCATTCCTCACTTACAGAAGTTCCTACTATCTCTAAAACTACTTGGAAGGAAATAAGAATGGAATTGATTAGGATGTGAGACTGGAAAGGTAAGTAGGCCATAAGACTCTGAAGCAAAAATAGAAATAGATAATTCAACATACCTTAATATAGATTATACAGTAACCAGCACATTTAGCAAATACTCCTAAAATATTAATAATAATATATTAAATATATCAAAATATTAATTAAAATATTAATAATAATAAGGTAACATTTATATAGCACTTACTAAGTGCCAGGCATTATGCTTAGTGCATTATGGTTATTAATTATCTCTTTTGACCTTCACAGCAACCCTAGGAGGTAGTGCTATTATTATTCCCATTTTGCAGATGAAGAAACTGAGGCAAACAGCCTTTAAATGACTTGCCCAGGGTCACACACCTACTAAGTAAGTATCTGAGGCTGAATTTGAATTCAGATCTTCTGAACTCTAGGCCCAGTAATCTATCCACTATTGACACCTAGCTGCAATAACTAACATTTATTTGGCTTTTTAAAGTTCGCAATACATTTCATTTATTATCTATGGCCTCTTCCTTTCTTTTTTTGATCTGCTTGGGTGTATATTAAACACACATTGACCAAGGAGTTTCTGCTCCTTTAGACTCATTGATGATAATTACATTTTCTCCCTGACTTGGAATCTCCCAAGAAAACAACAGGTTTTTATTTCTTTTCTGTTTTCATTGTAAAATTCCATAGGATTTGTTACAGAATTCAAAAAAATTGTGAGCTCCTCCACAGAATCTATGTCCCTTGAGAACAGGCAATAGCAATACAGTGATGAGGGAATCTAGACTTTGATGCTTGAATAGATCAAATGTGGATACTTCCTCTAATAGGGCAGCTTACAACCTATCTCATCTGTGCCTTCTTATCCTAATTGATGCTTGTACATACTGACACATCAATCATTCAGAAGTCTACTAAACATGCTAGGAGGTAAGATCTTCCTTTTTCTAGATTTTTTGGAATAGTGTGTGATGTATCCTTATGGGTGTCTGAGATGGGTACTACAGATATTATCCCCATTTTATAAATGAGAAAGTTGTGGTTGTTTAGTCATTTTTCAGTTGTGTCTGACTCTTTGTGAGCCCTTTTGGGGGTTTTTTGGCAGAGATAATGGAATCGTTTGCCATTTCCTTCTCCAGCTTATTTTACAGATGAAGAAACTGAGGCAAATTGGGTTAAGTTACTTGCCCAGGGTCACACAGCTAGTGAGCATCTGAGGTTGGATTTGAAATCAGGAAGATGAGTCTTTGTGACTCCAGCCCTGGGACTCTATCCATGGTGCCACATAGCTTCCTATAAATGAGAAAACTGAGGTTAATAAGAGACATTAAATGACTTTCCCATGACCACACAGCTAGTAAGAATCCAAGGCAGGATTTGAGTCAAGATCTTCTTGACCTTACATCTGGAATCTGGTCTGAATTTCCCCTTACTCCAAACCTCCCAAATGTATTTTGCCTTGACTTAAAAAAAAACACCATTCCTGTGATTTCATCAGTGTATGGAATTCCTGTTGTGAAAAGCCCTTCCACTTGATGTAGATGAATAACTCACCTGCAATACTTGCCACTCATTGGTCTGGGGCACTGAAAGGTTATGACTCGCCCATTGTCTGTGGCTCCTATGTGTCAGAAGCAGGATTTGAACCCAGGTCTTCCTGATTATAAAGATGGTCCTTTTCTCATGACTCAGGAATGTTATCTCCACTATCTATAATTCTGTTCTCCCTTCTCTGTAATCAGTGTATTCTGTGCTACTGAGTCGACATTAGTCCACAAGCTCCTAGAGCCTATCCCATGTACAACACGGCTCCCAGAACTTTATATAATTTCACAAACCCTTCTTGATGGCAACAGTCAACTTTTACTTTTCCTCTTTTGCATTCTGCCAAACAAGGCCTTCCTATAGAAGTCAAGGCAGGAAGGACACTCGCTTGAATCAACACTTTCTCCACCACCACCCCCCAGGCCCCAAAATAAGCTAGTTGAGCATATGCCTAGTACACAGCAAACACTATATAAATGTTAGATATTATTATTATTATTATCCTAATTGCATAATTTCTTAAGAACATCTATTTTCTATTACAATACCAACATTGAGGCTTAGAGATCTTAGCAATCACAAGTCAAACTATTCCACAGGTTCCATGCTTTTGAGAGGTTGTGGGTAGCATTTTAGAGGTCCTGCATTGTCCTAGGGTCTGAGGCAATCAATAAATGCCATTTGTAAATTGGAGTATCTGCAGGGCCTGACCATCTAAAATGAAAGCTCTCTTCAACTGGTACCCAACATTGAAACTTCTCTGTGACCATGGTGAACAGCTGTCCTTATGTTTTATGCCTGGCTTGGTATCCATGATCAGAGGATGACTGGACAAGGTCTGTCTATAAGATGGAGTCAAACACCTGTCCTTAATGTCCTTGTGCTTATAAAGCATTATGAAGTCCTCAGATAAAAAGTGCCCCTACATATTTATTATTATTATTATTACATGGCACGATATATAGCATTATCAGAGGGAGTGACATATTTCTAATATATTTTGAATCTTTTTGGAGAAAAAATGTATTGAGAAACATGAAACTATATTGAATACTAGAGTGGTATAATTACAATGTCATCCTTCCCACAGTCAAATCAATTTATAAGCTGACTTTATAGGATTAATTTTGCAAGGTAAAATCCTAAATATTTTAAGGATATACATTTTATGGCATCTGATTTTAATCAATATGGCCATGTTTTCAAGCCTCCTTTTGTGACTCAGAAAAGCTCAGGCTTTTGTAACTGAATCAACTGAGAACAAGCAGCTCTTCATTTATAATAATGCAGAAGTCATCCTTCCTGATGCTATTAAGGTAGGGAGAGGCTCAAAAGCCCAAGGCTTCACTTTTTATAGAGAAAAGAGACCCTCCAGCCAAATGAGATAATTTCTCTCTTCTAGTCATAAAAAGTAATTTTTTTTATTTTTTAAAGATAGAGCCAATCCAATCAACATTCATTAAGCACCTATTATATACCAAGCCCTAGAGAAATAATTAATAAAAAGAAAGACAATCCCTGTCCTCAAGGAGCTTATAATCTAATGAGGGTTGACACCACACAAAAGGAGACAGAAAAGGATGGGGGAACATCAAGGAATACCTGGTGTAGGGGTATCTTGTTCAGTGGAGTTGAAATCACATATAGCAGCAAATGTGAAATAGAATCAATACATATATGTACATATAGACTTAAACATGATGTACATACATATACAAGTATATATAATACAGAAATATGTGTGTATATACATTATATTGCTAGCTATGTCTCTTAGGTGAGCTAAAGCGTTGGTGTCTAACTCAAATAGAAATGGATCCCTGCCAGTATGTTGACCTAGGAAACCACAAATCAACATTATCTATGTTATATTGTATTTTTACTTATTTTATTAAATGTTTTCCAATTTCATTTTAATCTAGTTTGGAACACACAGGAGTTTTGTGGGTCACAAGTTTGACACTTCTGCTCAATATTTAGTTGGGCCCAGAATCTTTGTTACCTGCCCAAGAGAGGATAAAGATGCTACTGAATGCTGTCAAAATCAAAGGACTCATTCTTCCTTTCTATTAATGAGTAAACTCAAGTAACTCATTTTCTAGGACTATATGGTAGGGTGGGTAGGAAATGGTTTGGAAATTTCTTTGGAAATCTATATTGAAGCATTTCTCAAAGTGTGGTTTAGTGACCCTTGGTACCATTTCAAGGAGTCAGTGAGGTTAAAACTTTTCTTAATGATATTAAGAAGTTTTAATTTCCAATAAAATATAGATAGATATGACCTACATTAACAGAAGCTTTTTGAGGGTGAGACTTAAATAATTTTGTTTTGTTTTGTTTTTGTTTTTGTGGGGCAATAAGGGTTAAGTGACTTGCCCAGGGTCACACAGTTAGTAAGGGCCAAGTGTCTGAGGCCAAATTTGAACTCAGGTCCTCCTGAATGAAGGGCCAGTGCTTTATCCACTGTGCCACCTATCTGCCCTTCAATAATTTTTATGAATGAAAAAAGCATCCTGAAACCAAAAGTATTTGAGAACCACTGCCCTATTGTATCAAAATAAATCAATAAAATAATGGTGTCAAACTCCTTTAACCTTTCCCCAGAACTACAGCAATTTTACGATATGCTTCTCCTAGAAATTTCCAGTGAATTTGGGGGCACAAGAAAGAGTCCCTCCAACTGAAAATGATCTTTCGAATTTCCTTCTATCACTCTGTCTGGATCTCTCTTTTCTTGCCCACAACATCTTATACCTTGTATCATGCTTAATTGTATATTTATCATATTCCTCCTACCTCTAACAATGTCATTAGATTTTTAAATTCCTTGGAAGAAGATGTGGTTTTTAAAAAATCTTTGTATGCATGATGCCTGGCACTTGGTTGACATTTAATAAATATGTGTCAAATTGAATCAGAGCCATTTAGAAATGTGACAAGTGAGGTGGCACAATAGATAGAGTGCTGAGCCTGGAGTCAGGAAGATTCATTTTCCTGAGTTCAAATCTGGCCTGGGCAAGTCACTTAAACCCTGTTTACTTCAGTTTCCTTATCTATAAAATGAGCTGGAGAAGGAAATGGCAAACCACTCCAGTATCCTTGCCAAAAAAAAACAAAACCAAACCCAAATGAGCTCACAAAAAGCCAGACATGACTGAATACACACACACACACACACACACACACACGCGCGCGCGCACAAAATATTTGAAAATAAGACCCAATCAGACTAGGAACAAATCCCTATGACTACAGGTTAGAGCATAGCCCCAAGGGCCATTACTGTCCTGAGTGGTTCACATGGTACATTCTGTCTGATACCCTAAGACTGCATTTATACCTACAATGTCTTGGTGACCAGTTAGCCCATAGTGATCAACCCTATGCCCTTTGGCGCCCTCTGGGGGATGACAGGATGACACACAACTGTTTGTTACATGTAATACCAGGAAGGTTATAGGGCACAATTCAGATCATCATGTTTAAAAACATTAAAAAACTGCCCACCCCCAAAAAAAATTTCCTCTAAACATTATCGTCTCAAGTATGGACATTCTTTTAGCACACTCCATAGAGAGAGCTTCTTTTTTTCTTTCTTCTTCATTAGCTCTCTACATCTTGAGGTGCCTTACTCCTTTGAAACTCACACATGATATCAAAAGCTTAGGGAGAGGTTATAGAAACAAAAATACTAAGGGGAAATAAGATGTCTTTTGAGCAAATATAAAAAAGAAAATTAAAGGAGAGCTTTTGGCAATCCCATAGATGTCACACACCTGGAAAAGAGACAGAATGTCCTCTTTCCAGGCTGATGTAGAGTTTAAGAACATCGTCCCACCCCCATCCCCTAGGTTTCTTTGTGCTCATCTTTGAAATGTGGACAATGTACGACTATTTTTTGGCCTAATTTTCTACAATCCATTTTTAAGAACCAGGTCAGTCCTAGGCAAACTGTGAAGTAGGTGTCACTTGTCCTTAATGACTCACCCACTCTTGTCCTTTAATATCCCTTTCACACTGTGATAGCCCCCTGTGCCATTCCCCCTCAGGTGCCAGTGACCTTCTTTCCCTCTCCATCCTTCACCTTGTCCAACCTTGATCTCAGGAAAGGATCTGAAACTCACTTATAGTAAGGTATAAATGCCTGATAACACTTTTAAAAATAACATTTTAAAAATTGTTTCTCCCCCCTAGCAGGATTTGCATTTGAATAGATATATCAGCCCTTAATTAAAGGAATTCCAGGCATAAATCAGAGCTCAGGAAAGTGTTAGGAGGGTAGGAAAGAAGGAAGAACATTTTTTTAATGTCTCTAAAACAATACCAAATAAGCATTCATTTAATCCATCCATTGATAAGACTAAAGAAATAGTTTGTTAAAAGCTGCAATTTAACAATGCACTTATTTTTAAACTTATGTGAGTTTAGTAAAAGAATGAATTTAATTTTCCCAGTTCTCAAGGTACTTGCAAGTACCCAGCATTCTTCTCTTCAGTATTCTCTAACATAACCAATAGACCTCAAACCCATTGGCAGGTTAGGGAGGTGTTTACCCCAAACATGTGAAGACTTTCTCTAGTGGAATGGGTGGATGAGAACAATTTGTTCCAATGGCGGCTGAAGCAGAGTCCTTGGAGCACTTAGAGCATAGTTTAACATATATGTGTGAATGTGTATACACACATACATACATACTTACATACATAATACATATATACATGTTTTTGTCTAATGGTGGTCATCTCTAGGGCAGGGGGAGGGAAGAAAAAAATTAAATAACTATTATATATTTAAAAAGAAAAGCAAGTTATACCCAAATGAGCAAGTTATACATAATAGATTTGTTGTTTCATGCTCAATCATCTGTTTGTCTATTCTACTATGCTATGGAAATGCTTATTTTATATATATATATATATATATATATATATATTTTTTTTTTTTAGTGAGGCAATTGGGGTTAAGTGACTTGCCTAGGGTCACACAGCTAGTAAGTGTTAAGTGTCTGAGGCCGGATTTGAACTCAGGTACTCCTGACTCCAGGGCCGGTGCTCTATCCACTGTGCCATCTAGCTGCCCCTATTTTATATATATTTTTAAAAATTTATTCTGCACTGTTGGAGGGAAAGAGTCAGAGGAGCTGGATGTATTAGAAGTGTGTGACGTTAGGCAAATCACTTACCCTTCCTGGGCCTTGATTATTTTGATTGTTTCATCTGAAAAAAAAATGAGTAGGTTGGACTAGATGGTCTCTTGTAGTTCTAAGTCTATTATCTTATGAAATATATGTAAAATAAATACAAAGTCCGGTTCTAGGGACTCCTTTTAATTTTTTTTTTTTTTGGTGAGGCAATTGGAGTTAAGTGACTTGCCCAGGGTCACACAGCTAGTAAGTGTCAAGTGTCTGAATCCAGACCTGAAGTCAGGTCCTCCTGACTTCAGGGCTGGTGCTCTATCCACTGAGCCACCTAGCTGCCCTGGTTCTAGGGACTCTTAACAACTGGTGCCTTTAGGGTTATTGTAAAAGTGTCTTTCCTATCTCTAGAAGGTGTAGATACCCCCTCTCCAATCCATTATACAGTGTGAAGGGCAATCTTATTAGTATGCCAATGCTGATAGTGTCATTGCTCTGTTCAAAAACATTAAATGGGGGCAGCTAGGTGGTGCAGTGGATAGAGCATCAGCCCTGGAGTCAGGAATACCTGAGTTCAAATCCAGCTTCAGATACTTGACACTAGCTGTGTGGCCCTGGGTAAGTCACTTAACCCCAATTGCCTCACCAAACAAACAAAAAACATTAAATGGATCCCTAATGTCTACTGAATAAAATTTAAACTTCTCATTCCAATGCCACTCAAGCATTTAATAAGTGCTTAAAATGTGCCAAGCATAGGGAATATAAATAAAAACAAAAAGAAACTTCCCTTAAGGATCTTACACTTTAATGGGGATGGTAATGCATAAAAGGAGCTGAAAAGGGAGGGAGAGGGTACCTTGGAGTGGGATGTGATGGGGAAGTTCAGAAGAGTGCAGTACAGTGGGAAATGAAGAGATGGCTGGCCTGAGTAGCCTCCTTAAACAGAGGTTCTGGGAGGAGTCCTCCAATCAGAAGTTCCTCTACAATCTAACTTAAATCTACCTTTTCAGAAACATCTCACATTATTCCCTTTCAAGTGCTCTGAGTTCTAGCCAAACAGGACTGCTGCCTATCTTCTGTTTTCACGCTGCCTTAATTCTCATCTTTGTGTTTTGTTCCTACTATCCCTTTCACCTGGGAAGAATGTTCCACCTTGTTCCCCTATCCACATCTGTTACCCATCCTTCCTTGAAGGCCTAACTCAAACACTACTTCCTCTGTGAAGGCAGCCCTGGTTCCCTTAACTCTTACCTGAATGTGATCTCTCTTGTCAATTGCTCGTAGGAATTTAACTGGACCTCTTCTTTGCAGTTATCACATTCTGTCTTATATCAACATTATGTTGTCCTTGTTACAGAGACTGTTGTGACACAGAGGACACAGACACATCTTAGAGGAGTTTTCACTTATCTCTCTCATTTCCCCAATGAGAAAATCTGGAGAAATTATTATCTGATACCACCCAGTATACCACCTGAGAGTTCACAACATTAAAGAAGTAAAATTTTATTAAAAGAATGAGGAAAATAAACATAACCCTTGGAAACAAAATTGAACCCAAGACAGCACATTCGGAAAATGAACAGAAAACTTTCAATGAACTATCCACTAACAAAGATATATATGTAAGTACTGGTCTGCAATATACAGTTTCCTCTCTTACTCTATATTATGTTACATAGGAAAAATACATTAATTGGTCAGAATTTTTTTGTTTGTTTCAGTTAATGATTCTTCACTTTTCCCAAATTCCCCTCCTTTGGTTTTAAGATCTGTTGTTTCATTCAATTTATGATTGTTATATTTTTTGCATTTTCTATCCTACTTAACTTTTGCAAATGTTTAAGTCCTTTATATGTTCAAATAAAATTATAATAATATAATAACTAGAATCATATAGAGCAATATTAATGGCTTGTTTTATATACTAATTCCAAGATAGAAATTTACAATTTAAAAATAACTTTAAAATAAAAGAATGTCAATTTTTCACTTTTATAAATGTAAATTTTTTTTAAATTTCATGATATATTGAGAGTAGCCTAGTAGTAAATAGAGAGATGCCCACCCTTGAAGCCAAATAGGCCTGGGTTCAAGTTCTGCCTCTTACACATACTGACTGTGAGAGCCTGAGAAAGCTAATTAATCCCCCAGTGCTCTAGTCAACTCTCTAAGATTGTAAGTTGCATAGTAGGTACCAACCTGCATTGGTAAGGGGAGTTTCTACACCTGGGAGGACCCTATAGCAATAAAATCTCTGCTCCATTCTCTATCTCTATAATATGATTTGATTATTAAAATCCACAGGATAGTTACCTCCCTCATTGAATATACTAGGCTCTGCTTAATGTAACCTGGGAAAGCATTAGCTTTTTGTTTTGTTTTGTTTTGTTTTGTCTTACTCTTGGCTTCTATTGAATGGGCAGTACATTAAAACCCTCCCATTTCCCTGCCTCCCCACAGTGTGAGTACTCACATAGCTTTGGTGAATTCCTGCTTGATGTCAACATATCCATTGGAGACCTCCAGTTTTTCAATAGCAGATTTCATGACCCTCCATGACCCCTGTGGGTTAGGGTATACATGCAGAGGTATGCTGGTAAATGTTTAACAACTGGCTCTTCTTGGAGCAGGGCAGGAATTGTAAGCAGGACACACTTTCTTTTTCTTTTTTTTTTTTTGGCAGGGCAAAGAGGGTTAAGTGACCTACCCAGGGTCACACAGCTAGTTAAGTGTCACGTGTTTGAGGTCAAATTTGAACTCAGGTCCTCCTGAATCCAGGGCTGGTGCTTTATCCACTGCACCTAACTGCCCCAACACACTTTTAAATTTAATCTACTTTGTTAACATTTTCTCCAGTACTTTCTTAAATCCAGACAATCAACAAAGCAATAAATCAAGCCCTGGTTTGTAGCATTTGCTGATTTCTGAGGTGTAAATGCTCATACTGAAAATTTAACAATCAGATCACCGTGTCCAGCAAACCACTGTGTGCATTTAATTATGCAATTAAATTACATTCATCTTCAATTACAGCTACAAATGATTGCTGATATGATAACTGGTGGCTGTGAGTTTACTCAAGAGTAATGGTGGGCAACTGATGGTAACTAATTCCTTAGTTATATATGAGCACTAACCAATACTAGGCTGGCCTCTGTCCCCAGGACCATTCACATACTTGTATTTATCAGCATATGACATGTGTGTCAGAATAAATTCCCCTTTTGCTTTCCATTGCTATGAGCAGGTCATAGATTTTTAGATAAGCAGCTCATAGAACTATGAGCAATACTACCTTAATGGTTTAAATCAACTGCAGCCAAGGGAATCATTTCTGGTCTCCCTCAATTTTCACACATCACTTTCTGATTTTTCATCTTTGTTTGCCACAAACCAACATTTCTATTCCTTCCTCTATGTTGACACTAACTATATCCTTCCATTGTTCTCGCATCTCTCCTTTTCTTACTTTTGCCTTTTAGAACCTCACACTTCCTTCAGTGCACCCCCTTCTTAATAAGGACTACTCTTCTCTACCAGGTCCTAGTGCTGCCCCTGCTATTGCCCCCAATTACCTTGTATTTGTTTTCTATTATATACTTTTTTTCTATTTATTTTTATGTTTACATCTCCCCTCTCCCCCTTACCAACAAAAAGTAGGTCCTTGAGGGTAGGGATTATTAAATTTTTGTCTTTATGCCTTTAGTACCTCATTGATCGATATATATTGATTAAAATATATGTCATTGATTGGATAATACTTATTCAGGAATGGATATGGGTTATTGAGTGATTGATGGGACATTCAGTCAAGTAATAGATTAGGGGTAAAAATGTTTTTGCTTTGGGGCAGCTAGATGGTGAAGTGGTTAAAGCACCAGCCCTGGATTCAGAAGGACCTGTGTTCAAATCTCACCTCAGACACTTGACACTTACTAGCTGTGTGACCCTGGGCAAGTCACTTAACCCCCATTGCCTAGGGAAAAAAAAAAAGTTTTTGCTTTAAGTTCCAAGGAAGCCATACCCTGGGCCAGGTAGGTTTGCATTTGGCTTGAAGAAGTAAATGCAGGAAACATAACTAGACTACAGGGCTTTTTAAAGTCCATGCAATTTAAATGATAAACCAGTGAGACTTTTAATGATAAATGATTTAATTTAAATGATAAAGCAGTGAGATATTCGCTCTAAGTGTTCTTCTGTTAAGATCCCACTGACATAACACGTGTATGGTAAGCAGCCACTTGTGGTGTTGGCTTGTTCTAATTAACTGGAGTGTCAGAATATGGTACAACATTAAAGAAAAATCCTTGAAACTTAATAACATAAGGCACTTTGATATTGATTGAACATATAACTGCATACAGCTCCAATGAGATTATTGTTCATCATAATAAAGTAAATAGTGAGCCCTGCCTATTGCTAAGGCTAAGGATTTCTCCACTTGCAACAGAGTATTCATCCCAGGAGGTAAAGCCTGAGTTCAGCTAAGGTTCTGGTTGGGTATGAGATTGGTGGCTGCCTCATTTCATGGCAAAATTTCTCAATTCTGTGGAGACATTTTCCACTCTGTGAAATAAATTGCTAACAACACAAATGTTTATATTGGCCTGGTGCCCTGGTTTGATCCATTTTTTCCCATTTATTTTTACAAATCTGTTGTAAGGCCATTATAAGATTTTTGTTACTCAAATTATGTGACTGAGTCAGAACAGATTTTTAAAATAATCTATGAATTAATTAGAACCCTATTTCCATAATGTTGAAAGTTTCCACCTCTTCCTTTTAATGAATAGGGTTTTTTCCATTTCTAGTGTAAATAAATTATAGTTTGCTTCTCAATTTCCCTTTACTAGCATTCATACATACTGTATTTGTGTTTATCAACACATCACATCTGTGTCAGGATAAATTTCCATTTTGTTTTCCATTGCTATGAGTAGGTAATAAATTTTTAGATAAACCCTCACAGAACTGAATTTCCTACAAATATGGACAAGGCCTTAAAGGTTTAAATCAGCCAGAGCCAATGGAATAGTTTCAAGTCTCCCTCAATTCCCACACATAGTTTTCTTATTTTTTTTTTACCTTGGATTGCCACAGTCCAATATTTCTACTCCTTTTTTTTCTGTATTTTCCCACTGCTCTCCCATCTCTCCTTTGCCCTCTTTTCCTGGGAAAGACTTTAGCTTAAAAAGGTCAAGGTCTCCCAGTGCATCTGGGGTCATCCCCAGGAGTCCTGATGTATCTAGTCACTGGACCCAGATGGCTCTGGAGGAGAGAGTGAGGCTGGTGACTTTATATGGCCCTTCCTCACTTAAATCCAATTCACTTCAAGTCATGGCATCATTTCCCAATGTCATGGTCCTCTTTGAGAATGATGGACAAACAACAACAACAATGACAACAATTGGGTCATCGTACAGTACTTCTTCTACTCCTCAACCATCAGGCTTCATGTTTCTGTTCTATTTGAACTAACTCCTTTCCCTACCTTCACCCAAAATGATCAGATTGAAAGAAAAGCGACATCATTTTCTATCTGTCATTTAGTAAAATCCCACCCAATTTACATGCAAATTATTGACATTATCTTAAAAATGAGAGGCAGAACATAGTAGATTAAGAGTTGGCCTCGGGGCAGCTAGGTGGCGCAGTGGAAAGAGCACCGGCCCTGGAGTCAGGAGTACCTGAGTTCGAATCCGGCCTCAGACACTTAACACTTACTAGCTGTGTGACCCTAGGCAAGTCACTTAACCCCAATTGCCTCACTAAAAAAAAAAAAAAAAAAAAAAGAGTTGGCCTCATAGTCAGAAGACCTGAGTTCAAGTTTGACCTCTAATGCATACTAGCTGATTAACCCTGAGCAAATTATTTAATTTTTCAGTCCTCCAGGTCAGTGGTGATAAACTCAAATAGAAATGGGGTACACTCAGTGACACATAAGGACCCCTACTACTTCATTTTGACTTAGAAAACCATATTTTAACATTATTTATGCTCTATTTTACTTTATTTTGTGAAATATTTTCCAATTACATTTTAATCTGATTCCTTGCCCTTATGTGGCTGATATACTGATTTGGACATCTTGGCTCTAGGCAACCTTCTAAGACTAAAAGTTGAAGGAAACATGTTGGTCAGTTGTAGTAGAGGTAGGTGTTTTTTTTTGGTTTGGGTTTTTTTTGGTTTGTTTGTTTGTTTTGTTGTTGTTGTTGTTGTTTTGGCAGGGTAATGCGGGTTAAGTGACTTGCCCAGGATCACACAGCTAGTAAGTATCAAGTATCTGAGGCTGGATTTGAATTCAAGTCCTCCTGAATCCAGGGCTGGTGCTTTATCCACTGCTATCTAGCCTCCCCTGAGGTAGTTTTATCAATAGCAAGTTCCCCCTACCAGAGAAATTGCAGGTCTTATCAAACAATAAAAAATCCAAACTTGGGATGTAAAAATATTATTTTGGTTTTTAAATATTTCATTTTATGAAGACAGAATGTCTAATTGCAGCAAAAGAAACTCTTGTTCTTTATCTTAATATCTGATACAGTGTTCTGTTAGAAAACAACAAAACAAATCGACAGGCTTTGTAAATCTGAGTCTACACATGCAAATTACCAGGATAATTGAGGTCTATTGGTTTCAACCAGAAATTCTCTCATGTAGGTACAGGGTTGGAGAGACTTGTTCAGCTTAACTTGCCACTTAACTTCATTTCTGCAGTGAATGAAGTGATTCTAATGTCTTATTTGAACAACTGCTTGCTCGGCCTACAAAGCACTTGGGGATCCCCAGGAATAAGAGGCCCTTGAGTATTTTTAACTCACTTGAAGTGATGGGGCTTTCACATCCACATGAATCCCTAGTTTTAAGAAATTTGTTGGCCTAATCTCTTTGAGGGAGGGAGGTTGCCTATCAGAACAGAAATTTAGGCACAGAAATATCCTGACTCTCTGAGACATAAAAGGAAGCAAATCACCGGGCTTTCTCCTGGGGGCCCTCAGGAGAGAGAGTCTAGGTATACTGGCAGATTACACAGCAAAATATATTCCCTTAAAAAAGCAAGAAAAGCAAATATATAGCATGATGCCAGGCTGTCGGGAGTGGGGTGGGGGAAGTGTCAGGGGGATAGGGTTACTAGGAAGAAGCAAAACACTTCAAGTCCCAGTGCTTTTTGCCTGGAAAAGTACAAGGAATATAGGTGCCCCTTTCCCCTTGCTTCCTCCTTGAGAACTAGTAGGCAATTCAATACTCAGTTCAATTCAATCAACACCTATTGAATGTCTACTAAGTGCTCCATGCTAAGAGCTTCCGGGGATATAAGGATGAAGAAAATGCAGTCCTTGACCACACAAGGAGTGTACTAGATAGCAGAGAAGATGAGGAACGTATACAAATAACTTCCCTCTGAATCAGTGCCCTAAGAGAATATGAAGTGCTATGGGGGTTCAAGGAGGGAAAGGTCACAGTCCTTTAGACAGATCAGGAAAGGATGTTTCTGATACATTTGCTAGCTTTTCATTCCATGGATTGCAATGTGATACAGGGAAAAGAATGCTGGCATTGGAGTCTGAGGGCCTCACTTTAAATCCGGGCTCTTCCACCAATGAGGACCTTTATCAGCAACATGAAGGAGTTAATAAGATGACCTTCAAGCGTCCTTCCATTTCTAGAGGTTTCAGCTTCATTTCCTTTAATCAAGGGCATTGCTCAAACCTCTATCTTTGCCCTTTGTCTTTGTTTTATTTTTATTGATGTTTTATTTTGACACAACAGCTACTTCCTTCCAAATGCTCAAACAAATCTTGCTAGTACAATCTCCCCCAAAAGAAGTTGAATTATCATTATCAACAGAGAGGAGGGAGAACATCCATTGACTTTGATAGTATGATATTATTGCTGACCTCTGCATTTGACCAATGTTCTGTATCCTCTCTATTAGCATTATTTACATTGTTCTTAAACATGTACATATACATGTGTGTATATATATCAATACATATATGTATATAACTATACACATATGCAATTCTTTTAGCTCTTCTATCTTTATCTTGTGAGGAGTCAAGTCAAACCAACAAACATTTATTAAGTGCTAATTGTGGGCCAAGCACTGTGCTAAGGGCTGAGGATATAAATATGAGCAAAAAAAGTTTACATTCTAATAGGGAAAGATGAGAACTAAAAGGGAGCTGAAAATAGGGAGGGGAGGGAAGGGGAATGTATCTCCACAGGGTCAAGGTGGCAAAGTTGAGAATATGTGAAGATGGCTGATCTAGTCCCTTCCTCAAAATGGAAATACCAGGAAGAACTTATCAACTGGCAATATTCCTTGCAGTGCAATAATATTCCACTATGTTGATATACATCGATTTATTCCACCATTAAACAACCATTAGGCCTTTATTTTTCACACTCTATAATTTCTCTATTGGAAATCTGTTTAATTCTCATGACTAAGATGGTCACTTCTGTGTCAATAACTACCAAATCTGTTGCTCCACTCTCAACCTCTTCTTCGAATTCTGGGCCTGTACTTTCAATTTTCTGCTTCTTAGTGCCACCTGAGTCTTTGTTCAGTCTTTCACATTCAAAAGGTCTAAAACCAAATTCAATACCTTATACCTTCCCTCAAAAACAATAACAAAAACCACCACTACTACCATCACCATCAACAAAATTAATTACCTTTCTCCTTACTTCTCTGTTTCTGTTGATATTACAACCATTTCACTGTTAACCAGGGCACATCTTTGACCCTTCCTTGTCCCCTCATCCTCCCTATCTAGTTGTCTGTTCCCACAGTTTCACTGACCTTATAAGACAAGGAAGAATTATAAAGAAGAAGAGGTATGAGAGAACAACAGCATAGAATCAAAGGAATATCAAAATAGAGGGTTTGATAAGTAGGGTCAAATGCTGTAAAGACATCAGGAATGTCTGCTTACCTTATCCTACCTCCTGGAGTTAAAGACCATGTTTGGAAAGACTAAACTTTTTCATCTGCAGAATGCCTGTTCCTGTCCTGATGACATGACGTGAGTACCTCACATAACCCACTATATTTAGGTCGACTCCAGCCATATTTTGCTTTCCTTCTGGCCCTGTTTCCAGTAGTGTTGTTCACATTTGACCCCTGCATTGCATCCATCTCTCATAACTTTCCAGGTCCAGGTCTCTTATCAAACCAATACTACCAATGCTATTAGAAAGATGCATGGGGGCAGCTAGGTGGCACAGTGGATAAAGCACCGGCCCTGGATTCAGGAGAACCTGAGTTCAAATCTGGCCTCAGACACTTGACACTTAACTAGCTGTGTGATCCTGGGCAAGTCACTGAAACCTCATTAACCTGAAAAAAAGAAAGAAAGAAAGAAAGAAAGAAAGAAAGGAAGGAAGGAAGGAAGGAAGGAAGGAAGGAAGGAAGGAAGGAAGGAAGGAAGGAAGGAAGGAAGGAAGGAAGGAAGGAAGGAAGGAAGAAAGAAAGATGCATGCACCATCCTTATAAAATTCAAAACTAAAACTCTACTTCTTGTTAACCACTCCCTTGTATGTGGGGTTTTTTTTGAGTCATTTCAGTTGTGTTTGACTCTTCAGAACCCCATTTGTAGTTTTCTTGGTAAAGATCCTGGAATGGTTTGCCATTTGCTCCTCCAGCTCATTTTATAGGCATGAGGAGACTGAGACAAACAGGGTAAAGTGATTTGCTCAGGGGCACGCAGCTAGTAAAATGTCTGAGGCTAGATTAGAACTCAGATATTCCTCCTCCACCTCCAGCCTTCTATCTACTGAACTACCTCTTGCAAGCTACTTAAGGGCAGGGACTGTCTTCACTTTCATATTTGTATTCCCAGAGTTTAGTTCAATATGTAGCACTTATTAAGGTCTTGTTTAACAAATAGTTGTTCATTCATTCATTCACTCATTCAATCATCCATCCATCTAGTCATGAAAATTTAGAAGAGCCTATTGGATTTGGCAGTTGAGGTCACTGGTGACCTTGAAGAGTATAGTTTCCCCAATTTTTACCAGGGACATAAGCAAATGAAGCAGTTTTCTAAGTCAGTAGTTGGGCAGAAAGTAGAGAATGAATGCCAAGAGAGTAAAAAGGTAAATAAAAGGGACATTCAGGTTGAGGTGATGGAAAGTTCTAAGGAAGTCTGTTTCATTTTGTTGTTGTTTGTTTTAAACATTTAGCATAGAACTATGCATATTTGTAGGTATGTAGGAAGGAGCTAAAAGAGGGTCAAGGACAGAAAGAAGTAGGACAGAGGGACAGGGAAGAAGGAGAGGGGGAAGAGGAAAGGAGGGAAAAGAAAAAAGAGAGACAGAAGGAAAAATAATTGATGAACCAAGGTTCAATAGAACATAGGTAGGATTAAGGACACAAATGTAGGTGTTAGCCTTGACAAATAGGTAAATGATACATCATCTGAAACTGGAGTAAATGATAGAATGGGTGAAAACACAGGAGTGGATGGGGTGCTGAGATCTGTAGACATGAAGATGAAGCTCAAAGTATATGGCCTCAATTTTCTCAGTAAATTAAAAGGCAAGGGCCCTCTGCTGTTGTGGAGGGAGTTAGAGTGGATTTGGAGATGAAATGTTTAGAATAACTACTGTAAGAAATGTGATATAAAATCAATCAGATATAAAAAAGAACAATTTTCAAAATGAGAATTGCAAGTCATCAACAGCCATATAAAAAATGTTCCAAATCACTAGCTATAAGAGAAATGAAAATTAAAACATCTGAGCTTTCACTTCACGCTCATCCAGCAAGCAAGGTTGGTAAAAGATGGAAATACCATAGAAGCAGTTTGTGGAAAACAAGCACACTAATATATTGCTGGTAGGAGTATAAATTAAGTCCATGCATTATGGGGGAAATCATTCATTTATCATAGGACCATAGATCTAAAGTTGGAAGGGACCTAAGTAGTCATCTAATACAACGTCTCCTTTAATACTCTGGGAAACTGAGGACCAGAAAAGTTAAGTGACTTGTCCAAGGTTACACAGATAGTAAGCTGTGATAGAACTGGTGTTTCTGTACCTACTTTCCACTTGAGAGACAGAGACAGAGACAGAGCAGGAGGGAGAGACAGAGAAAGACAGACAGAGAGACAGAGAGAGGGAGGTAGGGAGGAAGGAAGGGAAGGAGGGAGAGAGAGAAGGGGAGAGAGAGAGAGACAGAGAGAGAGACAGAGAGAGAGAGAGAGAGAGAGAGAGAGAGAGAGAGAGAGAGAGAGAGAGAGAGAGAGAGAGAGAGAGAGAGGGAGGGAGAGAGAGAGAGAGAGAAATGAAACTAAATGATTTCCTAAGACCACCAAGCAAGCTAATACCTGGGGCCAAGACAAGATTCCCTTGTCTATGTTCATATTATTAAATCATGTTGATACCCATAGAAGCTAATACAAGTCATGGGGTGTGCAGGATATTCAGGGAGGATTAGCTCCTCTCCTGTGAGGGCTGATGCTGAGCCCTTTTCAAGGCTGCTCATCCACCTTTGGTGTCCACCTGCCAGCCAACTCTAACCTGTGGCTCTAAAAAGCTACAGCAGTCATATCCCGGTAAAACTGTTTTGACAGGCAGGCCAACCTACACTGAAAGTAACAGACAGGCTTCCCATCCATGGTTTAGGGGGCTGTCTACCCCAAGCATGTGAAGACTTCCCTTGGTGAAATAGTCTGATGAGAACAATTTGTTCCAACAGTCATGAAGGTGGTGAAAGCTGAGGCATGGGCTGTGGAGCTCTTAGACCTTGGCCAGATGCCAAAGACCTCGAGGTCATCCTCTGTACCTTGGGCTATTGCTACTCTTAATTTTTTTCTTGCCACTGGATTTCAATGACTCTGGAAGAAAAAGTGAGGCTGAAGACTTTGTGCAACTCTACTTCCCTTAAGTCCACTTCACTGGCAAGTCAACTGGTGATATTATTTGTCCTCTTTGAAAATGAAGGACAAACAACGACATAAGTCGAGTGGTGTGTAGATAGATAGATAGATAGATAGATAGATAGATAGATAGATAGATAGATAGATAGATAGATAGGTAGGTAGGTAGGTAGATAGATGCATAGATAGATGCATAGATGCATAGATAGATGGATAGATAGATGATAGATAGATACATCGATACATAGATGATAGATGCATAGATAGATAGATAAATAGATAGAGAGATATAATATAGAGAGAAATAGGTAGGTATGTAGGTAGATAGATAGATATAAGATAGATGATAGATTGATAGATATTATAATATATATATATATGGAGAGAGAGAGAGGTAGATAGGTAGGCAGATAGACAGATAGTAGATAGATAGATAGATAGATGGATGGGTGGATAGATAGTTGGATAGATAGATAATAGAAGATAGATGATAGAGACAGTCACTGGATTTGACCTAAAAGCTGCCATGTTCAGTAACGTAGAATCACACCATCTCAGAGTTAGAATGGATCACAGACACCATCTAGGCTAACCTGGACCTAAACAAGAATTCTTTCTACAGGGTAGATAACTGAAATCAACATCCCTTAATTGCAGAACCCTTCCCTCTTTTCCTAAATAATGAGATTTTTTATTTTAAAATTTAATAATTTATTTTCAAACATTTAAAGAGAAACCTACACCATAAAAACCGATGTTAAGGAAAATAAAGCATAAAAATTATGAGTTGATTTCTTGATTCATTTCTGAAAGCCATACCTACAGAGTTCCAGTATGCTAAATCATCCTGCATCTGTGGAAGCACAATTTTTACATCATAATTTCTATTGTACCAGCCAAGGGATGTACCATTTTGTTTTGTGTGTTTGTATTAGGAGTTCCTTTCATTTGGAGAGTCAACATTGTGTAATGGACAGAGTACTAACCCTGGAATCAGAAAGACCTGAGTTTGGGACCTTTCTCTGACGCTTTCTCTCAGGGCAACCACAGACAAGCTTCATAGCTTCTCTAAGCCTCTATTCAGTCATCTGTAAGATGAGGATAATAACCCTGTCTTATTTACTTCAGAGCATTTTAGTAAGGCAAAAGTGAAATGTATGTAAAGTCCTTTAGAGACTTTGAAATGCCATATAAATTTTACCTAGTATTATTTATGGCATTCTCCACTAGTCTCTAGTTTTTCAGTTTTGATTTTTGAAAGAGAAACCATATCCAGAAAAAAAGAATGCCAACTGCAGTAACAAATTCAAATCTCATCCCATTAACAAATGTAATTTATTGTAATTGAAAAACAACCAACTATTGTTTTTAAAAAATGGAATGTTTGTTGAGTATAGATAGCCTTTTTAGAAATTCCACTTTGAATAGCATGTTATTAAAACACTGCACAGAATGTGGACACTTGGGAAAGCTCCTTGTCATGCCCCCAGTAATGGGAGGCCCCAGAAGACCACAGTTGAGAGGAATCTGCAAATCTCTAGACATGCATAATTCTGGAGATGGAGGACAGTGATTCTCTGCCTTGAATCAACCATGAAACCTTAATAGGCATGAGGTCTGACTGTACTTAGAAATCAATTTTCGTTCTGGTTTTTCATAGCTTCTATATTTTCCCTTTTTTAAACTGCCCTAATCTGCTTTCCTACTGAGACTTATTTCCAATAACATATAGTGGGGATAACTGTATCCTTAAGCCTGGTGGGCCATGTAGTTATTCGTGCTGGGAATGCAAGAATGCCAGGAGGGTAAGGAAGTGCAATATAAGCCATCAACATTTCAATAAATTAATGCATGTACTCTGCTGTTGGCTGGACTTCAGGTTCAGGCAATAAGAGTCAAGAAACAGGAGCATGATTCCAGAGAGACTCTATTAGAGTCACTATGAGCATTGCATAGCATATTAATGAAGGAAGAGTAATAGGAATTTAATTAAAGCAGATTTTGCTATATATTATTTGTGTGTTTCTAATTACATATGTGTTTTTTTTCTTAAGCTATATACCTCCCCACAAATGTTAGCATTACTAATAAACCATAATGAACAATCTTGGTTCTGAAGAAATAAGAATGAAACACACTTCCTTTCTATTAGTAGATATCATAGTATCTACAGTTAAAACTGACAGTGGCCTTAAAGATCATTCAGTCCAACACCCTCCTTTTACAGCAGAGGAAACTGACACCAAGAGGTTACTATGTCCTAATACATGACACTCCATCTCAGTATGTGTTTGCACAGGCTGCCTATCACACCTATCATTTACTCCCTCCTTATCTCTACCTCTTGGAATCTTTAGTTAGGCCAGCTCCTTTCTCATATCGTCGACTTCTTTCTGCTCCCCCTTTTTGAGGAAGGACCCAGATCAGCCAGCCTTCATTTCCCTCCCAATTCTGCTCTTCACTTCAAAACCATGTCATCCCACAAAATACTTTTACCCCTCACTATTCAGCTAGCTCCCTTTTATACCTTGTCTCCCCCAATTTGAATAAGTTCCTCAAGGACAGAGACTATATATATACATACATACATACATATATATATCGAGAAAGAGAGAGAGAGAAACAGAGACAGAGAGTATATATATATATATATATATATATATATATATATATATATATATATTTGCTTATATTTCTATTCCCAGCACTTAGCATAGTGTGTTTAATAAATGCTTTTTTCCTTCCTTCCTTCCTTCCCTAGCCCAGGGTCAAATAGCTAGTAAATAATTGAGTCAGGATTGTTTTGAAAAAACATCTTCCTGACTTCAAATCGATACTCTACCCATTAAACTAAGCTGCCTTAAATATTATACTCTCTCATACCCCATAGCCTCATATACTATTTGGGAGGAGACCCATGTTGGGGGAAATCCTGGATATGAATAGATTTAGGCTATACCTAAACTTCGCTTTAGAGATTTTCTTAGAGAAATCCATTTGGGAAATTAACTATTGCTGTTTCTTTTAAAGACATTCCATTTCCCCATGCATTTTCACTGGCTGTCTTCCATGTCTAGAATTCTCTCCCTCCTTATCTCTGCCTCCTAGTCCTTGTACAGGAAACCTTTCCTAATTCTGTTTAATTTTAATTTGTTCTCTCTGTTAATTATTTCCAATTTATACCAGCAGCATCTTATTTGTACACATTGTTTGAATCCTGTTTCCCTATTAGACTCCTTAAGAGCAAGGATCGTTTTTGCCTTTCTTTGTATAGCACATAATAGGTGCTTATTAAATGCTTCTTGATTTGATTAGAAAAAGTAAGCACGCGGATGAAAGCTTATGAGGTATCATTTTTCAGAGAATGTTGAGCCACAGAATTCTTTGAACCTTCCTTGTCGGGGGATCCACTGTGTGAGGTAGGAGGTGGCCCTATGTGCTACACAGTCTAACTATAATAGAAATTTGGAATGTCCATTCCAAAGTTTAAGCAAGATTCTCAGAGATGAACTGACATGGCAGCTTCTTGACATGCCAAAGACTTCCCTTTGCCTGTCCTTCAAGAGAGAAAGCCTAGGGGCAGCTAGGTGGCACAGTGGATAGAGCACCAACCCTGGATTCAGGAGGACCTGGGGTTCAAATTAGGCCTCAGACCCTTGACACTTATCAGCTGTGTGACCCTGGACAAGTCACTTAACCCCAATTACCTCACCAAAAAAAGAGAGTGAGAGTGAGAGAGTGAGAGAATGAGAGAGTGAGTGAGCCAGCCTCAGGTACAATCCAAGAGTCTGCTGTTTTCGTGGGTTCCTATAAATGATAACGAACAGAATCCATTAGCAGTTCCCAAGGTGGACAAAGGAGGAGAAGACAGAGAAAGCAAGAGGGTAAGATGCAGTTCCTCCACTCCATAGAATATAAGCTCCCTGGGGGCAGCAGATGTTTTATTTTAGTTTTTATCTTCTCAGAATGTAGCATGGTGCCTCCTTGTTGAAGTGGATTTGCTGAATGAGTGTTGCATTATTGAAATCAATTTCTGCAATATTTCAGTTTCGTTGACTAGCATGTAACTATGTATGTAAGTTACTGAGCTTTGGAAAGGCATAATTAGCCATGAATAAGTAGTCAGTGGAATAACTGACTATAACAGGAGAATGTTTCATGTTAGGTAACTTAACAAATGTCTTGTATTAAGAGGAACCACCTCTTGTTTGGACCTTATAAGCCTCATGGATATGATGCTCCGGAATCTCTCCTCCTTTTGATCTAGAAGTCACTGTTGGTGTCCTTCTGTTACCAAATACTACACGAAAAGTCTCATTGTTTCAGAAAGGCCCCATTTCCATGTGAACAGGTATCTGTAGCTATTATTTCTGACTCCTTAAGGTGTGCTACAATACAAACCTCAACAGTGGTGAATTTTTTTCTTGATTAGGTTGAAGAATTAAAGGAATGTGGACCATCAGACAGAAGACAATTCATTCAAAGACAAGACCAGAAGCAGAGGGAACACAATAGCATTGGTGGGTTGTCAAGATAATAGTATGGAGTATAGGCTTGGGGTTGGCTCAGATCAGGCCGAATCTACCCCCCCCCCACACACACACACACTCTCTTCAGGAGGGTGATACTGTTTTGGCTTAGGCAGCTGGAGAGGATACAGACAAAGCTGTCTACAATTGAGGAAAAGTTCAAGTCATGTGGAGGTGATTTAGCAAGGTTTGAAAAGATGCCAATTAGCCCATGAATTTTGGAAGACCAAGGAAATAGAGACTTTACTCAGGAGCTGGGTAAAGAGGAATTTCTGTGTTTTACTGCAAGGCCTGTGGGTATGGTATTTTCTTATTGCTCTGCCCATGTGCTATTTGTCAGCATTTTTTTTTTGGTGAGAGTCCTCATACTGTGTATACCTTGAATGTGTATTTTTTGTGGAGAGGGAGAATGGGAGATGAGGCAAAAACTGGTATATGGGATGGCTATTGAGGGGAAGATGATAGGGTTGGAAGGCACAACTCCCCTCAGTCCCAGACAGCTTGATTGGTCAGAAATGTGAAATGAAAAGGGCAGCTAGGTGGTGCAGGGGATAGAGTACCAGCTCTGGAGTCGGGAGGACCTGAGTTCAAATCCAGCCTCAGGCACTTGACACTTACTAGCTGTGTGACCCTGGGCAAGTCACTTAACCCCAATTGCCTCACTCCCCCCCAAAAATATGAAATAGATCCTTGCAATCATGTAGATGAAACAATTGTATGCACTTTGTTGTTGCTATTGTAAATACCCCAGGTCACAATTGAGAAAGATTCAGCATCAGAAACCTTGGGCCAAGGGAGTACAGGTAGGAAGTACTATTGTGGCCAGGAAGGGAAGAGTTAGAATGGCTAGAGAGTCAGAGCATCTTAGACTTGATAAAGGAATCCAAGGTGGGAAGAAAGAAATTTATAGCTAGGTGCAGAATTTATCTGAAAAGAAAAAAAGTGGTAAACTTTAGTAAAGAAATTTTGTCTCTGTTGGTTTTTAATTCCCCCTCTGATTAGAAAATTCCTTCTCTAAAACTGTGTTTAAAACCCTGGAGATCTCTATGATAAACAACTTAAAACCTCTTATGCTATTACATGGCTTCAATTTTCCTATATTTTCCCTGTAGAGGCATGAAAAATCCCTGTAGGCTTCAGTGTCTTAAGTGCTTTAGTCATACAATATTCGATTTGAACTAGTATAATTTGCCAGTTTCCATGATTTAAAAATTGTATGGTGTGGCATTTTAGAATAGTCCAAAGAATACCATGGTATTTCTGTAATCTTGTAATGCAACCCAGCATTCCAACACCCAAGAGAAAGGCACCTGGATTAAAAAGGCACTGTTTACCTTTGCAAAACAACTTCCTTAAACCAAACAGAGCTCCCCAGCATATGCTCAGGCATTTGGAATTCCCTAATCAACAATGACTTTTGGTTGTCTGTCTTTTCAAGGTGCTTTTATCTTGTAAAGAACTCATAGAAGGTGATATTGTCTATGGTTTTTTTTTTTTTACATGTCACGGTGCTTAGCTCCAATCTGGGCAGGTGTAAGCACTTACTATTTGTGTGCTGGTTTATTAATTCATTCTTATCTACATCATTGAATAAAGTATATGAAAGATTGGGGCAGTTCCCCTACTATTCCACTTCTCAAGAGCTAGGGAGGCTGTTAAAGATAGGTGAAGGGGGCAGCTAGGTGGCACAGTGGATAAAGCACGGGCCCTGGATGCAGGAGGTCCTGAGTTGAAACCTGGCCTCAGATACTTAACACTTACTAGCTATGTGACCCTGGCCAAGTCACCTAACCCTCATTGCCCTACCAAAAAAAAAAAAAAGATAGATGAGGAAGAGTATAAACCACCATACCTACTGGTATTTGGGTGATACCACTACTTCTGCACAACTGGGCTGGTGACAGCCTGATCTTTTTGAATACTTCCTTTTTATTCTTTGGTTGCAGAAAAGCATTAAGGAGAAGGGAAATATTATATATAGAAAATATAATATAGCAGGGTTGTGATGAAAGGCTTGTTGTGAGTAGACATGACTTTTAATTGCTAAATCATTTCTTATGTTGGGAAAAGGTTTAAGAGGGCCAATATTTGAAGGAGTGAAGAAGAAAATGATGTTAACCGTGAAAGAGGAAAAGAAGAGAAGGCTTCCTTGTCCTGCCCTATGGGTAGCCAGATTTGTGCCTTGGGGTGGGGGTGGGGGGATGAAAGACAAGCCAAAGGAGGCAGTGGCATGCAATGGAAAAAACACTGGGCTGGGATTGCTGTACTTGGAGTTAAGGGACCTGAATTCAAATCATATCTTCGCCACTCTGAAATCTCTCTCCCTCTGTCCTTGTTGATAATTAAAAATCCTTTATTTGAAATTTGACAGTTTGAAATCCCCAGCATTACCCACAGAATAATAGACTATCTCCATTAAAATGAAAAAAGGTAAACTTGGAAGGACAACATACGAACTCATTATCACTATATACTAACATGCTACCTACAGACCTCTTGCAGCCTATTATCTTGCCTAATAAAGCCTAAATCAAATTAAAACATAATTGGAAAATATTTAACAAAATAAGTAAAAATACAATAGAACATAATGTTAATATGTGGTTTTCTAAGTCAGTATGTGTCCTGCAGGGATCCTTATGTACTATTGAGAGGCCCCATTATTATCTGAAACCACTGAACTAGGAGTGTTATGATGGATGGGGCACACTATACAATTCAATAAACATTAAATATATTTTATAAGTTCATTTTGATGTGAAACCCAAGGCAGGGAAAGTTTACATTATGGGTAAGTTGGATATAATGAGATTCTAGGGAGTTTGATATCACCAGGGAGTTTGATATCACTGTGCAGTGAGTACAGTGTGGGATGGCACTAAAGACAAACCTTAACTTTTTAATTTCACAGGGAGAAAAGTTAAATGGAGTTCTACTATAATTTAGATGTGCTTCTAATAAAGACCAAACCCAAGTTAACATTCAAAGCAAGGAAGAATAACCAGCATATTTAATAATAAAGATCCCATTTTTACTTCTATTATCAAGGTTAATAATTTGGTTTGTTTTTAAAATGTTCTGCTGTCATTGAAACCATTGGTGTGTTTGCATGATTGAAAATAGAGAAAGAAATACAGTCTAGCTCCCCTACCACACCTCTTCCACAAAGACCTAGAAAACACAAGTTCTGATGAGGCAATAATACATGGAGGTGAGGGTGGGGTAAGGAAGAGAAAGAAGAGTGAAAATGATCTCTCATAAATAGAGTGTATATGTTGAAGTTTTAGTGTGGAGGGAGGACAGGAAAATGACATTTGAATTTCACTCATCTGAACCTGCCAAAGGAGGGAAGAATAAACATGCACACATAATTAGACACAGGAATGTATTTCAGCCAACTGGGAAACAGGATGGAAAGAAGATAAAGGAAAGGAAACATGGAGGCAGGGAGGACCAGGAGGTGGTTAAATTAAAGGAGGGATTAGTCAGAAGCAAAACAAACTATTAAAAAGGAGTTGAGAAACAAAAAAAGGGAAACCTAAAAGAGAATAGGATGGAGGGAAAGATACAATATATAATCATTACCATGAATATAAATGAATGGTATAAACTAATCCAGAAAACAGAACTATATAACAGAGTAGATTACAAACCAGAACCCAATAATATATTATTTACAAGAAAAATACTTGAAACGGAAAGCATACACAGAAATAAAATAAGTGGCTGGAGCAGAATCTATTATGCTTCAGATGAAGTGTTTTAAAAAAGGCAGAGGTAGCAATCACAATTTCAAACAAAGCAAAAGCAAAAATTAGGCTTAATTAAAAGAGATAAACAGGGGAGCTTTTCCTGAAAGGTACCATAGACAATGAATTGATATCAATACTTTAAAATATATGCACCAAGTGATGTAACATCTCAATTCTTAAAGGAAAACTCAAATGAGTTACAGGGAAAAATAAATAGTATTTGAGGAGAACCTCAATTTATCCCTCTCAGACCTAGATAAATCTAACAAAAATAAACAAACCAAAAAAAAAAATGAAATAAAGATCTGAATAGAATTTTGAAAAAGTTAGATATGATAGGTTTCTGAAGAATATTGATTGGGAATAAAAAGTATATACTAATGTCAGCTGTTCATGGCACCATCACAAAAAAACCTCTGTATATTAGGGCATAAACATTTAATTTAATATGAAGAAAAGTAGAAACATTAAATTAATATTTTACCAACCATGTTGTAATAAGAGCATATTTAGGGGCAGCTAGGTGGCGCAGTGGATAAAGAACCTCCTGGATTCAGGAGGACCCGAGTTCAAATCTGGCCTCAGACACTTGACACTTACTAGCTGTGTGACCCTGAGCAAGTCGATTAACCCTCATGCCCTGCACCAAGAAAAAAAAAAGAGTATATTTAACAAAATGCCTTTGGAGCAAAGATGATAGATTAATTAGAAATGAAACAATCCAAGTAATAGAGTAAAAAAAAATCATAGAAATAATTGATAAATTCCTTAAAGATAATGACAACAATTAGTTACTCTATCAAAATTTGGGGGATATAATCAAAGTAGTATTTAGGGAGAAATTTATATCTCTAAATAGTTTCTCAGCAAAAGAGAGAAAAAGCAGAATAAGTTGGGCATGCAACTTAAAAAAAAAACCATCAAGAATTACAACAGGTTAAAAAACTCTACTTAAATACCAAAATAGAAATCCTGAAAAAATAAAAAGAGATTAACAAAATTTAAACCAAAAAGCTCCCTAACATTGAATTAATAAATCAACAAGAACCTCATTTCAATGAAATAAATAAGACATTAGCAATTTTTTAAAAAGAAAAACAAGTTATTAGTATCAAAAATGAAAAAAGTAAATTTAAAATTATTGAAGAAGAAATGAAATTATTATGAGCTATTTTGTCCATTATGATACTAATAAACTAACAATTTAAATCTAATGGATGAAAATTTATAAAAATATAAATGGCCCTGATTAACAGAATAGGAGAGTATTTAACTATTTTAGAAAAAGAAACAACTAGAAAGTAGATGAGACCAGTTTTTAACTCAGTAAGATGAGTTTTCCTAACTCCAAGGCTGGGACTCTATCCTCTATGTCGCTTCGCTGATCCTGTGTATAAAATAAACCCACACAAATAATCAGTAGTTCTGTGTAATACAAACAAAACCCAGCAAGAAGAGATAGATAAACTCCATGTAAAATAAATATAAATATAAAATACTTTGGAATCCACCTGGCCATATACACACAGGAACTATATGAATAAAATTACAAAACATGCTTTACTCAAATAGAAATAGATCTAAATAATTGGAAAATTATTCATGTCCAAACTGAAATAATTTAATAAAAATGACAATATTACCTAAAGAAATTATTTAGTATAATACCAATCAATCTACCAAAGCATTACTTTCTAGAGAGCTTGAAAAAATAACAAAATTCATCTAGAAAAATGAAAGGTCAAGAATATCTAGGATATTAAATGAGAAAAAAGAGTAGGAAAGGTGACCTAGGAGTATTATATCTTAAACTAAACTACTAAACTAAAGTTAAAATTAGCGAAACAAGCTAGTACCGAGAAAGAAATAGAGAGGCTGATCAATGGAATAGATTGAGTACACAATATGGAATCAAATGGGTATAGTAACTCAGTGTTTGATAAACTCAGTGATAACAGCACGGGGCAAGAACTCACTATTTGCCAAAAAGCACTGGGAAAACTGGAAAGTAGTCTAGCTGAAACTAAGTGTAGACCAATATTTCAGATTCTAGAGCAAGACAAGCTTCAAATGAGGACACAATTTAAACATATATGGTGACATTATTTTAAAGAAGTAAAGGTGCGTGGAAGAAATTTCTTATCAGATTCATTGATAAGAGCAAAGTTCATGACTACACTAGAGATAGAGAAGTTCATAGGACTTAAAATGGACAATTTTTATTACATAAAATGTAAAAGTTTTGCACAAACAAAACTAATGAAGCTAAAATTAGGAGAGAACCAGGAAACTGGTGGTGGTGGTGGTAGGAAATCTTTGCAGCAATTTTTTCTGATAAAAAATTTCATTCCTAATATATATATAGGGAATTAATTGAAATCCATAAGAATAAGCTATTCTTCAAATGATAGTAAAATAATATAAGTAGGTAGACTTGGAGGAAGAAATCAAAGCTATGAATAATCATACAAAAAGTTCTAAATTATGAATTAGAGAAATGTATTTTTTTAAATTCTGAGGTTTCATCTCACACATCAGATTGGCAAAGTTGATAAAAAAAAGGAAAATGACAAATGCTACAGGAGCTATCAGAAAACAAGTACATTAATGCCAGTTGGCAGAACTATGAACTGCTCAGCCATTCTACTTTATTTTTTTTTCACTTTTTTGTTTGTTTATTTTTTGTGTGGGGAAATGAGGGTTAAGTGATTTGCCCAGGGTCACACAGCTACTAAGTGTCAAGGGTCTGAGGCTGGATTTGAATTCAGGTCCTCCTGAATCCAGGGTCAGTGCTTTATCCACTGCAGCACCTAGCTGTCCCCAGCTCAGCCATTCCAGAAAGCAATTTAGAACTACATCCAAAAAGCTATTTAACTATATATGCCCTTTGACCCAGCAATAATACCAAAAGAGATCAAAGAAAAATGAAAAGGACTCATATGTACAAAAATATTTTTATAGTTCTTTCCATGGTAGCAAAGAATTACAAAGTGAGGGGGTGCTCATCAATTGGGGAATAGATGAACAAATTATGGTATTGTGAATGTGATGGAATACTATGCTATAAATGATGAAGTGGATGGTTTCAAAGAAACCTGAGAAAGCTTGTATCAACCAATACAAATTGAAGTGAGCAGAAGCAGAACAATTGATACGATAACAATAAGATTGTAACAACTTTGAAAGACTTAGGAACTCTGATCAACATGATGACTAACCACAATTTCAAAAGATTCATGATGGTACATGTTACCTCCAGAGGTCATGGACTTAGCAGATTGAGATATATTTTTTGATTTTTAGTTTTTGGATATAGCTGCCATGAATTTATTTTGCTTGGATATACACATTTGTAATGGGGGAAAAGAAAGAAAATAGTTTTGAATTTCCAGAAGTATGTTCTAGTATTACACCTTACATTCCAAAGTGTCAAATTAACAGCATCATTGCTAATGAAAAAGTGTGACAATCATTTGCCATGTGGCTTCACTTGCAATCTTCATGATTTACCATAAACAAACTTCACTCCTTGGTCAACACTACCTGAACACCATTCTCCCTACTAGAGTCTAAACTATTTTAGGGTAGAGATTAGAGACTCACTTTTGCATTTTTAACTCCAGTACCTAGCATAGAACCTGGCACATAGTATATGCTTAATAAATTATTTTTTATTCATTCATAATTAATATCTATTCCTGAGCCGTAAGTACTAACACTAATTACAAAGACACAGAGTTAGTTATACACAATATCAACTGGTCATCCTTCATAAAAGAAATATGACAGAAAATAAGTTGATCCCCAGTTTTACTAAAAATTAAAATAAGTTTGACACTCTTTCTGTGTTAATAAACCCAGTGCATGTCTTGGTACAACTTAAAAATATATTCAGTAATGAACCAATGGACCTGCTAATATTAGAATTAGGTATAAGCCAGGACTGTGTGGAAGACTAATCTAGTTCTTTCTACATGTATTTTGTGTTAAAGGACTAAGGGATGAAAGTCCTGAAAAAAAAATCTCATTAAACTTTGGTTGCAATAAAATATTTATTGTTTCCAGGCTATAGAAACCTGATAATGTGACAAGTTTATTTCTATATCAACACAGAACTTAATTGCATTTAAAAGCTGATTAATAAGTTTAGTGACTTAGTACTACTTAATCTCATGTCTAGACTAGACTGGAAAACTTGTCAAAACTATAATTTCAACACACATTAAGCCATAAAATCATTATGGGGGGGGGGGGTTTGGGGTTTTTTTGGAGGGGGATCAATACAGCAAGATAGGATGGTATTATTATGTGGGACAATGAAGGCCAAGGGACTTCAACCACTGAAAAAATATAATAATTTTTTATAATATATTGCCTGAGGTGTCACACTGATATAATGAAATGGAAACTGGGAAACCAAAATGACAAAGGAATTAAAAGTGAGCATTTACTGGACATTTGGGACATTAGTATAACAATGCAAACAGCCAAAGAAAAAATCCCTTTCATACTAAATTTATTTTAATCAGTTTTTGTTTATTTTGTTAAATATTTCCCAATTACATGTAAAATAATTTAACATTCATTTTTTTAAATTTTGAGTTCCAATCTCTCCTGATCTCCCATCTCTCTCTCTTCCTTCTTCTTTTTTTTTTTTTTAGTGAGGCAATTGGGGTTAAGTGACTTGCCCAGGGTCACACAGCTATTAAGTGTTAAGTGTCTGAGGCCGGATTTGAACTCAGGTACTCCTGACTCCAGGGCCGGTGCTCTATTCTCTTCCTTCTTAAGAAGGTAAGCAGTTTGATATGTACATGTAAAGTCATGCAAAAACATATTTTCATCTTTTCAATTTAAAGTAATTTTCTATAAAATATAGATGACACTAAAGGAGTTCAATACTAAGGAGAATTAAGAGTAGGAGTCAGTGTACTCTGCAAAATCATCTCTTTATTTTATCTTGTTTAAAAACAATGTAATTATGAATTGGAAAATGAAAACTTTTTTCCTTTACAAGACCATTTGCCTTTTTTAAAGTCTCTCCCCACCCCTCCACATACCACTTCTAAATATTTTGGTGGGATTTATTTTAAGAAACATGACTTATTAAGCTGTGTCATAACTACAACATCCTATTAAAACAATTTAAAGATGCTGATTGAGGTTGAGGGTGAAATGCTCTATTGAAGAATAGATTTTTTTTAAAAAGTGAGCCTGATGAAATGGTTCATTCTAGAAATTAATAAGTGGTCCACCCCAATGTCTAATTAGGGATTTGTAGATTTTGTGTAACACATGCATCATTAGTCAGATAGGATACTATACTGTTGACTCAAAATTTTATGTATATTTAAATCTAGCCTGAGCCAGTCATTTCAAGCTTGTTGCTGAAAGTATTGTATATTCCTTTCTTTTACTGCCAGCTGTGATCTTGCTGAAGTTTCTGAAATCTACGTCATCCTCTCATTACTAAAGATTTCATGGATTTAATCTAAAAGTGTATAATCATTCTAGAAACAGCCTTAATTAACAGCCTTGTTGAAGGAGAGATTTGCAAGATTCTGGGTCAGTTTTACAGGATTCCCCCAGCCCCCCCCCCCCCGCCCTGCCCAAATCAGGTTAGAAATAGATTTTGGTATTTCTTAATAAACTCATTTTATTGTTCTCCTATGGTATAACTCACCCTTGAAAAATCACCCAGTACACCTTTGCCCTTGGGCACAATGTCGTATCTGATGAACATTTCTAAATCATTTCTCTTCCAAATGACCTCTTGCAGTCACTTCAAGTGTTATAATTCTCAACAGCGTTTCATGTCTCTCTTATAGCTCTCAGCTAGAATGCTTGGAAGGAAGGTTGTTTGCCAACCCCTCTAGTGGTGATTGCAACAATATCCCTATTTAAAAAGGAAGTAAAAGCTTTTCCTTTTATTTGGGACTCTTTTCAGTGTGCCATTTTATCCTACTTGGAGTAGGTTCTCATGATGGGATTGGTTAAATTACAGATGTTGTGTTTATTAAATGTATTTCTAATCAAATTATAGATTATTCCTCTCATTTCCCACATATTTTAGCCTCATATTATTTCCCATTTACTGATTTTTCACCCATACTCTAGTTACTTTTTCTTCCTTTTTCAAATATAAACCACAATCCATATGAATAAAGGAACCACAGCAGTACAAGTATTCCTTGGCCTTGGAGTGTGTTTTTGTACTTACCTTTGGGCATGGATATGCCTTATGTTCTGGGAGTATGTAACTCCAAGACTCCAATAGATCTGTGATCTCACTGATGTCTATACTCCTTCCAATGATACAGATCACAATCTGCTTGCCTGAATGTCCTGTGGGACTTTTGTCCACATCCTGGAAGTTTGCCATAAGGGGGTGGGGTCAGTGCCCCAATGTGTTGAAGGCAAAGTCTCCTGGCATCTTGAGGATGCCAATATAGCATATGGGCTGTCCATTTCTTTTTGCCTTCTCTTGCTCCATAACTAACCCAGTTTCTTTTTCAATCATACATCTTTTGTGATTGCCATCCTTTATGCTGTTTTTCTCATGTAATTACTTGCTTATAATGCATTATAAACAGGATTCCACCCATCCTGTGCCTCTCCATTGCCTTTCTCATAAGCCTCAATTTAAATTCTTTAAAAACTGGAGTGTTGCAGAACTAACAGCCCTGCAACATCGCAAGAAGAACATTGATGTTAAAAATAAAAAAGGAGGAAGAGGAGGAAGAGGAGGAGGAGGAGGACTTTTGTTTCAGGGAGAAGCTGGGGGTCATTAAAAGAACTTTATAATTTCCCACTTATAATCTATCCTAGACAACTCTAGACCCATCTTGCCATGCATTTACAGTGTCTATCCAAGCTATAACAGCAACAACAATAACAATAGCTAGTATTTATGTAGTACCTACTATGTTCCAGGCACCATGCTATGCAATTTACAAATATTATCTCATTTGATCCTCACACCAACTCTGGGGAGTAAGTGCTATTATTATTCCCATTTTCACAGTTGAGGAAACTGAGGCAGAGGATAAGTGACTAGCCCATGGTCACTCAGCTAGTAGGTAACTGAGACCAAATCTGAACTCATGTCTTCTGCCTGTCACTGAACTACTTAGATGTCTATATACTAAAAATTTTATAGGTTATCCTTTCAAATGTTAATCATAATCTGTATAATAAGCATTCTTACCCATGTGGTCATTCCTGTCTAGATAGTTAGACCCAACTTTTTAGGTGGTTATGAATCTCATTTAGGAGACTCCAATTTGTGGCACTTGGTGCAATTTGCACAGTTATTTGCAAACAAAACACTTGGAACTCAGTGGGGAAAAAAACCCTCTAGGAATACTTGTCATCAGGAACTGAAGAGTTTCCCCTTCCCTCCTTGGTCCCCATTCCAGCTTCTTTCTCTCCATTTTGCCCTCTCTGTGTCTCTCCCCTCTCCCTTTCCTTTATCTTTCTCTCCTTCCCCTTCTTTCTTTCCGTTACCTATCAGTCTTGTTTCTGGAATTTTCCTTACCCTCCTTCAATCCCTCACTTTGAGTTCCCTCTTTGACCTTACTCCAACATGTCTCTATTCCCTCTGTGCCCTCCTTGCCTCATCTCTAAAGAGTAGCATTCCATAGAGGATATGAGTTGGACTGGAAGTTAGATAGACCTGAGTTCCAATCCTGTATTCTAATCCTGACCAGCTATGTGACCTTGAACTTAACCTCTAAGTTTCACTCTCCTCATCTGTAAAAAGGGATTTATAATTACACATGTAACTTAAGTTACCAAGTTGTTGCAAAGTTCAAAAATGAAAATATATACAAAGGACTTGGCAAATTTTAAGACACCATTTAAATGTCAGCCATGTGCCACCACCTTATCCCCCATTTGCTGACATTTTCAAATTGACACAAAGCATCCATCTTCATAGAGATGACCTCACCCTTTCTAAACTTGCTATCATTCTGACTTACATTTTCTTTAAGATAGGGGATAGACTTGTTGTAGTTTGATTTAAAAGGCTTTGCTTTCAAAGTCCTGAAGGTTTATATGTTGCAAGCAGGGCATAAGACTAAAAAATGACTTAAGTGGAAGAGATAAATCCTTCAACAAGAATTTTAAAAGCAATATTAGGTGTACAAATCTTTCTAACAAAGTGTCTGGAACATAGGTGGTGCTCAATAATTGTTTACTGGATTAAATTGAATAGTCTGCCATGGAATAATTGAGAGTCAACTGTACTGATTTGAGTCAGCATCTCTATCCATCTGGTGAAAAGAATGCTGTGTGTGTGTGGGGGGGAAACAACAACCAGGTTCATCATTCTCACCTGCCTCAGTGTGGCCAGAGGCATTATCAACACATCTGGTCCCTGATTCACCTGGAAAATAGAGTGTGGCCTATCTTGCTATAGTCCATTTTCTGGGCAACAACAAAAGACAGGCTCTGTCTGCTGAATCATAATTTCTTTCAACTTCTGGTTTTAAGTGTTAGACTCAGGTAATAGGTTTCTAATAAAATAGGTTGGAGTTGGGGTTTTTTGTCCTGCTATGCAATATACTCTATATCTTTTGACAGATTTTTGTTGAAGACGTCCAAATCTTTCTTTCTAGGATGCAAGGCCAAAGAACCGGACATTAGGGTTAACAGGTATTGCTTTCCCTGCTCTGATAAGAAAGTAGCAGAATTCTATTGGTGCCAGTTTGTTTTCTTCTTTCATGAAATGATTATCCTACTTATGAAGTGAGAGGCCACTGCGGCAAAAGAATAAGTACTAGACTTGGGGCACCCAGTAAAACTTGGTTCAGTTCTCCGCTCTGACAATCACAAGCTATATGATTCTTTTAAAAAAATTTATTTAAAGTTTTGAGTTCTAAATTCTATCCCTCCATCCCTCCCTGAGGCAGTAAGCAATCAGATATAGGTTATGCATATACAATCATGTAAAACATTTCCATATTAGTCATTTTGTATAAGAATCAAATAACAGAAACAAAGAAAGTGAAAATAGCATGCTTCAGTCTGTATTCAATCAATATCAGTTCTTTCTCTGGAGGTAGATAGTATGCTTCATCATTAACCCTTTCATATGTCTTGGATCATTGTATTGCTGCGAATAAACTAAGTCATTCACAGTTCTTCATCAAACAATATTGCTGTTACTTATGTACAACATTCTACTGGTTCTGTTCACTTCACAATCAGTTCATCCAAGTCTTTCCAGGTTTTCTCTGAAATCATCCTGCATGGCATTCTGGTTTTTTTGGTTTTTTTAGTGAGGCAATTGGGGTTAAGTGACTTGCCCAGGGTCACACAGCTAGTGAGTGTAAGTTGTCTGAGGCCAGATTGGAACTCAGGTACTCCTGACTCCAGGGCCGGTGCTCTATCCACTGCGCCACCTAGCTGCCCCCCTGCATGGCATTTCTTATAGCACAATAATATTCCTTTACAATTATATACCATTGCTTGTTAACACATTCCCAACTGATGTGCAACCTTTCATTTCCAATTCCTAGCCACCACAAAAAAAAAGCCACAATAAATATTTTTGTACAAATAGGTTCTTCCTCCCTTTTGGATGTCTTTGGGATGTAAACCTAGCAGTGGTATTGCTGGATCAAAGGGTACACACATTTCACACATAGCCTTTTGGGCACAGTTCCAAATTGCTCTCCAGAATGGTTGGATCCATTCACAAGTCTATCAATAGTGGATTAGTGTTCCAGTTTCCCAAATCCTCTCCAACATCCAAAATTATTCTTTTTGCATGTGTCATATTAGCCATTTCTGATAGATGTGAAGTGGTACCTCAGGTTTGTTTTAATTTGCATTTCTCTGATCAATAGGGTTTTAGAGCATTTTTTCACATAACTATAGATAGATTTGATTTCTTTATCTGAAAACTGCCTGTTCCTATCCTTTGACTATTTATCAGAGAATGACTTGTGTTTTTATAAATTTGACTCATTTTTCTATATATTTGAGAAATGAGACCTTTATCAGAGATACTTGTTGCAAAAATTCTTTCCCAGCTTTCTGCTTTCCCTTAATTTTGGTTGCACTGGTTTTGTTTGTGCAAAAGCTTTTTAATTGTATACAATCAAAATTATCCATTTTATATTTTAGAATGTTTTCTATATCTTCTGTAGTACAAAATTCTTCCTCTGTCCATAAATATGACAGATAAACTATTCCATGCTCTCTTAATTTGCTTACGGTATCACCCTTTACATATAAATCTTGTACCCATTTTGACCTTATTTTGGTATACAGTGATGTTCGTGTATACCTAGTTTCTGCCATACTGTTTTCCAGTTTTCCCAGAAGTTTTTGTTGAATAATGAGTTTTTGTTCCAAAAGCTTGGATCTTTAGGTTTATCATAGAGTAGATATATTATTCTAAACTAGTAACTTAAGTTCTCCAAGTTTAGGCATCTCCCTGAGGCATCTATATATAAAATGGAGATGTCTTCAGCGTCTACCTCAAAGGGTTTTTTATCAGGCACAAATGGCATAATCTTTGTAAAGTCTAGATCCCTTTTACATGTTGCCTAAGAAGTATGTTCCTGAAATGCAGGGACTGTCACTCTCCGCCCCCCCCCAAGTATTTATTAAGCACCTACTATGTGCCAGGCATTTTATAAATATCTGATCCTCATAAGAACTCTATGAGATAGGTACCATTATCATTCCCATTTTATAGTAGCAGAAATTGAAGTAGGTGGGATAATTGCCAAGAGTCACACAGCATGTAGGTATCTCCCATCCACATACTAACCAGGCCAGATCCTGCTTAGCTTCTGAGATCAGAAGAGATCAGGGGTACTGTGGTCATAGACCAGATAGTAAGTATCAAGGCTAGATTTGAACTCGGTTTTTTCTGATGCCAGATCCAGCATTGTGATATCTTGTGCCCTCTAGCTGACTATCTGAATAGATTGTACTTGTAACCCCAGCACATAGTAATCACTTAATAAATGTCATGTCTAATCTAGTAGTAAATTAATTGTTGTTATTTTATTACAAAGATAGTGTTCAGTAAGAAGTGAGCCACTGTTCTTTTTTTTTTCTCTCCTGGGAAGAAAAAAGAAGCAAGTTACCATTTCTCTTTATACTACTAATATTAGAATAGTTTTCATTCCTGGGGAATATTATCCTAATTTTGACCTTTAAGCATAAAGCATATAGTAGGAATTTTATTAGAAAAGTAGTGGAACAATCTTTTCAGGGATGAAGTATGTAGCCTCACCACCTACCAAAATCAAAACAAAAACCAAACACAAAAGCCCCTAAGTCTTCAAGACATTTTCACTGCTCATCATGCATCTGCTAGAAGTGTTTGTCACAAATGCATATTTCAGCTACATATCACAGGCCGGCATGATAGAGAGAGAAATATAAACTTGTGAATAAAATATTTATGATGTGCAGTCACTCATACTCCTATATTTATAGACCATTCGGTGTGTATTTCTATCACAACTGTAAAACTAAAATTTGGGTGGATCCTCCAGCATTTCAGTGGTCTGGTGTGGAGATTTAAATTATCCATCCACTAAATCGAATGCATCTGAAATAAATCATGATCTGTTTATAAATATCAGTATTGCAAAGGAAAGAAAATGATGTTTATGCATTTGGCTTATTACTAAACTGAGAAGGTCATCTCAAACGTAACAAGATTACCAATCAGCTTCTATATTTGCACACATCAGAAGAGATGACAATTGAGAGAAAAATATAAAGTAAGTGCTTTTTCAGGAAGAGTTATGATTTGCTGCTGTTCCAATCCCTTCTAACTCTTTATTTTAAAAAAGTTACCAAAAGTCACTTTTGTGTTGTCAAAGAGATGCCCTTGAAAGTGGGTGACAAAGTCTCTTAATAGTATAATAGGAAGGAAGCTACCTTTCAACTAGAAAGCCAGTGAAAACCTTAAATCTCTTGAAACCGGAAATTTCCATAGCATCCACCAAGTACCAAAAGTTTCAGAGGCAAGGATAGGGCCAAATACTACCTTGCTTCTCTTGCCTCATGTTCCCTCACCGCTTAAATCTTGTTCAGGCTCTACCTAGCCCCACTTCTGGATGAGAATTCTGAGTGAGAGAGTTCCATTTCTATTGTATTTCATTCCACAACCATTTATTAAGCACCTACTATGTGCAAGGTGAGAGATGGCATAGTGTAGCTGAAAAGGAGCCAGACAGGACATAGAACTAGCTTAGTGCAAGTCCCACTTCTGATGCATACTGGCTGTGCAAAGCTAGACAAGTCCCACAACCTCTCAGTGTCCCTGTGCAACTCTTAGTTATGCCGTTCACAAGAGTTGCTGATCTGCCTTGGTGGAGGGAATTTTTTCAGCAGGAAGCTCCCTACACAGATGAAATCCCCTGGGTCAGGCCAAAACAATTTTAAATTTAAAATTGTATATAAATTAAGTATTTAATATAAATCACACAAAATCCTATAAATCACATAAAATATAAATTTTACATGAAAGTTTAATTTTATATAAATTTTATATGAAATATGTAATTTTATAAAAATATAAATTTTATGTTAAAATATATTTAAATTTTAAATTAAAATTTATATATATACGAATATATATGTTTGTGTGTGTGTGTATGTATAGCAAGAATGACCTAGCTCTCTCTCCCAAAGCCAGGCTAACTACATCTGATCCAAATAGTAACTTTGATAGATTGAGATTTCACTTCTCTATAATCATTAGCTAGAGCCCCATAGGGGGTGTTCCCCTACGGTGTTCAGTAACAGAGCCTAGAACCTTGGTTTCATTTCACTGTTTAACCCCAATTAGGTTTTACATAGGAATATTTCCTGCAAAGATATGGCAAGAGCAAATGTACAAACATGCCCCCCAGCAGCTGGGAGGGGAACATGCTCCCCCCATACCATCTTGGTCTCTAGCAGAAGTAGGCTCATAGCTTACCTAGCATTGTTGCCATCATCTTCATATCCAGACACTGCCTGACTGTGTGATGAGTCTTTGTCTCAGCTGCTACTGAAGTGGGGTCCCTGAATGTCATTTCTGAAGGCCAGTCTTTGCTCCTCATGAAGTCATGGGCCCAAACCCCTTTTACCTAAAAGGAAAAAGAGCAAATATAGAGGTCAAAGACAGCCTGTTTTTCAAGGCCACATGGGCTCAGAGGAAGCTGATCCCTAAGTCTTTTCCCTTACAGTATTGGATCTTACAAGAGGCTGTGAATGAAGGGGTCGTTCCACCATAGCACAGCTGAAGTGAGAATGTACAAAAAGGCCAGGTCAAGGCTGCCAGCTTTGAATGTCTCTATAGTCAGCCAAAGAGCCTCTCCTTTCACCATGTGGTAAGCAGACCAGAACCAGTCCGTGTAAGTTCTAAGGCACCTCCTATATATAATATATAATATATATATATATATATACATATACACACACACATGTATATATGTACACACATATATGTATATAACACACATGTATATATACACACAAACACATATATAACACATACACATATGCATTTATATATGGGTGTGTATGTATATTATATATGTGTATACATACATATATATGTGTGTATGTATGTATATATACACATATATATATATATAAAAATTATTCTCTGAGAAACTGCCTTCTTAGCTTTCTCCACATGGGGAAGTTATATGAGCTTTCCAAGCTGATGGGATCTGTATATGCACCAGAATCCAGTTACATGTACAAGGTACTATTGCAACGAAAAGAGGACCAGATTTAGAGACAGGGAACTTGGGTTTGAATTCCAGTTTGCTATCTATTTGTGACCAAGTCATTCCATTTAGGCAAGTCATTTCCATTCTCAAAGGCTCAGTTTCTTCATGTGGAAAATGAAGAGGTTGACAAGATTGACTTCCCAATGTCTTTTCCAATTCTAAATCTATGATTCTATGATCTATGTTCTAAATTCTAGGGGTAAAAAAAGGAATTAAGTCACAGCCCTTATCCTTGGGAGCTTACAATCTAACTGGGGGGATAAGACATGCAAATCTTTCTGGACCAGTCAGTATCTAAGGGCACCTATGATAATGGGGTGGTTGTAGGGTTTCATTCCGTGGCTAAAGTTCGTTCCAAGGTAACCCCGATTCTCTGGCTGCAACAAAAGTTCTTATATTTACCCCTGAGAGATGAGTAGAAAAAATGAAAATATCTTCTTGGTATTATTTAATTCATAGGTAACCTGGAGTCAAGCCTTACACAGTACAAAGCTTTATTCTTGGGACTCTTTAAGACCTAGTTTGATATTTAATGTTGAGATATAAAAATAAATTTACCAGAGCATTTTCCTCCTCCCAGCCCCCTTTCATCCCATCCACTTAGTCACAGACAGGTACTTTCATATTATATAAAAATCTTGGGGGCAGCTAGGTGGTGCAGTGGATAAAGCACCAGCCCTGGATTCAGGAGGACCTGAGTTCAAATCCAGCCTCAGACACTTGACACTTACTAGCTGTGTTGACCCTGGCAAGTCACTTAACCCCCATTGCCCTGAAAAAATAATCTTATCTATTTATACCCAGAAGGAATCCACTACAACCTCCTTATCTTATAGATGGGGAAACCAAGGCCTGAAAGATGAAAACAATTTACCCAAAGCCATAAAAGATGCAAGTAATAGGGCCAAGATTATAACCTAGGTCTTCTATCCCCAAACTCAATGTTCCCTCCCCTCCATATCCTCATCTATAGTATCTGCCTACCTACCTACGTAATGAATGTATAAAATATATTATATATGCTTGTATAGCAGGACCTACAAAGCTTTCTCTATGGCATATGATTAATAAGCATTGAAAAGAAATACATGGCCCTCTTTTTTCTTCTTCACCTACATATTTTAGGAAGTAATGCTGAATGAGTTGGTAACTCCACTCAGCTGGTCAGGGGAAGTGACCTGAGAAATATGCAGGGAGTGAATAGGCTTTGCCTGAGCCTCTAAACCAGGGTATCAAACTCAAATAAAAATGCAGTCCACTAAATCATACGTAAGGATCCCTGCTGCCTTGGACTGGCTTGGAAAACCACTCGTTAATCATTGTACTTGCACTGATTTTGTTAAATATTTCCCAATAACATTTTAATCTGGCTCAGGCTACACTGCGGAATGCTAGTATGGTAGCGCAGGAGCCTCATGTCTACACCTCTGCTCTATAACGTCTGGGCACTTCTTCCCCCAGCTGCCTTTTGCTCTGCTTCACTACTCCTCTAAAGTCAGGGGTAGGGTATAGTGGATCAAAAACTAAAGATGGAATCAGAAGACTTGGGTTCAAATCCCAATTCTGCTACCTTCAATCCATGTGACCTTGGGCAAATCATTTCAACATCACTGGGTCTCAGTTTCCTCATTTGTCAAATGAAGTTGCTGGACAAGAATGACCTCTAAGGCCTCTTCAAGCTCCAATTCTGCAATCCTATCGATATGTATTTAGCAAAGTCCTTAACCTTAGACTTCTGATTTCTGGAAAACTAACTTGAATATTGAACTTCCCACATAGAGTTTTGGAAGTTCAAGATAAGTGACCCACGAATTCTCTAACGCCCTTCAACATTTTCTTCTCCCATTGTCTGATGCTTCAAATTCCCAAATCACAGCTTCATAGAATGTGCTGGATATCTATTTAAATGCAGATTTGGTGACTGATGATGTTTTAAGTCCTTGTTAATCATTCATGCCTTAGTGTAAATGAAGACTCTAAAAGCCAGCTTTTGATAGAAGGTGAGGGATGCCTTTTTGTTTGTCACTTACCATGAATTTAATTTTCTTTTCTGGCTCAAAATGTCCCTTACTGAATTGGGGGCAGGGCAGAGAGCCTGGTGGCTTCCAAGGAGAACTGACAGAGTAGCCAATGGGGAAGGTCCTGAAGCAGTCACTGGAATATTTGAGCCTAAGACCAGTTGGAAGTAGGCGAAGGGATATGAGGGAGCATCTCACCTTACTCAGGCCAACCATATTTTGCCCAGGAAATGTTCCTTCTTCATAGGTGTGAAGGCAGTTACCCTAACACAGAATATGTTTCTTATATTTTTTGTGTCGTGGATCTGAGTCCCAAAATTACAGTCCTTTCATATTTATAGCCAATTTAGATATTCAACATGTATTAAATTTTGATGATGCTTTTGCATACCAAGGGGAGGCTCCTGGCAAAAGGAGGGAAAGTTTTGAAGTCAAAACAAAACAAAATACTCTCATGATTGAAATCAGGAGATAAATAAAAATGTTCCCAATGTTCTATAAGGGTGTCTCAGCCTCAATACAGCATCTATGAGATGTTTTGGCAGAGTCTCTGAAATGGGTTTGGGGACATGTGACTACCATAGGAATCTAAACAGGGGTTAAAAAGAGTTATTGTTATTTTTTCTTGTGGTTGTTGTTGAGTCACATCCAACTCTTCTTGACCCTATTTGGGATTTTTTAGTAGAGAGATACTGAAGTAGTGTGCCATTTCCTTCTCCAACTCAGATGAGGAAACTGAGGCAAACAGGATTAAGTGACTTTTCCAGAGTTACACAGCAAGTAAATATCTGAGGCCAGATTTGAACTCAGATCTTCCTGACTCCAGGTCCAGTGCTCTCTCCACTGTGCCCCCTAAAAGGAATTACCTAACCCTAAGTTAGATAGTTTTATGGAACCATAAACTAAATTAAACTAGATTCATTCTAAGGATAGACAGTGTTTGCCTGGGGACATCCTCCTAGCTTTTGTTGGCTGCATGTCTCTGTGTAGTGGTGGTTCATGGCTCTCAACTATGTATTAGAAGAGTGTTGGGCTGCCCTTCCCAGGAAGGGATTCCAAGATAGAATATCTCAGTAGATGACTGTGTCGAGCAGCTGTTGGCCCTACAGAGGGGAGACATCCTGAAGCCCTGCAGATGGTATCAGAGAGCAGCTTGGCTATGCTGTGATCAGTGGAAATGACCAGCAGTGACTGCTCACTAGAGAGAAGAGCAACAGCATCCAGCACAACAACAAGCATAGCAAAAATGACATGCCCCAGCAGAAGCAATGCACCCAGCAGAGAGCAGAGATGGGACGCCCAGAAAAGAGCAGCAGAAAATAGCATCCTGATGCTACCCCCAGGACACTGGAGGCTCAACAGCTTCAGAAGAGTCCCAAGTGGACCTTCCATGGCCAACTCCCTCTGTTCTTTGCAGAGGTGGAAAATTATAAATGTGAAACGATATAGATAATGTCAAACTTTGTCAACATTGGTTTGTTTTGCTGAATGCTTTTTTCCTTCTCTTTCCTTTTTGATATATAGCCTGGATCTCTGGGAAGGGAAAGGGATATAGAACACATTGATAAATGTAAGTGATATAAAAACAAAAGATATCAACATATTAATTTTATTTAAAACATTTTAAATGCCATAGTACTCAGGCTACATAATACCCCATTTTGGTGCCCTAAATATATGTAGGTTGGCTACATGAGAACCTGAAATGTGTACTTTCATTTATGTTGTCTGGCCTATATATACTCTGCATGAATGTTCCTTGGTCATACATGTTTTCTATGTGTGTGCCATTCTCTATTCATGGTATGATGTAAAAAGTGTCCCCATGTGTGTGTTATGTACCCCATTATTTTACTTTATTAACAATAATAGTTGATTAAGTGTTATATAAAACTAATATGTCCTCTGGCAGTTAAAAACAAACACATTACTGGGAGCTCATGAATTATGGTTTTTGGTGGGTACTGATCCATAGAGTACCTTGAGCCTGGAATATCTTCCCTAGGGGTTCGTGTTTAGGAGTGCCCCCAGAGACTATGTAAATGAGTATAATTATAATATAAAGATTAGGCTTTTGCCTTCCGTTATGCTTAGTAAAGCACTGGGCATATGTGGAGTCTATATAAATACAAAATCAATCAGCAGCAGTCTTTGAAAGGGCTGAAGAGATTACTGCAACTCTTCAAGTAGACGTCATGTGGATACTGTACATTTCCAATGTAATTAGACTTCGATTTTCATGCATTTATTCTAGGAAATAATAAAGCTTAGAATGAATGCCAAAACTCCTGTGCTGAGTCTATCTCCCTCTCTCTCTCTCTCTGGCTTCAAGTGATAATAACACAAAATACAAATTGGCTCCACCAAGGAAAAATGTATGTTTTAGTGCCAACCATGATATTATCTTTGGCCGGCTCCTATGCAGCAGATGTTTTTCCCAATGATAAGCAGGATATAGAATGCTTATCTTAAAGGGCATCTGACTCTAGGGGTTCAGAACAATGTTTTGGCAGGTTCAAATGACATACTGATCCAGGTCACTAGTTCAATTCTTCACCCATCCTCCCCACACCAGGTTCTCATCACTTATGACCTTTACCACTTATGGGTAGGTTTGGTATTTCAAGAATTTGTTGTTCAGTTGTTTCAGTCATATCCAACTCTTTGTGACTCCATTTGGGTTTTTCTTTAGAAAGATACTGAAGTGGCTTGCCATTTCCTCTTCTCCAGCGCATTTTATAGATGGGAATACTGAGACAAAACAGATTTAGTGATTTGCCCTGGCTCACACAGCTAGCAAGTGTCTGAGGCTGGATTTGCACTTAAGAAGGATAAGTTGGTTCCAATCCCAATGCTTTATTCACTTTGCAACTGGCCATCCCATTTAAAGGAATATCTTGCCCAAAACACTTGATTTCTATGTCTTTCCACCTGCCCTCATCCACCAAACACCCCAGGATCTGACCTTCCCAGAATGATTCCTCCTTAGATGCTGACTCACTATTGTAGAGGTTATACAGTCAGCAGGTGGAAGAATTAAGAGCAGTGGATCAAGGAAAAAAGTAAACAAATGTTTTTGAAGGGAAGAAGAAATAGACTCAACCACTTTTGAATGGCTTGTTATAGAAGAATACTTTTTAACAAAGTCAAGGAAGCCCAATAAAGTAAGCACTGGGTTGAAAAGCTAATGAGAGAGCAAATCTGGTCTTAGCTATGCCACTATGTAGTGCTGGGGGCGGGGGCGGGGCGGGAAATCACTTAATCTTTCTCTGTCCTTAGCTTTGGTTTTTGTTTTTTAGCCCAATTAAATGTGACTAGTGTTCCCTGGCCCATCCAACAAAATGAGGATACACAAGACAGAAACAAAGAGAGACAGAGATAGAGTGAGACAGAGACAGAGTGTTATTGTCTTCAATACTTGATTTTGTGATTAGTCTTTAAAATAGTTATTGCTTTAGAATAGAAGTTTCTAACCAATTCCCATTCCTATTTGTCCACTTCAAGTTTATTTAAACATTAAAAAAATTTAAGCATCTTTAAAAAACCAAAATTTTGTTACAAAAGTCTGATACTAGAGAAACATCTATACATTGTAGGTAGGTAGGTATTGCATAGGGTAATGAAAGGAATTCTGTTTTTTTTATTTAAAGGACTAGATTCAAGTCTAAATTGCTTCATTTATATGTATTACCCATGTTGGCCCCTGGACAAAATCACTTCTCCCTCCATGTAATGGAATGAACACAAGATACGAAGTCAGAGAACCTGAGTTTGCCTCCTAGCTTTGCCAATAACTGCCTGAGAAACTTGGGCAAATTGGACCTCAGTTTCCTCAGCTTTACAGTTAGGAAGTTTGGGCCAAATTATTTCCATATATTGTGTTTCTCCACAGTGCCTTTTGCATAGTAGTTGATTAATGGAGCATGTTTATAGATGGACTGATCTCTAAAGTCCTTTCATTACTAGGGGCGCACATGATTTCTATCTCTATATATTGACCATATATAAAAGGACATGCCTGGGAGCTTTTGTGGCCTGAGGGAACATCATACTCTACTAACAAATCCTGCCTTCCACAAAAAGTCTTTACTGATTCTGCTTAATGCTAGTGCTTTCCTGGTGAGGGTCCCTCCAATTTATTCTGTTGCATACATCATTTATACATAATTCTTCTGCATGTTGTCTCTCCCCATTAGATTGTGAGCTCTTGAGGCAGAAACTGTTTTTGCATTTCTTTTATGTCACCCACTATAAGCTTAGCATAGTGCCTGGCATGTAGTAGACTACTTAAATGCTTGTTGACTTGGACAGGTGAAATCTGAAAAAATAAATAGAAGGGTACCCTTGATAAATTGTAAGAAGAGGTTAACAACAAGCATCAACTGTCAGTAATAATATGCTTAGAAACAAAAATTCCACAAGCAACCTGACAGAATTACAGTGGCAAGGTTTACTTATACTACAGGTCATGTTTACAATCTGTCTCCTTCTATAGCTACCTTAGAATCCCTGGAATATTCCAGAGACAAATGGGTAGAGTGGCATTGGGAAGACCCAAGTGGCCTCAGATACTTGCTAGCTATGTGACCATGAGTAAGTCACTTAGCCCCCATGTGTCAAAATGGGGATAAACACTGTGATAGACTTAGCTCTTCTCAGCAATACAGTGATCTAAGACAATTCCAAAGGACTCATGATGAAAAATGCTATCCAACATACAGAAAAAAAAATAATAACTTGTGGAGTCTGAATGCAGATTGACTATACTGTTTTCTACTTGTTTTTGTTTTTGGGGTTTTTTTCCCTTTTGTTTCTGGTTCTTCTTTACAATTAGGACTAGTGCAGAAATATGTTTAATGTTATTGTACAAATATAACCTTATATTGGATTGCTTTCTGTCTGGTGGGGGGAGGGGAAAGAAAGGAGGGAAAAAATTAGAACTCAAAAATGGGGATTAAAATTTCCACTTACCTCCCAGTTGGTAATGAGGTTCAAATGAGATAATATTTGTAAAGTGCTTATCATAGTGCCTTTTCATATAGTAGATTTTTAATAAATGCTTGTTTTCTTCCTTCCTGATTTAATATATCCTAAGGATAGAATGCTATCTGTAAGTCCAGAGACATTGCTATGTGTGTGCGTTCTGTATAAGGAGAAGTATTTAACACATTTTAATTCAACAATCAGTTATTAAGTACATACCATATATTATGCACTAATAGTAATGGAGATACAGAAATTGAATTCTTGTCCTAACAAGAATTTACAATCTATTAGGGGGTAAAATAAATGTAAAGCAATTTTATACAACCTTATAATAATTAAATAGAAGAGACCCAAAGAAGTATAAGAAACTTCAGAAAGGAATTATTCTTATATTCATATGAATCTCTAAGCTGTCTTATAATTTAAATGAAATTATGAGCAAAATAAGGGAAGGCATAATTGAGGAGATCACTCATTGGAGAGTATCTGAGCTAGAAAGGATCAATGAAGAGAGATGATTGGACAAGACATATTAGGACTGGCACAGAGGTGCAAAAAAGGGAAAATTAAGCCACTTAACAAAGCACTTGATCATCTTCCTAACAGACGTCATGATAAACACAAGCAAACATACATCATGAATATAATTACAGTTCATAAGCCAATATCTTTTTTTGGGCAGTGGGGGTGGCGGTGGGGATGGGGGTCAAGGTAGAAAAAGAATATGAAGAAGAGAAGTTCTATTTAAAAATCAACATTGTCCTCTAAACCAGAGATTCTTAACCTGGGGTCTGTGAATTTGATTTTTAAACAAATTTTCATAACTGTATTTAACACAATTGTTTTCCTTTATAAACCTATGTATTTTGTTTTTATGCATTTAAAAAACATTAATCTGAGAAATTTGGCTATATCAGACTGCCAAAGAGATTTTATAGCATGCAAAAAAGTAGAATCCCAACTCTAAACTAAGTCAATGTATATATTGATCTTTAATAATTTCAAGGTAAAGATGAATATATAAAAAGATGAGAAAATGTGGAAAAATATGGTTGGGGATTAAGAAGTGAATGGCATATAAAGTTCTCAGGAGTTTATATACATATAAGTTTGTGTGTGTAATATATATCTATGTATGTATATGTATAACATACATATATGTGTATATATGTATATATATAAATCATAATTCCTTCAAGAAGGGAGTTGAAAGAGTTTCATTGTTGTCAGCATTGAACAAGATTGTAAGTAATGAATTTTGGGCTATACCTTAATAGACAGTAAACAACTGGTTATTGCTATGGGATTCCTTTTTTCAACTGTACAATCTCTGTGTAATCAGACCATCATCTGGTTAGAACAGCAGTTGGAATCAAGATTAGATTAAAAGAAAGAACACAGGGGTATAGTGATCTGTTGTTATTCAGTTATTTCAGTCATGTTGATTCTTCATGACCTCTTTAGGGTATTTCTTGGAAAAGATTCTGGAGTGGTTTGCCATTTCCTTCTCCAGATCATTTTACAGATGAGGAAAATTGAGGCAAACAAAGGTTAAGTGACTTGCCCAGGGTCACAGAACTAGTAAATGTCTGAGGTCACATTTGAACTCAGGTCTTCCTGACTCTAGACCCTGGCACTCTATTCACCCAGCTGCCTCCTCCCCCAAATGAATTTTTGTTGGCTATAGTGATATTGTTTCCAGTATGTGTGTCACCAGTTGCTTGAGAAGTTTTCTGCAAAATATTTGCTACAACAAAGAAAGCTAAAGGAAAAACTCTACCATCTGACAAACATTTTAGTGAGAAGTGAGGCTGTGTAGTAAAGAATAACCACTGGATTTAGTTAGAAGACCTGGTGAGTTATTTGAGTTTGAGGTTTCAAGGAATATAAATAAACCATTATATTGAATTGATCTACTGCAGGTTTATCAATAATATAAAGCAAATTTAGTGGACAAGGATACAAGACATGTGTGGTCATTTCACTCCCATTCTGGATTCCGTCTTTGGCCTGGTCCAGGTACAAGAAGTCAAATATGTCACTGACACCTGGACAAGTGCAGCCATCCAGGGAACAGACTAGTTATAAATGGCCTCCCCTACTTTAGAGTTGGCGGTTTTTACCTAATGCACCAATCTCAAAATAAGCTCAGCTCTAGAACCTTTGAATACACCACTCCTGAATACATCAGAGAAGGGCAAAGGACAGGAATTCATAGAATTCCTTTGGATTCAGGAGCTGTTCTCATGACTCTTCCCAGCCTTTCTATTAGCCTGCCCTCCCTTGCAGCCCTTGAGTAAAAGTGCTGCAATTAATGAATTTCAAGTCACAAATTGTCACTAACTCATTTTGTGACTTTTACCAAATCATTTCGCCTTTGTGGGCCTAAGTTTCCTCATCTATAAATAAAGGGATTAAGCTAAATGATCTCTAAGGTCTCTTCCCAGCTGCAACTTTCATTATTGACTGAAATGTTTAAGTAGTGTGGTAAGGCTAGAAAGGCAGATCATAGACTGATTGCTTCAAGGCCCCATAGTGGCCATGTAGTTCAACCCCATCCACTTATGGATGAAGAAACACGCTCAGAGAATGTGAGTAATTTGCTCAATATCACACACAAAGGATCAGAGCCAGGGTTTGAACCTATATTTTTAGAATGTGGGTTTTTTTGTTTGTTTGTTTGTTTTTTTGGTGTGGCTTCAGGGGTCAAGTGACATGCCCAGGGTCACACAGCTAGTAATTCTTGTGTCTGAGGCTGGACCTGAACTAGGTCCGCCTGAATCCAGGGCCAGTGCTCCATCCACTGTGCCACCTAGCTGCCCCGAACCTATATGTTTGAACCTATATTTTCCTGTATATTTGGATTTCTTCGACTCCAAATTCAGCACTAATCTGTATTGTGTACTGTGTATTGCATTGTACTGTACTTCAATCAGATTGTGTAGGTCTTGAATGCCAGATTAAAGGGCTTGTATTGTATTTGGTAAGAAATAGAGAGTCACTGAAATGTTCCCTCTGTCCTTTCTGCCCCCTCCCAAACCCATTTCATGGTATTATGATTAGCGGACCAGCCTCAAAGCCCAGAAAACCTGGGTTCAAATCCTACCTTAGACACAAACTAGCAATGTCCACGTGGGTGAATGACTTATACTGTCAGTGCCCCTAAGCAACTTCCTAAGATTATAAATTATAGAATAATCACAGATCTGCATTACGTGGTGTTTTCTCACTGAGTGTTCCACATAACAATGAAACTCCAAATCTCACTGAAATAAGAAGATAAAAATATGTACATTATTTCTTATCTGTACTATTACAGTACCTTCCAAACTGGTCTCTCTGCCTCCAGTTTCTTCTCTTATTTATCATTCACATAGCTGCCAGAATAAAATTTTCTAATACACAAATCTGACGGTCTCTTCCTTGCTTAGGATCTTTGAGTCCTTGTTTGTTTACATTTTTATCCTTAACTGTCCTTGGGATGACTTTTCTCCCAGCTTCACTCTGATTTATGAGGTAACACTGTTCATGATCTTCCATCATCCCCCTCTGTAAGATTTGCCCAAAAATGTGTATCCTAAAGTGGCATTGCCTTTGATTGCCATCTCTCCACTCAGCAAACAAGTCAAGCATATGCTGATATTTCAGGCTCTTTCGATCTCCTTGTTATGACAATTGATTTACATTGATTATGAAATTATTATAATCTGTGTTTATGCCCTTTCTTCTGTCTGTTACTCACTTTTCATTATCAATAACCAACACAACTCCCTGAGGGAGAGATAAGAGGCACACTTACTAGCTATGTGACCCTGGGCAAGCCATTTAACCCTCATTGCCCTGCCAAAACAAAACAAGAAAGAGAGAGAGATAAGAGGCAGCACATATCAGGTAAGGAGAAATATCCTAGGACCCTGAACCAAAGAGTGTTAGGATTAGCAATGCCCCTTAACCCCCATTGAAAGGAGTAACCACTGTAGGGAAGTGCCCACTTTCCTTACCAACCTCAACTGCTAACCAGCTGCCAGGCTATCTGACAGGTAGGTAAGCCCAAGAGCCAACTGAATGGCAGTATTCTCTTGTTTATTGGTCTTGCTTCCAGCCACCCCCTTGAAGGACATCATCCCTGGGAACATACCCTATTGAGACGCAGCCTGGCAAGTGCTTCCATAGTTGGTACGGTGACAGCTCCTGAAAACTCAGAAAAGAAAGTTCTTGCCACCAAAGTCAGTGGCACTATCATGTAGTTCAACATCAGGAACTGATGTGATTTCATCAGTGGAAATGGGACCCTCTCCATCTAACTTGGAGCTGAGCTCTCCAGTAAGTATGTCTTCCCCTTTAGAATATGAGGGCAGCTAGATGCACAGGACATAGAGGACTGGGAACTGGAAGCCAGGTCCTCAGAAACTTACTAGCTGTGTAACCATGGGCAAGACACTTCACCCTGTTTTGCCTCAGTTTTCTCAACTGTATACAACTAGCTGGAGAAGGAAATAGTAGACAACTCCAGTATCTTTACCAAGAAGACCCCAAATGGGGTCATAGAGTTGACACAATTGAAATGACTGAAACCACAAAATTAGAATCTGGGTTCCTTGAGTGCAGAGACTATCTTTTCTATTTATATCCCCAGTGTTCAGCACAGTGCCTTGCACAGAGTGAGCACTGAACAGATGCCTTTTCTCTAATTGACGACTTCTTCCCAGAACCCCCATTTTGGGAATCGGCCTGAAAATGACATTCCTCATTCTTTAGTCTTAGTGCCCCTTCTAAGCCCACTTTTTTCTAACTCCCCTTTTTACATTCTGCTTCCCCTCATTAGAAGTAAGCACCTTTAAAAAAAAAAGTAAGCTCCTTGAGGGCAGACTGTTTTTCTTTTTGCTTTTATTTGGAACATTGAATGCACTTAATAAATAATTGCTGACTGACTGACTTTTTCATTTGTTTATTCAGTCCTTCATTCACCCATTGAAATATTTATTGTTTCAGTTGCATGTCATAGAGTTTTCTTTTTTTAGTTCTTCTAGCTTTGTCATTATTTTGATCCCTTCCCTAACAAGTCTATGGTCTTCATATGATTCTAGAATGATTGCTACATCAGTAATGAGTTGTATCCTCTCTATTAAAATATAAGATGTCCATAAATTCTTATTGTTGTTTTTAGCTTTAATAATTCCAGAAGTATAAATGCTAAAAACTTAAAACAGAGACATTCAAAAGACTAATTATTTATAATTTTAAAATATTGATTTATTTCCTTTGAAAATTCAACATAACCACCATTTTGTGCTGCATTTTTCTCTAATTGATTTTAAAATTATAAAAATTTTCACCAGCTGCTACTGAGGGACTGAAGGATTGCATTTGTAATCGTTAACTTAAGATCATCCAAAGAACAAGGTATAGTTATATGCAATACGATTTTGATTATGAACCCACAAGAAAAAGTCTAGTGGAGATAGATCCATTGATGGAGGCAGCAAGCAAGAGAAGCTCTCTGTGGATGTACTGGTCTGAAAAAGTGTCATCTAGAAACTGTTATACATATAACCCACAATGGACAAGGTACCCCTACCTTGCAAAAAGTAAATTTAAAATTTATTATACAAATTCAAAAACTAAATAAGTAAAAAAGAAATTTAAATAAACTTCAAATGATAATTTTGTATGTTTTTATCATTTATAGCTCTGAAGCCATTAAAATTTAAAACTGCACAATCTTTTAAAACACAAAATATAATAAATTTTATATTTAACATGTGACATATTAAATATATAATGAATACCTTTATATGTAATAAATAAAATAATTGTTTTGTGATATTATTTGGTGCTCATCAGTATCTGCTTCCTGCTGATTTTTTTTTCTCAATGAAGTAATCCTGGTGTGAGAGGGGGGAAATGTAAAAGCCTTCTATATAGAGGTGCTTAATAAATTCCTTATTGGAGTTAGAGTTTAGGATTTTGTATCCTCGACCCTTGATAGCTTTTTTTTTTAGTCTATGGATTTCTTTTATGCTATATAATGAGAGATAGCATGGTATAAATGGATACAGAGCTGGTCTTAGAATCAGGAAAAGCTGGGTTCAAATTCTGTTTCTGACAGTTTGCTTCATAGGCTCCATCTCAACTCCCTAGATTTCCTTTTAAAATTTTTTTAAATTACATGTTAGTATTCAACATTGATTGAACAAAGATAGTTTTCAAATTCATTTTTGTAAGATTTTGAGCACCAAATTTTTCTCTCATCCTCCCTTCCCTCCCCTTTTCTGAAGCCAGCAAGCAATCTGATATAGGTTATCTATTACATTCATGTTAAACATATTTCACATTAGTATGTTGTGAGAGAAGAATCAGAACAAAAGGGAAAAAAAAACAAGAAAGAACTCAACAACAACATAAGTGAAAATAGTATGTTTCTGCATTCAGATTCCATAATCCTTTTGCTGGATGTGGAGAGTATTTTCCATAATGAGTTTTTTGGCATTGTCTTTGGACAATGCTCTGAAGTCCATCAGAGCTGATCATCACACAATGTTGTTGATACTGTGCACAAAGTTCTCTTGGTTCTGCTCATTTCATACAGCATTAATTCATGTAAATCTTTCCAGGTTTTTCTGAAAACTGTCTGCCCATCCTTTCTCCTTAAAAGCTTCTTGTTCTTGAGTAAGTTATATGTTCTCAGAGTCTTACTTCCTTTACCTCAAAGGGTTGTTTGGGGGCTCAAATGATAAAATATCTGTAAGGCACTATGCAACTTTATGTACCATATAAATGTCAATTATAATTCTCATATCAGTGATAAATATGATAGATAATTATGTGAATCAAAAGGAGGATTAGGGATCGAGATAACATAAGCATTGAAATTGACATATTCACTAGCTAAATAACACTAAAACTTACCAAGGTTTAGGGATATAGAATTATATAACTGAAACCTATATATCCATGGCTCAAATTAAACAGAGATAAATCAAAGTTGTCTTCAGAATTATCTTTAGCTTTTTCCCTCTTCTTTTACCCCATTTATTCAACTAGCAAGCAAATCTAATCAATTCTTCAAAGACTTTCCATACAATTACTTTCTTTTCTATTACTACTGTCTCCACTCCAGTCTTATACTTTGTTGTAATATCTTATAATAGGTTCAAAATGGCCTCTCTGGCTCCATTTTCTTCTCCATCCTCTATCAAATCTATCCATATATTACTGCCTGATTAATGTCCCTATGACATCAATTGATCTCTTCCCTTTTAAAAAGCCACCAGTGCCCCCCCCCATTACTTACAAGACAAAATCTAATTGCCTAAATATACCATCTAAGGTACTCACAAATTTTTCCCTATTTCAATTGTCCAATTTTATCTCCCACAGATCCCCTATTTGAACCCCTACTCTGGCCAAATTGGTATCAACATTCCTTAACAATCCATATTTTATTTCCAATCCCTTTGTTCATACTATTCCCTCCCTCTATTGTAAAGCCTTCTCCTGCCCCACCCCCAACATGTCGCAGCTGCAGTCCCTACCCCTCTTCACTACCTACTAAATTTCTCTCTTCCTTTAGGATCCAGATAAGCCTTATCTCTTCTGCTGAAACTATTCTCGCTCTTATTTTTCTAAGAGTTTTAATGGTAATGAGCTCAAAGTAAGTGACAGCAGCCAAAAAAAATTCCTAATTTTCTCTATCTTAGGCTGCATTAATAGAAGAAAAAAAAAACAATGTCCAAGACATAAAAGTGTATAGTTCCACTGTACTTTACCCTGGTCAGACCCCATCTGACTTTCTGTGTGTGTTTATTGATGTCATGTTTTAGGAAGTTTGACAAGCTGGAGATAACCAGCATGGCCTGCTGTAGGAGGATCAAGGGAAGAAACTGATGTTTAGCCTAGAGAAGACTAGAGGAAACATGAGAGCTATACTCAAATATTTGAAAGGTTGTGATGTGAAAGATGGATCAGACATATTCTATTTGGCCCCAAAGACCGAACCTAGGAGCAATGACTAGATGTATAGAGAGGGGGGCGGCTAGGTGGCTCATAGATTAAAGCACCGGCCCTGGATTCAGGAGTACCTGAGTTCAAATCGGCCCTCAGACACTTAACACTTATTAGCTGTGTGACCCTGGGCAAGTCACTTAACCCCCATTGCCCCGTAAAAAAAAAAAAAAATAATAATAATAATAATAGAATGTATAGAGAGGCAAATTTCATAAGGGAAATAAAAAACTTTACAAAAGGTGGGAGTGAGGAACCACCTTCCCTAGCAATTAGGGCTATACAAAAGTGAAATGGATTAAAACAATAGCTAGTGAGTACTTTTAAGCAGGGATGTGCTAGTAAAAATTTAAACAGCAGCTCTCTCTCTCTCTCCTCTCTCTCTCTCTCTCTCTCTATATATATATATATATATATATATACATACATAAACCTCACACATTTAAGTTTAATCTTCATCATTAACCCTTTCTCCATCACTTTGTTGAGGCTCGACGATACATAGAAAAATAAATCAAGTCTTTATAGTAATTGTTGATTTCTGAAGTATAAATGGTCATACTTAAAATATAGCAATCAACTCTCATGAGCTGGTCAAAGCTGGTTCAAGCACACCCCGATATAAGGTTTATTATAGAGGGTATCATTGTTCATATGTAGGCTGAGTTGGATGGCTTCTCAGCTTCCTTCCAATTATGAAATTCTATGACACTATGAGTTCCTTCTCTGAAGTTCTACAATGCTGCTTTTCTGATTAGCTGTATCAGGACTCTAATAACATCACTAGGATATTTTAAGCTGTGGCCCCATTTGGGATACCTGGGTCATAGCTGAAAGTCCTATATTTCAATTACTTATATATCTATGTGCCTCATAACTATTTCCAGGATTCTTTGGTTGTTCAGCCATTTGAGTCATGTCTGACTCTTGGTAACCTCATTAGGAGTTTTCTTGACAAAAGTACTGGAGTGGTTTGCCATTTCCTTTTCCAGTTCATTTTATAGATGAAGAAACCAAGGCAAATGGGGTTAAGTGATTTGCCCAGGGTCACACAGTTAGTGTCTGAAGCTAAATTTGAACTCAGGAAGATGAGTCTTTCTAACTTCAAATCCATATCTTATCCATTGTTCCACCTAGCTGCCCTTCCTGAGTCCTACTGGCTCAAAATTTTAATATGTGATCCTGATCGTGACCCATCATTTCAGCATCTAATCCTATACTGCTTTGCCTGCATGACTGGTTAATTGTTTCAGATGCATATTTCTTGTCTTACAAACATTATAATAAACTCCTAAAGGTCAGAAAATGTATCCTATGCTTCTTTTTTTTCCTTCTCAGCAATGTTAGATACATACTAGGTGCTCAGTAAATACAGATAACAAATGGATGAAGTTAAGAGATCTGCTATCTCATGGAGATCCTAGTACCAATAAAAGAATGACTTCCTTTCCCTCTACTCTCCAAGTGAACTAGCATCAAATGTTCCATTTGGGTGAAGGTTAGTTCAAATACATCCATCTGTTAGAGTTTTCAGAGACATATGACAGTGATTAGGGCACTCAGAGGCCCAAGATGAATGGAATCCAAAGACTTAGCAACTGGAGGCAGTCTGATAATGAAGCATTCTCTCAGAGTGCCTAAATCTAAGGTTTAAGGTCAGAGTAGGAAGCCAGTAATTGGAGTGGGATTTCAAGCCAAGAAGTTCTGTACAGATATCATAAGGCATGCTACCGGAAATTTAGAAGGAATGACTGTCTGATATGTCTCTTTCCCTGTGGCTTCTTCCTCCCTCCCCACCTTTTTTTCTCTTTTTAAAAAATCTCTCTCATAATGTTTTTTAAATTTAATTTGTTTTTTTTTTTTTAGTTTCAAATTATCTCCTTTCCTTCACCTCCAACTCCATCCATTAAGAAGGCAGGAAATACAATACCCATATCAAGTCATGCAAAATACATTCCCACATTATCCATGTTAAGAGGCGGGAATAGAACAAGAAAGAAAGGGAAAAAATAGGCTTCAACATTCACTCAGATGCCATCAATTCACTCTCTGTAGATGGATAGCATTTTTCATCTTGAGTCCTTTGCAATTGTAATGGATCATAGTATTGATCAGAATTGCAAAGTATTTCACAATTGATTATTATTACAATAGTGCTGTTAGGGGCAGCTAGGTGGCGCAGTGGATAGAGCACCGGCCCTGGAGTCAGGAGGACCTGAGTTCAAAGCTGACCTCAGACACTTAACACTTACTAGCTGTGTGACCCTGGGCAAGTCACTTAACCCCAATTGCCTCACTAAAAACAAAACAAAACAAAAAACACCCCCCCCAAAAAAAAAAAACAAAAAAAACCACAATAGTGCTGTTAATGTATACAATGTCCTCCTGGTTTTACTAGCTTCAATTTGCATCAACCCATATAAATCTTCCCAGGTTTTTCTGAAATCACCTCCTTTATAATTTTTTTACAACACAAGAGTATTTCATCACAACCATATATCATAATTTGTTCAGTTATTCTTCAATTGATGGGCATTCTCTCAGTTTCTGATTCTTTACCACCACAAAAAGAACTGCGATAAATATTTTTGTATGTATGGGTCCTTTTCCTTTTTTTTTGATCTCTTTGGGGAATAGACCTAGTGGTGGTATAGCTGCATCAAAGGGTATGCACATTTTTATAGCACTATGGGCATGGTTCTAAAATAGACCAATTCACAGTGTATTAGTATACCTAATTTTCCATATCCCCTTCAGCATTTGTTATTTTCCATTTCTGTCATCTTAGTCAATCTGATGGGTATGAAACATACCTTAGAGTTATTTTAATTTGTATTTCTCTAATTATTAATGATGCAGAACATTTTTCATGTGACTATTAATAGCTTTGATTTCTTCTTCTGAAAGCTGCCTGTTCATATCCTTTAATAATTTATCCATTGGGGAATGGCTCTTAATTTTTAAAAAAAATTGACTCAATTCCCTATATATTTGAGAAATGAGACCTCTGTCAGAAAAACTCAATCTCCAACAACTAAGTTACTATGCTGATTTACTTCTACCTATTTTGTGACTGATCTATTCCATTGATCAACCACTCTATTTCTTATCCAGTACCAAATTGTTTTGATGATTACTGCTCTGTAGAATACTTTGAGATCTGGTTCTGCTAGGTACTGTTGTTATTCCTTCATTTTTTTCATTGATTCCCTTGATATTCTTAGCCATTATTTCAGATATATTTTGTTATTTTCTCCCTAATTTTATAAAATGATTCCTTAGTTGTTTGGTATGGTATTGGATAAATATTTATTGGATAAAGAAATTTGAGTAGTATTGTCAATCAATCCAAGAGTACCACGCCTGAAGTCAGGCAGTCCTGAGTTCAAATCCAGCCTCAAATACTTAGTAGCTGTATGACTCTGGACAAGTCACTTAACCCCATTTGCCTCAGTTTCCTTGTCTGTAAAATGCACTGGAGAAGGAAATGGCAAACCACACCAATATCTTTGCCAAGAAAATTCCAAATGGGGTCATGAAGAATCAGATATGACTGAAAAACAACTGAACAATAACAACCACTACATGCCAGGTGCTGTGCTAAGTGTAAAGATACATAAAGAAGGAAAAGACAGTCCCTACCCTCAAGGAGCATACAGTTTAATGAGTAAAACAACATGCAAAGATTTTATATATATATATATATATATATATATATATATATACCACACACACACACATGTATATGTATATGTATATAATCTTTGCATGTATATACACATTTATATACAACATATACGTACATATATACACACATATACATGTGTACATGTATATTTTATATATACACATATGTGTGTGTATATGTATATATATATAAAACAAGGTATAGAGAATAATTAATTAATATAAATAAAATAGAGGAAAATTTTAAAAGGGAAAGACCTAGAATTTAAATGGGTTAGGAAAGGATTCCTGTGGAAGGTGGGATTTTAGTTGGGACTTAAAGAAAGCCAAGGAGGTCAGTAGTTGGAGTAGAGAAGGGAGGAATGTTAGAGGCACAGGGCACATCCAGAGAAAATACCCAGATCCAGGAAGTAGAGTATATTATTTGTGGAATAGCCAAGTGGCCAGAGTCAGTGGATCAAAGAATACATGTTGAAGAAGAAAGTAATAAGAAGACTGGAAAGTAAGAGGGAACTAGATTATGGGGAAAGCTTTGAAACCCCAAAAGAGCATTTTGTATTTGCTCCCAGAGGAAGCCACTGTAGGTTTGTTTGTTTTTTGTTTGTTTTTTCAGTAGAGGTGTGACATGATTGGACCTATGGCTTTAGGAAAATTACTTTAGTGGTTGAAAGGAGGATGAATTGGAATAGGGAGAGACTTTAGGCAAACAGACTCACCAACAGGCTACTGCATGTTGACACTTTTATTATATTGGTAGACCTACCTATGAACAATAAATATTGCTCCAATTGTTTAGATACCTTTATTTGTGTAAAAAGAGTTTTGTAATTTTGTCCATATAGTTCCTTAATGTGCCTCAGCAGGTAGACTCTCAAGGTATCTTATACTGTCTGAAGTTCTTTTTTTTTATCTCTTTACCACTGGGATTTACTGGTTTTCCCCTTTCTATGCTATTGCTGTATATCCTAAGTGTTTTGTCTGATTTTCTCCTCAACTCTGCCCCCAACTGATTAGTGGAACCAGTGAGAGAGTGGGGCAATCAAGTCCATCGAATGATAAGGAGTTAAAACCAGGTTACGGGGCAGCTAGGTGGCACAGTGGATAGAGCACTGACCCTGGATTCAGGAGGACCTGAATTCAAATGCGGCCTCAGACACTTGACACTTACTAGATCTGTGACCCTGGGCAAGTCACTTAACCCCAATTGCCTCACAAAAAAAAACAGGTTACAATCATCCCTCAATCAAAAGCATGGATTAAGTGCCTATTATATGTTAGGTACCATGCTAGGTGCTGGAAAATACCAAGACAAAAATACTTAATCTTTTGTTATATAGCACCAAGACATTATGAATTACATTTTGATGAGAAATTACTCTTTATCAATGATACAAATAATTGGTACAGAAAATGTTTAAAATGGAGCAAACTGGTAAAATGGAACCAAATGCATTGTTTCTAAGTGCACATGATACTTGATATTTGTTATGATGTCCTTACCTATTAGAAAGGCATTTATGCATTTATGAAGAATTATTTAATATTACTTGATTTGAAAGAGATCAGAATGTCCTCCTACCCAAATTGTCTCTCATAAATATACCATGATGCCTAAAATTCCACTAAAGGAAGTGATTGGGGAATGGCTAAGCTAATTGTGATACATGAATGTAATGATCTCTCTATGCTGTAAAAAACAACAACAGTTAAATATGGAAAAGTCTGGCAGGACTTACATGAAGTGATGCAAAACAAATGAAGCAGAACCAGAAAAAAAAGAATATAGTCAATGATTACAACAGTATAAATGGAAAGAACAGCAACAGTAAACAATGGAAGGTGAATGCTGTGAAACAATATTGATCAAGCTTGCACCCAAAGCAAATATATGAAAAGAAACCTCATCCTACCCCAACTTTTTGGCTGAGGTGGAGGACTATGGTTATGGAGGACTACATACAGGATTTTTCAACATCTGGTTAATTTTGATGAATTGTTTCTCCCCCTCCTTTAAAAAATGTTTATATGAGGACATGGCTTTCTAAAAGGACACATTAGGAAATTCATAGATGATATAAAAGCAAAAGATAAACAATATTTTTTAAAAGAATTAGATACCAAAGCAGCTAGGTGGTGCAGTGGATAAAGCATCAGTCCTGGATTCAGGAGGACCTGAGTTCAAATCTGGCCTCAGACACTTGACACTTACTAGTTGTGTGACCCTGGGCAAGTCATTTAACCCTCATTGCCCTCCCAAAAAAACGAACAAAAAAAACCAGAGCAAAACAAAAAACAAAAACAAATAAAAGAATTGGATACCTTTGGGTTAAAATACCCCCTCAGGTATTTTAACACTGTTATGTGCATATAATTTCTTGTGTAAGGATTCCCTCTACTAAGGCAGATACAAACCTACCCATGCCCTCTCAACTCTTGCCTATGTCCTACAGTCTATACTCCACAGAATGTCCACTTAGCCTGTGAAGAGGGGATCTTCTGTCTCTCTTAACACTGTGTGCTATCAACAGAGAGGACACTCTTGCCACATGATCAGCTCTTCTCAGCTTAAGAATTTCTCAGATGCTACCCTTTCTTATACCTCCTTTGTGCAATCCTCTCTTGGTAACACGTTGCCCTCTCAGCTATAGAGATTATGTGATCCTTCCTCTTCTTTTGTGCAATGAATTCATTATCACAACCCCCCTGGTTCTGGATTAATTTTCCAAATGCATTCCTTGTTGACAGGTAGACTCCAGGAAGCAAGGGGAAAAAAGGCATTAGTTAATATTTTTTTTAAGGGCAGGGAGGGTAGAGGTGCTACAAAAGGGAAGAGAGTGAGAAAAACTTGCAGAAAGTGATATAGATAGAGAAAGCTAATCTACTCGATTATGTTTTGAACTCTGCTGCTCTAATGAATAACAGCAGCAAAAGCTTAACTTTAAAATTACTACCCTACTCAGTTGTAGAAAGGGACTTTGCTTGAAACAAGAGCATACTAAATAAATGTGACATGCTGTTATTATTACTATTCTCATAAACTGACTCCTTCTGCCACATCCAACCTGTGTGATCTTCTCTAGGTCATGTTACATCTCTGGGCATCAATTTCCTCATTTCTAAAATGAAAGGGTTGAGTTAGATGATTTCTAAGGTCCCTTTTGCTGCTAGATCCATAATTTTGATCACAAAACCTTAAGGGAAAAGTAACCTTAGTACCATTCCCCTCCTTTTCTCTAGTATCTAGGGAATGATTGATTACAAGATGTTGAGTAAATTCAGCAGTAATAGAAAGAAAATGCCAACTTAAGGGCCAATTCCTGAAGGCCACTGGGGGGCAGTAAAGGATGAAGTTGTGCAATTTCAAGGCCTTACATAAGAGTAAAGCATGCATCCATGACTCTCTCTGGGTATTCTTGACTCTTTCCCAATGAAAACCAGGATCAAAAATTAAAGGTACTACCTCTGAGAACCTGTGAGATCCTGCTCAGTGAAAACCTTGTTTTGGGATTTGAAGAATCCTACCATTTTAAAAATAATTTTAATTTTGTTCATTCTAGATGCAAAAAACCCCCATAATTTGGAGGATGGTTTTGGTTGTTTTGTTTTAATATCAAATATTGCTTTTAAAGAGTAATTATAGCTAGCCTAACCTGGGATTGATTAATGTTACTGAGTTGGGAGAAAGTATTCATTGGAAATTTTCAATAGCATGGGAAAATGCAATGCAATGAATGTATTGGTTGGGGGATATGCTGTTACTTTTAAGGAAAAGACAAGAATAAGCATTTAGTAAGCACCCACTATGTGCCAGACACTGTGCTAATCACTTTACAAAGAGTTTTATTTGATCCCTATAACAACTCTATGAGGTAGCCCAGGATCACATAGCTGAAGTCAGAGGTCACAGCTAGGTAGTGCAGTGGATAGAGTGCCTGCCCTGGAGTCAGAAAGACTCCTCTTCCTGAGCTCAAATCGGGCCTCAGACACTCACCAGTTGTGTGATCCTGGGCAAGTCACTTAACTGTGTTTGTTCAATTTCCTCATCTGTCAAATGAGCTGGAGAAGAAAATGGTAAACTACTCCAATATCTTTGCCAAGAAAAACCCAAATGGGGTCATGGATGAGTTCCTGACTTTAGGCCCAGTACTACCCAGCTGCCTCTTAGGGGACTGCATTTCATTTTGTCTTTGTAACTCTAGCACATAGCACAGTGTGCTAAACATAGTAAACAATTAATAAGTACTTGTTGAACTTGGATTAGAAATTAAATAACTGGTACATTTTTGCTGTGAATTTTATGTATTAAATGGATAGACTCACAAAGTTATATTACCTTTCAACTTGTGATATTATGTATGTTGTTTTTCCTCCAGAAACAGTCATAATTTTCTTCTCCTATGAAGTGAAGTTACACATCACCTAAAAGCACCTAAAAGGTGAGTGGTGAGTATGAATAGACTGCATCATGAGATAAAAGGTATTATTAAAGAGATGTATAAATGGAGAAAGAGATGGGAAGGGAGGTCAACAGATAATCTGCCATTGTTGTTTGTTCTTTGTTCTTGAAGAGGACCAATTACATCAGGAGGGTGATGTCTTGACTTACAAGTGAATTGGATTTAAGTGAGGCTGAGCTTTTTAAAGTCTTCAGTCTCACTTTCTCTTCCAGAGTCACTGGAGTCCAGGGACAAGACATAGGTCAGGACAACTGGAGATGACCCCAGATGCAGTTGGGGAACTTGGCCTTTTTAAGGTCTTTTCCAGGTCTCAGTTTGTCTGAGGCAACACCCACTCAGGGATTAAAGGCTAGGTAAGAATTGAGGTAAAGGATGGCCTAGTTTGCCTTCATAAAAGAATCAGTTTAGAAGGGGAAGCTCCTCAGAGTTTCTGGACAGGACAGAAAAATTGCTCTGAGCACTCACTCTGAGCCATCAAAACCCAAACAATGAGCAGTATCCCCTCACTTCCTAGAACAGCACTTCTCAGTCGTTTTGGTCTCAAGATACTTTTATAATCTTAAAAAATTCCCAAAGAACTTTTACATGGGTAATAACTACCAATATTTATTATACTAGAAATTAAAACCAATACATTTAAAAATTCTTTATTCATTTAAAAATAACAGTAATGAACCTATGATAAGTTAACATCAATAATATTTTAAGAAAAATAGCTATATTTTTAAAAATATACTGAAAAGAGAGACATTGTTTTGCCTATTTTTTGCAAATCTCTTTGATGTCTATCCAGAAGACAGCTGGATTCTCATCTCTGCTTCTTCATTCAATCTGTTGTGATAAATCATTTTAGTTGAAAAATATGAAGAAAATTCAGCCTCACATATATGTAGTTAGAAAAGGGAAAATTATTTTAAAAGGTAAATAATATCTTAATATTATTACAAAAAGAGTATTGACTTTGAGGATCTTCTGAAAAGGTCTTAGGGACCCCTATGGGTTGACCACACTTTGAAAGCTACTGTAGTTGGAAAACATTGTGTTCCATGGTATTCCCACAAGAGAAAAGGAAGGCCTGGAACATGTGGAGTGGGCATAAACTCACATAGGCATCATATAAAACAGAGACATGGATGGATTGTATATTGTGTCATTGTTGAGAGAACCCACACTGATAAAATAATAGATTCATTAAAGAATCAAAGTATAAAAACTTAACTCCATATCTGTTGGTTAGCTATGGAGTTAGATACTTGTGATTTACTTTAGTAAGACCATTAAATAACTTCAATGGAAGTGAAATGGCTAAAACCTAAAAGTGTTCATTTCACTCATTGCAATTTATGATGTTATATTATTTTGTAATCCTGTGATTAGGTTTGCTATTACACTACTGGTAACCATTACTGTACCCACATAAACTGGTATATCCACAAAGCTGAGTTTGAAAGAAGACAGATTTAGTCTCTGAAAAGATCCAGAATGGGTTCTTAGTCACACTGATTTCAATGCAAATCTGTGATACAATGGAGAATAGTAATAATCAATATTTGTATACTGCTTTAAGATTTACACAGTATTTGACATATATTATCTCATTTAAGCTCATAATAACCCTGTGAAATATTTATTATTTATCTCCATTTTGTAGATAAAGAACTTGAGTTTAGTGTTTAGTGATTTATATGTTGTCATTCCTGATTCCAAGTGCAGTACCATATACACCACACACACATGCTTTTCTCCATTGTTACAGGTTGCAACCCATCCGTGCCTTCTTATCTTTTGTGATTCTTGTATGTATCTTTTCATAGATCCTCCACAGAGGACCCAACCATCATGGAAACCTCACTTCTGTCTTTTTCTGAATACTAGTGAGTAGAGCACTGGGGTTGCCCATCAGTTTTCTTTTACTATTACCAATAGACTCAAGGTAATTTTGATATTTAGAAGGTGGGTCTTATTCTCAGGGAGAAACTTGGATTCATTAAAATAATTTTGTAGTTTCCCAAAGTTACTCATCCCTCTGTCTTCCTCTTGGGCCCAATTTATTAGCCATTTGCAATGCCTATATAAAATGTGTGCATACACAAATATATATTACATATATACATATACACATGCACATATATATCTCCTAAATATACACTCTAAATGTTATTCATTCAACTGAATATCATAGTCTGTGCAGTCTTCATACATTAAGTTTTTCCTCTGTGGGTAGATAGACTAAGCTCTTTTTAGTAGTTATGAACCTCTCTGTAATGTTCTGGGGCTTAATGCAAGCAATCTAATGTCAGCAAACAGAAGCATCCAGAGAACTTTACCATCCTTTTATTGGACTTTCTGCTTTCATCCATGAGACTGATAAATAACTGTGGTGATCATATACCTCTGTGCTTTATTACTTACATTATGTTAATGACTATCAAATTAACAAGCAAGGTAAACTTTGCTCTCATATCTTCCAAAGGATCTTATATGATTTTGACATCTACATCAGACATTTTGATAGAAAAGTTTACTTAAAGATATATTTGCCTTCCTACTTCACATTTTTCATAGTCAACAAACATAAAGCACCATGGGTTGTATTATCTACATCTTTCAATTAAGAGTTGGTAAAGTTAAAGTTTACTGTGGAATTTCCCTAGCAAAAGTCTGCCTATTCTCTAACAGCTCTTCAAGGATGTCCTTGATGCATGGCTACATTATTATCACATGAGTATCATATAGATGTAAAAGTAGTTGTAACTAGTGGTTGATGTTCTCTCAATTGCCTTTTTGTTGTAATAAGGTTTTTCCCCACACCTTTGGTATTATCCCCTCCTTCAGATAACTTAAAAATCAATCACTCAAAGCTCTCAAAACTATATTGCCTCCAGTATGAACCTCTTCTGCGTATATCTCATCTAATCTAGTTGGGTATTTTTTTACTTTGTTTTTTTCAATGTCATGTTTCCTTCTTCTTAAAGCACATCTAGAGCTCTAATGTTAGCCTCTAAATGATATAGAATGTCAGTATCAAAATCTTTCCAGATCATTTCCATCCTTCTTCTGTTTGTTGCCTTCCTTTCAGTTTTATCCTCAGCTACCTGATGATTTTACTTAGTTGGGTATCTCACCAAACTTTCTCCCAACAAATTTTTCACTCCACTGCTTCTTGTTGTTTTATGATAAAGCTGGTGGTGTTCTTGTTCTCTCTCTCTCTCTCTCTCTCTCTCTCTCTCTCTCTCTCTTTCCCCTCCCTCTCTCCTCCTCTCCCCCACCCCAGACACAAAAGCCACTGCTGATTATGTAGAAGTTTTGGAGCTCCTCAATTATGGCAATTTATTGACATTTGTTACACCTCTATATCAATTTTTATCATTGGCATCAATAACATTTTCTCCATCCATTTCCCATTTTGGAAGCACCAGTGTTTTTGTTGTCATTTTTTAGTTGTGTCTCACTTTTTGTGACCCTATTTTGGGGGTTTCCTTGATAAAGATTCTCGAATGGTTTTATATTTTCTTCTCTAGCTCATTTTACAGATGAGAAAACAGGCAAATGTGACTTTCCCAGGGTCACGCAACTAGTAAGTATCTAAGGTCAAATTTGAACTCAGAAAGATGAGTCTTCCTGATTCCAGGCTGGGTATTCTATACATTTTGCCACCCACCTGCCCTGGAAGCACCAGTACTAAAATGCTTAAATGGGTTGGTAATCTGATTGATTTGGAAATTTCCTCCTCCAGTGATACATCCTGCAAGACATTCATGCCTACCCATCCTGTACAGTTCATGTCCAATCTACAACCTCCCATAAGTTTACCACAGAAGGTTCACCCATCATGCTGGAGGTCTTTCCCACTTCCTTCAAACATCACAAGGCTACCAGTGAAGGAGTCTGACTATTCACCTGCCATCTCTTGCCCTCACTCATCTCTTCCTTGGTGACATCTTTTGTTCTTTCACTACTTCAAAGTTTCTAACTGGTTAGATGTTGTATCCTGCTCAATCCAATGTACACTTTTGCATTGTCTTCTATTTTCTATTCATTTTCATAGGTCAGTTTGGAGATGTTTTTTAGTGGAATGCTATTTCTTTTTCTTGTTTTTATTCTTCTATCATGCTTCCTTTAATTTTTATCTTTGCTCTAACAAGTCAGTTATCTGACAATATACAGAAAACTGATTCAAGGCTTTGTTTCACGACAGTAATAAAAATTTTCCTATCTGTTAAAATGTAATTAATTTCCTTTTTGTGATGTTGCTTAGTGCTTGACATATCCAATGCCTTCTCATTCTTAATATAATAATGATGTGTAGCTGTGAGGCTTCTGTGTAGGCTACTAAATTTTGACCTTGCTCATTCTTTAATCATGAACCATATTTTCAACCTTTGTATCAAAGTAACCAAATATTAATGCATACATTAATTTAATATGGAGTCTCATCTATTTCTTTGTATAAGTGTGCTGCTTTTTGCCTCCTACAACAAATATTGTCAAATAATTATTTTCACATTTTCTTCATTAAAAGTTTTTCAGTTAAATGGTTAACACAGGCACTGCTGTATTAAGTGACCAAATGTGTCAAGAAATGGTGTTTCTTGTTGCCTTTGAGTTTTTGTTGTTCAGTTATGTCTAACTCTTTGTGACCCCATTTTCTTGGCAAAGATACTGGAGTGGTTTGCCATTTCCTTCTGTAACTCATTTTATAGATGAGGAAATGGAGGCAAAAAGGGTGAAATGACTTGCCCAGGGTCACACAGCTCATAAATGTCTGAGGCTAGGTTTGAATTCAGAAAGATACATCTTTTTGGCTCTGGGCCTGGTGCTCTATCCACTGCACCATCTAGTTGCCTTTGAATACAAGAGACCAACTCCTTGAGTTGTCTCTTCAAGAAGAATCTGTGAGCTCTCCTGCCATTAAGCTTCAAATTTCTTCTGCCTTTGAATTTCATTTAGAGTGAAAATTTCAAGATTTATAGAATTAACTTCTGCAGTAGGATGTCTTGTTCTTTGTCATTGGGCAAGGATCTCACATTTGGAACTAAATGTTAGATAGTTTTTAAAATGTGATTCTTAACCCCTCTCTAGTCTTTTTCTGCTACACTGACATAGTCATTGAATAATTAGAAGGTAGGGAAACAGCACTAAGGGCCTTTTTTATTTTTCTTTGATTGACAGGTTATCATTGGGTCAATGAATTCATCACTAATGTAGCCATCCTCCTGGTGATTAGCTTTTCCAATTACTTTTCTAGATGATTTCTCAGGAAGCAGACACAGTCTATTTCTAGGACCACACTCAAAACCTTTCCAGCATGGAGGAATGTGCCATGGCTTGCATGTCACCAGCACAGCAAAAGCTGTGACCAGCAGTCACTTTCATATCACAGTGACGCATCAGAGAAGCATTTTGTAGAATTAATCATTCTAATTATTAAAAACATCATATATTATCTTGAAATCTCTGAGAAATAACCCTGGCTAGATGTAGCTTTCCTAGTGGATGACAAGATGTCAAAGTGGATGACACTTTGAAATCCAAAAGAGTCAGTGGGGGGTTGTGAATGCCAGCAGGAGGCATGCTACCCAGGTACTGGGGGAGGGAGGATGTTAATGCCTATGAAGTCAATTTGAGCGCTTTTTTTTTTTTTTTTGCGGGGCAATGGGGGTTAAGTGACTTGCCCAGGATCACACAGCTAGTAAGTGTCAAGTGTCTGAGGCCGGATTTGAACTCAGGTTCTCCTGAATCCAGGGCCAGTGCTTTATCCACTGCACCACCTAGCTACCCCTAATTTGAGTTAACTTTTAAAGGAAAACACAGGGCTGTTTGAGGGGTCCAAGAAAGAACCGTTCCCATAGACACCTGAAGAGACCTCTTGTAATTAGGGAGGGGATGAAGGACTCATATACAAAACTACTATATGGACAAAACTGGCATTCTGGAAGCAGCTAAGTGTTTTGGGTAAGAGCACTAGATGTAAGGTCAAGAAGACCCACATTCAAGTCTTATCTCAGATGCTTACTAGTTGTGTGACTAAACCTCTCTCAATCTGTTTCCCCATCTGTAAAAGGAAGATAATAATTATACCTAACATACAGGGTTGTTGTGAGGGTCAAATAAGATTGCATATGTATAGTCCTTTGCAAATCTTAAAGTGCTATAAAATATTAGCTATCATTATCATTGTCATCGTCATCATCATTATTGTTTATTCATTGATAGCTTTAGATCAGTAGCTTCTGACTAAGCTAACATTTGCTGCAATCTCCTCCAATCTTTTTTCAAATACTTCCCCTAAAACAATATTATCATCCAGATTAACCAAATCTAAGTTATTCCTATTACCTACCACTTTTTTTTACAATCCTTTGAAAAGTCATGAGAGTAGTAGAGGCAGACAGAAATCCTTTGTCCAAGAGAATCCTTTAGATTGATGAAAGCCCTCTTTGTTTATCTTCCTCTGCCATGACTAGGCAAAGGTCCAACATAGCCACTGGATATCCAGGACGTGACATACAATGTTTTGAACACATGGTATAGTGTACTGACCGAGGTTAGTAGTTATTATTTTTTTTTTAATTCAGGGTTTGGGGGGCAGCTAGGTGGCACAGTGGAGAGAGCACCAGCCCTGGAGTCAGGAGTACCTGAGTTCAAATCTGGCCTCAGACACTTAATACTTACTAGCTGTGTGACCCTGGGCAAGTCACTTAATCCCAATTGCTAATTTAAAAAAAAAAATTCAGGGTTTGGTAATCCCCACACATCTCAATCTCGTTCTTTGTTTTGATAGCTAAGAGTGAGTGTAAATAGCAATTGGTTCTATTCTGGCCAGATACTTTGAGGGTCTTCCCCTCCCAGGTTGATTCTTTTATGAAGCCAAACTAGGTTATCTTTTGCTTCAATTCTTACCTATCCTTTAATCACTGAATGAGCATTGTCATAGACAAAATGAGACCTAGAAAAGACCTTAGCTTGAAAAGGCCAAGGTCTCCCACTGTATTCAGGGTCATCTTCAGTCCTCCTGACCTATGGCTTGCCACTAGACTCAGCTAATTCTGGGAGAGAGAGTGAGGCTGATGACTTTGCACATTGCCTCATTCAAATCTGATTCACTTGCAAGTCATGACATCACCCTCCTGATGTCATTGGACCTCTTCAAGAATGAAGGAAGAGGGGCAGCTAGGTGGCGCAGTGGATAAAGCACCAGCCCTGGATTCAGGAGTACCTGAGTTCAAATCCGGCCTCAGACACTTGACACTTACTATCTGTGTGACCCTGGGCAAGTCACTTAACCCCCATTGCCCAGCCAAAAAAAAAAAAAAAAAAGAATGAAGGAAGGAAGAAAAACAACAGCAACAATCTCCCCAGTCCTTTTTTGTACTACTACTGTGGGTGAGGCATAAGAATAATTATATGGCTTGGGGCAGCTAGATGGTACAGTGGATAAAGCACTGGCCCTGGATTCAGGAGAACCTGACTTCAAATCTGACCTCAGACACTTGACACTAGCTGTGTAATCTTGGGCAAGTCACTTAACCCTCATTGCCCTGCAAAAAAAGAAAAGAAAAGAAAAAAAGAAAAAAGAATTGTATGGCTCAGTAATGATACCATTGACCAACAGTTCTTTTAGCTTCTTGACCTTCATATCAGAGAGAGTGACCTTCTGGGACCTCTCTGGAAAAAGGTTTGGAACTGATGAGTGGTAGAGTCCGCGCCCCGCCCCCATTCAGTGAAAATATGCCAGCCCTTGTACTTGGGCTTCAGACCAGCTTCCTTTCCTTGCTCACTATGAAGGTTTTCCAATCAAGCTTTTCTGGCTCCACCTCCAAGGTAAAGAATTCAGGTTGCCATCTAAGTGTTTCTTGTCTCTGAGGACTTCTACAGAACCTGTTAGCACTGCCTCCTATCTTTCTACAAGTTTCTGCATAAGAGGCATGGTTTTCAGGTCCTGGACCCTAGCTTGATGCCTGCAGTTCTCCTTGAGTACTCTGGGGAAGCTGAAGTTGGACCCCATTAGCATAAAAACCCTGCAAGTACTGGTTGGCTGTGGATATACTAGGCCCATGGTAGCCATATTGATGCTGATGCCCACTCTTTCCCTGAGATACGTCTGGGTATATGATTATAAGACCAATATAGGTAGTGTATGGCTACAGAGAACTAGTCTCAAAGGTTAAAAAAAAATCATCTGCCTCATATTTTCTTCCAAAAATGGCTGGAATATAATTGTTATCTGGGATCCACTGACCACCAGGACAGTCAGTTAGTCAACAAGCATTTATGAAATGCTATGTAGCAGGCAGTATGCTAAGTGCTACATATATAACAGCACAGCTCCTGCTCTCAAGGAGCTCACATTCTAATGGGAAAGACAACATGCAAACACTGCCCATGAGGTAATCTCAGAGGGGAGTAGCTAGCAGATGGAGGGGATGTGGGGGTATGGGAAGAGAATAGAGTCACTTCATACTAAGGCCTGATTTGAGCTGAGTCTTGAAAGAGGCTGGGGGAACCAAGAGACTGTAGGTGTGATGGAAAACATTCCAGCCACGGCAAAGACACAGAGATGGAATATGGAGTGTGGAGTGTCAGGAAGAACAAGTAGTCAGTATAAGTGCATTATAGTGTGTATGGGGGGAGGTGGGGAGTAAAGTGAGTGAAGGTAGAAAGGGGCCAGGTTATGGAGGGCTTTAAATGCCAGAGGGCTTCATATTTGATCTTGGAGGTGATAGAGAGGAAGGAAGGAAGGAAGGAAGGAAGGAAGGAAGGAAGGAAGGAAGGAAGGAAGGAAGGAAGGAAGGAAGGAAGGAAGGAAGGAAGGAAGGAAGGAAGGAAGGAAGGAAGGAAGGAAGGAAGGAAGGAAGGAAGGAAGGAAGGAAGGAAGGAAGGAAGGAAGGAAGGAAATTGAATACCTGATTTGTCCTGCTATGGTCTCAATTGCCCATATCTTATTGCATTACTCAGGGACCGATTTTTGTAGCATCTGACTACTCTTCATCTAGAATCTCAGCTCTTAAATCCTGAATCAATTGAATCAATTGTGAAGAGCTGGGAGGCTGTTCCTAATGCTCAGCAGATATAGCTGCCTCAGTAACAGTTTATTATCTAGAACCCCCCGAGCACTTGGGTTAACCTAGCAGGTTTTATGTGCTCCACAGGCACTGTACCCATGATCATTGAAGTTTCTCACCAGCCTTTATATGTAATTAGAGAAATTTTCAATCTCTTCTAGAGGGGGGAAGCATTTAATGTAAATATATTATATTCTGTGTGTATCCCCAAACTGTCTAGCAAGTGCCCACATGCATCCAAGTGCACACACAAGAGCATAACAGTGTAGTTTTAGAGCTGGAAAGGAAATTAGAAGACATTTAGTTCAAACCTCTCATTTTGCAGTTAAGGAAACAGGCCCAAATAGGTTAGATGAGACCTGGATATTTAAATATCCAGTTCTCTACCAAATGTAACCACCAGCTTCTTTATAAGCATTAGGGTTTATATACCTTCAAAATTACTGATGTTTTAAAGCTTCTCTTGTTTTCCCCTTAGGTCTTCACAAAAGATCTCTTCAGGTGGCTGTGTAAATGTCTCTTTCTTGAACCAAAATAGGCCTCTGTTGTCTGCACTGGGTCAGATCAGAGTAAGTCTGTTGTCATTTTGTGCCACTTGCCAACGTCAATACCTTCAGTTGAAACTTTTGGAGTTCAGAAAGTTACCCTTATTCTCTCCCTCCTTTTTTCTTTCTTTCTTTAGGGAAATTGGACCAGGTTATACAAATTGCCTGCTGGCTTATTTTGAGGACGGCCTTTTGCAATTTCTTAAAGCGCTTTATAATTGGGAATCATTGTTGCCATTCAAGTGACTTCCCTAACCAGAATGCTTTAAGATCAGGGAAGAGTTGTCTGATTGACAGAGCCATACTTAGGGCACAGTGAATCCAGACAATCAAATTGTTTCTTTCCTTTTCTCCACCAGGCAATGATTCGACGTAGCAGTAATTTAAGAAAGCAGGGGTAGGAAAGGATGAGGTAACTGTAAACTTTGGCTAAGACCACACCAACAAAAGCAACAAACACCAGAACTATTATATATACTGTACAATGTTCAAATCCCAAACATACTTTGCCTAAAAGACCATTTTACAGAGAACTCACACAAAGCAAGCACTCATATGTAAGTCAGAGGAAGTGATACAAGGACACTCTCAAAGTCTCTTTGAAGAACTTTGGAATCAATTTTAAGACATGGGCGACTCTGGCATAGGACCATCCAGCATGGTATGGCTGCATTAAAGAAGGCATTGCACTTTATGAGCAAACCAGAATTGCAGTAGTTCAAAAGAAACATGAAACACAGATTTAGAGACATAGCCAGTCCAAACATTCATATAGATTATTTGTGTGCGACCTATGCCAGAGCCTTCTAAACTCCTATCGGTCTAATCAGTTACAGTCAGACATACCTTGACCTCAACATACTAGTGCCATTTTGGTCTTCTTTAAGAAGAAAAGACAACAAACCACTGTGAAAGATGAAGGCATGCAGGATGACTTGCCCCAGGCCACAGGACCCTTTAAGATGGTTAGACTATTGGGGAGTGCTGTACGTATTGGCCCATGTCAGGCCATTCTATTTTCCTCTCCAGGGATCCTGCAGCTTGGAAGTGGCCTGCTGTTTTGTGGGTTGTATTACTCTCTAAGCCAGATCTATGGTGCTTTATAATCTCTGAACAGATGCCCTGTGGACTGGCCCCTGTTGTAATGATCTTCAACACAAGCAGAACTTGCATTTGTCTCAATGGATATTTTTCATGTTGTGCTATTGCCCACTGATCACATCTTAGAAGGCAATCGCTCCATCATGGTGGACCCTGGAAAGTACATTCTAATGTGGAAATCCTGCCAGCTCACACAGTAAGGCTTAGATGCCAATTTTTTCAAACCTATCACTAACTAATATAATTACCTCCTGCTGAGAAGCTAGATGTTTATGCATAGCATCATTGCTCTTGGTAATTAGGTCTGTAATTTCCCATAGTGTATGATCTATTTTTTCCTATGTGTTAAAAACCAAGTGATAGAAATTGATCACTGTCTGTGATTTGCATTGCTCTTTATTCAAGAAAATATTAGTTCTTATGAGCCTGACAGACCTATTTTTAACAGTATAACTTAATTAAGTCACAATATTTAATCATAACTCTATATTTCCGTCTTTAATGCACAATGCATTCCACATGGCAAGTTTACTTACATGTGATGTCACTGATGGAATTGAATCCAACATCTAATCTGGATATGGGATTCTTATTGAGTTTGGAGTTCTTATTGAGTTCCATGCCTTTCTGAATGAAAATAGTAATCGTATATTTATGGAATGGAATGGAAAGTACAAAATAACTACCACATCTTGTCCAAAAGAGGTACACTTATTATACTACATATACTTCATCATCATTTGTTGAACCCTTGAGTATGTACATATGATGTTGTTCAGTTTTTGATCCATGATTTCAATACAGGGAGCTCCCAGTGAGGAAATGCCCTCCATCAAGGTAGATCAATAACTTTTCTACAGCTGATATTCTCTAAGAATTGACTAGATCATTGAGAGGTTGTCCAGCTAATATGTGTCAGAGGTAGGGTTTGAACATAGGTATTCCTAACTTGAAGCGCAGCCTCTTAACCAATATATGATGCTGCCTCTATATCTTGCATAAAATATTCATCCAAAGCCATGGTTCACACTCTTGTAGACAATTTTTCAATCCAATTGCTTTATAATTGGAAGAGGACTGGGTCTGGCGTTAGAGGCTTTACCACTTACTAGCTGCTGATCTTAGGTAAGTAACTTCACTTCTCTGATCCTCTGTTTTCTCCTCTTAGAAACAGGTTTATACTAGAGAATTGCTGGGCAGCTAGGCAGACCATAGCATAGTGTGGAACCTAGAGTCAGGAAGACTTGTCTTCCTGAGTTCTAATTCAGCTTCAGACACTTACTAGCTATGTGACTGATAAAGGCTAAAATTCTAGCTGGTCTGTCTAAAATATCTAATGAGTGGTCACCAATAAATTATAAGCTTTAGCAAGAGTTAGGCTTTTAAGCATTTATTAAGGAGAATAAGAATTTGGTAAAGAGAGAGAGAAAGGCCTACATTCATCTATCTATTAAAGGGAGAGTGCATTTCTAGCTCCCTTCTCCACCAGCGTCCTCAGGAAAAAGCACGCGAGTCAGAGCACCAGGCTCCCTCTTCTTCCTCCCACAAGCAAACGTCACTTCCTGATGCCAAAGAAAAGACGCGTGGTCTTGCCCTCAAAGACCTTCACTTCATGGTGGAGCTTTCCTATAGTAAGTCTCCAGTAGGTGGCATCATTCTGATCATTACATGACCCTGGGCAACTTCACTTTATTTGCCTCAGTTTCCTCATCTGTAAAATGAACTGGGGAAGGCAAACCACTCCATTATCTTTACCAAGAAAACCCTAAATGGGGTCACAGAGAGTCTTACACAAGTGAAACAACTGAACAACACATGATTTGCTGATTTCTCTTTCAGCCCTAGATCCTACAAACCTAAACAAGGTTCACTCTGAAACACACATGGGAAAATAACATGGACGTTATTATCAAAAACCCATCCATAGTAACATGATCTTTGCCAAGTATTCATTTGTGGCCTATAGTAATTACACTTCCTACTTTTGAATTTAAAATTTTAAAATTTACTTTAAAGTTTAGATCAAGGTTTGGGTTGCCTGCCTTAGAAAAATAAATCATCTTTTTAACCACAGGTTAAAATCAATGCTTCCTCAGGCTGTTTTATTTTTCTCTTGAGAAGAGCTGGGCATAAAAGGGTTTATTCACCATGTCCATATCTTGATTCTCTATGCTGAGAATTTCTAGAATGGTCATATGAAATATGCCAATTTAGTTACCACTATTCATCATTTCTCACACCCAATTTCTTTCAGTTTTTAAAAAATTTTTTCTCTATTACATGTAAACAAAAAATTTTAACATTCATTTTTCAAAACTTTGAGTTCCAAATACTTTCCCTCCTTCTTTACCTTCCCTCCTTCCTTGAGAAGACATCTTCTACCCAGTTTCAACTGATAGAAAAGGCACTGGATGGGGAGTATTAAACCTGATTTCAAGTCTGAGCTTGGCCACTTTTATCTCTGAAACCTTGGAGCAGTCACTTAGCTTCTTCAATTTCCTCATCTGCCAAACAATAGGGATTATTTAGCTAGCTAATCTCAAAGGCCTTTTCTGTCTCTAAGAATGTATAATGCTAAAAGTCCTTCATACTATTACATAAAATTCACTTCAAGATTTGGCAAGGCTATTTTCAGCCTGTTACGTTAGATTAGTTCCCACTTTTGTTTATTTTTAATAGTATTTTTTAAATTGCATGTAAAGACAAATTTGAACATCCATTTGAAATTTTTGAGATCCATATTTTATCCCTTCTTCCCTTACCTCCCCACTCCCTAAGAAAGTAAACAGTTTGATATAAGTTACATATGTGCAGGCATGTAAAATATATTTCTACATTACTCATGTTTTGGAAAGAAGAAACAGACCAAAAGAAAAAATCTGAAAAAGAATAAAGTGTGCTTCAATCTGTATTCAGATTCTGTATTTCTCTGTATATGAATGTCAATTTTCTTCATGTGACTTTTGGAATTATCTTGGATCATTGCATCACTGGGAATAGCTAAGTCATTCATGGTTGATCATCTACAATGTTGCTATTATGTGTACAATGCTGTCCTGGTTCTGCTCACTTCACTTTGCATCAGTTCATTCAAGTCCATGAAATCTGTCTGTTCATCATTTCTTGTAGTACAGTAGTATTCCATTACATTCATATACCACAACTTGTTCAGCCATTCCCCAATTGATGGACATTCCCTCAATTTCCAATTCTTTGCCATCACAAAGAGAGCTGCTATATATATATATATATATTTGTATAAGAAGGTCTTGTTTTCCCTTTTTTCTGATCTTTTTGGTATAAAGATCTAGTAATGGTATTGCTGGATCAAAAGGTATGTGATTTGATTACCCTTTGGGCATAGTTAAAAATTGCTTTCCAGAATGGTTGGTATATTAGTGTCCCAATTTTCGCACATCCCTTCCAACATTTATTATTTTCCTTTTCTGTCAAATTAGTTAATCTGAGAAGTGGGAAGTAGTCCTCAGATTTGATTATTCCTGGAAGCTATGTCCCTCCTAATGTTGCCCAAGATTATTTATTTATATCTACTAAAACTCCTATATCCATTTCAAATAATTGCTGTCTAGCCACCTTCCTCATGTTACACTTGTCAAGTTGATTTTTGGTACCCAAGAGTAAAACTTTCTTTCTTTCTTATCACTATTAAATTTCATCTTGTTACTGAATCTGTCACCAAGTGTTTTAACTATTTTTCTCAGCTTTGTGTCACCTGAAAATTTGATGAGCAAGCAATCTATACCTTTGTCCCAGTCAATGATTAAAATGTTAGTCTAGGACCAAGCACACAAAGGTACTTCACTGGAGATCTTCTATCTCACTGACAATGAACCATTAACAACTACTTTTGGAATACATCCATCAAACCATTTTTGAATCCAACTGATTTCATTATCATCTAATCCAAATCTTTTTAACTTCTCAACAAGAATACTATTAAAAGCTGTGTTAAAATCCAGTTAGACTATATTAATAGCATTCTCCTCATTTAGTAATTTAGTAATTCTATCAAAAAGGGTAAATGAGGTTAGTCTGGCATGATCTGTTCTGGATAAAGCCTTATTGGTTCTTTTTAATAACTATTTTCCTTTCCAGATATTCACCAACCATCTATTAAACAACAATTTGAGAATTTTCCCAGGAATTGAAGTCTATAGTATGCAAACTCTGCTGTCTTCCCTTTTTTAAAAAAAAATCAAGACATTTGTCCTTCTCTAATCTTTTGGTGCCTCTCTGATTTTTTCCATGAGTTTTCAAATACCACTGACGGTCTCTCAGTAATCATATCTAATGGCTCTTTTGGGACCCAAGTATAGCATTCATCTGGGTCAGATGACTTGAATTAATCAGGGGTAGACAAGTGCCCTCTTACTCTCTCTTTACTTATCTTGGGTATCAAATTACTGTTAGTCATTTTTTCTTATTATTTCCAATGTAAAAGACATTCTCCTTTTCAGAGAAACTGGTTACGAAATAAGAATTAAGTATTTGTTCCTTATTTTATTGGTTATCATAGTGACATATATCACAAGCAAAGATCCTATATCTTCTTTGATTTTACTTCTACTCCCGAAAGAACTTTTCAAAGCTGTTTTGGTTGTGTTTGCTTTGCTTCCCTCACAACCCTCCACTGAAGCTGTTTTAACTTTTCTGACACTGTTTTTATAGGATGCTCCATTGTTTTCTATTTATTATCTGTTACCCAGCCTTGTTCCCATCTTCTGTACATTTTTTCCTTCTTATATATAATATTTTATTTTCCCCCTAATTACATGTTACAAGGCAAGTCCAGAAATTATTTATTAATTGCTATGCTTTTGACAGAAAAAGGGAAAGAGATCCAAGAGATGTCATGTTCCCTGTTTGTGTTTTTAACATGCAACACTTAGGCATATCCACTCTTATTGATGATTTGTATATTTGGGAGAAAGTGTGCCCCAGGTTTATGGCAGCGGTGAGGATGTGTTTCCTGCTACTTTTGTTGCTTTTCTATTTTATCAAATGCCTTTGTTTTCAATTAGTTGTATCCTCTGGCTGATTGATGAGAGTAAACATATCAAAAGGTTTCATACACACCAAATGAGTCCTAACAATATCTTTTGTGGCAGCAAAGACTTATAAATAATGTAGATGCTGAGAATGGATAAACAGATTGTGGTACACATATGTAATGGAATATTTCTGTGCTATACAAAAATACAGAGATTTTAAGAAAATCATAGGAAGGCATATGAACTGATGTAGAGTAAAATGAGCAAAACCAAGAAAACAATAATTATAATGATCACAACAATGTAAATAGAAAAGAAAGAAATAAAACTGAAAGCTATATAATTGTAGCAATTAAATGTGGCCCCAGAGAAAAGTCGAGAAACTATACCTCCCTATCTTCTTTTCAGAGTTGAGGCACTGTGAATATGAAACTTTTCATATACTGTCAGACAGTTGGTGTTTCAGTTGGTCTTGCTAAATTTCTTCCCTCTCCTCTTCACACTTTTCCCTTTCTTATTTATTCTTTGTTAAAAAGTTGAGAAGGGGAAGGGATATATTAGAAAATGAAAGTAATGTCAAAACAAATAATATCAACAAATTTCAAAGTAAGTGGAGGACCATGAGCTATGGTTTTGAGAGGCTGTTGACATAAAAAGTAGCTTCTCTAGGTTGAGGAGATGTGCTTCAATAGCTTTATGAAGAATCTAGGAGTGAGGCTTCAGGTTAGGATGGCATATTGCTGGTCTCTACCTAGACATGAAATAGAAAATTCATTTCAATTCAGTAAACATTTATTCACTACCTACTATGTGCTAGGCACTGTGCTAAGCTCAGGGGATACAAATAAAGAAAATAACTTTGTTTTTTGTAGTTGAAACCAGGCAGGGCAGCTTCTGCAGAGTGGAATAAGCTGAGAGCCCAGTTTGTGCCCTCTATAAAGGAAAGCTTTAGGAGGAGTTTGGTACTCTACCTTCCATCTCTCCAATGAAAGGAGAGAGGAGCTGAGGGAGGTGGTGTCAATCAAGAATGGTGATGGGATTAGAAGTGATGTGCTTGTTTCCTGGAGTGAAAACCATGCATAGCAATGGATGCAGAGCTGAAAAGTGTGTTCCTTGTACGATGGTGAAGACTATAGAAACAACTTGGAGTGATGGAAAGGGGCCTGAACAGGAAAACTGTAGTCTAGCCTTAGATCTGCCATTAGTAATCTATGTGTCTTTTGGATAAGTTTTCTCCTTTGTAAAATGAAGAGGTGGGCTTGAGGATCTCTAAAGTCCATACTAGCTCCATGATTCAATTGAGTTCAGTAAGAAAGCATAAAGGTAGGGGCAGCTAGGTGGTACAGTGGATAGAGCACTGGCCCTGGGGTCTGGAGGACCTGAGTTCAAATTTGGCCTCAGACACTTGACACTTACTAGCTGTGTGACCCTGGGCAAGTCAGTTAGCCCCAATTGCCTCACCGAAGAGAAAGAGAAAGAGAAAGAGAAAGAGAAAGAGAAAGAGAAAGAGAAAGAGAAAGAGAAAGAGAAAGAGAAAGAGAAAGAGAAAGAGAAAGAGAAAGAGAAAGAGAAAGAGAAAGAGAAAGAGAAAGAGAAAGAGAAAGAGAAAGAGAAAGAGAAAGAGAAAGAGAAAGAGAAAGAGAAAGAGAAAGAGAAAGAGAAGAGAAAAAAGAAAGCATAAAGGAGCAATAAATTAGGAGACCTGGATTCAGATCCCAAGTGAAGTTAAGATAGGGTTCACTTATGAAACAGACATGAGGTTGCAATTGTCAGGTGTCACTAGAGTGTTGTAAGCATATAAATGAGTATTTGCATGGCACTTTCAAGCTCATTCAATGAATAGAACCATAAAAGCATGACATGAGGGCATCATTATTTTTTCTGTCAACCTTTTGATGCTTGAGGAGTTTTGTCTGGCAAATGCCCCCTCTTCTAAAAAGCCTTCATGAATAATTACACCTGGCATTTTTGTTTCAATTCTGCAAGTGCTTCAAAGCTTAAAAAAAATGCTAACACTTGCATATTAGTGAAGTTAACTACCTTGATTGTGAATACCAGGAGACAAATAGGGCTATGTCAGGCAGAAAATGCATTATTTATGTGAGTTTGTTTTTAATTGATGGATTTGAATAATTTCCACCATAAGTGTTTGATAGAGGGAGAACTGAATGTCGTAAGGTACTTGCTGACACAGGTTTGGCTTTTTTTCTAGTGTAGGGCATTTTGTCCTTGGGGCAGGGCTACCTTATGCTTTGGATTGTGTGTGTTGGGGGTGGGGGTGGGGGTGGGGGAGGTTGGGGAGAGAGAGGACATTACCTCTGCACAGCCAGAAGGCAGCAAGAATGAGGACACTCGGTGCCTCATAGAGCTTTGAAAATGGAAGCACTTAGGCAGGTAGAAGGAATGTAGAATAAATCTCATATAAGTCTCCTTTTTTCCAGTCATACAACCTACACCCTATTTCAGGCTCTCATCACCTCTCACCTGGACTATTGCAACAGCCTTCTAATTGATCTTGCTGCTTCAAATCCCTCCCTACTCCATTCCATTCTCCACTCAGCTGCTTTAGGGATTTTTCTGATACCTAGGTCTTGCTGTGAGACTTTCTGGCCCTTTCCTGCCTTTCTAATCATTTCTTTTTAAAAATTTTTTTAACTTATAGAAAAAATAAGCATTCCTATAACATGGTATAAAAATAATAAAAAAACAAACACAAAAATATTGCACACTTTACCCTCCTCCATGTAGTCTACAATCCAGCATTGATTGTTCCCAAACCGGGAAGGCCTCTTTGTTTTCCTAGCTTCCTTCTAGTCTTAGCTCAAATCCTACCTTGGTAGGCTTTTCCCATGCCCCCACAGCTAATACTTACCCCATGAGATTATCTCTCATTTACACTCTATATGTATTCTAATACCTACTTATTTACACATTGAATCTCCCTTTGGAATATGAGCTCCTCCAAGACAGGACCACATTTTGCCTTTCTTTTGAGCAAAGTCAGTCATGGGTAGGGGAGTTTAAATCTTGTTTGACCTTTGGGTTAGCTGCCCAGCCAACCTGCAGTAGAGAGTGGTCCACCTAGGACTAATTTTATCCTTCAACACTAATCCCATAGCTTTAGTACTAATCACATTTCCTAATGATGCTATAATCAGCAGAGGAGCTGAGGTGATATTAAACCCACCTCCTCATTGAAACATCTACCAATCAGGATTTTTGTTATTACCATTCACTCCTTTTCACTCATGTGCAACTCTTTGTGACCAACCCTATTTGGGGATCTTTTCTTGGCAAAGATACTGGAGTGGTTTGCCATTTCCTTCTCTAGCTCATTTTATAGAAAGGGAAACTGAGGCCAACACAGTTATGTGACTCACCCAGGGTCGCATAAGTGTAAGTGTTTATGATCAGGTTTCAGTTCAGGAAGGTGAGTCTCCAGGTCAGACATTCTACCTACTGTGCCACCAAGCATCAGGATTGTGTTACCCTTATAAGTAAATTGCTTTAGTCCTGTCCATAAAAGCAGCTCACAGGGGCAGCTAGGTGGTGCAGTGGATAAAGTACCAGTCCTGGATTCAGGAGGACCCGAGTTCAAATCCAGTCTCAGACACTTGACACTTACTAGCTGTGTGACCCTGGGCAAGTCACTTCACCCCCATTGCCCCACCAAAAAAAAAAAAAAAAAAGCAGCTCACAGTTTGAATTTGGTTGCCAGCCCACATCCCAACTGCAAGATACTAATGAACTAATAAACTCCTTTTGTCTCACTTTCTGAATTTTCCTTACTTGATGAGGCCAAGTCTGGAACCAGGATTTTTTTAAACATTTTTTTCTTCAGCTTTAGACACAGTGACTGGCACATAGTACGTGCTTATAAACTTGCCATCTTTTACAATTTTGCCCAAGGTCAGATAGGCTTCTCAGTCCAGAAATGTATGCTTGATGGCCATGTATCATTTTACTATGGGAAAAAACCTCATTTTAAGTTTCCTTTTCCCTGTAGGTGATTTTGAAATAGGAGGAGCTCAGGAGGAGGATGATTAAGAAGCCATGAATGCTCTTTCTCCCCGCTCCCCTATCAAGGGCAATTGAAAACATTAGAGAGACACTAGTGGTGCAGTGGATGGAGTGCCAGGCCTAGAGTCAGGAAGATTCATCTTCATGAGTTAAAATTTGGCATCAGACACTTACTAGCTGTGTGACCCTTGGGAAGTCACTTAACCCTGCTTGCCTTAGTTCCTCATCTGTAAAATGAGCTGGAGATGGAAATGACAAACCATTCCAATATCTTTGCCAAGAAAACCCCAAAAGGGGTCACAAAGAGTTGGACATGACTGAAAATGACAACAGAGAAATACTGGAGACGAGTCCCTTATAGAGCAACTCTCAAGAAAGATAAGTGGACTAATCATTGTTCTCAGAGAGAGCAGTAAGCACTGGTAAAAGGGGTGTCTATGTGTGTGTGTTTGTGTGTATGTGGTTGTGGGTGTGGGTGTCATAGCAAAAAGCTAGAACCAAAGTGTCTATCCATCAACTAAACAGCCACCAAACATATTGTGGTGTATGAATGTAATAGAATATAATTACACAAACAAATCTAATTTAGTTCAAATTAAAAGGGAAACAGGTAACTGGGGAGGAAAATCTTTGCAGCAAGTTTATCTCATATCCAAGATATAATCAGTCAATAAACATTTATTAAGCACCTATTACATGCCAGACGCTATGCTAAGTGCTAGGAATACAAAGAAAGCTAAAAGATAATTCTGGCTCTCAAGGAGGAACTAATTGAAATTTATTAGCCTAAGAGCCATTTGCTAATAGATAAACAATCAATGGATAAGAACAGACAGTTTTCAAAGAAAGAAATTCAAGCTACCAGCAAGAATATGGAAACATGTTCAAAATCACTAAAAATTAGAGAAATGCTGATTAAAATAACTTTAGGTTCCACCTCACATTCTTTAGACTAACAAAAATTACAAAAGAAGAAAACGACAAAGCAGACAGTTTTCAAAAAAAGAAATCCAAGCTATGAACAAATATATGGAGGAAATGCTCTAAATCTCTAAAAATTAGAGAAATGCAAATTAAAGCAGATTGAGGTTGCATCTCATATCTATCAGATTGACAAAAATGACAAAAGAGGAAAATGAGAGATGTTTGAGGGATTGTATGAAAACCAGTACTTGTGTGCTGTTGGTGGATTTGTGAATTGGTCCAGCCATTCTGGAAAAAAAATTTGAAACTGTGCCCCCAAATGGAATAAATTGCATGCCCTTTGACCCAGGCATATATAAATATCCCAAAGAGATTAAAGACAGAGGAAAAGTACTAATATCTACAAAAGTATTTATGGTAGCTCTTTTCACGATGTCTAAAAATTCACCACTAAGACTGTGTCCTCCTTTTAGAGACTGGCTAAACAAGTCACAGAAAAGAAATAATAAAATCATATTGTGCCAAAAAGAAGTGACAAAATGGACATTTTCATAGAAAACTTGGAGCCCTCTATGAAATGATGCAGAGTGAAGGGAGCAGAATTAAGAGGATAATCTATAAAATGATAACAACATAATAAAAAAAACCTTTGAAATACTTTAAAACTGATCGATCCAATGATAAACCAAGAGTCCAAAAGAATGATAGTGAAACATGCCACTCACTTCCTGTCAGAGGAATGGTGAATTTAAAATGCACAAAGAAACATATTTTTTAACATGACCAATGTAAGAATTTGTTTTGTTGTACCATGCAGATGCATATCGGCAGTTTTATTTTTGTGGGTATTTTAAAATGAGCAATTTGGGATAGTTGAGGGAGGGATAGAATGTAAATTTTATAAAAGATAACTAATATTGTCATCAAATGCCACATTTAGAGAAACTTTTCACCAAAATAAGCCCATGTAACACATCAATAATATTAATATGGTCATTTTATGCTATCAATATCTATGTTACAATATTTTATTTTGTGCTAGATATTGGATTATATGTTAATAAAACATTCCTTGTTATTAAAAAGAACACCATGGAACCTTAACAAATAGAGAAATGTGAAGACTTAAATAGAATTTGGGAAGATGTGTATGACATAATTCAAAGTGAGGTCAGTATATATTGAACTGCTTAAGTTCTTAAGGGGTGTGGGGAGGGAGGGAGGAAGAGAATTTGGAACACAACGTTTTAAAAATCGATGTTAAAATTTGTTTTTACATGTAATTGAGGAAAATAATGACATTCTAAAGAAAGTAAAAAACTAAGTGAAGTCAGTAGAACCAAAAGAACAAGTTACACAATAACCATAATAACATAAAACAACAACAAAAGATAAGAATTCTGAACTGTTGATTACAGTTAAATGTTTGTCATTTAAAACTCTTCATAACTTGACACCTTACTGCCTTGTGACTTCACTGAATTGGTGGAAAACCATGCTTCTTGTCTCAGCAGAGAGATAGTAGACTACAGGTACAAAATGAGCATACATTTTCAAACAGGGCCAATGTGTTGGTACTAAAGGGGGAGAGAGGAAATCACTGAGAAGTGTCAGAGTTGTTAAAAAAAACAGATGGATAGATTAAACAATTATTTTTTAAAGTAATATAAGTTAAAGTGTTAATCATGCTATTGCCATAAACTCAGGGCCCTTTTTCTTGAGAATGAATAGTGGAAAATTTACAATTTTAAAATTTTGATATAGTGGGAAAAATGGGGTACGGGTTGGTGGGAGTTGGGGTTCTTGGGAATTCCTCTTTAAAGAATTACACCCTCTTGCACACAAAACTTAGTTAGAACAAGGTGATAGTTTATTTAGGAGCAAGGGAAGGGAAGGGTGGGGGGAGGGAAACCATGAAAGAAATCCTTAGACTTTTCATGGGGAGATTTGGCATAAAGCACATGGCTCAGAGGTACCAAATCTCCTCGAACAGGAGACCGGAAGGTACTTTTATAGATGACTGATGGGGGTGGACCATCTGCCCGTGAAAAGTTCCTTTAGTGAGGGAGGACCATCCCCCACTGGTGGTAGCTGGGGGAATTGGGTGAGCAGTGGAGGACCATCCCCCACTGGTAGTGACTAAAGGAATTGGGTGAGGGGTGGCTATGGATCCCTCCTCAGAACACAAAGGCCGAAGCCACACCCAAACTTATCTCCCCAGGATAAGGGAGACCGGAATGAAGGGTAGGAATCCCAAGCTAGCTCAGTCCGATTTGGTTCCTCTAGGTGTTATCTGTCCTCTGGTTTAGTTTCTCAAGGAGAAGATTCCTCGGTGTGCCCCAGAGAAATTCTGGGGTGCTCTGCGCCCCATGACAATTTCAATTTGTCAAATTTGAGAAAGAAATCAAAGTGATGATTGTCAACCAGCTGGGTAATAACTTTTCCAGGCTACTTCCAACAAAATATTGCTCTATTACCTTAGGGAGCCATGGAAGTGAGCCTTACTTGAGAAAGTCTGTGCCAGCAGATGAGAAGCTGTGGTAGGTCCAACCAAGCTGGAATGGGTTCAAGTACTAGAATGGACCATCTGTCTGACATCTAAGGATGTGCCTAGCTAGGAATAAAAACCATTATCACTAGAAGATTGGTCACCAGATGATAAATGAATTTTATTTTGACCAATAGAACTCCAGGAAATGAGGACATTTACAAAATGGTTGTTCAGTACTGTTTTATTCAATACCCTTTCACTTCTTTAATGATTATGGAGGAGTGGTAGAAACAGACAAAAGAGGGTGCCAGGAAATAATTATTGGTGCTTGAATGTGCTATCTCTTTCCAACAACCGACATTATCAGAAGACTTGAACTCATGTTGATATTCTTATTGTAGATCAAAGGAGGTCACAGCTAAATGGAAAGACAATTCATAAGTTCGCATCATAAGATCAAATAATAAAGTTGATTTCATTGTTTGCCCAAGAGCAACAAGAGACTACTCAGCACTCTCATTTTGCAGGGCTAATTAAAATTGGCAAAAATAAAGAGACCATTATAAAGATAACCGAAGCTTATGTGCCAGCATCTGTTGCAGAAGATACACTAGAGTAGTCCCATGAAGAATGCGAAAAAATCCTCTAAACAAAGCCAGCATGGATGTCATTGATATCACCTATTTAAATATAAAAGTGGACACATGGGGAATTGAATGAAAGTGAAGGATAAGTTACTAGGCCTGTGGTTTCATTGATATAGCAAAGTTCTGGGGGGCAGCTAGATGGCGCAGTGATAAAGCACCGGCCCTGGATTCAGGAGTTCCTGAGTTCAAATCTGGCCTCAGACACTTGACACTTACTAGCTGTGTGACCCTGGGCAAGTCACTTAACCCCCATTGCCCCGTAAAAAAAAAGAAAAAGAAAAGATATAGCAAACTTCTGGATGATAAAACTTCCCTCTACCAATACAAGTTGTCACCTTCCCTCCAACTTAGAGTCTTGCAGAATCTCCTAGAGAACTGAGTGACTTGTCTAGGATCACATAGCCAATATGTGTCAAGGTGGAACTTGACCCAAATATTTCTGATTCCAAGGCCAGACCTCTATTTACTATACAATGCTGCCTCTCAGGGAAATTTTTTAAAAATAAGAAAATTTGTTTGGGATCAAGGAAAAAAGACTAAGAAAGCTCATGCTTATATAGTATGAGCACTTTCTTTTTTATGAACACTTTCTTCAGGAAAAACTAAATAATGTACACAAAATGATTTACAAACTTTATTTATTCTTGTTCATTTTTCAGTCTTGTTTTACTCTTTGTGACTCCATTTGCGATTTTCTTGGCAAAAATGCGGGATTAATTTGCTATTTCCTTTTCCAGCTTATTTTACAAATGAGGAAATTGAGGCTAAACTAACTTGCTCAAGATCACAAAGCTAGGAAGTGTCTGAGACCAGATTTGAACTCAGGAAAATGAGTCTTTCTGACTCCAGGCCCAAGACTCTATCTACTGCACCATCTAGCTGCCCACTCCTCAAACTTTATAGGACTTTATAAATGCCAATTATTGTTACTGTTATTATCCAAGAAAAATATTGGCAGATGTTAAATGTGGCAAGCATGATATAACATCACAAAAAATAAAAATGACTGAATCTTTTTTATCATAAAAGTATTTTATTATTTTCTAGTTACATGTAGAGATAGTTTTCAACATTTGTTTTTATAAGATTTCTAGTTTCAAATTTTTCTCCCTCTCTGCCCTGCCCCCTTCCCAAGACAGCAAGTAATCTGATATATTATATATGTACAATCACATTAAATATATTTCTGCATTAGTCATGTTGTGAAAGAATCAGAACAAAAGGGGAAAACCTAAAAAAAAAAAAAAGTAGGAACAGTATGGTTCAATTTGCATCTAAATGCCACAGTTCTTTTTTCTGGATTTGGAGAGCATTTTCCAAAAACGACTAAGTCATACCAGAAATGACTGATTACCAAGGTAATAATCATTTCAGACTCTTTTGTCTCTATGCATTCAAATTATTAACTAACTGGTCAGAGCGAAGTTGAAAATCAACTATAAGAAAGAGGTACTCCATTCAATCATTAGCAGTTCAAATCCATCCCACTTAAGTTGTAAAGACTAATGACTGAGAAATGCAAAAATGTAAAAATCTTGACTTTGATTATCAGTCATTACTAGAGATGTTACTTCAATGAACCTGGGGCCTTGTGAGCGTACATACTCCTTCCTGATGGCCACCATAGAAACCTTTTTATCCTTTGCAGTTACTTTCTGTGTCTTCTCACAAAATTGCAGTTTAGCTCTGTCCAATGCAGTGAGTTCTTTCAACAGCCCCTAAGTTTTAGTTCAGCATGAAGTGAAAGTTATCCATTTAGTAGCCTTCATTTTCCATAAATGGAAAACTCAGTGCCTTTTTCTAGAAAGCATGTCCTAAACCAAATATTTCTAATTAATGTAATGTCTAATATATAGAAATTGGCATAGATATATAGACTAAGAGTTCATCTCTAATAAGGGGCAGCTAGGTGGCGCAGTGGATAGAGCACCGGCCTTGGAGTCAGGAGTACCTGAGTTCAAATCCGGCCTCAGACACTTAACACTTACTAGCTGTGTGACCTTGGGCAAGTCACTTAACCCCAATTGCCTCACTAAAAAAAAAAAAAGAGTTCGTCTCCAATAGATGTGGTCAAAGAATACAAATGAATGGTTTGAAAAGGAGAAAGGAAAACTATTAACAGCCATATGGAAAAATGTTTCAAATCATAAAAAATTAAGAGAAATGCCATTTGACAATAATTATAAAAACAGATTATTTAATATTAAAGGGGCTATGGGAAGATAGATATACTAATACATTATTGGTAGAGCTACGAGTTGGTTCAAATGGTTTTTTTTAACTATTTAGAATTGCATGAATTATTAAATTGTTGATCTAATCTGAACTGTTGATCTCATTACTGAACATATAGCCTAAGAAAATCATGGACCAAAATAATAGTGTAATATGTACCAAAATATTTACAAGAACATTTTTTTATGGTAGAAAAATATGTAAGCAAGATGGAGGTTCTGTTGATGTAGAACTAGGAGAACATCATACACAATGGCTACAACAATGTAAATTAAAATAGCACTACAAGGTAAACAGATTAATTGTGATATCTAATCTTGGTCAAGGAGAATAGATGATAGAACATGTTTCTCTCCTCTTGGTAGAAAGGTACAGATTTTTGGATGCTGAATGTTGTATATGCTGTCAGTTGTAGTTATTTTGTTGGTTTAATTTTGATGAATTGTCTTTATAAGAGATGGTTCAGTGGTTGGGGACATGGATCAGTAAATGAATGCTGTTTCTAAAAAGGGATCAATAAAACTTTTAAATAAAAATAATAATATAAATATATTTTCCAGCATATGTCATCATTCATTAATACATTACAGTCTGCTGTTTACCATGTACACAAGGCATAAAGCCCTCCTGACACAAAATTATATCTTTTTAGAACCAAAATTCTTGCAATTATGCTATATAGCTGCCAATTATAGAATATACTCTGAATGTCTTTCATAAACCCATTTCTTTGGTAGGTTATACAATGATTTCCTGTCTAGATATAGGTAGGATTAAATGACCTTAGAAGTCCTTGCCCACTTGAGATTCAATGATTCTATAATAAATAGACAAGCCCTTTCTTTACCATGCTATGGTATTTGCTATGGCTTTGGACTGAGTTTATGGTTTGATTATATAAGAAAACGTTTCCTATTGCTATAATGAAACATAATTGATCAAACTGATCCATAGAACTCTTCCTGCAAAACATAAGGAGATGCTTTCTTGAAAAGAGAGGGGTAGGGAAAAGATCATCTGGAGAAAAAAAGAGATAATTCCAAGACCATTAAAATAGTCACCTCTAGGGGGGCAGCTAGATGGCACAGTGGTTAAAGCGCTGGCCCTGGAGTCAGGAGTATCTGAGTTCAAATCCGGCCTCAGACACTTAACACTTACTAGCTGTGTGACCCTGGGCAAGTCACTTAACCCCCATTGCCCCGCAAAAAAAAAAAAAAAAAAAAAAAAAAAAAGAAAAGAAAAAAAAAGTCACCTCTACTCTTGATTTGAAACATTCCTTATCTAATAGTAGCCAGTTGGTTGGCTCTCTCTAGAATCTTCATATAGCATCAGTAACAATTAACTATTGACATTATTCTAGGGACCTGATTTTAGCTAAAGATCCATGTCGAAATATAAAGAACTTTAAAGCCTGCCCATGTTCTTCGCTCATCACTGAGTATATTCACATCAAGCACAATCTTACAAGAATTTTCTAGAATCCATTCTGTATTGGAAATGAGGCCTGCTGACCTCTTTCATCAAAAATTTTAAAGCCAGATTTCAAAGAAGGCTCTGTATTCCATGAGCAAAGCAGAATCACAGTAGCACACAGTAAATATGAGCTGTGCAAATTAAGAGACATTTCCATCCCAAATATTCTTTTTTTGTGTGGGGCAATGAGGGTTAAGTGACTTGCCCAGGGTCACACAGCTAGTATGTGTCAAGTGTCTGAGGCCGGATTTGAACTCAGGTGCTCCTGACTCCAGGGCCGGTGCTTTATCCACTGTGCCACCTAGATGCCCCCATCCCAAATATTCTAACAGATAACTTGTGCCCAACCTATGGAACAGCTTTCCAAATTTGTATAGGACCGATCAACCATAGCCAAACACACTGTCACCTGTCACCAACATCGTGACATCATTGGTCCTCTGAAAACAAAGGATGACCAGCAATACTCTTTCCATGAATTTTCTAGGATTCATCCTCCATTGTAAATGAGGCCTATTGACCTTTTCCATCAAAGCTTGATGCCGGATAGAATTTTCAGACAAGGATTGAATCTGGAATAAAGTCAGGGTTTCATTCTTGCATGGATGTCTGACAACTTATGTCTTAAGATCTGGTAAAGGACATTCATGCTTCAAAGAAAGTCAGAACAAATAAACTTGGAAGCCCCTTCATACTCTGAGATCTGTTATTCTAAAATTCTGCAAGGCTGAAAATATTAGGACCTTTGTCAAGGGTAGAAGTAGAACAAATAGCAGCTAGCTCCATCATCACAAGGGCTTGGGAAAACACAAAGCTATCCATAGTTTATCTGCATTCAGTTGTAGCCATTAAGAATATGCAGGAGCTACATGTAACACAGCTGTTTAAAGAAGTGTGGTGCCTGTTGCTAAGTTATTGGGCTCTTATTAGAAAACTGATTTGGGATCAAGGAATGAGAGACTACTAAGAAACCTGAGAAAATTCTTTGGAGTGATTGAGAGCCAGGTAAGTCTAGGAGCAGGGGGAGGTCATAGTGTATTGTTTGGAATCACCAGGATACTTCCCTGTGTGTGTTTCTTCTGTATGAATCTATTAGCATGCTGCCCCAAAGGAACATTGTATAGTGTAACTATATTTGGTACCTCCCCAGTAGATGGAAAGGATTGATGGGCTGGGGGCTGGAGACTGGTAATTAACATTCCAATATAGGTTATTGTGATAATAATAATCTGCTCCACATATCTTGATATTTGAGAGCTTTGCATGTGGCTGAAAGAACCTGAGAAACATGTTAGCCACCAAATACTCAATCTCCTTCAGAATGTCAGGGTCTTTACATCTCTAACACAGACATAACTGAAATAATGAGTGGCTTAGAATATATAATCAAAGATATATCTGAAATATATCAATTACCATCAGGCCCTTCAGTTTTCCCTATAGCCAACATCTCAGGTAGCTCAAAGCATAGCCGAGCATATCAGTCTTCCCCAGGGAAACATACAACAAAGAGGTACACAGAGACTCAGAGGGAAAGCTACCTACAACCAAACCCTTTGGGGAGGTGGGGGAGAGGGGAAGAGGGAAAGGAGAATGAACATTTATTACCTCCTACTATATGGAAGGCACTGTGTTAAGCGCTTTACAAATATTATGCCACAGATATAGCTTTTCCCCAAGCTTACTGTTTCCTCCACCTTTGAAGGAAAATAATTTTATTAAAGAGCTGCAGAATAGGCCAACCTGACAGACATAAACACCAAAAACTTGCTCCTCCTGGCTTTTATCTACTACTTTCAGGTAGCCTCAGAATAATAATGACAACAACAATAATAAAACAATAATTAGCACTTAATATGTCACCTCCTCTTATTAAGAGTCTGGTATATATCTCACACCTATCAGATTGTCAAATATGACTAAAAAGGAAAATGATAAATGTTGGAGAGGGTGCTGGAAAATTGGGATACTAATGCACTGTTGGTAGAGTTGTGAACTTATCCAACCATTCTGGAGAGCAATTTAAAACTATGCCCAAAGGTCTATAAAACTGTGCATATCCTTTGATCCAGCAATACCACTACCAGGTCTGAGTCCCAAAGAGATTTATTAAAAAGAGGAAAGGACCTATTTGTAATTTGGTGGTGGCAAAGAATTCTAAGTTGAAGGGATATCCATTATCAAGTCCTGAAATAAATCAAAGCCATATGTTCAGGAATAAAAGCATCTTTAATTGAGATAACATGGAAACAAACCTGCCACCCTGGAGGATGTCCACTAGATTTTCCAAACTAGGTCCATGGAAAAGTTTTTTATACCCTTAGGAGGGAGGAGGGAAGAGGCAGAATGAGGTAGCAAGGCCTGGTCATGAGATCCCAGCTGCCTTTGTCAATATGAACAAAAAAAATCCAACTTCACTCTGTTTTACCCTTCTTGCCATGAATTCCAGTGGAAGGGGACAAGGACATCAAAGGCCTAGATCCAGCTTGACCCATATCTCAGGATAGGACTTAAGGTCTAGTTCAGTTCAACCTAATTGACACATCAAATTTGAGTAGACTCTTTGACTATAAAATAGAGTACATCATTGGGGAAGGATATGAAATAAAGCTAGAAAATTAGGTTGAAACCAGTAGGTAAAGGGCCTTAGACACCAGGATAAAAAATTTATATTTTACCACTGAGGTAATAGGGAGCCACTGTAGGTGTTATGGGGATATAAATCCCTCCCCAGCCTGAACTGTAGGTTCTGAGAACAGCTGTTAGCTCTATCCCACTCTTTCATAGTTCTTCAGAGATATTGTAGAAGTAAATTAATAGGACATGACTCAGGGGGCAGCTAGGTGGCGCAGTGGATAAAGCACCTGCTCTGGATTCAGGAGAACCTGAGTTCAAAGCCGGCCTCAGACACTTGACACTAACTGTGTAACCGTGGGCAATCCTTACTGCCCTGCAAAAAAACAAACAAACAAACAAAAAACCCAACAACAACAAAAATAGGACATGACCCAGTATGAGGACAGAATGGGAAAGAAGAGAGAATCAAGGATGATTCCAAGATTCTGAACCTAGATAACTGAAAAGAGAGTAGTACAATATTAAATAGCAATAATAAAGTATGAAAGAGGAGTAGATATAGGAGGGAAGATAACCATTTTCATGTTGAATTTGAGACACCAACAGGATATCCATGATGTCCTAACAAGTAGTTTGTGATGTAGGATTAGAGTTATGGCAATCAAGTTCAGTCAGACAGGATGACTGAACTCATGATCATGGCCAGCTTCACCAAGGATAGAGTTTAGAGAAAGAAAAGTAAAGGAACAAGAAAAAATCTTGAGGGGATGCTTTGGGTCTGGATGTGGACAATGGTGAATCAGCCAAAGAAACTGAGAAGAAAGGCAGAATGCGAGGAAGTGAGCCAGGAAAGAACATTTTAATGGAAATCAAAAGAGGAGTTTATAGGAGGAAATAACCAAAAAATTCAAAATCTATTTGGAGGTCAAACAGGATGAAAACTGAGAAAAGGACATTGGATTTAGCAGTTAAGTGTGGTCTGTGAGTATATATGCATTAGATGAACCCTGGTGATGGAAAATAAATGGGGCCCATATCCATATGCATATATGTATAACACATAAAGCACATAATTAATATGCGTTGTATATAACATATATACATCTCTGTACTGTTATGCTCATGTATGTGTTCACGTTTTATGTATAAACGTGGTATGTATATAAATACATATGTATGATGTTACATGTGTATAGTATAAAATCATTTATTTTTATGTGTAGCACATGTATTATATATACATTTGTTAAACTAAGAACTGTTAAATTAAATAAAGACAAAAAAGAAAAACAAAAAACAGAGTGCACTCAAGGTACTTATATTCTACTGTGAGATACAACATGTAAACAGATAATTGAAGACTAAATAATTTGAGGAGGAAAAGAACATCAGCAACCAGGTGTTGCCCCTTAAATATCTGACTGATTGCTTAATGAGGCAGCTGGAATTTGTAGATTCTGCTGTTCCCAATGTGATTTATGGGCTGCTGCCTTAAAGCATCCTGACCCTGGACAGTTTACTTGGCTAGCATCTTTAGCAACCTCAGCCCAAGCTTCCTCTGAGTCCCAAAGTAGATGTATCTACATAGAAGGGGATTCTTGAGTCTAGTGGGATATGATCATCTTTGTCTCTTGGCAGATCTTTTTGTCTGATTCAGAGGACTTGAGGATGAGCAAAGAGCCTGGACCCTGACAATTCCATGACTGCTATAGCCAGTATGATTTTCTGCTGATCTAGTAGAGGAGTTGCTGAGGTTTGTCTAGGATTACTATGGTCCTTTCTTTGTCTTCTGAAGAAGGCTTTAAAGCCAACATTAATTTCCACAGACTATATTTCATTTCCATACATTGCCCATGTGGGTCAGAAACTTGAAGAATGCAATCACAAAGATGCCTCTAAGACCTCTCCAGATGATCTGGGTTTTCTTATAATTGTGTTGTTTTTAGTTCTACTTACCAGGATATAGAATTAAACTATATGACCACATATTCTTGCCTGTTTATTGATACAAGGCTGAAATAGTTGTCCTGAAATACCCATCATAGAGAATTCCCAGGAAAGGAAACTCCTTGTGTCAATGCAAGCCAGCATCTTCTGGCACAACTTGTCAAGTCAATAAGCACTTATGAAATGTTTGCATCATGCTAAACACTGGAGATAAAAAGAAAGGAAAAAGGGGCAGCTAGATGGCACAGTGGATAAAGCACCAGCCCTGGATTCAGGAGGACCTGAGTTCAAATTCGGCCTCAGACACTTAACATTTACTAGCTGTGTGACCCTGGGCAAGTCACTTAACCCCAATTGCCTCACATAAAAAAAAAAAGATAAAAAAAAAGGCAAAAACAAGCCCTTTCCTCAAGGAGGTCATGAACTATTAGGGGAGACAACATACAAAAAATTTCCACATCTACAAACATGATATATGCAGGATAAATTGGAAGTGATCTCAGAGATACAGCAGTAACACTAAGAGAAACAGTTTTTCAGAGTTGCCCAGAGCACTGAAAGAGTAAATGACTTGCCCACGAAGTATGTTTTAGAAGTAGGACTTGAAATCATGTCTTCTCAGCTTCGAATCTCTATCCATTATACACATGTTGCCTTTCATCTCATTTTAACATTTTCTTATTTAAAAGAAAAATTATTGTCATTACTAAGTAATATTGGCAATGTTGTACTAAATAGTTGTAGTTCTCTTTCTTAGTTTCATCTTCATTTCATAGTAACATATGGTTATAGAATTTTAGAACTGGCAAAGATCTGAGAACTGGTAACCTTCAAACCCATTCGTATGTTCTCCAGAATACTTCTGCCCATCCATAGCCACCATGGCTTGTCGTTTTCACTATTGAATTGTGTGATGAGGAATTATAAATCCCTCATCCTTGGGTTAAATAGAAAATTTAAATGTTCTTCTATTACTCCTATGTGCTTACAAAAGAATCTTCTTCTTTTTCACAATGTTCAGGGAAGGTTTTCCATTTAAGATTCTGCTACTGTGACTTTGTCTTTTCTTTTTCTTTCTCTCTCTTTTTTAGAAATTCTAAACTTAAACATCAAATAAAATGAACATTTCAGAAGGCAGGTATACTATCTGAAACTGAAAATCTTTATTACATAGTTTGCTTTCCTTTTAAGGTATATAATAAGTTTAACTTGTAACTTTCTTTTATCTTTTCTTTTTTTGCAGGGCAACGAGGATTAAGTGACTTGCCCAGGGTCACACAGCTAGTAAGTGTCAAGTGTCTGAGGCCGGGTTTGAACTCAGGTCCTCCTGAATCCAGGGCCCGCTCTTTATCCACTGTGCCCCCTAGCTGCCCCCAACATGTAACTTTCAAAATTATCCTGCCACTTGAGGATTCCTTCTAGCCATCACTGTGTTTTCTTCTCCTTCTCTACCTTTTTTTTTTTTTTTTGGTTTTGAGAACTCTCTCCTTCATATTCTATTCCCTTCCATCTACTCCTCAATTTGAAGAAAAAGTAAAGCCCTTATAACAAATATGTATATTCAAGCAAAACAAATCCCATATTAGCAGTGTCCAAAAATATATGTTTCATTCTGCATCTTGTATCTATCATCTTAGAAAGTGTATAGTCGGGGGCAGCTAGGTGGCACAGTGGATAAAGGACAGGCCCTGGATTCAGAAGTACCTGAATTCAAATCTGGCCTCAGACACTTGACACTAGCTGTATGACCGTGGGCAAGTCATTTAACCCTCATTGACCCACCAAAAGAAAAAAGAAAGAAACTGTATAGTTTCCCAGCTGGGATAGAGACACCTGAACTGATTGATCTTGGGAAGAAGAAAATTGAAGAGGCGATGGATCACAGTGAGACACCCCAGCTGTTTACTATGCTGCTTGAGAAAAGAACAGCCACCGTGGGCACCATGATAGGCTCCACCCATATTTATGATATGTCTATAGTGATGAGCTGGAAGGGCCTAGCTCCTGAACTGCAACGGTTAGAAGTGGCCTTGGCCCCCGAGGATCCCATGGCCATGACCCAGAAATATGAGGAGTACATGCAGGAGCAACAGGCCCAGGTGAACTGAACATGCCGCCAAGCAGAAGCAAAAGAAATGGAAGGCTCAGCCCTAGGACAGCCAAGGGGGGATTAAGAAGTACAAAGAATTCAAGTTTTAACCTCGAAGACATCTGGCTCCTCCTTATACCTAACTTAGACCCTACATTTGGTGCCCAGGGCCCAGACCCCCTCATGATTCCAAGGACTCTTGTTCATTTCCATGTTCTGATTTCAGATCAGTTTTGTAAATAAAGCTCTTTCCTCCCAGGGAAAGAATGAATAGATATGACCTTGAAAAAAAGAAAGAAAGTAAGTGTGTAGTCTGCTTCATCATAAATACTCTGGAATTTTTTTGTTGTTATTCAGTTGTTTTCAGTCAGTCCAAATCTTTGGGACCTCATTTAGGGTTCCCTTAGCAAAAAAACCAGAGTGGTTTGCCATCTTCTCCAGCTCATTTTACAGATAAGGAAACTGAGGCAAACAGGATTAAGTGACTTGCCCAGGGTCACAAGGCTAGTAAATGTCTGAGGCCAGAATTTAATTCAGGAAGATGAGTCTTCCTTTCTCCAGGCCCAACACTCTATACATTGTGCCAATTAGCTATTCTGTCTTTGTTTAATTGTTCATTACATAAATCTGAGTTCTTAAGGCTTTTAAATTTGTTTTTCTTTACAATGTTATTGCTACATAATTTTTCCCTGGTTCTGTTCACTTCATTTTGCATCAATTCATTTACCTCTGAAACCATCATCTCATTATTTTTATAGGTGCAATAATATTCTATTACGTGCAAATATTATCACTTGTTAGCCATTCCTCAGTTGCTACCCTTGTTTTCCAACTATTTGCCATTACAAAAAGTTCTGCCATAAATCTTTGTATATGAAGGTCCTTTTCTCTTTTCTTTGATATTGTTGAAATATGTGCCTTGTACTATTATCACTGAATCAAAAGGTATGCACTATTAGTACTTTTTTGTGAATAGTTTCAAATTGCTTTCCAAAATACCTAGACCAATCCACCAATGATTCATTAATGTACCTTTTTCCCAGAGCTTCTCCAGCATTTTTGTCATGTCTGCCAATCTGATGTGGAGATAAAACTTCATAGTTGCATTAATTTACTTTTCTCTAATTACTAGTGATTGGACCATTTTTGTTAATAGTTTGTATTTCTTCCTTTCAAAGATACCTTTTCATATACTTTAGCCATTTATTAATTGATGAATAGCTCTTGTTTTTATAAATTTGAATCAATTCTTTATAAATCCTAGAAATGAGAATTTTTATAGGGAAACCTGCAAAGATTTCTTACCAGAATTATATGTTTCTTTTCTAATTTTAGCTGCATTGGTTTTGTTTGTGCAAAAACTCCTAAATTTTATGTAATCAAGATTTTCTACCTTATCTTTGGGATTCTCTTCATCTCTGTTTTGATCATGAATTCTTCCCATAGCCATACATCCAAATGATAATTTCTTTCTTGTTCCTCTGATTTGTTTATGATGTCATTCTTTTATATCTGAAACACAGATTCTTTGGGAGTTTATCCTTAGGTATATTATTTTTAAACCTCATTTCTCCCAGACTGCTTTATGGTGTTCCTAAATTTTTGTCAGATAGTGAGTTTATGCTCCAGTAGCTAAGATCTTTGGATTTACTAAACCCAAACAGGATAACTGTGTTTGCTTCTGTAGGTTATGTACCTAAATGATTACTGCTTTATAATATAGTTTGAAGTCTGGTTTTGCTAGTTCTCCTTCCTTCCTATTTTTCCTTTATTATTTCCTTTTAGATTATTTTTTAACTTCTATTCCTCCATTAATTATTTTTATTCCTTCTAGCTCCATAAAGTAAGTAATCCTTTGGTAGCTTGGTAAGTAAATTATCTGAATAAGTAAATTAAGCAATTTTGACATCTTTATTGTATTAGCTTTGCCTAACCATGAACAAAGACTATTTGTCCACTTCTCTGTTGTCTGTAAGAGTATTTTATACCTGTAGTCTTATAGTTCTTCTGTGTGATTCGATAAGACTCTTAAATGTTCTACAATCTATAGTTATTTCTTTTTTTTTTTTTTTTGGTGAGGCAATTGGGGTTAAGTGACTTGCCTAGGGCCACACAGCTAGTAAGTGTTAAGTGTCTGAGGCCGGATTTGAACTCAGATACTCCTGACTCCAGGGCCGGTGCTCTATCACTGCACCACCTAGCTGCCCCTATAGTTATTTCTAATGGAACTTCTCTATTCCTGCTAGATACAGAAATCCTAATGATATATGTGGAGTTATGTTATATCCAGTAACTTTGCTGATGTTATTAATTATTCCAATTGATTTTGCCTAAATTTCTAGAGTTCTTCAAGTAAACAATCATATCATCTATAAGAAAACCTACTAAATATTTTTCTTTGTTTATACTTATTCTATTAATTTCTTTTTCTTGTCTTATTTCTCTTGATAGCATTTCTAATGCTATATGAGATATTAGAGATGATAAATAACATCCTTAATTAATCTCTATTCTTAACAGAAAGGCTTCTAGTATATTCCCATTACATATTAATCCTGACTTTTGGTTTAATATAGATACTCCTTACCTTATTGAGGAAAGGACTCTTTATTCCTATCTATTCTGGTGGTGGTGGTGTTTTATTTTTCTATTCATATTGAATTTTATCAAAAAACCTTTTCTTTGTTGATGTAAATGTGTAATTTTATTGTTCTTCTTATTAACATAGTTTGTTGTGTTTGTAGTTTTCCTAATAGTAAACCAATCCTGCATTACTGGTATAAATATCATCTGATTATCATATATAATCTCTTTAATATGTTGCTATAGCTTTATAGCTAATATTTTATTTAAAATAAAGTCAATATTTAAAATATCTAAAATAAAGTCATTATCTATAGTTTCATATCTGTTTTGGCTCTTCCTACTTTAACTATTAACCTAATGTTTGTATCATAGAAGAAATTTTTAGAATGTCTTCTGTACTATTTCCACAAATATTTTATGAAATATTGTTCTTTGTTGTCTTTCCTTTTCCAACACTCATATTATCCCTATTTCTCTTGATAGGGTTGTAGTTGGGGTGAATTTATATTTTCTATGTGATTATAGAAATTTGAGAGAGAGGAAAGAAAGTATAATCATAGAAATGAAAGGGAAATATTAACTAAAAGATGAATTCCCCTTGAAGTGTGTTGAAGCCTTTATTAACCTTTCTCTTGGCGATATTTTATTATGTGAAATTCCTTTAGCACTTTTGTCGAGTGTCTAAATTCTAAGACATAAGTTCCCCAAGAGCAAGAACCAGACTTTCAATATTTCTAAAATTGAACCTATTATATCATGCTGTACATGGCAAAGGTGTCCCACAAGTGCTTGTTGAATGGAGCTGAGGATGTTGGAGCTTGTGATGGACACTGTATTCTTAACAATAAGAGAAGCATTAGTTTCCTTTTTTCCCCATATGCTCATGGGATTAAATAATATTAATGAATGCCAAACTTGGCATGGCATTTGATTTCCTATCTTTGAGTTTTTCAGCCTTTGGACAACCTGTGTTGTAAAGTGTTCCTTCCTCAACTTTCCCAATCAGACTCAACCCCCTAGTTCAGCTCAGGTTCTAATTCCTACACCAAGAGTTTTTCATCTTTTTGTGTGTGTGTAAAGACCTCCTTCGTAGTCTGGTGAAAGGGGGAAGCTAGGTGACACAGTGGATAAAGCTCCAGCCCTGGATTCAGGAGAACCTGAGTTCAAATCCAGCCTCAGACACTTGACACTTACTACCCTGGGCAAGTCACTTAACCCTCATTACTCTGCCCCCCCCCAAAAAAAATAGTCTGGTGAAACCTATGGACTCCTCAGTATAACATTTTTAAAAGCATAAAATAAAATATAGAGGATTCCAAAGGAAGCCAATTATATTAAAGTTCAATTATCAGAGATTTTTAAAAGAAGTTCACCTGATCTTTAATCTAAGAACTAACCTTTCCTATACTAGGTAATCTTCTAAGGTTCCAGCTGTGAAAAGAATTATTCCCCAATGGCAAACCTAATTAATGGTTTGTGGCTCCTGGATGAGACAAACCCCCCAATGGGTTTTGGAGGGAGGGGATCAGGAATGCAGCCTGTGTTTTTTTTTTTTTTTATCAGTGTGTGGCATTCACTCCATCAGTTCAGATGAGCCAACTCATCCGTGCCTAAGAAATTTGGTGACTTGTCCGTGGTCACAAAGCTAGCGCATGTTAGAGACAAGACTGGAACCTATGACCTCTATGCAATTCTGCCTCCCTAAAAAGCTTTCTTAGGATACTTTATTAAAGTCAAACTTTTCAATGTTTTTCCCCCTACTCTGTGGGATGCTTTCTCACTTAATCTATTTTCCTCTTGTGTTAATGAGTGATGTTAAATTAGTTTGATTAGAAAACTGTCCTTATTAGGGGAAAAAATCCACCTAATAGGAATTCCACTTCTCTGGTTTTGCCTATCTATTTGTCCCATGCAACAGATAAAGTTCTTATCACAAAATGCCCCAACAGGACCTCTTCTATGAACCAGAAGATGCTTAATATGGAGATTACCAGCATGGAAATTAATTGCTAAAATAGAAATTCCAAGCAACCAGTGATACTTAAAGTGTTTAGACCATAAGGCCACTGTGAATAGTGATTATTTCATTTATTGTATTTGTGTCTCCAGCACCCCTGAAAAGTGTTTGGGACATAGTAGGCACTTTAATACCTGTTGGTTGCTTTTATTATGTTTTAGTGTGAATGAGCCTGGAGAATCTAGAAATAGATTTTTTTTAGATGTCTCTTCCTGTGTAAGCTTACTTCAGGTGAGAGATATGGAGGATAGAAGCTGGGTGATGGACTAAGAACACAAGATCTGGAAAATATCAGATTTAGAAAAGAATAATGAAAGATCAGTAAAGAATAAAACCTAGTTCCCAGTATATTTGAATTTAGGATTATGAAAAACTGATAAAAGCTCTGCAAGTCTTTAAATGTTCCTTTTGTTTATTATTCTGGTTCCTTCTATATAGTTCCCTAAAGTACATGATTATAAATCCTGACTTTGGGGTGAGCTCAGACTTGGAATTTCATTGGTGTTAGGAGCTCCCAGCAAGGAAAATCCTTGCACCACTGCAGATCATCACCTGCTCTGAAGTTATAGTCTTAGAGAACTATCTGGAGTTCTGAGATTAAAAGACTTGTCCATAGTCACACAGTGTGTGTTGGGAATGACTTGAACCTAGGTTTTCCTCATTTTGAAGCCAATATGTCTCTCTTTAAATTAAAAAAAAAATGAAACCTAAATTTTAAAATACACATATTACCACCACCACCAGTGACAAGCAAGCCAAGTAATCCAGCAGATAGTGGATTCTGCCTCCTCAACTGAAGACCAGTACACCACTGGCCCCAGATATTGTAGAAAGACTTCTTGTTTAGATACTGAAAGGTCTAGAATGTCACTGAAGTCTCTTCTGATTCAGTGACTTTGGAGTTTGTGTATAATCATGTCCTATTTTCAGGGAGCAAGACAACAGAGGAAGAACAAGGCTTGCAGTCCCCCTCCTGTTGGCTAAACTGGGAACAGGTATTTTCAATGAGAAGCAGAAAGGGATACCAATGAACCAAATACTGATCCACTCAGCTGTCAAAGTGATAATCTTAAAACTCAGGTCTGACCATGCCACGCCTCTCCTCAATCAACTCCAATGGCTTCCTAACACCTCCAGGATCAGCATTAAAAGCCCTTCATAATCTGCTCAACCCACCTTTCCAATCTTCTTATACATTACACATTACCCACCCACCCCCAATATTATATGAGCCAGTGACACTGTCCTCCTTGATACTTTTCCCTACTCTGAGTATTTTCACTAGCTGTTTCCCTTCTTAGAACACTCCTTCCTCATCCCTGCCTCCTGTCTTCCCTGACCTCCTTCAAATTCTAGCTAAATCCCACCTTCTATAGAAAACCTTTCCTGATTCCCCTTAATTCTAGTTCCTTCCCTCTACTGATCATCTCCAATTTATCCCGTATACAACTCATGTTCATACAATTAAGGGCAGCTAACTTTTGTCTTTCTTTGTATCCCCAGAGTTTAGCATAGTGCCTGGCATGTGGAAAGCGTGTAATAAATGTTTACTGCCTGATTGAGCCTTGTTAGAAGGAAAATATTTAGCTTCTGGGGTATGATAGTCCTGTCGTACAAAAAGTTAACTAAATTTCAGCTTAGAACTAATGTCACGTAATGAGCAAACTGTCATATTTCTTCATGCCTTCTCCCTGCATTTGCAATCTGCATCCTTACAGCACTTTGCACATCTGTCACCTCCACTGTATTGTAGATGTCAGTTTCAGTATCCGTGATATCAACTTTCTCTCCCACCCTGCCTAAAATAGACTTAGGCAGTCAGAAGCAATCAGCCCATAGATGCAAGATATGAATTTTAGTGTCTTGCAATAGTAGGATACCTCCCAGTTGATTTTTTTCTGAACTGCTCATTTGCCTTAGATTGTAAGTACTTCTCTCCAGAGCCTCTTTAACAACAATGTAGAGCACATCAGTTTTCATGCCTGATAAATGCTGGCAGAAGAGTGAAAAATAATTCTATCTCATTATTAGAAGCCATGTTCCTGGAAGTTATTCCACTCTAGAACTATTTTACTTTTTCCTTGATATTCTCAAATGTTACAAGTTGAAAGCATGGCACACGTGGGAGGTAACATCAAAGACATCTTCAAGGATATGCATGTCTGGAAAAGGAGGTGGGCCAGTCTAGTAGCAAGAGTAAAGGGCAAACAGACCACTCAGGTATTATATGTAGTAGGAACCATAAGTACTGAGGAAGGACTCCAGAACCTTGGATAACTCCTCTATTGAGGATTTATGAAAGGACATAGACAAGAATCATAGAGGATGAGAAAGCATGAATGGATTGTGAACTCCACCTGTGGGAAGAGAACCCACAATGATGATGTCATAGATCAATAGAAGTACAGTTATCCCTTCCATGTGACTTTCCCCATCACAGTTTCAATATATCACAGGTCAGCTTAAGAAATTAAATGAGAATTTGGGGGGAGTTTTGTGGAAGCCACAGATGACACACAAAGGCCAGAAGACAACACAGAAAAAGTTTAGAAATTCAGAAGTGCATAAATATACATGGAATATTATATTTTAAGATATTAAAATAAAATATTATAAACATCTCATAATAGAAAAAGAAAAAATTCAGACTTCTCCAGTACAAAAGGAGGGCCAAAAAAATTTATACAGATTTTCCAGATCATTGGGCTACACTTATAACCCCCACAATGTGGAAAGGATAACTGTATTGAAAATGAATTTAGACAACAGTACAAGAAAGTTCCAAAGGACTCATGATGGAAAAGGCTCTCCAAATCCAGGGAAAAAAAAGAACTGTGGAATATGGATGCTGATTGATCCATACTATTTCTTTTGTTTTGGGTGCTGTTGTTTTTCTTTTTTTGAGGTTTTTCCTTTTTGCTCTGATTCTTCTCTTATAACATGACTAATACAGAAATATGTCTAATGTTATTGTACATATCAGATTACCTATATCAGATTAACTGCTGTCTTGGGGGGGGGAAGAAGCGGAGGGAGGGAGAAAAAATTGAAATTGGAAATCTTATAAAAACAAATGTTGAAAACTATCTCTACATGTAACTGGAAGATAATAAAGTACTTTTATTTTTAAAAAATGAATTTAGGGGCAGCTAAGTGGCACAGTAGATAAAGCACTGGCCCTGGATTCAGGAGAACCCGAGTTCAAATTTGGCCTCAGACACTTGACACTTACTAGCTGTGTGACCCTGGGCAAGTCACTGAACCCTCATTGCCCCACCAAAAAAAAAAAAAGAAAAGAAAAGAAAAGAAAAAAGAAAAAGAAAAAATGGGAAATTAATTTAGTCAGTCAAGAAACATTTATTAATCCAGTAATATTATTTTCGTATCACAGGGAATACAAAAGGTGGGAGAAGGAAACAAATATTTATAAAGGGCCTACTGTGTGCCAGACACTGTACTAAATACTTTACAAATATCATCTCATTTGAACCTCACAACAACCCTGTGAGAAAGGTGCTGTTTTTATTCCTATTTTATAATTGAAGAAACTAAAGCAGAGAGAGGATAGATAACTGGTTTGCTCAGGGCCACACAGCTAGTAGGTGTCTGAGGCTGGATTTGAACTCAAGTCTTGCTTACTCTAGACCTGGCTATATGCATTTCATCATCTAGTTGCTTCAAAGAAAAAAAAAAGAAGAAAAAAAAGAAGAAGATAGTGATAGTCCCTGCCATTAAGAAGCTGATAGTCTAATAAGGAGACAATATATAAATAGCTATGTACAAACAAGCTATAGACAGGATAAATTGAAAATAATTAACAGAGGAAAGGCACTGAAATTAAGAGGGATCAGGAAAGGCTTCTGGGAGAAGGAGGGATTTTAACTGGGACTTGAAGGAAGGAGTCTCTTGAGCTTGTATCCTGTCTTTGCCACTCACTGCCCATAAGACCTTTCCCTCTCTGCCCCTCGGTTTTATCATTTGTAAAAAGAGGGGGCTGGACTTAATGACCTCTAAGGTTCCCTCCAGCTCTAGATTTATGATGCTATTGATCTATAAATCAAAATCATGATGTGCTTCTGTTGGGACAGTTGAAAGAGATGAGAAATCAACACAAAAGCTTTAAACATAGTTAATGTTCCCCATAACTATGACTTAATTGGTTGGTAGATGATCTCCTTGATTTACTGATATAAGAAGAGAGATGGGGAGCATTCTTCCAAGGCAGTCTGTCTGTATACCACCACACAGCCAGATAAAAGGTGACAAATTAGAAGTTTGAACTACATGATATTGTGTAATTTAAAATTCTAAATGTGGGTTCTAATCTGTTTCCCCAGTTTTGGGAGAAACTGACTAAAATCACTGATAAAACCAGTTTAGGTTTTTAAGGGTTTATTGAAAGATAGAAAGAGAAAGATTGAGAACAGAATTCCTACAGCCTGGCAATCCTATCTTTCCTCAATTTCCCTGTGAAGTCCTCTGGAGTCTCTCTCTCCTCCACCACGGTGAAGTCAGGAAGCCAAAGAGACAGAGCCCACTGCACAGGCTCTCCTTTCTCCTTCCTGTCCCCTCCCAGAAATCGGAGGTTCTTCAAGCTGGTTGGTTGACTGGGCCGGAAGTTCAAAGTTTGTTAGCTTCTGAGAACTATGATTTCTTAAGTACTCTCAAGTACCAGCCAGATATGCTTAGAATCTAGTCAACTAGTAATCCAGTCAAATCAGCCAGTAATCCACTCAGGTGGGCTCCTGAGTATCTGCCAAATCTCATCTATCACATTCCATTATCTTGACAATGTCAAGTATCTACATATTTAGAAACAACTTGAAGATTAACTAAGGTAGGGTGTTTTTTTTATCCTTCAGATTTTTTGTTTGTTTCTTTCAGATGATTTTGCATCATTTTTTTGGTTTGTGACTGTATGAGACATACTGGTGTTAGGATCAGCAGTTTCTATAAATCTATGGGAACAGTTCCTGGTCTTATGCCTGAGGTTTCCTTCTAATTAACTTAAATTTCCTGCTTTCTGCATTTTGGACTCAGTAAGATATTCATATTTTAATCATTATGTTGGTGTGAGGCTATGTAATCTGTTATTAATGAAAATGAAAAACAATGGATTGGAGTAGGAAGAACTCTAGTTTTAGAGTCAGAAAACCTTGATTTGAATCCCCATTCTTATGACTTTGAGCAAGTCATTTAACCTCACTGAGTCCAGTTTCCACATCTGTGAAATTGGGATATTAATAACTATGTAAACCTTTAAAAAACTATCATTATTATTGAGAATACTTTACAATCTAAATCTACTTGTTTAGTCATTTTCAGTCATGTCCAAATCTTTGTGACCTCATTTGGGGTTTTGTTGGCAAAGATACTGGAGTGGTTTGCCATTTCCTTCTCCAATTTATTTTACAAATGAGGAACTCAGGCTAACAAGGTTAAGTAAGTTTTCCAGGATCACACAGCTAGTAAATGTCTGAGATCAGATTTGAACTTGGGAATATCAATCTTTCTGACTCCTGGCCCGACACTCTATGCACTGTACCAAGTAGCTGTCCTAAAGTATTATAATATAGGTATATATTGAGTGCAAAATAAAATAGTAACTCGGGGCAACTAGGTGGCGCAGTGGATAGAGCACCGGCCCTGGAGTCACGAGTACCTGAGTTCAAATCCAGCCTCAGACACTTAACATTTACTAGCTGTGTGACCCTGGCCAAGTCACTTAACCCCAATTGCCTCACTAAAAATAAATAAATAATAAAATAGTAACTCGAGTCTACCCCCTCATACTTATATAAAAATACAAAGCATTTTCCTTAAAGGAAATAGGGATAAGGACTGAACTTGTGATTTCAGTGATATAACAAACTGAATTCTCTTTACCAATTCATCTTGTCATCTATTCTACAATTTATAGTCTTGGAAAGTTTCCTAGAACACTGAAAGATTAAATAATAGCTAGAGCATTTATAGAGTACTTTAAGTTTGCAGAGCACTATACAGATGTTGAATAGTGTGATTCTCAAAACAATCCTATGAAGTAGATGCTTTTATATCTTTATTTTATAGATGAGGGAAAGCAAGACTAGGAGAGTTTAAATAACTTCTCCAAGATCACAAGTCTAAGTAATTTTGTGTGGTAGGATTTGAACTCAGGCCTTCCTGACTCCAACTCTAGAACTATCTATTGCATTATCTAACAGTGAGTTGCCTGGGATAATACAGTCAGATTATGTCACACGTGGTACTTGAACCCAAGTCTTCCTGAGTCTTTATCTTTCTCTCTGTCCACTATGTCCTGCTACTTTTCATATTCAAGATATATAGGAAAGTAACATAAATATAAAAGACCAAGAGTTGTTTCCTAATAGATTCCCCAGTAAATTGTATCAAAAGTACAGACTATTAATGACCATATGAAAAATTGTTGCAAGTCCCTAATAATAAGAGAATTGACAATGAAAACAACCCTAAGATTGCACAAATAATTAGTAAAACTGACAAAGATAATAAATTTCTATGGGAAATCAAGCAGCTCAATATACTGTTGATGGAGCTTTGAATTGGTTCAACCATTCTGAAGAATAATGTATAATTATGCAAAACAAAAAGTGAATAAAACGTTCACATGCTTTTCACCAGAGATCACAATGTTGGGCAAATATGCTCAAGGAGATCAATGACAAAACAAAGATTCAAAATATGCAGTATGACTTTTGGTGATAGCAACAACTGAAACAAAGTAGGTGGCTACGTATTAGCAAGTGGCTAAATGAATTTTAGTACGTTAATATGATAGAATATTTTCATATTTTAGGGGGCAGCTAGGTGGCACAGTGGATAAAGCACAGGCCCTGAATTCAGGAGTACCTGAGTTCAAATATGGCCTCAGACACTTGACACTAGCTGTGTGACCCTAGGCAAGTCACTTAACCCCTATTGCCCCCCCCAAAGAATATTGTCATATTTTAAGAAATAAAAATATGAAGAATTAAGAAAAAATTAAGAAGATTTATATAAACTAATATACAGTTAATTAAGCAGAATGAGAAAAATGATATATACAGTGACTACAACAATGTAAATTAAAAGAAGGATACAATGACATGGAAAACTATGTAATTTAAATGACCAAACTTAGTCTTTGAGAAGAGAGAAACTATACTTCCACTATTCACTGGAAAAGTAAGTCACCCTTGGTATGGAATATATATATATTCCATCAGGCAAATTTGTTACATTAGCTGGTCTTGCTTATGTTAAGGCTAAAATTCTAGCTAAACTGTATAAAATATCTAATGAGTGGTCGCCAATATATTATAAGCTTTAGCAAGAGTTAGACTTTTAAGCATTTATTAAGGAGAATAAGAATTTGGTAAAGAGAGAAGAAAAGGCCTAGATTCCTATCTATTAAAGGGAGAGTGCATTTCTAGCTCCCTTCTCCACCAGAGTCCCTAGGAAAAAACCCTCAGTCAGAGTGCCAGGCTCCCCCCTTCTTCCTCCCACAAGCAAACATCACTTCCTGATGCCAAAGAAAAGACTCCTGGTATTGCCCTCAAAGACCTTCACCTCATGGCAGAACTTTCCTATAGTAAGTCTCCAGTAGGTGGCGTCATTCCAATCATTACAGTCCCCCCCTTTGTTTCCTCAAGAAATGGGGTGTTTCCTTGATGAAACAGTCAAAAATAACAGAATATAATAACCTATGCTAACGTTTGCTGGTGGGAGGAGGAAGGGGGAGCCAGGCGCTCTGTCTCTCTCTCTCTCTCTCTCTCTCTCTCTCTCTCTCTCTCTCTTTCCTGAAGACTCCCATGGAGAAGGGAGCTAGAAATGCACTCTCCCTTTAATAGATAGATGAATGTAGGCCTTTCTCTCTCTCTTTACCAAATTCTTATGCTCCTTAATAAATGCTTAAAAGCCTAACTCTTGCTAAAGCTTATAATTTATTGGCGACCACTCATTAGATATTTTGGACAAACTAGCTAGAATTTTAGCCTTAACACTTAAGTGCCTTTTTTTTTCTCCTTTGCTACAGGGTTCACTGGTAAAGAAGGAAAAGTTTACATTTTTTTAAAATCACTGTGATGCAAAACAATAGGCATCAATAAAACTTTATTTTTTAAAAATACATTGTGACTACACACTGTTTAAAGGAATCCTCTAATGAATTCTTTTGTTAAGAAAATAATTATTCCTTTATATTTTATGTAGCTTTAGACTTTCATATATCAGATTTGATTAAAGCTAGGTCCATGTATATAGTTAAATTCTATATTTACATAGCAATTTATATTTTACATGGCATATAATCACTTACTAATTATGTTTTCCATATTTCCTTTGAGGATGATGAGAGAAAACTATTTATTAATCCAATTTTATGCCTATGCATGATAAACAGTAAAACACGAGCTAAATGAAAGCCAGTTATTATCTTCCCATCATATTCAAATGAATGATATAATTTTGAGATATATAATGGGTGAACTCAGAAAATGACTGAGGTTTATTTACAAAATTGGATTTCACAGTTGTAATACATTCAACAGAAATGTTCTTTTTTGGCTAAACTTGATGATAGCTAAAGAAAATCACCAAAAAAATAGTTACTCAACTAGATAAAGCTCAAAATCAATCAATAGATATAAATAATATACATGTGTACGTATTTCTATTACATACATCACGTATTGGTATATTACATATAGCTATATACATATGTATATAATATGTGTTTTGTATGTGTACTGAATCTGGGTATGTCCTTTGCCATCCATACTACACATGTATACTAAACACTAAGTGCAAGTGGAAAATGTAATGCTGAAATTATTTATGGTAACATTAGGGGAAATGGTAGTTTTCTTCTGAGCTGTAGTAGTGCAACAAATCAAAACAAGACTTCTGATTGATTGATTGAACTAAGTTTAAATGCAATTATAAATAGACATGAAGATGAATCTAAGCATCCCTATTATTTCTTAATACCTTGGTCTATTAGGTGAAAGTTCTTATATCCTCTACCTATCTATTCATTGCTGAAAAGTAAGAGCCAGCAAGATGGGGGAATTAATTACTCCTGTTACAATTTCATATTGTAGATATTAGAGGTCATATCATGAAATTAAACAAAAGGTCCCTCATTGGAAGTTCGGAAGTCATAATAGAAAAAAATCATTTTCATGACTGTTTTTTCTACTTAGATATATTACAAAGATTCCCAATATTTACACAGTTTTTGTTTCTGGGTTGATCAGACTTGGGAACTTAAAACATCATTTTGTAACACAGTCTGAGTTAGATCTTCCCAAGAAGAAATCATTTTTACACGGTGGTAGGTTATATAAGAAAAAAATAATACTTCTGAGGTACTGTCCTAATTAGCCATTTCTTCTATTAGTCCATTGGGTGAGGTTTGCCACATTGTGATGATGACATGGACCATGGATTTTTATACCTATTAAATCAAATACTTATCTATGTGCAAGTTTCATCTTTGAACACCTTGGGGAAATCAAGACTGTACTGTCATTTAAACAAAACTATTCATTCAAGTGAGAGTATACAATTATATCTCCTCTTTGAATGTCACCACTTGAATGAATTAGCAGTAATAAATATGGACTGCTCCTTTTGTTCTTAATCTCTATCACTGGGTCAAATTTGAAAAAAAAAATCATGGTATAATTCTCTTTGAGGAGATATAGATTTTAATTTGTATTTTAAAAGCATTTTAGTAGATTTGGGGTTTTTTTAATTCTCCATTTTCCCCATCCCATTTTTAAAAAATAAGCTTAAATGAAGCCAAAACAATGGATCTATTCATTGAATTCAGTTAAATAATTCAAATAAATGGCAGAAGGGAAAACAAAAACAAACCAAACTAAGTGAATTAGCCATTTGACTAGCCTAAACAGTCAGTCTAGTGAAAATAAAGTTAAAGATTTGAGATGCAGGAAGTAACCTTTCACTCTATGGTAATTATGAAATTATTAAAGTTTTTTCTCTTACCTAAGAGGCCTACTAATTAAAACTTCTTAATTTCCTATTAAGGATTGGGGGCAGGAAAAGAGACTAAACCTTTGGTATCAGGAAATACAGGATGATAAACTTCCTCCACCAATTCAAGTCAGCACCTTTTCCACACCTTAAAGTCTTAGAAAGATACCAAGAGTATATATATAACCTATGTCAGATTACCTGCTGTCTAGGGGAGGGGGGAGGGAGAGGAGGGAGGGAGAAAATCTGAAATTGGAAAGCTTGTATAAACAAAAGTTGAGAACTATCTTTGCATGTAACGGGAAAAAAAATAAAATACTTTATTAATAAAAATAAAGAAAGAAAGAAGTTAAAAATTAAAAAAAAGAAAGATACCAAGAACCCTAAGAGAATAAGTGACTTGCCCAAGATCACACAGACAGTTATGCATCTGAGGTAATATTCAGACCACAAGCTTCCTGTCCTGGAATTGAGCTCCACACACTACCTCCAATTGCCTATCAATTTGAAAATATTTTATCAATGTTTCTTTTTAAATGTCACTATTACTTCTCCCTGACTTTCCTCCACCCCATAGAACCCTCCCTCGTAACAAAGAAATATTGTGAGGCAAAAATATAAACAAAACACAACGGATTGCAATGGTCCAGGAAAGAGGTGACAAGGTCCTGAAGTAAAGTCGCTGTTTGGTTATATGGGGTGACTGAAAATAAGGAACCGGGAATAGCACCAAGGTTTTGAACCTGGGTGATTGTAAGGTTGGGCAGCTAGGTAGTGCAGTGGATAGAGAGCTGGGCCTGGAGCCAGGAAGAATAAGCTTCCTGAGTTGAAATCTGGCCTACCTGTGTGACCTTTGGCAAGTTACTTAACCCTGTTGCTTCAGTTTCATCATCTGTAAAATGAGCTGCCAAAAGAAAGGGCAGTGGCACAGTGGATAAAGCACCGGCCCTAGATTCAGGAGGACCTGAGTTCACATCCAGCCTCAGACACTTGACCCTTTACTAGCTGTGTGACCCTGGGTGAGTCACTTAACCTTCACTGCCCCACAAAAAAAAGAAAGAAAGAAAGAAAAAGAAACGGCAAACCATTCCAGTATTTTTGCCAAGAAAATCCCAGTTTGGGTCACAACGAGTCAGACATGACTGAACAACAATAACTATAAAGATTGTGGCCTTAGATAGAAAGAGGGAAGTTTGGGAAAGGGGTGGCTTTGAGGGTAAAGCTAATATAATTGAGATCTGAAATATGTTATAAAATAATCATGACAACTTATTTGATGATGCTGTGACTCATTCTGTCCTTCCCAAAACGAAAGGGAGAGGCATCACTCTTACTGCCCTGGAGTGCAGAGCCTGGCTTTGGATAGCTCAAGATGTGCTCTACAGACAAGGGCTGGGTATCAGAGGCAAGGAGGAAATTTTCCCTGTGGTAGTAAGGAAGCAAGTTTTTATTAAACATGCACTATGTGTAAGAAACTATTCTAAGAACTTAACAAATATTATGTCATTTGATCCTCACAATAACCCAGAGTTGTAGATGCTATTATTATTCCCATTTTATAGTTGGGGAAACTGAGGCAGACAGAAGTTAAATGACTTGCCTGGAGTCATACAGCAAGTAAATGTCTGAGGTAAGATTTGAACTCAGGTCTTCCTAACTCCATGCTCAGTGTTCTTATCTACTACAACCACTTAGCTGTCTCTAAGCAATACCTGTCCAGCTGCTTCTGTGGGTTCCCAGGTTGCAGGTGGGTCATGACAGCCCTGAGGGCTAATACCCAGGGTGGAAAGTTACAGCAACTGGTGTGAGGGAGAAGAGTAAGGGCATGGTAGAGGTGAAATGACTGAAGTTTGACTGTGATTCTGTAAGAGATAAACCAAGGGATTAGCTACGCTATGAAGGATGAGGTACATTTCATCTTTCTACCTTCGGCTGATCCATCACAAACATCTACAAACCGTGCCCAGATGGCTTTGGAGACCATCTGTGATGACCATTTTGATAAACTGCATTCACATACCCAGCCTGCTTCTCAAACACCTCAAATAGCTTGTCTGTTAAGGACAGTTACCTGGAGTCTCATTGTGATTGCTCTGAAATTCTTCTAAGCAGTAGTTGTCAAGGCAGCCTGCTGTATTCCTGCTGCAGATTATTGATTGAACTCCACAGTCAGGGCATCCCAGTTTTCCTCTCAATGACTTTTGTTGTCACTGTCTGCTAGTTTCTTGAACATAGGAGGGCTAGGAACATCAACACTCTACTTTGTGTTTTAAGGTATATATGTGTGTGGGTTTTCTCTGTTTGCAAAAGAAATCTCTATAAAGCCCCTAGAATAATGGAAGTTTGGGCATTTTTCCAGCTCTAAACTAAGCCTACAATCTGATTAGGTCAAGAATTCATATTTTTGCATGAAAAAAGTAAGAAATTGCTGTTTGAATAATAAAACAGAGAAATACTAGAGATGAATAATTTGAAATAGTGACAATTGGATGGTAGAATTTACAGATTTGCAGCTTTTATCTGCAGAGGGACAAGAGTGACTTAGCTCTGAGATCTGTCCATAAATCTAGTAGTATTTCCCATACCTCAAGTAGCATAGTCTCCAATGAAGTTTGGTTCAAAGGTTTTTAGGGAACTACATGGTTTAAGCAGTTACTTCAGCAATGTGTTCTTTCATTACTCTATTAGTGAATTCATGGTATGAGTATTTTAGAGATTGCAACCTAACCACCCTTTCTCAGCCTGCATAATTCTTGCCAATGTCTTTCCATTACTCTTCTATGGGGGTTAATAAGTCTAAAGTTTGCAAAGCATTTTATAAACATTATCCCTTTTATTCCTCATACCTACCCTGTTAGGGAGGTACTATTATTATCCTCATTTTACAAATGAGAAAACCAAGGAGCTTAAGTGACTTGCCCAAGGCCACAAAACTATTAAATATCTGAAACAGGATTAGACACAGGTCTTCCAGAGTCCAGGCCCAGAGTTCCATCCACTGTGCCACCCACTGGACCACCTTCATTTATAGCCACAGGTAGGTGGCTCAGTGGATAAAGTACCAGGCCCAGATTCGGGAGTACCCGAGTTCAAATCCGGCCTCAGACACTTGACACTTACTAGCTGTGTGACCCTGGGCAAGTCATTTATCCCCCATTGCCCTGCAAAAATAAAAATTAAAAGAAATATAAAATTAAAAAAAGATAATGTCCTTTATGTATTTCTAATGTATACATTGTGGCTGATAACATGCTATAACTTTCTTGCATTCAACAGGTGTCTCCACTGTATACTGAGTTCTATGATTTGGATTCTTCTGAGATGGTGATGGTTACTTGTAGCCCTATAGCATCACTGGGAGAATACTGGTATTTTCAAAAATGGTATTTTCTGACATAGAACTATTTAAGATCATAAAAAATGCCGCATAATTTCCCAAATGTGAGCCAACTGGTTTCTTCTTCCTGTGCATTTTTGAAACCAACTATAATGCCATCTGTAGCATGTGAAATAAATTCATTAAAAGAGATAACCATGGTCCAAGCACTGGGGTAAGCCCTAATAATAAAACTATAAAAAGCAAGGCAGTGGCTGCCCTTGAGGAGCATATATTCTAATGGGGGAAATGCAACACACATAGCAAGTTTTATTGGGGGAGGTATTTCTGTTAAGTAATTTGTTGATTTGACTTTACAGGGATAGGTATTATTATTATTTGCTGTGGAGGCAATTATTAGAGAAGGATCCCTGTCTCTGAATGCTTATATTAGTGGAACAAAGAGAGAGCAGACTAGTGAGTTGGGTATGCAATTAAAGAGGTTAGAAAGGGAATAGATTGAAAGCCCTGAACTGAGGACCTTCTAAGTTGGAAATCCTGGAGGTTGAAGCTAAGAATAATAAAATTGAGAGTAGAAAGGCCATTGAATTGATAGGGATTGATTTTGTGGATAGACAATTGGTTGATTTGATTTTAAAAAGAGAGAGAGGAAGACCAGATCATTAGTATAGAAAAATGAAAGGATGAATATACCACTAATGAAGGTAAAAAATAAGACAGTTATAAGGAGTTATTTCTGCCCAGTCGAACGCCAATGAATTTAATAATTTGGGTGTAATAGAAGAGTGCTTAGAAAAATTAAAATTGCCTACATTGGCAGAAGAGGAAATGGAATATCTAAATGGACCTATTTTGGAACAGGAAATTAAGCAGGCCATAGATGAGCTTCATGGGAGAAGAGCACCAAGACCAGATGGATTAATAGGTGAATTTAAACATTTAAATATTTACTAATTTTAATATTAAATTATTTTGCTTTTATGAAACAAATATGATACTGATACCTAAACCAGGAAGAGCAAAAATAAAGAAAATTATAAACCAATTTCTTTCATGAATGTGGATGCAAAATCCTGAATAAAATACTAACTAAAAGATTATAACATTATATTACAAAGGTTATACATTATGATCAAGTAGGATTTATACCAGAAATGCAAGGATGGTTTAATATAAGGAAAACTATTAACATAATTGATTACATCAATAATAAAAGTTTTAAAATAATATGATTATATCAATAGATGCAGAAAAAAACTTTTGATAAAATTCATCCTTAATTTTTATTTAAATGCATTTGAAAGCATTGACATTAGTGGATTTTTCCTTAAAATGTGATTTTAAAAAATCTATATAAAATCATCAGCAAGTATTATTTGTAATCAGGATAAACTAAAAGCCTTTCCGGTAAGATCAAGTGTGAAACAAGAATGCCCAACATCACCAATATTATTCAAAATTATACTAGAAATCCAAGCAATGCCAATAAAAGAATAAAAAAATAGGAGGACTCAGAATATACAATGAGGTAATAAAACCATCTCTTTTTGGAGATAATATGATGATATACTTGGAAAATCCCAAAGATTCAACCAAGAAGTTGAAAAAATTAATAATTTTAGCAAAGTAGCAAGATATAAAGTAAATCCACATAAATCATCAGCATTCCTATATATCTCACACACACAACTGTACAAGAAGAGATAGTAAAAGGTACACCACATAAAATAACTCTAGGCAGTATAAAATACCTGGGAATATACCTGCCAAACCAAACCCAGAAACTATATAAACAAAATTATAGATAGATAGATAGATACATACATACATACATACATACATATATACATATATATATAAACTTTGTAAACAAATAAAACCAGATTTCAATAATTGGAGAAATATTAATTGTTCATGGGTAAGCAGGGTCAATGTAATAAAATTCACAATTTTACCCAAACTAATTTATATAGTTAATGCCTTTCCAATTAAATTACAAAAAAATTATTTTACTTGGATGCCCATCAATTGGGGAATGGCTAAACAAGCTATAGTATATTGTTCTTAGCTTTCTTAGTGTGATGGCTCAAAGCTTCTGCCTGTGAAGTAAAAGATATTAGCCTACTGTTATCAGTGAGCTTTCCAGTCATGATTCTCTACCATACTAAGGTGGTCAGCAGGGGGCCCCAAAGGTATTAATTCCAGAAGTTGGTTGGAGGAATCAATGCCTCATAGTGACCACAAAGACTGTGGAATGATGGACCCAGAAGTGAGAAAAGCAATCCAAAAGAATTAGGGAGATGGAGATCAACAGAGAAATGATATCAAAGGAGATACAGCATGGACACAACATGATGAACTATCCAGGTACAAGCCCAACAGAGAGCAGTACCCAGCAGTATGCAAGTCAAGAAAGAGATTCAAGTCAATAAACATTTATTAAGTACCCACTATATACAAAGCTTTGTGCTAAATTCTGGGAATACAAATTAAGAAAAAGAAAGACAGTCCCTGCCCTTAAGGAGTTGGCAACTGTGGAGCAGAAAAGGAAGGGGCAGTTTTCAGAGATTTGGTGTACAGCATTGCATTTGCTCATCTGGGTCAGAACACTCACAGACATCAAGATTAGGTTGACAAAAATGATGGGGAAATTCAGAAGCTGCTAAATGAGAAATGAGAACTCTACAGGGTTTATCAGTAGAATAGTTTGTCCATCTCTAAGAAGGCAACATTTAACTCCATCAAAAGTACAAGCAAAACAGAGAGAGATACAGATTTCTTGGCTCAGTAAGACAGCAGAAGAAATTCCATTTTTTGCTGATGATAACAATCCAAAGCACTATTATGATGATCTGAAGTTTATTTATGGTTCAAAGACCTATGATGCATCTCAACTATTCAGTCCTGATGAACCACATTGATTAGTGATAAGGACATGGTACTAGAGTGATGGGCTGAACGCTTCTATAGTGCTCTCAACAGACTGTCATCAATCAATGCTGAAGCCTTTGACCATATACCTCGTTAGCCAAATTTCCATCTGAAGAAGACATTTTGAATGCCATTAGAATCCTTTTATGTAGCAAAGTGCCTGGTATTGATTCTATTCCAGTTAAGATTTATGAAGCAGGGGATCCACTGCTGACATAAATTTTCCAGGTTATATGGCAAAGAAGGTTATCCCCCAGGATTTCAAGGTTGCCTCCATTGTCCATCTCTATAAAGGAAAGGGAAATAGGTTGTCCTGTGACAATCAAAGTGGGGGATCTCTCAGTCATTGCCAACAAGATTCTTTCTAGAGTCCTCCTTAGTGGGCTGATCCTTCACTTGGAAAATAGTCATCTACCTGAGAGCCAGTGTAGCTTCAGGAAGGGCTGAGGAGCAGTCAATATGGTGTTTGCTGCCCAATAACTCCAGGAAAAATGCCAGGAGCAGAACAGAGGTATATACAGTATTCACCTAGCTAACAAAGGCATTTGACATTGTCAGTACTGAGGGCTTGTGGAAAATTATGGCAAAAATTGGTTGCCCAGAGAACTTCATAAGTTTTACAGTCAGTTTCATGATAGTATGTTTACTAGGGTTCTGGTTAATAGAAGATGTTCACATGTTTTCCCAGTCACCAATGAAGTGAAGCAGGGCTGTGTGCTTGCTCCCATGCTTCTTAGTGTGATGTTTTCTGTGATGTCGTCAGATGCCTTCAAGGAGTATGAAAATGGCATTAAGGTTAGCTTCCACACTGATGGTAAATTATTTAACCTGAAAAGGCTACAATCCAAGATTAAAATGGAGGGATAGTTGGTGCACAACTTTCTGTTTGCAGATGATTGTGCACTCAGTGCAGCCTTTGAAGCTGAGATGCGACAACATATGAATCAATTCTGTGTTGCTTATGTTAATTTTGGCCTAATAATTAACACCAAGAAAACAAAGATTCTCCAAAAGCCAGGAGCACACAATCCATAAGTGGAACCATCAGTTATAGCAAATGGAGAAATGTTGAATGCTGTGAATAAGTTCACTTACCCAAGCAGTATACTTTCTAGGAACATACCCATAGATAATGAAGTTGATGCACACATTGCTAGAGCTAGCCTCATTGTTTGGGAGGCTCCAAAGGAAAATATGGGACATGAGGTATTAGACTGCCTACTAAACTGAAAGTCCATTGAGCTGTTGTGCTGACCTCATTGTTGCATATCTGTGAAACCTGGTCAGTATACCAATACCATGGCAGGAAACTGAATTGCTTCCATTTGAATTGTCTTAGGAAGATTCTGAAAATCACCTGAAAACATAAGGCACTGGACATTGAGGTCCTTTCTCAAGCTGAACTGCCAAGCATTCAAACTCTGTTGCAGAGTGCAACTCTGATGGGCTGGTCACATTGTTCAAATGCCAAAAGTATGTTTGCCTAAAAGACTATTGTATAGAAAAAATTTTTAAAAGACTATTATATAGAGAACTCACACAAGGCAAGCACACACGTGGAGGTCAGAAAAAGCAATACAAGGACACTCTCAAGGTCTCTCTGAAGAAATGTGGAATCAATTGTGAGACATGGAAGACATTGACACAATACTGCCCAGCATGCTGTGCCCACAAAAAAAGGTGCTGTATTCTATGAGCAAAGCAGAATTGCAGTAGCTCAAAATAAATATGAGATCCACAAACTTAGAGACATCTCCACTCCAAGTGTTCATATGGACTATTTGTGCCCAATGTTTAGTACAGCCTTCCAAGCTCATATTGATCTGATAAGCCACAGTTGAACACACTGCACTTTGATTCCAACATAGTGGTGTCATTTTGGTCCTCTCTGAGAACAAAGGACAACAATCAACTGTGACAATTAAAAACATGAGAGACATAGTTTCTGGGTAATTTAGTAATTTTTTAATATGGCTGGCAGGATAATAATAAAAGGCGGTCTACTAGTATCTCTCACAGACCAACAGATCCCCTTCCTCATGATCAGGTCTCTGTTTATCACACAGCAATCAAATCTAATTGGTTAACATTATTCAAATCTAATTGGCTGACATGATTAGAGATTGGTTACATTAAAATGAAGTAGGGTGATATGTCTTAAGTAAAGATGTCATCAGGGAAAAATGTAGAGACCCTCACACAACCTGATGGGGGCACAATGGTTCTCACTTAGAACGGGTTCATGCAGGCCAAATCTCATCAGTAAAGTGGGGGGAAAGGATATTTTTCATAACTATTTTTGTTACTATGTTGTTTCTCTAAATCTTTGGTTGAAACTAATTGTGTCCTTTGGCTGACTAGTAAAAAAAAGGCAAATACATCTATGAGAGCTCATGAACAGTGGTTTTGAGTGGATAGAGGCTGTTAGTCACAAAAACAAACTCCAAACTCTGATGTAGTTGTGGAGAAACATTTAATAGGTCATTTCATTGGAAGAGAATCAGAAAGAGGGTGTGACTCCCTAATCTTTGAAGTTACATTTTATAGAGTTCAGACAAGGAAGGGCATTAAGGACATTTGCCTGATAGGTCTCATGTAGGCATGAAGTAGCTTCTAAGAAGGCAGTTTGAGATGTATATCAGCAGGAAAGTCAATTTAATTTGGGGAACCCAAAACACAAGTTTTGGATGAAATCCAAAAAACCAAGTTTTGGGTAGACCCAAAACAAGACCTGAGCAGACCCAAAAGTACTGGGTAGAATCTTAGCATTCCTTACAACCATCTGGCTTCCCTGGAGCATCACTGAGGTCAACTTGACCTCTACAGTAAACTTTTGGGTTAGACAATTTTCTAGCAACATAAAGCTAGGTTCAACAATATTAATAAATAAAGTTTCCTGAACAATATGATAAAATATATCCCTTCAAGATCTATAAAGTACTTGAACCTAGAGTAGTTTTTCAGTCCGATTTTCTACAAAAAAAGTAAACAAAAATGTGAATTTAACATATAAAAGGAATGAAAATATAAATTTAACACATAAAAGAATGTAATAAAGCTATAGGATGTTGTCTATTTTGTTCTGTAAAATGGTAGTGACATATAAAGAATTATCTGAAAGAGATGACAGTCTTAGTTGAGAATGATTCTTTTCAAATAACAAGTTAACTTATATCTCATAAAAATTGGCTCCTTCATTTAATTGTACATTTGTATAATGTATACTAATGTTGTCCCACATATACTTCATTTCCTATTGAGACAAATGGGTTCTTCAGAATCTAAAGAATGTTTGAGAGTGGCAAAGGGGTGGTTAAATAGCATGTGAAAAAAATTTATATCCTCCCAAATTGTGATTAAAGAAGCCTAGGTTTTTAATTTTTTTTTTTTTTTTGGTGAGGCAATTGGGGTTAAGTGACTTTCCCAGGGTCACACAGCTAGTAAGTGTGTAAAGTGTCTGAGGCCGAATTAGAACTCAGGTCCTCCTGAATCCAGGGCCAGTGCTCTATCCACTGTGCCACCTAGCTGCCCCTTTAATGATAAGTGATCGGCCCCAAAGTGACACAGGCCATAAATTACTTTTTAATTTTTATTTATTTTTTATTTTTGGTGGGCAATGGGGGTTAAGTCACTTGCCCAGGGTCACACAGCTAGTAAGTGTCACGTGTCAGAGGCTGGATTTGAACTCAGGTGCTCCTAAATCCAGGGCCAGTGCTTTACCCACTGAGCCACCTAGCTGCCATGGTTTTTAATTTTTTTTTAAGAATTCCAGTATCTATATTATACTGAGAGAAAAAATAGGCAAAACTATGTGTTTCAAAGAAAGTATTCATAAGCTATGTATAATAGACAAGTATCTGGTTTAGTAATTCTTAATGGTAAAACACAAATATTTTTTAGTTGCCAAACATAAAAAAGTTATTTAATAAAACTGGAGGGAAATTTTATATCAAGAAAGATTTAGGGGGCAGCTAGGTGGTACAGTGGATAGAGCAATGGCCCTGGATTCAGGAGGACCTGAGTTCAAATCCAGCCTCAGACACTTTACACACTTACTAGCTGTATGACCCTGGGAAAGTCACTTAACCCCAACTGCCTTACAAAAAACAAACAAACAAACAAAGATTTAGACTCATGATGAGAAGCCATATTTAAATGGAGGAGATTTTGAAACAATACAAGAGAATTGGAAAAGATATGAGAATTTAGAGGAGGACTAAGTGGGGTAGGAAAGGATAAGAGATAGTCTACTGAGAAATTATTAGAAATAAACAGAAATAAAGATACACAATTGGAAATACCTTGTCATGGCAGTGCTTAAAGAGGAATGGAATGAAGCCAGATATCATACTAATTTTTTGCAGGATACCTGAAACCTAACCATTTTTCTTCTCTCCTTGTATGTCCTCTTCCTATTTTCTTGGGTCTCTAACTAAAACAATATACAATCTGTCCCATTTCCTTTTTGTACTCTCACTTTTTGCACTTTATAAAGACATACTTCTGATAGAAATCTGGTTACCATATGTGGACACTTTTAAAAGCAGGGGAAGGTATACTGTGTGACCCTGGGCAAGTCACTTAACCCCCATTGCTCCCGCAAAAAAAAAAAAAAAAAAAAAAAAGCAGGGGAAGGTAAAGGACCAGAGGTTGTTTTGGTTTTTTTTTTGGGGGGGGGGGTTGTTTGTTTGTTTTGCAGGGCAATGAGGGTTAAGTGACTTGCCCAGGGTCACACAGATAGTGTCATGTGTCTGAGGCCAGATTTGAACTCAGGTCCTCCTGAATCCAGGGACACTTCTTTATCCACTGCACCACCTAACTGCCCCCTAGGACCAGAGTTTTAAAGACATCAATATCAGAAGAATTAAGGAGTTAGAGGGAGGAAATGAAAAGTCTGAATAGGGTAATGGTTGCTCAAAATGTATCTAGCTTTGTGTCAGACTAAAGCAACTCTAAGAGAAGTGGCTTATTTCATTCCTCTAATTAAAATAATCAGAAGATACCATGTATTGTTAATATGCTCAACCCATCTTTTAATTTGTGTTTTTACTTGTGACTGTACTACACATACTTTTTAAAAATTTTCTAAATCATAAATAATAAGAGTTAGTTGGTTAATAACAAAAAATGACAAATTAATTACAATAAAAAATACAAACATTATTTCAAATCACTATCTTTACAACATTAGGAAGAAAAGGTTCATGATCTTAGTCTTGGGATCATAAATTATAGCTATAGGAATTTTCAGGTAGAGTACTTAAGTTAATGAGCAACAGGACAGCTCCCCCTTTTGTCGTGCAAAAAGAGTGGAGACATGATGAATTACAGGGACTCAGTAAATGCATCAAAATCTTGGTCTGGACAGGAGATTCCATTTTGATGCATGCAGTTAGGATTAAACTATTATAACTCAAAATGTATTGTATTTGATGAAAATATTAAGTAGGATTATATTATAATTTTCCTTCTTTCCAATAATCTTTTACCTGCACTCTAATATTTCTTCCTCTAGAGAAATCTGTTTCTATTCCTGTAACCTTTCTACTTAGCAAAACAGGGATTACTATAGATCAAGCAAAAAAAAAAGCATAGGTTTTATAACAATTGAATCTTCAGCTTCCTGGTTGTACAGTGTTCTTGTCGAAACATTTGCTTGTAAAGATGCATTTCTGAAATGTCTGCTACATATGAACATTAATTTCACGGTAGGCAATGCTGTCAGTCAACTAGATTGTCCCATTTTTCTAGCCTGTTTTCTGATGTAGCAAATTCTAAATAAGTAGTCTGTTAAATTATTTCACATAATTTAAAAATAGCATGTCATTACCATCAAGCACCAAGTAGAACGATTTAATTTCAAATCGTTTCCCCATACACTGACTGAAGAAATGGCTCTGTGATCATTTTTGACCTTTCATCAGCATAATTGCCAAATAATTAACAATGGTAAAATGATTACCACCTGAAATATTTGAAAATGATTATTAAAGGACATCATACATTTGATTGGAGCCATGACCTATATATTTTCTACTTATGACTGTCTATTAAAAACAATAACGAAAACAGCAGCTTTCAGGATGTTTATCTGAAAGCCAATGAACACACTGTCAGCGTATCTTGATTTTTTTCCCCCTCACACAGAGGTCAGAGAAGGTTTTTAATTGCCCTTTTCAGAAAATATTTTTTTGTACTGTGTGCTGTAAATGATAGCATAAAATGTGAGCCCTGGGCCATTGCCCAGGTGGAAGTTTGAGATATGTTCCATTATGGGCATTTTTCCCAAAGTATCAAAATGAAGGATACCTGTGTCCTAACCTTTTAACCACTGTGGTAGATTTAAATATCTTATCTGCATAAGGCATATCATCAACATATTGACTTGTTTTGTGTCCTTAGGATTGTCCTAGTTGGTTTAAAAAAAAAAAAGGCTTACAGAAAAGACAGTCCTTATACTCAAGGACTTAATTTATAACCTTCTCTTAGCTGAAATTGGTTGCAATGAAAAAATTCAGTGGCCAACGGCATGCCTAGCCTTCTAATGTCCTATGGAACCAAGAGTTTATAGGCAGCCAGAAATGACTTCAGGAGTTGGTGGTAAAAGACACTGTGGAAACTTACTTTTTCAATGACTGTGCCTTTGTACATAATAGGCTCTTAATAAATGATTGTTGGATTGAATTGACTGCTATAGCCAAGGCCATCGTCCAAACTGTCTGGACAGCCAGGAAATACGGGAGGAGTAGGAAGCATATCTACCATTGCCAAATTTCAAACTCCATGAGGTCTCTGACTTCCACACAGACCTCTCCAACTCTAGAGTCCCTAGGAAAATACTAAGTGGTGTCAGCCCCCTTTATTATAGAAATAAGGAAGACATGTACTCCTATGCTCAGTGAATTGTTAGTGATAACTTAAAAGTGCTTCTTAAAAATTTGATTTCCAAAATCTTGAGTGTGTGTGTGTGATTGTCAATATGACTATAAACTTCTAGAAGCAAATTAGGTTAATTGTTTCTATAAACTGTGTGTATAGTGTTAGCTATTCTGACCCAAAAGTGAAAAACTAGGAAGTTTCTTTTCAACTTTTCAGGGAGGTAGAAAAAGCAGTAAATCAGAAAGAAAATATGGATCTAGTCACAGGTCTGATGCTATTAATTCACTGTATACCGATAGCCAGAGTGATAAGACTTTGAGGGACTAGGCTCTATAATTTCAGGTGAGGAGGAGGTAGGAGAGAATCCTATAAGGGGAGCTTAATGTTAGAATAATGGTGAGATTATCTTTTCCCCTAATAATAATTCTCGTTAAACTAAGAGACCAAGATTCCAAAAGTAAGACTTCTGGAGGGAACAAATGCAATGGTTTTGCCTCCTCAGGGCTCATTCTAGCTCTTAGCAACCCCTCTTCTTGGATACTCTCTTCAACTCCTTGAATACTTCTTCAAAGTCCCTTAAAAAAGGATCATCATCCATTCCCCACCTATTTAGTGTATTTCCAAGGCTATACGGTTATACCCTGGCTTTTCTCTCTCCCTTCCTTTGCTCTCCCTGTCTCACACTCTGTCTCTCTCTGTCTCTCTGTCTCTCTCTGTCTCTTTCTCCCATCTCTTCGCAAAAGCCTCACCAATCATTATATTGAACATGAATTTCTAACCTCAACTCCCGTCCTTCATTGCCAAATGTAAAGACCTCCACCTAGAAGTCATCATTTAAAACCATGTACAAGAGAAAACTTTTTATTTATTTGTCCCAAAACCTATTTTTCTGAAGTTTCCCTATTTCTCTTGAAGACACCACCATCTTTCCAGTCAACTGAAGTTATCCTTCATTTTTCTCTCTTCCTCTGTTCCCATAACTAATTAGTTGCCAAGTTTTGTCTATGCTATCTTTATAACATCTCCTTTTCTGCATTTATACAGCTATAACCTTAATTTAATTTTTAATCACTTCTCTCTCTGACTATTTGGTCAACCTGTATCCAGGATCTCATTCTTTTAATCTGTTCTCCACAAAGTTGACAAATTAAGATCCCAAAGACTAAGATTCTGACCTAGTTACTAGCTTATTCAAACACCTTCACTGACTCCCTATCACTTCTAAGATAAGATATTCTTTCCCCTTGACAAAAACTGCTGGGAAAAAATGGAAGATAGTATGGCAGAAACTAGGCATATACCAACATCTTACACCTTATACTAAAATAAGGTCAAAATGGGTACATGATTTAGACATAAAGGGTGATACCATAGGCAAATTAGGAGAGGAAGGAATAGTTTACCTCTCAGATTTTTGAAAAGGAGAACAGTTTATAACCAAACAAGAGACAGAGAATATTATGAAATGCAAAATGGATGATTTTGATTACATTATATTAAAAAGGTTTTGTACAAACAGAAACAATGCATCCAAGATTAGAAGGGAGGCACAAAGCTGGAAAACAATTTTTATGGCCAGCATTTCTGATAAAGGCGTCAATTCTAAAATATATCAGGAACTAAATCAAATTTATAAGAATCCAAGCCATTCCCCAATTGAGAAATGGTCAAACAATATGAACAGGCAATTTTCTGATGAAGACATCAAAGCCATATAAAAAATGCTCTAAATCACTATTGATTAGAGAAATGCAAATTAAAACAACTCTGAGGTACCACCTGACACCTATCAGACTGGATAATATGACAAAAAAGGAAAACAATAAATGTTGGAAAAGCTGTGGAAAAATTGGAACACTAATGCATTGTTGGTAGAGCTGTGAACTGATCCAACCATTCTAGAGAGTATTGGAACTGTGCCCAAAGGGCTATAAAGCTGTGCATACCTTTTGATCCAGCAATACCACTATTAGTTCTTTTTCCCAAAGACATCATAGAAAAGGGAAAAGGACCCACATGTACAAAAATATTTATAGCTGCTCTTTTTGTGGTGGCAAGGAATTGAAAATTGAGGGGATGTCCATCAATTGGGGAATGGCTGAATAAGTTGTGGTATATGAATGTAATGGAATACTATTGTGCTGTAAGAAACAATGAGCAGGCAGATTTCAGAGAAACCTGGAAGGACTTACATGAACTGATGCTGAGTGAGATGAGCAGAACCAGGAGAACATTATACACAGTATCAACAACATTGTGTGTTTATCAACCCTGATAGACTTGATTCTCCTCAGCAATACAATGGTTCAAGACAGTTCCAAAGGATTTGTGGTGGAAAAAGCTCTCCAAATCCAGAAAAAAGAACTGTGGAATCTGGATTCAGATTGAACCATCAGCTGGAGGAGGAAATGACAAACCACTCCAGCATCTCTGCCAAGAAAACCCTAAATGGGGTCATGAAGAGTCAGTCAGACCTGTCTAAAATGATAGCAACAACAACAATAACAACATGATCTGGCTCCTACCAGTCTTTTCAGACTTAAACTACTCTACCACGGTGTTCCAAGGAAACTAGTCTAAAGGCTATTCTCTGAACTTGATGTGCCATTTGTGTATCTGTACACAATATCATCCCCCATGCTTAGCATGCAATATTTCAGTTTGATTCAATTTAACATGAAATTATTAAATACAGGGGCAGCTAGGTGGCACAGTGGATAAAGCACCAGCACTGGATTCAGGAGGACCTGAGTTCAAATCCAGCCTCAGACACTTGACACTTATTAGCTGTGTGACCCTGGGCAAGTCATTTAACCTTCATTGCCCACCTCACCCCCCAAAGAATGTATTTGACCAAGGATATAAACAAGCAGTTTTCAGAGGAAAAAATTAAAGCTCTCTTTAGCCATATGAAAAAAATGTTCTAAATCACTACTGATCAGAGAAATGAAAATTAAAACAACTCTAGGCACCACCTCAGACCTATAAGATTGACTAATATGACAAAAAAAGGAAAATTATGAAATTATTAATCCATTCTTACCTTCACTTCTTAAAATATCTAGCTTCCTTCAGACATCATATCAAAGTGTCATTGCCTACAAAGAGATGGTCCTGGTCCTCTCAGTTATTCTTCTCTCCTTGAAATTATGCTATATGTACTTATCTTTGGCCATGACCACATCCTCCTTCCCCATTCCCCCACCAAGTAGAATGAATGTATGCCCCTTGAGAGCAGAGACTTTGTTCTTTTGCTTCTTTGTATTCCTGGTGCTTGCAGTAACTTGCATATAATAAGTGCTAATAAATGTTTCCTGGATTTAATTGGAATAAAATAGGTGAACTGGAGAGGACAGAGTAGCATTGTTACATCTGAACACCAAAGGGGATTATAATTCAGAAATGTAAGGAACCTAAGAAATCATCATCCAGTCCAATGTTCTCATTTTAGAGATAAGGAAACTGAGGCCCAGAGATATTAAATGGCTGCCCTAGGTCACAGTGATAGTAAATAATAACAATTGGAACATATGGGCAGACTGTCTTAGAAATACCAGTTTGCTAGCTCTGTAGAGGTTAGAATGGAGAGGGAACCAACTAGAAAAAGAGACATAAATTCTGAGATTATCACAGTAGTCTAGGTAAGAAACAGAAGCAATATTCTTAAATGAATATACTGGGGCAGCTAGGTGGCGCAGTGGATAAAGCACTGGCCCTGGATTCAGGAGGACCTGAGTTCAAATCCAGCCTCAGACACTTGACACTTACTAGCTGTGTGACCCTGGGCAAGTCACTTAACCCTCATTGTCCTGCAAATCAATCAATCAATCAATCAATCAATCAATCAATCAATCTACTACAGATGACCTAGACAGAAAGAGGTGAGGAGTCTGGGAAACAGATCACATAAGGCTAGCACAGAGGCATGATCAGAGCAGTAATGAGGAAACTTACTTATCTGGACATCTGCCAGAGTTTTCTTTTTCCAAAACACTAGTAACTATTAATTTTTTATTTGTTTTAATGATAATTTTATCCTTCAGAAGATTTAGGCGCCAATGTGAAGAAATTCTGTTTTAGATCTGATCCACATTAACAAGGAAGAACTGGTTTCTGTGATGGAAATGAACAGAACTTTTTAGGGGAAGTGACCCCTTCATCATAGAATTTGTGAAAGAAATGGGGGGAAAAGGTAGGCATAGCCTGAAATTAGGCATGTGGTGGTAAATGCTTAACAACTGACACACTTTTAAATTTAATCTGCATTAACATATTCTCCCATGCTGTAAATCTAGATAATCAACAAAACAAATTAATCCCTAATTTGTAGTATTTTGCCAATTTCTAAAGTGTTAAAGCTCACACTGAAAATTTGGGTTGAATTGGCCCCAGTATACCCTGCCTGAAATGTACCTCAGTGTTTGGGAGAATAGATTTCAAACATTCTGAGAAAGATTAGGTAGGATCCCAGGGCCTTAAATTCTATAGAAATAGCTGGCCCAAGAAGACTGTAAAGCTATTAAGAATGAAATTCTGAGGACAGAGAGAAGCATTCTTATGAGGAGGAAAACGAAGAGTTATCTAAATATACTGCTCTGAATTCACATAATATTCATCTGCCAACTCTGATTTTAAAGAAACATATAATAAGATAAAAGAAAAGGCAGATGTCTTGAATGGCCTTTTTTCATTCACTAGTTCCTTATTTTGACAGCTGTTACCCATATTCCAGTTAGAGGGATTCCTAATGTATGAATTTCTATCTTTGAAGTGAGGCTAGCACTGACGGATAAAACCATTATCATTATCATTGCCGTCATCATCGCTATTGCTAATACTATTTATTGTCTACTGTGATTACAAGTGCAACCCCATTTTATGAAACCCCATTTTGTGAAACTCCTTTCCTAAACAGTGGACACAGGTGTAGTAAATATAGCATCTTTTCTCATTTTTTGCTTTGCAAACTTTGCAACATGCTTTGCAAGTTTTCGTGAAAATGAAAGTAGCCTTGAAAATGTGCTTATCAAAAATGCAATAGATTATTTTTCTTTTTTCTTCTAACTTCTGCAAAGGGCTGTGCCATGCCCTCTTTTGCAATGATAAAAGAGACATGCCAAGGTCATTCTCAGGATATTTATTAGCATCCAATCTAAGCAGACTTCTTATGCTAAAAATGCCCGCACCATTTTCCAGTGTCATTGGCCATACATCATCCTTAGTTTAATTATGAGAACCAGTCTGTCATAGACTCTCCCAAGACAATAGGCCACTGAGGGTCAAAGACCAATCATGAGTATGGAAAGGAAATCTAAAAACTAGGCTTACATGATCTGGCCAATTAGTATTCAGAAAAGGCTGAGTACCACAAGATCAGGTGCATGCCACTTAGACAATTAACACTTATAAATCTTTAGGAACACTTGAAGAATTATGAGGTCTTACTAATAAGGATAGATTCAGAAACAGAGCTTTTTCATTATATGAGCAAGAACAGCAATCTAACCTCAAATTACACTGCTGTCAAAAACTCATCCCAGAACATGTACTTGTGACAGTATGGAGATTGCTGCTGTAGGATCAGAAGAAACTCTAATGACCCCAAAAAAGTGCCCTTCCTTCAGAAGTGTCCAAAGGAGCTATGGCAGTAATGTAATCACTTCCAATCCAAGATCCAGGTATCTATAATTTATCTTTGCAAAAACATATTCTTCAATAAATTTCATTAGAATATAAAGAGTTGTGGGGGCAGCTAGGTGATGCAGTGGATAAAGCACCGGTCCTGGATTCAGGAGTACCTGAGTTCAAATCCGGCCTCAGAAACTTGACACTTACTAGCAGTGTGACCCTGGGCAAGTCACTTAACCCTCATTGCCCCACGGAAAAAAAAAACACATAAAGAGTTGTGAAGATAATATTTGCCATAACATTATTAATTTAGAGTAATAGCTGCTAGACGGTGGAAAATAAAGAGAAGAGTCCAGTCACCGCTCCAAACCTAATTCCAATTAGCCACAGGAACCTGAAATAGTCTGCAATGGAAGATAAATACAAAAGCCTATATAAGGATGGGATGGTGGTTGTTTCCTTTGGCTGAAGGATTTCCTGCATTATATTTCAAACTTTTTCATATAGAAATTTCAGTCCTTATCTGAAAACACCAATTGTATTACATTTGCCATAATCTGGCTCCCTCCTATCACCCCCAGACTCTGAGTTGGGGTAGGTATGATGGGTACAAGTATGATGACAGCAACATAATAAGCAATTCTTAGCCTCTTAATGCAGGGTTTTCAGGTGATCAAGCAAATGGCATTCAGCATGGGGCAGATGAAAGACACCAACTATCCACTCTTTGAAGAAAAGTGTTCCAGAAAAACAAAATTCTTACAGATTCAGAACTGATTAAACACTTATGATAAATGCTTAGAAAGAATTGAAATTGGATTGTATTATCAGATCCCAAATCAAAGGCCAATTGACCTTCCTCTAATGGTCTTCACCCTATAAGTTTGTGGGCTTCAAACCCAGGAGAAGCTAAGGAAACTTTCTAGACTTTTGCATCTCCAGTCTTATGATAAAGTTTCACAACCAAAGAGTTTCTCTGTGTGAACTGTTGAGCCAAACAAGAACTAAGCAAAAACCAGATGATGAATCTTTTCTCTGTCTTAGATAGTCAGCGACAGGAAAGGCACCAAAAAAAAAAAAATTAAACCCTTTGCAAAAAATTCATCTTAAAAACTGAAAGATTTTTTATCCCTTACAACAGTAGCTTATGCTTCCTGGAATTTACTGGCTCCAATGTCTTGCTACTAGATAGGAAGATGTAACTTCCACATCATGTTTCCAATCATGATCTTAGTAACATCTTAAATGAAGATCTCGCCTGTTAATTAATTGTGGTGGCAGAGAAAAAACCCAGAACTGAAAGAATTTAGAAAGTTTATAAAGTCATGTGACAGGGGGGAGAGACAAAAAAGGGGCATCCCACTCCCTCTGAAACTCTGGACATTTTATGTTATATAAAGTTCAGATAAAGGAACAAGAAAACAATAGCTGATGGAGCCATGGAGGCTGGTTTCCTGCATTGTTCTTTTTGGGGGTCACCATAACCTGGAGTCTTGAGTTAAGCAGGAAAAAAGTCCAATATCTAAGCAACAGGTCTGGTCTCTCAGCCACACAGGGCTAGGTTCAGACAGTGAAATTGTTTTCCCACAGATTACTACAGGAATTGAGTTGGAGAGGAGAGTATCCTAGTTTTATATTTTGTATGTGTGTGTGGAAATGCTATATCTATATACATAGAAGAGATTGTCGAATGGAGACTTGGCCAGTAACTGCAAGCAACTTCTAAAAATTCTTAAGATTACTGTCAAAATGAAATACCAGCCTTAGACTTTTAAATGTCTTCAGGCTTTATTTTGTTTTGTATTTTAAGTTGTTGATGTATTTTAAAATAAGGCCTTTTATGGTTTAGTGGTTCTATGGATATCTTCTTTTAGCTCTCAACTTCTAGATATGCTTCCTATCAATTTGTGAGCAGGCCATTTTCTCCTTTACTACACTGTCAGAATTCATCCTATTCCCATTATTGCTTTTACTTCTAGAACATGTGATGGTTTTTCAGGGAAATTTTGGGGAGGAGGAAAATTTCCCAAGTTCATGGAAAGTGAATGTAGTGTATTTAATTCTAATAAATACATACAACATGCAGATGAGTTCTAAAACCCATGACATAATTCTGGCCTCAAAGCCTGACTCAAATGTACACTACAGTGTGAGAACCAGGGGCCCTGCCCCCTGTCAAGACAGACAAGAGGTGACCTTTCTGAGGTTTCTAAAGTCAGATTGGCATCCCAGAAGTTGTCTCTATTCATAGACCGCCTTTAAGTCATGTCAATCAATGGACTTGAATGGGACCAGCCAATTAGCTTGGAGCTGTGTGTGGGGACTGCCCCTCTTCCATTCCCACAAGGAACTTCTGCTCCAACTGGCTCAGCCTCTTTCTCTTTGGAAGTGTAAGCGACTAGGGGATGGAGTTTTCTCTCTCTCTCTCTCTTTCTCAAGCGTAGGTCTGAGCTAGGGCTTTTTCTATTCTTTCAGAGACATGTGCTCTATTTATACTAAGTTCTAATATACCTTAATAAAAGCTTAAAGCCTAAACTGTTGCTGAAGCTCCTGAATTTATAATTAAATCCTCACTAGCCCCCCCCAGTGGGGGGGGCAGGTAAGGACACAGACATTAGATTTTAATCATCAGAACAATCATTATTATTTCTCATTGAAAACAAGAATGGAATTTCACAAGTAGAAGAATATCCTTTATAAATAAATTCCAGTGCCAGGCTGGTTTTAAAAATTACATACAAAGTAAAGGATAATTTGGATCAAAAGAAGAGATTTTTCCTTTGTATGTAATAAGCCAAAGGAAACCCCCATTGAAAGTCAGTTGACATTGGTAATTTTGTCTTTCATGTTCAAAAGAGAGTGAGCTTATCAATAAATATTATGTTATGAAAAAATATTTAAAATTTGTTGGTAACTATGGTTGATACTGTTATTGTTTCTAATTTGCATTGTTAGAATCAAATAGTTTAGTGGTTGGAGAATTTGGGTCTCATGGAGCTGCATTGTGAGGATATGAGAATGGTATATGAAAACTATTGTCCATTTTTGGAGGTTGAGATTCATAAAGGATTTTGATATATGAAATAGGACACATGTTAATAAAGAGGATGTTATAGAATTCATGAAGATCAAAGTAAGAGAATTTGGGAGAAGAAGGGAGATATCGAAGAGACTCTATGCATATCTCAAAGAGGAAGACTTTGGGCAAGGGAAGTCCCAAGAAAATGTCAGCTCTTTCCCAAACTTACCCTCTGAAAACCTGTCTATCCACAGACACTATAATATATCCTGCTATTTCATTTCCAAACGTTTCCAGTAACCTGAATTTTGCCTCAACCACAAAGAGTCCAGGAGCTGACTAGAAATGGATATGAATGTAAGGTTAGGCAGAGAGCCCAACCTCTGCTTAGGTGATAGGAATTTTTCCTAAATGAGAGCTCAGAGTAATTGAGATTTAATCTAGGGCTTTTCATCTAAAATAAACTCCCTAAAACTGAAGAAAAGAGAACCTAGTGGACCATAGGGGACATTATATTGCCCATTCCCCCAACCTTCAAATGAGCTAAGTATTATGTCATGGGGTTACAAATGACATGATCCTATAAAAATAGTAATGCTAAAGCTTAGAATGAGCTACAATTCCTGACAAAGGCTAAGGACAACTAAAACAGTTAATTATATTTTTTAAAGCTATTTAAAAAGAGAAAAGAGCACTGTGTGCATATTGTGGACCCAGTAATGACAACCAACATCAGAAAGAAGAATGCTTATTTTTCTTCTGTTTGCTCTGCCAAGGAGGATTATCTATCTATACTGGAAAGGGCAGAACAAAAATGGCCGATAGGGAAGTGATACATAAGATTAGTAATGAGATAGTAAGTAAACAAGTATCTGCCTTTGATCAGTTCCAGTCACTGGACCCTGCCAAACTATATCATAGAGTAGTAAAAAATTTTAATTTTAATCTTAAAAAAGCCAACACAACAAAACTAGTAAATGTGATTGCTAAGCTATGATCAGTGATTATTGAAAGATCTTGGAAAGTAGGGAACACATCACAAAATTGAAGGCTGAATGCTGTCCAAATTTTTATAAAGGGGAGAAAATAGAGTCTACAAATTATTGACCAGAAATCAAAGAAGAACTTTGATGCCTGGAAAAATTCTAAGATATATTATTAGTGAATATCTAGAAAAGGAATGGAAATCCCCAAGAGCCAGCAGAACTTTATCCAAAACAAGACATTCTCGACTAAGCTTATTTCCTCTTTTGACAGGGTTATTATACTGATAGATCAAAGAAATACTTTTGATTTATTCTACCTAGATTTTAATACATTGCATTTGGAGTCGGAAGACATGGATTCAAACCTCAGTTAAACTCTTTACTACCTATGGGGCCTTGGGAAAGTCACTTAAACTCTCAAGGCCTCAATTTTCACATCTATAAGATAGGAAGATAAGATGCAAACACCTTCTAGTTCTGAATATGTGATCCTATGATTCTATGCTATTATTATGGGGGAAGGAAGGGGTGTTGGCAGGAGGAAATGGATAAATGTGGACTAGACAAAAGTTCAGCTAGGGTAGTACTCATTGAATATTTCATGCCCTTATAGAAGTTTCCCCAGGAAGTGCCCTATGGATCTTTGATTGGTCTTGTGCTACATAACATTTCCCTCAAAAAAAAAGTGGGTTTTCTTTTACTAGGAATATGCATGCAAATGTTGTGTTAAAAGTAGAGGTAGATTCTTGTTCAGTTATAAGTTTGACTCCATTTTGTTATAGGGGAGGCTCACCAGGATTTATACATCTCCTGTAGTAGGAAGAACTGGCCTAGAAAAAAAACTGGGTTATAGTTCTAGCTCTTTTACTATCTGGGTTTATGAACTTTAGCAAGTTTCAATCCCTCTGTCAAATGGGAAGGATGCTTACTGTATATATCATAGCGGGGTGAGTGGGTTGTATCAAATAAGATAACAGATGTGAAATGATTTTGAAAAGTAAAAAATACTATATAAATAGAAGCCATCATTAGTTTTCTTCATTTGTAAAGTGAGAAAAAGATGTTTTCTTCTTTATTTTTCCACTAATGCAATGTGGTTGGGAAGCTAATTTATATACCAATACATATGTAAAATACTTTAAATTCTTTAGAAGGCAGATGTCATGTATGGCTGAGATAAATACCAGTGACTACATAAATCTCAGCTAATGACAAGTGTCATATTTTTCTAGCAGGAAAGAAAAATTAGCAAATTCATTATTAGGATCCTATTTATATGTCTATTGTCAAGGCAAATTATTTATTTGTTTTATGTCTGTTTTGCCTGGATTAACATCATTAGTATTCAGCAGTAAATGAGTTCTGCATTTGAATTTCATACATTTTGCATTTTAAGCAGGGGCCCAAGCTCATCCAACTTTTTCATGTGATGACACTTGCAATCAATGGATAAAATATAATTTAAACCAGCAAGGAACGACGTACATGTATATGTCAGTTTGAGGTTTGCAAAGAGCTTTCCTCAGAACAGCTTTAAAAGAGGCAGTATATCATTTATCCCCATTTTATAGGGAAAAAAGGTAAAGCTCAGAAAGGTAGAACTTTCAATGATCACCCAACTAGTGTCTTCAGCAAGATTTGAAATCAGGGTTCTGGAGTCACCAAAGCCAGCTCTCTGGTCACTAAGTCATGTTGCCTCTCCACTAATTGACTTCTGGAAAGGGAGTATATCAGTGGCAGCTAGGTGGTACAGTGGATAGAATACCAGGCCTTCAGTCAGGAAGACCCGAGTTCAAATTTTATCTCAGACACCTACTAACTCTGTGACCTTGGGTATGTCACTTAACTCTGTTTGCCTTAGTCTCCTTATCTGTAAAATGAGCTGAAGAAAAAAAATGACAAACCACTCTAGTATCTTTTCCAAGAAAACCCCAAATGGGGTCATGAAGAATCATCCATGACTAAAAACAACTCAACAACAACAAAGAGGGTACAAGCAGACTTTGCTGTACATGCTGAAAGAAACTTAGGAAGAGGCACACATGTGGAAGACTGTAGGGACCTCTGTCTAGGAAAAGAAATCCTGCATTTTACTGCCAGGTAGGAGAGCTTGCTCTTTCTCTGGTGGCAATCAAGATGGTAAGTAAAGGTCTTGTTCATCTGAAGTGTGAGTACTATATGCTGAACTGGGTGTGAAGAAAGATTCCTTTCTCCCCTTCATTTTAGACCGCTGTATCTGTTTTGTTTGTCCTTTTCAGTTCTAGGCATAGGCAGTAGCGTCCCTGGATCAAGGAACACAAGCCATAGAGACCTGGGAGGCAGCATTCCAGGCCAGATATTGCTGCTAGCCCCACAGGGAAGTCCTGAGAAGCCAGGGTGGAGGAACAGAAACCCAGAGGGACTTTGGACTTCAGAGTTGGTGGGACCATGCTGTATAGGAAATGAGTTAAACTGTGAACCTAATCCTTCTTCCCTCTGCAACTATGGAGGTAGTGAAAGGCAGGGTTATGTCCCAACATGTTGTGTGGGGGTGTTTGTATATTTATCATTGATATACATTGGGAGTAAATATTCCTTTGTAAAAACTAATCTGGGGCAGCTAGATGGCGCAGTGGATAGAGCACTGGCCCTGGAGTCAGGAGTACCTGAGTTCAAATCCGGCCTCAGACACTTAACATTCACTAGCTGTGTGACCCTGGGCAAGTCACTTAAACCCAACTGCCTCACTTAAAAAAACAAAAAAACTAATCTGGCAAAAATGAAATTGGAGTTTAGAAGTCCCCAAAAAATGTGGGAACACACTTGGTGGGGGATTGAAATAATTAAAAAGAGACTAGATACCCCCAAATCCTCTTAAATTGTACCTGAGAACCCTATGGAAGAGGTAAAATGTAATAGATCTGGCTTTCAGTCAGTAGGGGTCAGAGGAGTCACCTTTATACTTCTTTATTAAAGAAATAGAAACAGAGAGTGGACTGCTTTGAAGCTCAAGGCTGAAGTCTCTGCTCTGCCACTTTAGTTTGAGACCTTGGAGAAGTAGTCAGTTTCCTCAACTATAAAGTGTGAATAAAATATTTGCACTACCCATTTAACAAGGTTGTTGTGAGAAAAGTGATTTTTTTAAACTTAGGGTGTTATATAAATGTTGTATTATGATGATGGTGTAAATGAGAGCTGTTATTGTTCCATTTCATGAATTTGCTAATTGGCTTTCCTGTTTCACTTCAGAAATTAATGTTCGGCTTTAGCCAAAAGCTTATTTTATTATAGCTTTTCTCATACAAATTTTAATATTTATACTAATAATCCTGCACAGTTCATACATGTTCATTATCATGTAAACACAGTTCATTATCATGTAAATTCAGCTCTATTTTTTAAGTAACATTCCTTGAAACATAGTTCATCAAATTTAATCCAACTCAGCAGATAGTTATTAAATACCTACTGTTTACAAAGCTAGGCTCTGGGCATACAGAGACTACAATGAAACTATCCCTGATATAAAAAAAAAACAACAAACTAGCATTCTATTGGAGGATAGAACATGTATATAGATAAGTAAATACAAGGTAATCTGAGTCACACTATAACTGTGTGTTAAAAAGAATTTGAAAATGTTTCATCAGCCTGAGAGTAACAGAGGAAGCAGCTTTCCCAGTAAGAGATCTGTAAGCACAAGAAAGGGAGCCATTAACCACTACATGCTATAGATTGTTCCCTAAAGAGATGCAGGATGTCAAGACCAGCAGTCCAGATTTGTGTTTTGGCTTAGGTACATGGGTTTCCCTACTCATATTCCTAACTGCTAGGTTTCTGTTAAGTGCGTGTCCTGCCTCTCCTCTCTTCCATCAAAATCATGCACATTGGTGGGAAAATGTGACCTAGGTTTCTGGACTGATATATTTCGATTATTCCTACTTTTGTTTTTTATTGAATAAAAGTTTAGATTATTCCTGATTTTTCCTTATACTTAATAATTGTTAAGATTATTCCTTCTTTTTTTTTTTGGTTTTATCATTCTATTTTTTTTATTTTCTTTTTTTTGTTTGTTTTGGGTGGGGCAATGGGGGTTAAGTGACTTGCCCAGGGTCACACATCTAGTAAGAATCAAATGTCTGAGGCCGGATTTGAACTCAGGTACTCCCGAGTCTAGGGCTAGTGTTTTATCCACTGCGCCACCTAGCTTCCCCCTTTGGTTTTATCATTCTAAATGTTTCATGTTTAAAAGTCAATGGTACCCTTTTAACTGATTTTGGCTAAATAGGAAGCACACTGGTTTGGTTTCAGGTATCAGAGTGATAAGTATATCCTCTCACCTCCCATATACATCAGGATAATCCCTAGTAGTAATAGCCTCTGAAAGAGTTAAGTTGTAGCCATGTGGCTGCCCCTCTGGTAAACAGGTGAGTTATAAAGCTAGCATTAGCCCAGGAAGAAAGAGAACTCGTATAGAATTGGGGGTCAGTTCCATGCTTGAGCTACATTTGAAATAACAAATTATTGAAAAAGTATTGCTTTGGTTCATTTTGATTATATATCCAGAGCAAACCCTATTTCAACAGGTATTACAATTCAATAATAATTCACTGTTAAAAAAAAACCCAAGGGGCAGCTAGATGGCGCAGTGGATAGAGCACCGGCCCTGGAGTCAGGAGTACCTGAGTTCAAATCCGGCCTCAGACACTTAACACTTACTAGCTGTGTGACCCTGGGCAAGTCACTTAACCCCAATTGCCTCACTAAAAAAAAAAAAAAAAAAAAAAAAAAGCCCAGAATAACAAAATTTCAAGGCCTACCTGATTTTGAACTAACTTTGGTGGATCTGAGATACCATCACTGTGGGTACTCCCTCCAAAGGGGCAGGACAAACCTATCTAAGCCTTCACATTATGATGGGAATTTTGCATTTTTTATTTCCATTTATTAATTTTTATTATTCAGGACTGAGGACCATTCTTCTTGCAACTTTTGGCTAACTGAAAGCCTGTCTTCTATTAATATTAACCTCACCTGAGCAAAATCTGACTCATAAAATGATAAGTGTTAGGAGAGGACTATTTGACATTCCTTAGATAGAAGCCAAAGGAGAATTTCACCTTCCCAAGAAGAAGAACCCCAATTGTCTCTTGGTTGTCTTGGTAATATATAGATCCTTTTCCCTTCAATCATCCCATTGAACCCTTTAAATGTAGTTTACTCTGTAATCTGACTTAGTTTACCAATAAAGTCTGGTTAACAAAGTTTGTTTCTTTAGGGGCTGTATGAGATTATGACTCTACTTAACTAAATTTTATTCAAACTCATGATATTGAAGGAAACATGGGATTATACATGTCTTTTTGAAACTTTTATGACCCAAGAGGAAGTATGAGATTGCAATTATGTACAAGAATTATTTCTTTGTCCTTCTGATGTAATTTTTCCTATAAAAAGCCTTGTTAGAATATTAATCTTTTTCAGAATTATTTTTTTTTCTGAAGCCTGAACCTGTGCTTAGGTATAATAAAACCTAAATTTTAACCTCTATAATTTCTGCATTGTGATAGAACTATTTCAGCAGCAATTAACTATCACATGGACTCAAAAAGGAGATATTTCTTCCATAACAACATCCTTTGAAATTCTTTTCTATGTTATCCCATAAATCTCCCTTAGAGGATCTTCCCAATATGCCAGGGGTCTTCCTATAGTGTAGATCTTTTAATATTCCCTCTGTACTAGTAGAAGAGTTGGGCTATCCTTTATCATTTGACTGGCCCATCTCCTTTTCTATTCATACATTTCCTATATGTAGGGGAAGCTGAGTGATGCAATGGATAGAGTGCTGGGCCTGGAGCCACTTAAACTCTGTTTGCCACAGATTTCTCATCTACAAAATTGGGATACTAATAGCACCTACCTCTGAAGGTTGTTGTGAGGATCAAATGAGTAAATAATTGTAAAGTGCTTAGCACAGTGCCTGAAACATAGTAAGTGCTACATAAATGTTAGTTATATTATAAGATATATTTTATGCTGCTTCTCCCATGCAATTTATCATGTGTAACATACTTAAGTCTGCTTTTTCCCATCATGAATTTCTCTATTGCCCTTTGGATCACCTGCAATTTTGATTTTTTGGAAATTGTATTCCATGTTTTGCAACTATATAGCACTACTAATCAGACATTGGTGTGTGAAATGTGATTTTTGTGTCAAGAAGCAACTTTGGAAAATGAAGGTGCTAAACAGTTTCCTCAATGAAATATACTGTTACTCCATTTCAATTCTATCAATTATTCATATGCAGTGCCTATCCTGGATATCTGTCTATCATCTATATATTTATATATCTCTTTGTATTTGACATACATAGATATATTTAGATAGAGGAAAGGTTTATATAGCACTTACTGTTTAAGCATTTGTTATATATATACATATATATATACATATATATATATGAGACACAGAGAGAGAGACTCAAAGGGCAGTCAATCAAATCATATTAATTCTTTATCCATTTGAGTGTGTGTTTGTGTGTGTGTGTGTGTGTATAATTGTTAGACTGATCTCTTTCAAGTGGCTGTTGATTTCATCAGCACGGGACATAATTTTCTACCTCCTGTTCCTCCCTACCACTGCATCCTCCAGCCCAGCAAAGATTGCCATTGGCATTGCTGTTTCACACTTTGGGCCAGGATCACTGTTAAACCTTCTCAGCTCCATAACTCCCACCCTGGGGCCAAGATGTCCCGACTGATGAGTGTCAGATGGCCTATTCTATCAAGCCAGCCCAAGCTATGCTTCACGTTATACTCTGGTCATTTTCTTGCTATACCATCCCTATCCTTACTGCTCTGGATACATTCACTATAACAGGTAAAGTCCTATAGGACTCTCCTCACCATCCTTGTGATTTCCCAAAGCAAAAAGAAATTCCCTGATCACCACTCCATTATGTCTATTCTCTCTACTCAGTATTATATTTATATCTTCAGCAGTTGCCACGTTTGACACATAATAAATGCTTAATAAACTGATAAACTTTTGTATTCATTTATCCATTGTAAATCCAGTAGGTACTCAATAAACATAAACTTCTTGAAAGAAGAAATTGCTTCTTCTTTGCATGTCTTTGCATTGTTTGCATTCTATAACCAACAACCTGAGCCAACAAATCACTTCAAGCACAGGGAAAAGTTTTGACTAAATATTTCCCTTCAACATGTTAGAACCGTGCTTGGCTGAAAGAAACTTGTAAATGAAACTTTTTTGAGGTTTGGGAATTTAATTTTCTCACAATTGATGGAGCAATGGAGGAGTGCTGATTATTCAGAGAAGGGAATAGAAGGGTGGAGGATGGGCAAAATATTCTCTTCTTTATAAGCAGGTATCTTCAGGGCAAGGCCTTTGAGCCAGAGTCAAAGTGTTTTGATTAAGTCACTTCCCATACTGCTTTGTTAGCTCCTTTAGAATTCATTGCCTCTCTCATACCACTCTACTTCCTTGTGGAATGATGTGACTGAGTTGGTACCTATTCTTTTCCACCCCTGGTACAAGCCCTCTCTGTCATCATAGCCATAATTGAGTCTGCTTAGTAGTCCACAATAAACACATAAATGTACTAATTTCCTCACTACAAACATACATAAAATTGTATGATTACAGCCTTGTTATTTCAACATTGCTTTCTTTCCAATGGACTGCTTTTATCCTTAGATTTTTATAGTGGTGTGTTGTTTTAAGTTTTTACCTTTAACTGGGTCCTACCAAGATGAAAAGGCTTCCAAAAAGCTAAGAGACTATATGCCGATAGCCTAAGGACTAATCTAATTATGTTAGAAGAAGCTCATCAAAAAGTTGGCTGTATGGGGATGGATTTTTCAGACATTACAATCCTCAAAGACTGTCTTCTGACTTGTAAAGGGGTCACAATCTGCATCATTAGAGTATCCATACCAATGACATAGTAAATCATCTAAACATTGAACTCTAAAAGACATTAAGTAGAATTGTAACCACTTTAGATGAATAGTGAATGCCAGGAGATAATATTTTTCTTAAGAATTTTCCTAAGTGATAAATTGATGTGTTTTTAAGTGTCTTTTCTTTTGTATGTGCAGATTTACTTGATATGTAATCTTTGGGCACTGTCATTTCTGATGATTATTTTCAGATTGTATAAAACTTAAAGTTTCATACTACTTGCTCCTTCTTCACCTAAACTAGTCTTATAAAATAAAACATTGTGAACATTTCTATTTCTTCTTTTATTATTACAACTTCTGGGGATATATTTTTTCTTTTTCAGCTACTTGCCTGCTTTAACTAACCAGACTCCATTAGGTTACAATATAATGAAAATGCTTTCCCTGAGTAGCTAATTATGACATCATATTAACCGTGACAGATTATAAAACTTGTATTTATTTGAAAGAAGATGGAAAAATTTTGCTTTTAGGAAACATGATCAATTGACAAATATGTCTATTAGGAACCAAGATGGCAGAGTAGAAGCATCGTTACAGCTGAATTCTCCCAACATTCCCCTCTAAACAATTTAAAAATAATGCTTCAGATCAAATTCTGGAGCAGCATAGCCAACAAAAGGTTGGAGTAAAACATTGTTCCAGCCCAAGACAACTTAAGAGATAAGAAGGAGAGCTCTGTGACATTGGGGTAGGGGCTATCCTGGAATACATATAGTGACACCAGATGCAGGCTATGGAGTGTCAGCAATAGCAGTTTCAAGAGCTCTCATCACTCAGAATTAGTAAGGTAATTGGACAACAGGTATGAAAGATATTACAAGGAACTCCTGTGCTAGCACTGGGAGCAAGATTGGGTGTTGTTTGGCAACTCCATTTCCTTTACCCAGTTCTGAGTCACAGTTCAAGGGCAGAGAGTAGTGCTAGTACTTGTAGTGGCAAGGGAACTTTCTGGGAAAGGTTCAAAACATAGATCAGGAGAGCAGTAACTACAACTCTTCCCAGATCACAATCACCTTGGAAGCAACCAAAACTTACAAATAGACTCAAACTGTTCTCCAGAATGGTTGGATCAGTTTACAACTTCACCAACAGTGCATTAATGTTTGAATCACCTTTTTTGTGCTATCAGACATGACAAGTGGCATGGTTTCAGGAAAACCTAGAAAGACTTAAAGGAACAGGTGCAAAGTAAAGTGAGCAAAAGAACATTGTACATAGTAGCAGCAATATTGTTGATTGATCCACTGTAAAATCATCAACTGATGGTCAACTATAAAAGATTTAGCTATTCTTATCAATGTATTGATCCAAGAAAGTTCCAAAAGCCTCATGATAGAAAATGTTATCTACTTTCAGAAAGAGAACAAATGAACTCTGAGTGCTGATTAAAACACAGATTTTTCTCTTTATTTTTCTGCTTTTTTTTGAAACATGGCTAATGTGGGAATGTTTTGCATGACTTCACATGTATAATAAGTTATCATATTGTTTGCCTTCTCAATAGGTGGGAAGAGGCTAGAGGGAAGGGGAGAATTTAGAATTCAAAATTTTTAAAAATGAATGTAAGAGGGGGCAGCTAGGTGGCGCAGTGGATAGAGCACCGGCCCTGGAGTCAGGAGTACCTGAGTTCAAATCCGGCCTCAGACACTTAACACTTACTAGCTGTGTGACCCTGGGCAAGTCGCTTAACCCCAATTGCCTCACTAAAAAAAAAAATGAATGTAAGAAAGGAAGGACACAGAAGATAAGCATGTGTATTTTACATATAACTAAAGCTTTAAAGGAAATATAATCCTTTACTAATTTATAAAAAAAATAGAGAGAGGGTACTAGTTTCTATATTTCACCTAAGAATGGCCTAAAATCATCACATATTTCTACAGAAGTCAGACTTTAGATGAAGCAACTTCATAGAGAAGAATGATGAAACAAGCATTTATTAAAAGCCTACCTTTTTATTCCTCACAACAACCCTGGGAGGTAGGTATCATTATTATCCTCATTTTACAATTGAGGAAATTGAGGGAAACAGAGGCTTAGTGACTTGCCCAGGGCCACATAGCTAGTGAGTGTCTGTGACTGGATTTAAACTTAGGTCTTACTAACTCCAGGCCTTGAGTATAGGTCAAGAACAAACTCTAAAACCTGAAATAATTTTAGAAAAGATTGTATTAGGTCATTTGGCAAAGGATAGAGCCAGAAAAAAAGGTGTGGCTCCCTCCTCAAGCTTCTGTGAGGTTATATCATTTAGAGTTCAAACAAGGATATAAGGACATTTGCCTTACAGGCCTCAATTAGGCAGTTATACAGTCTCCAGAGAAGTGTAGTTTGGGATGTGTAGCAGCACACAAGTATAAATACTCATATTTGAGGTACCCATGCCACAAGCTTTGGTGTACCCAAAACAAAACCTGGGTGAGATCTAAGCATCCCTTGAAGCCATCTGCCTTGCTTTGAGTGACTCTGAGGTCAGACTGACTTCTACTACAAACTTTGGGTTAGACAATTCTCTATTTGCAAATAGCTAGGTTCAAATAATATAATAAATAATAAATAATGTATTTTTGACACAAGAGCTCTATCCATTTCACCACCTAGCTTCCTCTACATGGGATACGAAGGGAAGTATGGGAACAATACTATAAATTGGAGATATATTGTGGGGTGAGGGTGGAGCATGGGGATGCAATGACATTGGCAGGAGCCAATGGGAAATATTGGGTAAGGGGAAAAGGGGAAAGACTAGGGAAGAGTGTTGACTGAGCGTAGTAGAGTTCTAGGAACTCTATTTCCTCTGGCTCTAGTGTAGGAAACATAAAGGTAACCAAATGTTGTGATTTGTATAAAACAAAAGGGCATTCTGATGGAGCTGAGAAAAGTCTTCTCAACACAACTCTTCCCAACTTCTTTTTTCTTCTTCTTTTTTGCAGGGCAATGAGGGTTAAGTGACTTGCCCAGGGTCACACAGCTAGTAAGTGTCAAGTGTCTGAGGTTGGATTTGAACTCAGGTCTTCCTGAATCCATGGCCAGGCACCCCATCCACTGCACCACCCAGCCACCCCTTCCCAACTTCTTTGGAATTTTTCTATGTTGAGTACATGGGAAGGTTTTGCAGCAGCCAGAGATATGATAGGAATTAAAAGGAAAAGTTATACTAAGAGAGGTCAAAAAAGTCAGGGGATAAGAATTCATTCAAAGGGGCAGCTAGGGAGTGCAGTGGATAGAGTACCAGCCCTGGAGTCAGGACGACCTGAGTTCAAATCCGGCCTCAGACACTTAACACTTACTAGCTGTGTGACCCTAGGCAAGTCACTTAACCCTAATTGCCTCACCAAAAAAAAAAAAAAGAATTAGTTCAAAACAGACAAAAAGGACTAAAAAACTTCTTTGATTAACTGGGTCTGGATGTGTTGGGGAGAAAAGGGTCATGGGTCTGACACTATCATAATGCTGAATTTAGCACAGGAATTGGGGTAGCCAGGGAAAATGTCTGAGCAGAGCAGGGTGTGCTTGTCAAGTGCTGGCTGGTGTGAAGACTGCATATACAAGATACAACAATTATCAGAGCCCTAAACTGTGGAAGGAGGAATAGAGGGGAAGAGACTATAAGTGGGCACTCCATCCTAGACTTTGTAAGGGACAAGGAAAGGAACTAATATGATAGGGATTCTAGACTTTCTTTGGAAGAGCAGATTTCAAAAGGTTCAAGAAAGTGTTTCCTCCTCTGAAGCTGTAGGGAATGTATTTTAGAGGAAAAGTTAAAAGAATAGTTATAATCTCTCTAAGGCCCCATTTAGGAAAATCCCTAACATTTAGGCAGAGATTTGGTCCTCTAACCTAATTTACATTTATCTCAATCTCTGGTTAACTGCTGGTCTCTGTGTTTGAGGCAAAATTCAACAGAAACAGCATAATATTTAACAATTTCAATATATAATAGGCCAGGAAAGGGGAAGCTAGGAAAAGACTTTCTCTTAGAACTTCTCTCAGTCCTTGAGTAGGTATGTACATCTGTTGGTAACAGTTCAAGTCTTCTGCTCCAAGATGTCTAACAAGTCAGTGGTCCTCCTCAATCTCTCCATAACTTAACCCCACCTTCTCCTCTTCTGGTCATTGGTTGTCCCTGGGCTGCTGGTTTTTCTGGCTCAGTTCTGAATGTCCCCTCTCTCTCTTTTCAGGTGCAAAACCATTTGTTCCTGACCAAGTCCCTCACACAATGCCTTTGACTGATTTAAAGAGAATTGATCCAGAATATCTACGTCTAATTGATCAAGTCACTCAAGAACTGATCTTACATAACAAAAAAGGTAATTACTTTTAAGTGGAATAAGCTAATCAATGAAGTCCAAGTCTTACAAAAGGATAGGTAGGATTCCATGCTCTAAATTCTACAAAAGTCAGCAGAGAAGGGTTGAGATGCTCTGAAGAATAAAAATCTGAAAATAATAATAATAATAATTTGAATGAGGAAGAGGAAAAGACTATTGCCTAAATAGTTCCATGTGGATGTGTTGTTGTTGAGTCATTTCAGTCCTGCCTGACTCTTCATGACCTCATTTGGGATTTTCATGGCAAAGATACTGGAGTCGTTTGCCATTCCTTCTCCAGCTCATTTTGCAGATGAGGAAACTAAGGCAAACAGGGTTAAGTGACATGTTAATGGAGGATGAATTGAAAATATGGGATAGTTATATATGAGTTCAGAATGACCTGAGGCTGATTAAAAAAGTAAAGGACGGGGGCGGCTAGGTGGCGCAGTGGATAAAGCACCTGCCCTGGATTCAGGAGTTCCTGAGTTCAAATTCGGCCTCAGACACTTGACACTTACTAGCTGTGTGACCTTGGGCGAGTCACTTAACCCCCACTGCCCCACAAAAAAAAGTAAAGGACAATAAAAAATTTAAAGGTACATGAAAGAAAAGGAAAAGGAAAGAAAGGTTAAAAATCACTGTACAAGGTGAATGGGACAGTGATAGAAGACCCAGGAGTCACCAAATCCAGATGAACTCTACACCAAATTACTGAAACAACCCCATAGATGTGTTTTGCTGAGTCATTGCCCTTGATCTTTGAAAGAATGTGAAGAAGGATCAAATCTGGCCTCAGATACTTGACACTTACTAGCTGTGTGACCCTGGGCAAGTCACTTAACCCTCATTGCCCTACAAAACAAAAAACAAAAATAAAAACAAACAAACAAAAGAATGTGAAGAATGGGATCATGCCTTGGGACTGGAAAAGAATAAATGTCCCAATTTTAAAAAAAGAAGAGAAAGTAATCCGCAGACTTCAGGTCAATGAGCCTGACTTAGGTTCCTTGCAAAATTCTAGGATGTATGGGGCAGCTAGGTGGCGCAGTGGATAGAGCACCGGACCAGATTCAGGAGTACCTGAGTTCAAATTCGGCCTCAAACACTTGACACTTACTAGCTGTGTGACCCTGGGCAAGTCACTTAAACTCCAATTGCCTCACCAAAAAAAAAAAGTCTAGGATGTATTATTAAAACTTGGCCCACCCAGTTTGTTGATAGATTTCAAGGAGTCCATGAAATTGAATGGGGGGAAAATTACATCTTTATTTTCACCAGCCTTTGTTTCCCTTTGTCATACTATTTATTTTATTTTATGCATTTAAAAATTATCCTGAGAACGATCCTTAGGCTTCACCAGGCAGCCAAATGGGTCCATAGCACAAAAAGTTAATGACCTCTATATTAAAGGAATGGTCCACAATGAATTAGTATGGCTTCACCAAGAACAGGTGTCATTAATGCTCATTTCCTTTTTTTGAAATAGCTAGGGTGGGGGGTGGGGGGCAGCTAGGTGACACAGTGGATAAAGCACTGGTCCTGGATTCAGGAGGTCCTGAGTCCTCCTGAGTTCAAATCTGACCTCAGACCCTTGACACTTACTAGCTGTGTGACCCTGGGCAAGTCACTTAACCCTCACTGCCCCACCCATAAAAAAACAAAAAACAAAAACAGAAACAAACAAACAAACAAAAATCTGAAATAGCTACTGACTGATAGAGCTGGAGAATACTGTATGAATAGTCTATATTTAATTTAACTTTATTTTTAATGTATCATTTCATCTTTAATAATTGATCCACCACATAAAGGAATCTTAAAGTTTTCCCCTTTAAAGTGAAAGCCATGATATATAGACAGGGATGCAGGCTCATTGAGACTAGATTTGATAACCAAAGAGTATGTAGTAGGAACAATTCCTATTTGAGACGGGGCTAAAGTTGTAAAAGATTTAAGATCTTCCTGCTGGAAATGTCCTTAGTTTAAGAAAGGCTTTTTAGGGTCGGATTCAGAAGTAATTGTCGCTGCTGGATGGGTTATAACTCAGAATACCAACCAGGCCTGTTAGGTGATGAGGATCCTGACACATATCTTAATGGTGATTTAGTACCTGCCCCACCTTGGGAGAAGGAGGAGAAGGAGGATAAAATCAGGAGGCCTGCTGCTCTCCTGGGAGCATTTTCTTCTGGATGTAGAGCTAGCACCCCTACTCTTTGAGGTAATACTTCAAAAACACATATGGGGTATCAGAGAGGTTTTCTGCTAGCCACAATACAGCACACAAGGCTTTATTACTGATAAATAGACAGACTGATAAAGACAGTCAGAAGGATAGACAAATAGATAGTTATGTTAAAAGAAGTCTTGTTCTGATTAATGAAGCCTTGCCCTAATTAATGAAGCAAACTCAGGGAAGAAAGTTAAAAAGATTTTATTTAGCACACCAAGGCAATTAGAAGCAATTGTGTGTGGCCAGCTGCAATACAATCTGCCCTAGCAACTTCTATATAAAGGCTAAGACATTTTTGATTGTCCAGGTGCTTATGAGGAGATAGGATTAGTGTTGAGGAGCTATGATTAGTAAACAAAAGGACTGCCCTCTCCTGAAAACTGGCTGCATGTAGCTAAAGTCAAGCAAGGTTAAAAATGGGATCACTTCAGCATGACTTTACATAGTGACTGATTTTACAGTTAGTTAGATACATAGGTAAATTAATGGGGCTAGAGATAAATAAAGTGATAGATAGACTGAAATAGATAAATGAATGAATACATACATAGGCAGATGAGACAGGCAGGCAGGCAGACAGACAGATACATACATACATAGATAGATATATAGACAGATAGATGAAAGATAGGTGATTGATAGATACATAGATAGATAGATGGAGGCAGCTAAGTGTTATAGTGGATAGAGCACTGAGCCTGAAGTCAAGAGGACTTGAGTTCAAATTTGGCCTCAGACACTTACTAGCTGTGTGACCCTGGGTAAATCATTTAACCCTGTTTGCTTCCGTTTCCTCATCTATAAAATGAGCTGGAGAAGGAAATGGTAAGCCATTCCAGTAGCTTTGCTGAGTTTAATGGGGTCACATAGAGTGAGACACCATGACTGAAAAAAAACTGAACAAGACAAGTAGACACAAACATACATATACATACATATCCATATCTCTATATAGGTATACGTATATATATATATATATATATATATATATAGAGAGAGAGAGAGAGAGAGAGAGAGAGAGAGAGAGAGAGAGAGAGAGAGAGAGAGAGAGAGAGAGAGAGAGATGTCCATTGGGAACTTGGAAGAGATCTCTGCTTTTCAGCCCTAGCCTCAACATAGATCTTGTGTTATTATTGTTATTTGTCAGAGACCTCAAAATGAGTTATTAGGAGCATAAGGTTAAGCAGGAATTATATAGTACTTCCTAACCCTAAACCAGAGAGTATTCAAATCAGCATTTCACATAGACTAAAAATAATAATAGGCTTAATCTTCATCTGGGGGTACTCTGGGTATAGTGGCTCCTACTTTTGAATTTTAATTAAAAATTTGTCAGTTTGCCCTCGACAGAGGGAGGCTTTCTAGTCATTGTATTTTAACAGGAGCTGAGATGGGCAGTAGATGACCCTAAAGAGGAGAAACCCAGAAAATAATAGCAGAAAGAAGCCTGATAACTCAGGAGACAGAACTGTGTACAAGTGACTAAGATATATGCAGAGTCCTACCAGCAACCACAGGAGCAGTAGAACAATATCCAGCATTGGCAAAACACTTAGCAAAGACCACAGATGTGACATCTAGCTTGATGGCATCACCAAAAGACATTAGCAGCCTACTGTTGCTTTAGAGGTCTGACTTGCCCTGACCATAAGTATATTCTCTGTCCATACTGTCAATTAATGAATGGGTGCCCCTCCATATACTCAATTTGTAGCTACATATTTCTGCATGTACACTCTCCACTACTGGTAGCATGTCCTCCACCTATGGGAGAATATGCCCCAAATATGCATAGGAAATAAGTGGGTTAGAATCTTTTCTTGCCACTTTGATATGTATTTTTATTTATTATCTTTTTCTTATAGCTAATATGTTCTCTGATAAAAGCAAATGCATGAGGGGACAGCTAGGTGGCACAGTGGATAGAGCACTGGCCCTTGAGTCAGGAGGACCTGAGTTCAAATCTGGCCTCAGACACTTGACACTTACTAGCTGTGTGACCCTGGGCAAGTCACTTAACCCCAACTGCCTCACTAAAAAACAAAAACAAACAAAGAAACAAAAAGTAAATGCATGGAGGGAAGAGGTAATGGATGAGGGCTAGGAAAGAGTCCTCAGCTATGGTTGTGAATGGGTCAGTAGACCAATAGAGTACCATGAACCTGCAGTCATTTTGCTATGAGTCAATATACGAGAGGTAGTATACCAGGTACTACACCAAACTATCAGTGTGTATTTGTGTAAGTATGTATATATATGTATGAATGATTGCATGCATAGTATATAGTGTATCGGTCCTGGAGTCAGGTAGCCCTGAGTTCTAATTCAGCTATAGACAGTAGTCATTAGCTGCGTGAGTCTAGGCAAGTCACTTCACCTCTGTTTGCCTCAGTTTCCTCATCTTAAAAATATCACCAACCTCCCAGAGTTGTGAAGATCAAATGAATTAATATTTTTTAAGTACTTATCACATTTCCTGGAATATAATGGATGCTATGTCAACTAATTAATTAATAAACATGTATAAAGCACTTAATAAGTACCAGGCACTGTGATAAAGACTGAGGATACAAAAAAGAAGGAAAAGATATTTCCTGCCCTCAAGGAGCTCACAATCTAACTCAGGAAGCAACATGCAACTATATACAAAGCAAGCTATATACAGGATAAATAGGAAATAATTGAGGGAGGGAAGGAACTAAACTAAGAGAGGTTGGGTAAGACTTTCTTTAGAATGTGGGATTTTAGTTGGCACATAAAGGAATACAAGGAGGTCAATAGTCTAAGTGGAGGAAGGAGCGTTTCAGGCCTGGGGGACAGTCAGAAAAAATACCTGAAGTCCAGAGATAAGAGATGGGGCAACTAGGGGGTATAGTAAATAGAACGCTGGGCCTGGAGTCAGGAAGACCTGAATTCAAATTTGGCCTCAAACACTTATATCTGTATGACCCTTGGTAAGTCACCTAAACCTGTTTGCCTCAGTTTCCTCATCTGTAAAATGCCCCGGAGAAGGAAATGTCAAACCACTTCAGTACCCAGAAAAACCCAAATGGGGTCACGAAGAGTCAGATACAACTGAAAACAACTGAACAATAAGAGATGGAGTGTCTTGTTCATGGAATGTCCAGAAAGGCAGTGACACTGGACTAAAGGGTATATGTCTGGGAATAAGTTATAAGAAGACTGGAAGGGGCCAGGTTATTAAGGACTTTGAATGCCAAACAAATTTTACCCTTGCTCCTGAAGGCAATATGGAGACACTAGAGTTTATGGAGTAGGAGGAGATGTGATCAGACCTGCACTTGAGGAAAATCACTTTAATGGCTAAATGGAGAATGGATTGGAGTAGGGAGAGGCCTGAGGCAGACAGATCCTCCAGCAGAATATTGCAGTAAAGTAATCAAGACATGAGGCGATAAGGGCCTGAGCTAGAGGGATGACAGTGTCAGAAGAAAGGAGGGTATTTGAGAAATGTTGCAACGGTGAAATCAACAAGCCTTGGAAACTGCTTGGATATGGGCAATGAGAAAGCTTGGAGAAGAGCTTAAAACCTAGGCTGTGAGCCTGAAGGAGTGGGAGGATGGTGATGCTCTCTACACTAACAGAGAATGCGGCAGGGTGGGGAGTTAAGAGGAAATGTAATGAGTTCTATTTTGGATATTGAATTTAAGATGTCTACTGGACATCCAAGACAAGATTTCTAAAAGGCAGTTAGAGATGCAAAATTGGAGGTCAGCAGAGAGATCGGGGCCATGGGAGCTGATGAAACAAACACCAAGCGAAGTAGTATAGAGGGGGAAGAGAAGAGGGCCCAGGACAAAACACTGAGGGACATCCCCAGTTAGAGGATATGGTCTGGAGGAGGATCCAGCGAAGGAGAAAGAGGAATGGCCAGTTAGGTAGGAGGAAAACCAGAAGAGAGTGGCATCTTGAAAACCTAAAAAGAGGATATACTTGGTATTTACTTATCTGTGTCTGCGTTGTATCCCACCAATAGAATGCAAGCTCCTTCAGGACAAAGCACATTGTTTTCGTTGTGTTACCCCCAACATGGAGCTCAGTGCTTTGCACACAATATTTTTTTTGTTTTTATTTTGTTATTTTTTTTTTTAGTTTTCAACATTTGTTTATATAAGATTTCCAATTACAAATTTTTCTCCCTCCCTCCCCTCCCTGCCCCGCTCCCTTAGACAGCAGGCAATCTGATATAGGTTTTATATATATATATATATATATATATATATATATATATATATATATATATATGTAATAACATTAAACATATTTCTGCATTAGTCATGTTATAAGAGAAGAACCAGAGCAAAAAAGGAAAAACCTCAAAAAAGAAAAACAACAGCACCAAAAACAAAAGAAATAGTATGGTTCAATCAACATCCATATTCCACAGTTCTTTTTTTTTTTCTTGGATTTGGAGAGCCTTTTACATGATGAGTCCTTTGGAACTTTCTTGTACCATTGTATTGGTGAGAAGAATTTAATCTATCACAGTTGATCAACACATAATGTTGATGATACCGTACACACAATATATTTTTAATAAATATTTATTGAATTTAAAGGAATACAATGCATGCAAGCCACGAGGGATAGTTAACACAATCGATGACAGAATCAAAATCCAAAAAGGTCTCAGTCAGCTAGAACATTGGGCTTAATGTTTCCTAAAATTCTTAGCACAGTTTGAAGCTACGAAAGGTTGTTGCATTCAGTTTTTGCCTGAAGACACTGAACAAGATATTAAAGTTTAAAACTGCACTAAGACTTTTGGGCCACCTTATGTAATAAAGAATTTAATAGGGATCAGTGTAAAGTCTCCTACTTTTATTTTTAAAAATCAATATCACATGTATAAGATGGGTGAGGAGTAATTAGGCATTAGTTCATCTGAAAAAGATGTAAAGGTTTTAGTGGCTAGCAATTTCAATATGAGTCAATACAAGTGTGATTTGGAAGCCAAAAAAAAAAAAAAAAAGATTGGTAAGCTCAATATCTAGGGCAAGAGTGGTGATAGTATTTCTGTTTTGTCCCCAAAAAACTACAGTTGTGTATTCAGTTTGGGGTGCCATGTTTTAAGAAAGACATTGCAAACTCAAGTATATCCCAAAAAAGACAACTAGGATGATGAACTGCCTTGAGATCAGCCATGTGAGGACTAGTGGGAAAAAGTGGAGTTGTTTAGCTTGGAAAAGAGAAGACATGGGGGCAAGGGAGGAAAAAATTCAGTCATTATTCTTCAAGAGAAAAAGCAGTCCTGTTCTTCTTGGCCCCAGAGCCTAGCATAAGGCCTTACCCAGAGGAACTCAATAAATATGTGTTGAATTGAACTAGGAGCAATGAATAGAAATAAGATTTAGACTTCATATAAGAAAAGACTTCCAACAAATTAGAGGTATCTTAAAGTGGAATGAGCTGACTTAGAATTATAGTGATTTCCCTCTTCCTCAATGTCTTTAGGCAAAGGCTGAACCTAGCAAGGTATGTCACAGAGGGACTTTTTATTCATGTATGGGTCAAAATGGTTGGCCTCTGAAGTCTCCTTTCTAAACTTTGTAATTCTTAATTTTCTGGATCCAGGTCTGGGAGCCCTGAAGCAGACCAGGGAATGCTGAGTAATCCGCAGATGTGGTAGAATGAAAAGCAGAGTTTGATATGCCTTAGAGGAACTGAGAAGACTGAGGGCAAACAGAGGAAGAGTGGATAATATAGGGAGTACTAAGCAGCCAGAGGCATAGAGAATTTGAAAACTTAATATGATGGCAGATAAAATTGTAGGTTATATAGGCATTAGCTAGAGAATCTCTAAAATGGGATAAGGTGGAGAAGAGGAGATGGAGGAGAAGGAGTAAAAGCAAGCAAAGCAGAAGAAGGCAACAGGAAAGTTAGACTGGTCTTTAATGATTGTTCCAATGATTCCAATAGTGTGTTCTCAGGATTAAAGTGAAGGTTTTGTTATAATGTTTTAACTTGTCATTGAAAAATACTGATGAGTGGTGAGGGTAGTATACTCTGTTACAGGTCGTTTGACTACTATGACATTTTTTAAAATAGAGTTTTAAGAAGATTAAAAAGGTCTTTCTTGCCCTTCCTGTAGAACAGATAACATAGGTATTTTTTAAAAATTGTCCCTTTAGTTTGAAAGGAAAAAATGATTGCTAACAGTTTAAAAATCAAGAATAATTCTTGAATTTACCCTGAAAATGATCAGTTAATAGGTGTTTATTTAGGTCTTACTAGAAACAATACACCATGGGGAAAATAAATGTAGTCTCTGAGCTTGAAGACCTTACAATCTAGTTTGGGAAAGAGTCATGCAAACAAAAAATAATTAACAATAGAAGACCGATTTTTGACCTATAAATAATAAAATGAGTAGTATAACTAGTGCTATAGTAGGTTAAAAGAGTTACTAATGGTAATTAGTTATTATTAGAAGTGAGAAATATCAAGCCTTAATTAGAGGTTCCTTTGTAGTTACCCACCTCCATCAGATCCTTATGGTGAAATAAAAACATCTAAAATTCATAGCTATTTGTGAAATTTAAAAATAAAAACTGCTTTCATTTTTACAGAGCCATAATGCCCTAATGGAGGAACAACATCTTAACACAATTAACTTTGATAATAGGAATAAAAACAGAATTATAATTAATTTGTTCATTATTCTTCTCTAAGTTAAAATTAAGTTAGACTAAGGCATAAAGTTCCAGGCATGATCAATTTATTAGTATGAGGGCCAAAATTTGATATATGGAGCATTATTAGGGTGACTCACCTTAGTATTGGGGTCCCAGAAATATGAGGGACTCTTTTAGGTTTAATCTCCCCTTTGAACTTTCCTTTTTATATATTCCTCCCAGGCCAATAAGAAAAGGAGCCTCTGAGCTTTAGTTCATAAAGGATCAGGTTTTATTACTTGGGAATTAATTAAACCACAAAGGTGAAACCAATTAAGGAAATAAGGAAGTAGAAATACAGAAAAATAATCTTAACTCTAAGCTTAGCCTATGCAATCCCAGAGTGTTCCCAATTAAGCTAGTTAAAAGGAATTTAGGGTTAAACTCACCAACCCCAGTCAGTTTACAGTTGCTCATTAGAAAAATGCAGTCACCCGAAATGGAGCAAAACACGTGAGTCCACCAGGTCTAAGGACACCTCCAGAATGCCCTGCCAGGCCAAAAGAGCAAGAACTCTTTGGGCACGCCCCACCTCCCAGAAGTTCCCTCCCTTCAGGTGGCATCCCATTTTTCCTCCCCCAAAACGGGAGGTCCTGCTCAGTAGCATAGGTAATCTCAGGGTGGGCCAGGTGTGGCCCCTCCCAAATGATTCAGCTAGAACTTTTGATATTAATCTTTAACACAAATAATTTTTACCACATTAGTAAAGTGCCAATTTACCAATACATAGGATCTCAACTTCCTCAGTAAAGGTAAGACTCTAAAAGGGGGGGAACCACTCTCTTTTATAGTTTTGGGGAATGCAGAACAAACAGGTGACAAACAAGTTATGATTGGTTAAAAGAGTTCAACATTTTGAGTAGCAAAATCAATATGATTGGGGGCAGCTAGGTGGCCCAGTGGATAAAGCACTGGCCCTGGATTCAGGAGTACCTGGGTTCAAATCCAGCCTCAGACACTTGACACTTACTAGCTGTGTGACCCTGGGCAAGTCACTTAACCCTCATTGCCCTGCAAAAAAAAAATCAATATGATTGGTTACAGAGCTGAGGCTGGGGGACAATATGATAGTTTGGAAATTGCAAACAAGGAGCCAGCAAAAACCTCCTCCTTCCCTCCTGTGACTTAAGAAATGTTCACTGTTTGAATCCAACTAACTGTAAATAGGACCAATTAAAAGTTAATCTGATGGGGATGGCTAGGTGGTACAGTGGCTAAAGCACTGGCCTTGGATTCAGGAGGATCTGAGTTCAAATGTGACCTCAGACACTTGACACTTACTAGCTGTGTGATCCTGGGCAAGTTCATTTAACCCCCTTGCCCTGCAAAAAAAAAATGAAAGAAAAGTTAAGCTTATTATTTCACCTCTTTGGTTCTATTTGGCAAGCTGATGTATATCAGTTATGTCACTAACTACATCTTCCATTTTGAAGCATGTTGATTTATCTCAAAAAGTCTTTTAGTGATATCCTTTCCCCAAATATTCATTTTAAAATACCTTTGAGGCATTGCTTTAGACAGTTGGTGAGAGGAGGCCCACATTTGGCCCACTGCTCTTTAGAATCTCCTTGAGGGAGGGGACTATTAAATTTTTTTCTTTGTAAATTCAGTCTAGCATAGTGACTTTTCACAAGAGGGCACTTAACAAATATATATTGAGTTATTATTATAAATAATTGTGATAAGAATAGTCTCCATGCTACAAATATACACCTTCAAATATCCTTGAGAATTCAATATATAAACTGTGCACAAACTGAACTGTGGTCCATAATTGCCCTAGATATAACCCTAAGCCATAAAAACTTAAGAATAACATTTTGTTTTTTTTTTTTTGTGGGGCAATGGGGGTTAAGTGACTTGCCCAGGGTCACACAGCCAGTAAGTGTCAAGTGTCTGAGGCCAGATTTGAACTCAGGAACTCCTGACTCCAGGGCTGGTGCTTTATCCACTGCGCCACCTAGCTGCCCCTAAGAATAACATTTTAATAGAGTTTGTCATCCAGCTGCTCATAGTCTTACATCTATAAAGAATGAAAAGCTTTCAAAGTACAGAGATCTTCACCAAGCAGCTCAAAATCATGTCAGAATCAGATGAGGTACATGTCATGCCCATAGTCCTCTCTGTTGCTGGGGTTGTACTAGAACTGTTTTCAGTGAGTCTAGTGTATAGAAGCTTACATCCTAAAGCTTTTATTCAACTAGAAAAAGCTGTTGTTTTATCCACCTGTGCATAATCCATAGAATACTGTGTTATGGGAGAAATATCCCCTTTCTGAGTTCATGTGGTGGGTAATTGCTGCCAAATATATATTTACCACAATGCAGAAATGATGGAGGCAATAACCTAGGTTTTATAATCATGCTCAAGCTTAGGTTCAGGCTTCAAAGAAAATCTGAATAATTATGAGGATTCTAAGAAGGCTTCTTAGAGGAAAAATTACATCAGAGTGACAGAGAAATAATTCTTTTATATGTTACATTCCTCTTAGGCCATAAAAGTTAGAGAGAAGATAGATCCATAATCCTATGCTTCCTTCAATGTCATAAAAGTTGAACAAACTTAGTTAAACAGAATCATAATCTCATACACCCCCTAAGGAAACAAACTTCATCAAACAATAGGTTAACTCAAGCAGGTTATAGATTAAACTACATTTAGAGGATTCACAAGTAGCCTGATTGAGAAGGATTTGCTTGTCTCCAAGGAGTCAGGGACAGTTGAAATTCTTCCTCTGGCTTCTTATCTTAGGAACACTTAAGACTCTTAAGTAAATTTTTATACCCCATGGGACAAGTTTTTGTCAGGTAAGGTTGATATATTAACCAAAGCATGCAGGAGGAATAAAAGAAAAATTTTAAATTCCCATAACAATTGAATATAAAGGAATATGCAGGATGGTAACTTATCCCAGGGCCATTTCTATCTGAACCTAATCAGAAAAGATGAGAATGCTTCTATAATAATAATTAATAATAATTGTACATAATTTTAAGATATACAATGTGCTTACATTTTAAAAATTCTGAGCTTAAACACCCCCAAAGACCATTTTCATAAAAAAAAAAAGGAAAGCAGAACACAGAGGATTCTATATGAAAACATGTTTCTCTATTACCACTTGATTTAAAAAATCATAATAAAATATCTTTTGCATCAAATCATGTAACAAAATATATAAATATTAAAAGCATATAATAAATTCCCCACATTATTTTCAAAACTCTCCCGCTTGCCTATACTTCTTTCTGATCTTCCTGTCTCTTCTCTTCTGTACATTAAAAAAAATTTTATAGTGACTTTTTATCAATATTGCTAACCTTCCCCATTCCTATACCCCCACCTTTCAATAACTGACAAAAGGTGAAAAAACACATTTTTAACAAATAAGCATAGTCAAGTAAAATGAAATCCACTCAGCGGCTATGTCCAAAAATGTTTATGACTGTGTACCTTTTCTCTACTTCCTTTCAGTCAGGAGGTAGGTAACATGCTTCATCAAAGGCCCTCTAGAAACATAGTTGCCCATTGCATTGATCAGAGTTCTTATCTATCGAAGTTATTTTTCTTTACAATGTTGTCCTTTTTATAAATTGTTCTCCTGGTTCCGTTCACTTCACTCTGTGTCTAAAATCATCTCTCTCATCATTTCTTAAGGCACAGTAACATTTCAATGTATTCCTATGATCCAATTGTTTATGAGGCAATCTATGGCATCCCCCTTTTGCTTTTCTTTTTCTTCCCTTCTAATTCCCTCTAAGGTGCCAAGATGTTTGTTTTTGTTTGTGTCTATTCCCTCCTCGTTATTATCTTTCCTTTAGCACTCCTTCATCCTTATCTCTGCTTGTTTCCCTATGAGCTTGATCAATTTCTATACCCAACCCAGATGTGTTTCAATCCTCCTTTATCAATTTCTGATAAGAGATTAATCTGATGCCCATTCTCCCCACACTTTTCTTACATTTGTATAATCTCACATACCCCAATTTTGAGAAGTAGAAAATTCTATACCCTGCCTTATCCTTTCTACATTAGTATATTCTTTTTACCCTTCTCTTAAAACCCTCAAAACAGAAGAAATCCACCTCTAGCACCTCTGGTTTTTTTCTTTCTTTCTTTTTTTTTAAATTAAGCTCCTTCTAAAGCATTAAGGTTCTGAAAGGACACTTGTTTCTTCTTCCTGCTTTTGAATGTTAGCACTACATCATTATACAGCTCTTTCCAGATGCTCAGATACATTGACCTTTCTAGGATTTTCTGGACTCTTGTGTTTGTATTTCCAAGTTCCAACTCAGCTCTGGTCTTTTCATCAGAAATGCTCAAAAAGTCCTCTAGTCCATTAAAGATCCATTTTCCCCTTATATTAATACATTCAATTTTCAGAGTAAATTATTCTTGGTCATAAGCCTATTTTTTCTTTTGGAATATTATATTCCAAGATATCTCTGTCTCTGTCTCTCTCTGTCTCTGTCTCTCTTTTTGTAGAAGCTGCCTGATGTTGGGTGATAATGACTCTAGTTCCTTGGTGCTTAAGCTCCTTTCTGGATGCCCACAGTATTTTTCCTTTGATGTGGAAGCTCTGAATTTTGGCTATGGCATTTCTGGGACTTTCCCTTTTGGGGTTCTGTTCAGGAAATGATCAGTGGATGCTTTCTATCTTTAATTTGCCCTCTGATTCTAATAGATTTGGGCAATTTTCATGAATGATTTCTTGAAATAGAGTAACCTGGTGTTTCTCTCTCTCTCTCTCTCTCTCTCTCTCTCTCTCTCTCTCTCTCTCTCTCTCTCTCTCTTTTTATCCATAGTTTCCAAGGAATCCAGTGATTTTTAAAATTATCTTAACTTGACCTGTTTTTCAGGTCAGTTGTTTTTGGTATCACATATCTTATATTTTCTTTTATTTTTTTTTCATGCATGAAAGGAGCCTATAGGCAGATAGGTCAAACAGTTGATAGAATGCTGGACTTGGAGTCAGGATGACCTAGCTGTATTCAATTCAACCTCTGACACTTACTAGCTGTGTGATCCTGGGCAAGTTCCTTAACCATTGTCTGTCTCAGTCTCTCATCTATAAAATGCAGATAAAAATAACACCTACCTCCCAGAATTGTACTAAGGATCAAATGAGATAATATTTATAAAACATTTTGCAAACCTTAAAGTGACATAAATGCTAGTTATAATAATTACTATTATTGTCATCAGTATTGTTATCATTATTATAAAGAATGTATCAAAGTTAAGGTTCACTGCTTCTCACATGACACAAGACAGAATGTGATTACATCACCAGATTAATTCAGAAAAGGAGGCTTTTCTTATGAGAGATTCAGCTAGGAGAAAACTCATGAGAATAGGTAAAACTTGAACTGAGAACTGAAACATAAATAGAATTTGGATTTTCTTAACCCTACTCTCCCTTTCTCTTCAATTCCCATTATTTTTCAGATACTCATGGACTAATAATAACAATTTATAAAATGTTTCAAGTACATTATGTAATTTGAGCCTTACAACCTGTGAATTAGGTGCTATGGTTATTATTATCCTTATTTGTAAAATGTCATAAATGTACAAGCTATTGAGCTGCCAGGTGACACAGTGGATAGAGTGGACCTAAAGTCAGGAAGACCTGAGTTTATGATTACTTGCTGTGTGCCTCAGTTTCCTCATCTGTAAAATGAATTGGAGAAGAAAATGGCAAACTACTTCAGTATTTCTGCAAAAAAACCACAAAAAACCCCCAAAACAACACACAATACACCCAAATGGGATCACAAAAAGTCAGACACCATTAAAAATGACCAAACAGGGGCAGCTAGGTGGCACAGTGGATAGAGCACCAGCCCTGGAGTCAGGAGTACCTGAGTCCAAATCCGGCCTCAGACACTTGACACTTACTAGCTGTGTGACCCTGGGCAAGTCACTTAACCCCAATTGCCACACTTAAAAAAAAAAAAACCAACATTAAAAATGACCAAACAACAACAGTCAACAAAAAGAAGGTTGACTTTGCCTTATCACAGCAAGGATACAGCGAGGAAACACTAAATTGGTCAGCAGGTCATAAGGTGAAACTTGCTCAGACTCAGGCACCCTGAAAGTCAGAGAGGCCTAGAAACCAAGTGGCTGAGATTTTTTAAACACTTGGGTGACTAGGAAGCCTTGTCAAAGGAAGCATGAGTCAATCAAATCCTAGGGTCAGTTTTGTTTCCTTTTAAGTTAATCTTTGTTAGAGGGGGACGGAGGAAGTATGGACCTAATCCGTTTTAAGGAGAAATGCTGGCAGATATTAGGACTGTCATACTATGTGTGCCTCAGTTTCCTTGGTTGTAAAATGAAGATAATAACATCTCCTTCCCAGGGTTGTTGTAAGACTAAAATAAGATACTTGCAAAGCACTTTGCAAACCTTAAAGTTTCATGTAAATGCTAGATATGATTAATAGGATCATAGACTTAGAGCTGAAAGATACTTTGGAAACTATCTAATCTAACCCTCTCATTTTATAGGTGAAAAGGCCAAAGCTTTATAAGATTAAGGGATTGCCTAGGGTTGCCTGATTTTGAAATCAGGTCTTCCAAGTTCCAAGTCCAGTATTCCATGCACTACAGAAAGTGCCAAACACCTGGCCCACAATACTACTAAAAGGAACAGAACAATATTAAAATATAATGGGGGAGGGGGGGAGGAGGAGTAGCTAGGTGACAGCTTGATGGTACAGTGGATAGAGCACTACCCTGAAGTCAGGAGGATCTGAGTTCAAATCCAGTCTCAGATACTGACCCTGGGCAAGTCATTCAAGTTGGACTGCCTCCCCCAGAATGTGTGTGTGTGTGTGTGTGCATACATATGCAAAATATATATATAGTATTTATAAAAACATGTAATAGGGAAATAATTCACAAAATAAATATGCAATAAGATATATTGCCTTAGTTTTAAAATGTAATATTATCAATATCTATATATGTCCTACAGGGGTCCTTTGGTACATGTTAGTACCCCTGTTTCTATTTGAGTTAGACTCAACTGCATTTTACTACCCTTCCCTCTCAAAATTCAACAAATCTTGATTTTTAAAAAATTGGAAAACAATGATACATTTGTAAAAATTCATGTAATAAGGGACTGTCCAACAAGAGCTCTGCTTGATCCATTCCCCATGTGGACTTGGACCAAATCCTTGAAAGTGTACAGTGACCGTTTACTGTGTAGTAACCAAATAATGAAGATTCTTGATTGGCTACTGAAAAAACTGGTCGTGCATTCAAAAGGCCAAAGGAAAATTTTCTCTTTCTCTCTCCCCTCCCCCTTATTTTCCCTCTCCTCCATTTTTGTCTCTGAAGTCTCTGGCTAGGGTACAAGTAGGGTTATATTCCTATTTGGAAAATTATTTACAGTTTTATGCAAAGCACTTACTCAAAAGAACATTTTGGGATGATTCAAATAATATTCTCCAAAATTTGAGGATTAAAAAACTGGCTCTGATAGGATCAATGACTTGCCTATGATCACATAGCTTGTAATTATCTGAGATGAGATTCAAAATCAGGTTTTCTGCCTCCAGATCGAGAACTCCATCCATTATAACATTCTTCTCCACAGCAAAGCAAATATTAATATTTAAAAATCGACATTCTTATTGACTGCATGTTATAAGGAAAAAGCATATTGTTTTCATTCTCACTTCTTTACAAGTATAGAAATGGTTAGACCCCTTTCCAAATTCTGTTTCAGTACACCAAGCTCTTGCAGTGCCCATCCTCTTTCTACTAGACCAGAGATAAAGGATTGGGGTGGGGGAGGGGAGACTGTGTGGGATGGGAAGGGCTTGCAGTAGCTGCTAATCGATATTTGCTGATGTGCACTCTGTGGCTCTCAGTTATGCACATTCAGTAATGGTTTAAAATGAAGTCGCCTGGAGGAAACACACTTAGGGCTTAGCATAAAATGTTGATGTAAAGATTTATTCAAGGTCAGTGAGAGATAGGAGTGCTAGAATGGTGAATTAGCTCCAGCTCAGAGGCTCTTTACCTCAACACCTGGAAGAAAATGAGCTCCTCCTTCCTTCGTTCCCTTTGGACCCAGCCCTTCTTCCTTAGTGTATGATAAACGTAAGAAATACAACTATGCAAAAAAAATATGTCACCCTCACTTGTTCTCTGGTTCTGAAAACGCTGATCTGTAAAGCCTCAATCAAGGGAGGAACTCCACACCCAAAGAAGTGGCTGAAGCCCAGGATGACACAATCTAGAGCATTTTACTACAATTGTCAAATTGCCAATTAAAAGAAGAAAGAAAATGCTTAAAGGCCCTTTGTTACATAATAATGTTTTATTCAGAAGGAAAGGAAAAAGCCGGACCTCACAAAAGGCGATTCTTACCACTTTCCTTCTTAATCCCCTAACCAAATAAATTCCTTACTCTTGTTTTTTCCTCCCAAACCACCCTCAAGTATATGGCTACCAGGCTTCCCCACCAGCAGCCATTCAGTCTGCTAATGTTATGGAAGAGTTTCATTTCTCTCTCCAGAACAGCTGGAAGTAGGGACAGAATCCAAAGCCTCCTCAGTAGGTGGAGACAATTTTAGAGTGCAGTTTATCTTTATTTTGTTTAAAGATTTGGGGGTCAGAGAGAACATTAAACAAGGGAGCCACTCTTGATTATTGAAGAACTGAAGTGAAGAACAAACACTTCTGTCCCTAAACTAATTTTTTAGAGTCCAGATTCACGATCACTGATGTTAATGTTTTTGGCCATTTTACTCACTCCAATAGAGGAATGGAAAACATTAGAAAAACAAGTGGACCTCATGACTTGGATCAAGCCTGTTTTTGAACATTCTTCCCTGTCTTAGTAATATTCAGAACTTGCCCCCATGTTCAGACACTACAGATGTTCTCAAAAAGAACTAAACACAAAACAAAGAGTTCTCTAGTGTAGCTATTTGAGATAGTCCTGTTTTTCTTAGGCCTTTCTGCAGTTAGGACATTAAGTATTCCTCCCTCTAAGATCTACCTGTGTGACCATGGGCAAGTCACTTAACCTCCATGGCCCTCGGAGCCCTTATTTATAAAATAATTTATAAAATGAAGGAGTTGAACTAAATGGCCTCTTAGATCCCTTTGTCAATTCTGAAAATAAATGACCAAAGAGTCAGAGAGGTTATGCAACCACTATTAACTCTGAAAAATACCAAAGAGCTCACCGAAGTAATACCCCCAACTGTAACTCTGAAAAATTAAATTAAATTAAAATCAAATAGCTAACTGCAGTTATAAGTCAAACGCTTTCTTTATTTTTTTGGAGGAGGAAAATTAGACACATATACTAGGGTCTCTTCTAGAAGGAGGCTCACTACAGCAAGGGCAAGCCTTGATGCATATACCAGTGGCTAGACAAAGAAACACAGTGAATTGTAGTCATGGCAATAAGAAAGTAACAGCAACAATGAGGCGAGTTTGATTCATAGCAGGGACTTGGTTCCTACAGGTGTTTGCTTGAATTCAGGGACCACCTTGGACTCGTGTAAAACAATTCCGGGATTTTGCTGTAGCAGAGTTCATCCAAAGGATGAACACAAAGGATTGTTGTTATGCCAAGCCAAGGGCACAGTTTGCTTGCTGAGCCTTAGCTCTGGAAAACAGGTTGTTTCCTTATAATAAAGAGAGGAGTGAAAAAAGAGGGATGGTTGTGGTATGAGGATCCTGAGACCTTCTAGCTCTATGCCTACACTGAGGTCCTGTGATATTGTAGTCTTACTTCTATACCTCTCTGACTCTTCATGAACTAGCTGTTATACCTAAGTAACTATGAAGTAAATAGTGAGGAAAAAAACAAAACAAAAACATGAGAAGGCAAGACCATGTTTTCTTGTGCTTTATGGTAGGTACCCAGGCTAGTTGTCTCTTCATTTTTCAAAAGCTAAAATCCAGACTCTTTGATCATGGCTGAAAAAATCATCCATCTTGAAAGATCATTTCAGCCCTGGGATTAATACCTTAGAAATACCCTTAGTCCCTATGGCCCCTCCCTCTGATTCAATGGATCCTCTCAGAACCTCTACTTAAGGAGTGCACTCAAGTTGGCCATCTGTTCATTTCTCACCGAGCTGTAATCTGGATTCCTCTATCATGCCTCCCTCAATTTTTATCTCCATTTTGCAAATGAGGAAATTGAGGCTCTGAATGGTTAAGTGCTTTTGATCACACTAGGACCCTCAAACCATAGCTTTAGACTTGGAAGAACTTTATAATATCCTCGAAATAAAATTTATACTTATTTTGATATCCAGTGACTTTGATGCAAAGGTAGGCATAGACTACGATGGCAAAAAATATGATAGAAAACTTAGTGAGGAATGAAAGAGCCAGAGTAGTCTTAAATCTGTATACCATGAATATTTTCATTGAGAAAAGAATTGGGAAGCTGAATATGGTGAACACTAAATACTTTCATGAAAATAAAACTAATTATATTTTAAGAGATAGGAAATGACTCATTACTGGTGTTGGGGTCATTCCTGAATCATTTGTCTGTGTATTGTCTGACCATAACTTGCTAAGAAAGAATAAAAATGAGGGAAACTATTATATTCAATTAAAACAACTTCAACCAGATCTCTTTAGGCAAATTGTTGATTTCAAAAAATGGGGAATATATTCAGTAAGGATCTGAACACCAATTCTAACAATTTTATATCGAAGTTTGATAGATATAAATAAATTGTCATAACAAAGAGACCAAAAGAGACTAAAACTTCACTTAGTAAACGCTTCATCTACTTGTGAAGAGCAGAAATATGGAAAACAAGGGTAAAACTATTTTGGAATTTAAAATTTTTTTGCAAAATCATATAGAAGTTGGTGGAAGATTATAAATAGCATTTCCTCATAATACATAATAAATTTTTTCGTAATATATAATGCTTCCAAGAGCAGTGGGAAAAAAAGAAGGAAAGAAAGCATACTGAACCTAACTAATCAGTCATCTTGAGGGCATTTAAAGATTAAACTGGAAGAATAATAAAAACAAATAAAAGATTTGCAAAGATTTTTATAACACTTTTTTCCATTGAGGATGGCAGAGCTAGCATATTTGGAAAATAGTAATAATAGTAATACTAAACATAGCTGACACATAGATAATAATAACCACAGCTGTGTAAGGGGCTAAAATTCTAGCTATACTGTCTAAAATATCTAATGAGTGGTCGCCAATAAATTTTAAGCTTTAGCAAGAGTTAGACTTTTAAGAATTTATTAAGGAGAATAAGAATTTGGTAAAGAGAGAGAGAAAGGCCTAGATTCATCTATCTATTAAAGGGAGGGAGCATTTCTCACTCCACTCTCAACCAGAGTCCTGACGAAAGAGAGCAAGAGTGCCAGCCTCGCCCACTCTTCCTCCCACAAGCAAACTGTCACTTCCTGACACCAAAGAGCCACATGTTTTGCCCTCAGACGCGTTCTCCTCATGGCAGAGCTTTGCTACAGTAAGTCTCCAGCAGGTGGCGTCATTCCAATAGTTACAGCTGACATTAAAGTTTACAAAATGCTTTACATATATGATCTCATTTGAACCTCATAAAACTCTTGAATAATGTGAGATTTAAAATTGGATATTAGATCATAAATCTCCCCTACTTAACCCTTCCCTTAATTTATCTCCCAGACTAGTAAATGGAAGAAGCTTCTGGTTTTCTAGATAGAGCCTTTATTGTATATAAGGTGTTGTTGATTAGAAGGATAGGAAAATAGAAATACAGTACAAATCGTCTTAAATCTAGGCTTAGTCTATATTCCTTATAAAAACTCACCAAACCGATTTAGGCCACCTTTGGAGTGAGTCAGACCGTCTGTCCCGCGCCGCCAGGAGTCCCGCCAAGCCGGCAAAAAAGGCTACTCCCGTTCTCTCCACCCCGGAAGTCAAAAAAAAACCCGGCAGGCAGTCTGACATGCGCAGCAGGCGCACTGTACCTGGCAGGCAGTCTGACATGCGCAGCAGGCGGACTGTACCCGGCAGGCAGTCTGACATGCGCAGCAGGCAGACTGTTCATCTCCTCCCCAAAAGGGTGGTCCTTGAAAAACTGGCGTCTTTCACTTATCCTAACCGACTGTTAAAAACTTTCATATTTTACCACATTTCCCCCCTTTGCTTCCTCAAGAAACGGAATGTTTCCTTGATGGAACAGTAAAAAGAATATAATAACTTTTGCTGACTAATAATATGCGAACAACAATACAGAAAAGGAAGAGAGGAAAGTTTTGTCCAGAGGGGCGATTTTTTTTTTTTCCTCATGAACCGACGCTTTGACATTAGTCTTGCAAAGGGAGAGCCTCTGCAGAGAGTACATGTTACAGATAGTATATAACAGAAAGGAGATAGTAAAAGCTAATAAAGCAAAACAGTTCATATAAAGTCTCTGAGTTCTCTTGTCTTCTTGAAGTGGTAAGATGTCATCAGGAGGAAACTGGATTCTGGTCTGGAAAACTGGATTCTGGACTCTGGTCTGGAAAGCTGGATTATCTTCTTTAACTGTTTGAATTGCTGTATTTTTAAAACCTTAGCATAGCATTGTCAATGATCAAATTAATAAATTCCATTACATTCCCTCCTTTATATGGTTAGACTTGTAATAGAGGGTTGAGGTAGTTATGCAATGTGTAACACTTTTTACCACCATGTGTCTGGATCAAAGCCAAATTTAGTATGTGTTCATGACACCTGAAAATGTTATGGAAAGGTTATCATACCATATCTCATGGTTCTGAGACAGCCAGTGATTGTGCTAGGCCACAGGTGAATTCAACTGAGTGAGATAAAAAGATAAATAAGTTCAGTTAAATTAGGTTAAATTAGGAGGGAGAGAGGATGAATACTGGACTGTGCCTAGTAATTGTGCTCTACATAGTCACCATCATAAGCAAACCATGGACTTACGTATACCTGTCTCTCCTTTTGTTGCACATATATTCTCTCCAGGGCCTGCGTCAGAGTTCACAGCAAGTTAGTCTCTGAAATGATAAGTTTCCATATTTCTGAAATCTCATTAATTTCACCAAAGACAATATGATGGTAAAAATGTGTGCTATGCTGCATAACTGAGAATATATTAGTGATATATACAATAATTCCAAACCATACCCAGAGTATAATGACATATAAATAATAAACGAATGTAAATAGCTGATTATATTAGACATTGTTACATAATCTTCTTTTAGACATTATTACATAATCTTCTTTTAGCAAGTAGACCACATCATCTTATACATGAATTCTCTGGTATAACAGTAGCAGATACTTAAAGTGGTGATTAATTCATCAAAAAGAAATAAGACTTCAATTAGCAAGATTCAATATTCAATGTTTTCAGTGAGGTATCAAGCAATTTCTGGTACTTTTTAGTTAAACAGAACAACATACAAGAGAAAGGAGAAAAATAAATAAATAAAACAAAACTCATTAGAACTCATGGTTCTCTCAAAAAGAAAGAGTAAATAAAAAAAAAGAAGAATTCTGGTAGCTTCTGAGGCCCGATAGCCTCACCCACAGCATATACTTAAAATGTCTTTGAATAATCACTTAGTTTACAAAATTTAGTTTTAAAGAAAAGCAAAAGAAACAAAAGTAAAAAAAAAACCAAAGCAAAACCAAAAATAAAAAATAAAAAGCAAAAGATTCGCTAAGCACCCTTTTGTGCTCTTAAAGAACTTAAAGGTGCAGTCAATTCCAGGTCTTTTCAGTGCCTTTCAAAAGTCAAAACAAAAACAAAAAAACCCAAAAATTAATAAAAAAAAAAAATAGTTGAGGTAGGCCAGAAAACTAGGCCATGTACTTCAGTGCTTTTGCCTGTAGAAGGAAATGCTTGTTAAATTATAAGGTATTTAAGCTGCTAGAGTTTGGGGTATGCCACATTGTTTTAACTGGTTCCCCAATTCTCTGCATGCCAAAGTGGCAGGGGTTTCTGAATTGTCATTGATCTTTCTAATGCTGTCATAATGTTCTTTATGGTAGAAAATGTGGAGTTCTCTAGCATCAGTTTTGTCTGTGCCACTGATTTTCAATAAAGGCTGATTTAATTGATGAACCACAACATTCAGCTGATGCTGCTTAGCAAATGCTACAATTGTATCATTTCCTCCCCACTTTCCAAATTTCTTTAATTCATCAACATATTCTTCAAAAGGGGAGTCATTTACTATAAAAGACTCAAACTCTTGTCTATGGTTAATCATATAAGAAGCAGCTTCTTGTCTGTGTCTGAGATGATTTCTACAGTGACCTTCTAGCTGGTCTGCTAAAGCCCTAAAAAGGCAATTTCCGTCTCCTGATACTTTACGAAGACTGAGTCCCAAAGCATTTAACTGATCAGTGGGATTATTAAATGGGAACTGCCTTTTTCCTCTGAACTCTCTTTGCTCTTTAACAGTTGCTATCTTTAGGGTTTTTACCTCTTTAGCGTCTACCTCAGGTCTATCTGAAATCTCTTCACCTATGAATGGTGCAGGCTTTATATGAGAGCAATGAATCCATGAGTCTTTTTCACCAATTTTAATGGCAGTAGGAGTTGTCAATAATACCTGAAAAGGTCCTTCCCAGGCAGGTTGAGTTCCACTGGTTTTCTGAAAATTCTTTACATATATTTTATCTCCTGGGTTGAACTTATGCAATGAAAAGTCTAATGGTCCTGCCTGGACCACAGCTCCTGCCTCATGGAGTTCACGTAGCCTGGTCTGTAATTCCTGTATATAGGAAGCAACAGAAGTATCACCTCCCACCAGTGATGTATAAACTGGGGAAAAAGTTTTAGCTTGGATAGGAGGGTGACCAAAAAGCATTTCATAAGGAGATATATGAAGTTCTCCTCTTGGTCTACTTCGTAGATAGAATAATGCCAATGGTAGAACATCAGGCCATTTCAAATGGGTTTCAGTACATAATTTGCCAATCATACTCTTAAGCTCTTTATTCATACGTTCGACTTGGCCTGAACTTTGTGGATGGTAGGGCGTGTGGAATTTTGGAGTCACTCCCAAGAAAGAGTAGATTTGGGATAAAATCGAATCAGTGAAATGTGTGCCTTTGTCAGAATCGATGCGGGCTGGTGGGCCAAAACGAGGTACTATCTCTTTAAGAAGAATTTTGGCAACAAAGGCAGCTGTGGCTCGGGGGCTGGGAAAGGCCTCCACCCACCGAGTGAGCTGATCAACTATAACAAGGCAAAATTTATAATGTCCTGCTTTTGGCATAGTAATATAATCAATTTGTAAGTGCTCAAAAGGTGTATATGCTAGAGGACGCCCTCCATAAGCTTTGACCTTAAAAGCATACTGATTATAAGACTGACATGTGGAGCAGCCCGAGCAGATTCGAGATGCTGTATTAGTCACACCTGGTGCTATCCAGGTTCTCTTAATAGAGTCTACAATGCCTTGTGTACCAAAATGGCCTTTTCTGTGAACAGAGAGGCATACCTGGTGGTAGAATTTCCGGGGAAGAAATGGCTTACCTTCCGGAGACACCCAGATGCCATTGATCTGTTTCGCCTTAAATTTCTTTTTCCACTTTTCTACTTCAGAATCGTCATAGGTTAGGTTGGAAGGAATATCCTCAGAAGGTGAAAGGTTAAATACATGTTCAGGAGCTTCTAATGCAGCAAGCTTGGCTGCAGAATCGGCTCGTGCATTTCCCTTTGAAACAGGATCACTATTCCCTGTGTGGGCAGGGCAATGTACAACGGCTAGGGAAGAAGGCAGTTTTAGGGCATCTAAGAGGTCCTTGATAAGGTCCCCATTGGCAATAGCCTTGCCCGAGGATGTTAGAAAGCCTCGTTGACGCCAAATCATACCAATAAAGTGGCATATGCCAAAGCCATATTTCGAGTCAGTAAAAATGGTGGCACTCTTATCTTTAGCTATATTACAGGCCTGTGTAAGAGCCACAAGTTCAGCAGCCTGTGCACTAAAATGGGAAGGCAGAGAAGCTGCCCAGAGGGTGTCATAATCAGAAACTACAGCAGCTCCAGTAAAACGGGTTCCCTCTCTCATAAATGAGGAACCATCTGTATAGAGGACAAGATCAGGATTTTCTAAAGGTGTATCAAAAAGATCATCACGGGGTTTTTCAGCCATATCAACTAAAGAAGCACAGTCATGCAACGGTTCCCCCGAGAATGGTAAGTTAGGGAGTAGTGTTGCTGGATTAAGAACTGTGCAGCGTTTTAAAGTGATATTCTCATTACCTAACAGGGTTATTTCATACTTAGCCAGCCTTTGATCTGAAAAGGCTTGTGTCCTGTGACGTAGTAAGAGAGCCTCCACTTCGTGAGGGCATTGCACAGTTAGAGGGTTACCTAGGACCAAATCAGAGGCTTTTTCTACCAAAAGCGCTGTGGCCGCCACTGCTCTAAGGCAAGGTGGCGCTCCAGCCGCTACAGGGTCCAGCTGAATTGAATAGTAGGCTATAGGACGTTGGTTAGGCCCCAGTGACTGAGTCAGGACTCCAGAAGCCACCCCCCTTTGTTCATGCACAAAGAGAGTGAAAGGCTTACTATAATCTGGCAGTCCTAGGGCAGGTGCTGATAACAAGGCCCGTTTTAATTCTTTTATGGCTGAGAGATGCTGGGGATCCAACTGTAAACTGTCTGGAACAGAACTTTTTGTAAGAGCTATGAGGGGTTTAGTAATTTCACCAAAAGAGGGTATCCATTGTCTACAGTACCCAGCTGCTCCCAGAATGGCTCTCAACTGCCTCTTAGTAGTGGGGGCAGAGAGTTGTTGAATGGCCTGGACTCTCTTAGAAGAGACAGAGCGAGTTCCAGCAGCCAAAATAAATCCTAAATATTCTACCTGGGGCAAACACCATTGTACCTTTGTCTTGGAAACCTTGTGTCCTCTCTTGTGCAGCTCCAGCAGTAAGTGACGGCTATCTTCCTGACAAATTTCAGCATTAGGAGAGGCCAAAAGTAAGTCATCTACATATTGTACTAGTGTGGAGCCCTTAAAGGTAATAGAGGCCAGATCCTGCTGTAAAATTTGGGAAAATAATGTGGGACTGTCTACAAATCCCTGTGGGAGTCTAGTCCAGGTCCACTGTCTATTTTTCCAGGTAAAAGCAAATAAATATTGGAAGTCCTCATGTACTGGTATGGAGAAAAAGGCAGAGCAAAGGTCTACCACTGTGAAACATGTAGATTCATAGGGAATTGAGGAAATTATCATAGCCGGATTTGCGACTATAGAATGTCTAGGAATAACATAATTATTAATCGCTCTAAGATCTTGCACAAAGCGATAAACAGGTTTACCATCTGGCCCAGGCTTGGGTTTTTTAACTGGCAAAATGGGAGTATTGCATGGAGAGTGATGACATGGAATAATAATACCCTGGCTTTTCAAAGCCTCAATTATAGGGGTGATCCCTTCTATTGCTTCCCTAGACAATGGATACTGTGGAATGGAGGGGGGTGGTCCCCCCTTAACTTTAAAGGTAACAGGCATGGCAGACTTAAGGAGCCCCACCTCATTAGGGGATGAGGCCCATAAAGACTCAGGAATGTCAGAGGGGATTTTGGATACCTCCCCTGCTGTTCCTTGAGCTTCTGTAAGTAAAATTGGTAATAAATGAACAGTATCCTCTGGCAATTGTAAGGAGACAGCCCCATCTGGAGCACAAGATATGGTTGCTCTAAGCTTGCAAAGGAGATCACGACCTAATAAATTTACAGGGGCATCAGGCATGAGTAAAAATGAATGTTCCACTGTTAAGGGCCCCATAGATACCATGCGAGGATTCAATTTTGCCACTCTCTGGCTCTTTCCTGAGACTCCCACTACATTCAAAAATCCTACAGGTCTACACCCAGCATCTGGTTTGCTTACTAATACTGATTTAGAGGCTCCTGTGTCTAGCAGACAATCATAATAAGTCTCCCCCACTTTTAAGGTGACATGTGGTTCATTACTCTGGGGAGGTGAATGGACTGGCACAAGTGCATTCAAAAAATCTGGATCTGGGAATATATGGCTTTCATTATCTATGTTCCATTCCTCCCCAAGACACCATCATTCCTGTGTCCTCTTCTGAGGGGGGTCTTGGTTACCATTATTCTGGTACTGCCTTTCTGTATTCCTCCAAAAAGATCTATTTCTATTTTGATTTCGCCTGTAATTAGAATTAGAATTTCTTCTCCAAGTCCTACATTCTCTCAATTCATGCCCCTCCTTACGACAGCTTATGGCCAAACTAGGGAGGGTGGGAGGGTCCTTAAGGTCCCTTCGGGGTCGCCAAACTGTGAGATTTAAAATTGGATATTAGATCATAAATCTCCCCTACTTAACCCTTCCCTTAATTTATCTCTCAGACTAGTAAATGGAAGAAGCTTCTGGTTTTCTAGATAGAGCCTTTATTGTATATAAGGTGTTGTTGATTAGAAGGATAGGAAAATAGAAATACAGTACAAATCGTCTTAAATCTAGGCTTAGTCTATATTCCTTATAAAAACTCACCAAACCGATTTAGGCCACCTTTGGAGTGAGTCAGACCGTCTGTCCCGCGCCGCCAGGAGTCCCGCCAAGCCGGCAAAAAAGGCTACTCCCGTTCTCTCCACCCCGGAAGTCAAAAAAAAACCCGGCAGGCAGTCTGACATGCGCAGCAGGCGCACTGTACCTGGCAGGCAGTCTGACATGCGCAGCAGGCGGACTGTACCCGGCAGGCAGTCTGACATGCGCAGCAGGCAGACTGTTCATCTCCTCCCCAAAAGGGTGGTCCTTGAAAAACTGGCGTCTTTCACTTATCCTAACCGACTGTTAAAAACTTTCATATTTTACCACAATAAGTACTTCACATTATTATTCCCAATTTACAGATGAGAAAACTATATCAGAGGCAGGATTTTAACCAAAATCTTTCCTTAACCAAATCAATAACCATATAGTTAAATGAAATGGATAGAATACTGATGTCAAAAATAAAATAAAATAAAATAATAAAATTTTTAAAAGAATTAAAAAAAAAACCAATACCAATTCTCCAGACCATATTTAACAGATGTAAAAACAACTTGTAGAGTTCATCCAACAGTATGCATGTGTATATGTATATATCTTGACAGATACTACAAATGGACAACAGGCTAGGTCAAGAATTGAACAGGAGAAGGAGAATAGGGAATGCCTTTGGAATATTGTGAAGTTCTTTTAATGATTTCAAGTTTCTCCTTAAAACAAAGGCTCATTATTTTTAAAACAAGTGCTCTTGCGGTGATGCTGTATGACTGCGAAAATCATGAAGCACTTAGGTTGCAGAAGAATTGAAGTTGAAGATTACCCAACAAACTTAAATATGTTGCAAAGAATTACAAAGGAGAGTGGGTATACAGGATATCATCATTTGAATAAGAAGATGGCTTTATCACATAATAAGAGAGAGATGACCAATGGAGCATGTGGCTACAAATATATTTTTTTTAAAAAGGACTCAAACGAGATCCCCAGATATATCTCTTATAGTGAACTCACAGGAGGACATGGTTTAGAACACATAGCCCAAGGATCCTCAGAACTTCTGAATGTGACCTAACCTGGTTTAAAATGTAATTGGGAAATATTTAACAAATTAAATACAAATGTAATAACACCAAGATAATACTGCATTTTAAAACTAGGTTAATATATGTCCCCCCAGGGATCTTTATGCATGAACTAGTGGCCCATGTTTCTATTTCAGTTTGTCTCTACTGATTTGGAATTTTGTAGAAGATGCTTCAAAGGAGGGAATACCCAACTCCATGGGACAATACTAATAATAGTTAACATTTATATAATGTTTTAAGGCTTGCAAAGCACTGTACAACTATTATCCCATTTTATCCTCACAATGACTCTGAGAGGTAGGTTTTATTATTGTTGCCATTATACAGATGAGGAAACTGAAGTAGTAATTGACTTTTCCAGTGTCACACAACCAATAAGTGTCTGAAGCCATTTTGAACTCAGGTCTTGACTCCAGGGCCTGTGCCACCTAGCTGCCCAAGAGATAATATATCTACTATAGTATTGGATTATAGAAATATAATTTTATGGAGAGAAAATTATGAAAATTTGCATAGCTTTTGTCATTGTATAACTGTAATTTGTATAATGTCCCCAAAGGACTACATACTCTTATACTGATTTGTGTAAGGGGCTAAAATTCTAACTATAATGTCTAAAATCTAATGAGTGGTCACCTTAAATTAGAAGCTTTAGCAAGAGTTTAGACTTTTAAGTATTTATTAAAGTGCAATCAGAAGCTGGTGAGGAGAGAGAGAGGTAAAAATCTAACTATCTCTAAGAGACACCAGCATCTGACCCACCATACCAAGGTCAGGAACCTCAAAAGCCAATGCTTCAGCAGCTACTCCCAGAACCTCTTGTGAAACAGGAAAAAGGGCTGTCCACACACACACACAGCTCCAAGCTAATTGGCCGGTAACTTTGATTACAGGACCCATGAGCAAACTTCTTGATGCCAAACTGACTTTCGAAATCCCAGAAAAGGTCACTTCTAGACACTAAAGTCCCATGGTTTCTAAATCACATGATTTCTCCTCATGGCAGAGTTTCCCTGAAATATTTCTCCCCAATCAGGTATAACAGTAATTTTAAGTCCTGAAAAGAGAAACTTCTGCTTGTTCTAAAATTTTGTTTAATTTTTTTTTTAATGCACAGGGAGAGTTTAGGGTTTATGGATAATATAAATACATATAATTTTAAAACAAGAAATTCCTTTAAAAATATTCTAAGTACATACTGTCACTGCCATAAAATTTATATATATTACTATATTTATTACATGTGGAGTCAGAAGATGAGCTTTAACACTTACTAACTACTTGAATAAGGGCAAGTCACTTTATATCTCTGAAACTTAGAGTACTCATGTGTGAAATGGGGATAATTATACCTCATGGGGTTGTTGTGAAGAAAACATCCTATAGATATGTTTTTTTAATTACTTTTGATTATGTATACATAATAGACATTTTTTCCATTATTATATATATTTCTATTTAAGAATCTAAATTATTAGTGAGTGATGTTATTAAGATGATGTAGTATATATGTTGGTGAAATAAAAACATTTTAAATGGTAGAGTCATGATTTAAAGAGCATTGGACTGGGACTCAAGAAACTTGGATTCTACTTCTGGCTTTGCTACTATGTGTGTGACATTGGGCAAATTACTTAACTCCTCTGGGTCTTGTTTTCTTCATTTTAAAAATCAGATTGGTTTTGATTGTCTCTAACTCAATGGGGCTAAAATCCTGACTGATTAGAAAAGAGTGCAATAATCACAGAATCTCACTCAAAGTTGAAACAGACCTCAAAGGTTGTCCATAATAAAGATTTCAACAATTTACTTGACAATAAAACTAAGAAGATCATCTACCCCTAGTGACAGGAGAGTACATTACTATCTGAGAGGGCTCATTCCACTGTGGAAGAGTTCTTAGGGTTAGAAAGCTTATATTGAGGTAAAATCTGTCTCTCTACATCTTCTATCCATGTTGCCCATCAGGGCCAAAACAGAACAAGACTCAATCCTCTTTGACACCATAACCCTTCCCCCTAAGGGTTCTTTTCTAGACTCAGCATTCCTAGATCTTTATATTGATCCATGTGAAATATGGTGTTAGATTCTATCAGCATCTTTGTCTGGACATATTCCAGTTGGTCAAAATCTTTACTTAAATACAGTGTCCAGAACTGAACGGAGCACTCTATATGTGGTCTGAACAGAGAAGAAGACTTTAGGACTCTCACCTTTCTTTGTTTTGGTTACTCTTTTTCCATGAATACAATCTGAGATCAAGTATAGTTTTTCCACTGCTATGTCACACTTTTCATATAGTGAGTTTGCTGTCTACTAAAAATCCCAGAACTTTTTCACATGAGCCTAAACAGACTTCCCTGTGCAGTTGATTTTTTGAATACATACAGGACTTTATAGATTGTATTTGTTTCAGAAAGCTTCAGAACTCCTTTTTCCCCCTTTACTCTTTCATTGACTTTCCTGCTTGCTACAAATACCTTATGAAAGTTTAGTTGAAAAAAATTGGCATGATGAGTGTGATTGATGAAAAGATGTTCTGTCCTTTAAAGGACCCCATGGGCATTGTCCTAGATTATTAATCAATAGATGGTAAGAATTTATTTAAAAGTGAAGGCTATATAAATTCAAAAACTTGAAGCAGATACATTTTTGGGGGGGAGGGGGCAATGAGGGTTAAGTAACTTGCCCAAGGTCACGCAGCTAGTAAGTGTCAAGTGTATGAGGCCATATTTGAACTCAGGTCCTCCTGAATCCAAGGCCAGTGCTTTATCCACTGCACCACCTAGCCACCCCCAGATATGTCTTTTAAAATCTAGTTTTTAAAAAATGGAAATGAGAGAAATTTTTAGCTTTATAGCTTATATTTATATAATACCTTAATATTTCTTAAATGCTTCACATATATTGCAAATATATTGGTTTCTAAAAAAACCTTTTTTATTTTGAATTTAATAAAGATATATATTTACAACTGTAGTTTACCATAGATTTAAATGAAAACAAAGGCTATAATTTTAATATAGTATTATTTTATGGTTACTAAAATTTTTAGTGCTTTGAGTTAAATAAAGACTTAAAACATTTTAAAGTGTGTTTCTAAGTAGTGAAAACAAAATGGGTTTTTTCTTGGTTTAGCAGAATGATTTAAAAATTGATTTTTGTCCTCTTTACATTTTAAAAAAGTTGGGTACAATTATTATAATTATGAGAGAAAGCAATGTCTTTGTAGAAGGTAGTTTTATAGTTTCCTTAACCAGGAAATACACAAGTGGGTAAAGGACAAAAACTGCTTTATTATAAGGAATTTGATCTCTAAAGTACACAGAGATGTATGTTTTATGTATGGATGCGCTACCAGAAAATTAGGTATAAAACATATTTGTGCATGTTAAAAGTAATTTCCCACCAATACATTATAACATTTAAAATTTTTATTATCCTCATATTCTGAATTATTCTAGAATTGAGGATAGTTACAAATACTTGGACTAACATCCATGTCAAGTAGTGATCCACAAATAAATACTTAAATTCATGATATAGAAAAAATTCTATGCTTTTATGTTATGACAACTGTGACATATAAAAACTTGAGATAATTTCTGGGTTATTAATCATTTTATTAATGATGCTAGCATATAATTAATAAAAGGCATCAGTGATACTTTCAAATGCCAAAGACCCCTCATGGAGCCCACTCATTGCTTATATGACCTTGGAAGAGTGAGTGTTCCTGAGGGTGGCAATCAACTCTGATTGGTTAACAACTATTTAATAATTAATTAATTAAACAGTTAATTAATAATTAATGAGAATCATTAATATTATAATGGAGGTGGATCATTCTAATGAGGGGCTGGGAGGGGGGAGGAATGTGACTTTGATAATGTCATTTACTTCCAAACCACACCTAGTCCTGAACAGCCTAGACTAAACCTTCTTAAACTGTGGGTTGGGACGCCATATGGGATTGCGTAACTGAATGTGGGGGTCTTGAAAAATTTGGCAACAGTAAAGGTTATTTTTATATACCTATATATCCAGGTCACATCAAAATTTCTTTGGCTAAAAGGGGTCACAACTGGGAGAAGTTTAAGAAGCCCTAACCTAGACAAAGAATCTAAGCCCCTGCCTAGACCCACAGGAGTGGAACACAATGGGGCTGAATTCACCTTAGCTTAAATTCTTTGTAAGGTTTTCTAATTGGGTGGGACAACAACTCCATCTAGATAAGATAGTCTAAGTGGAGTAAATTATTGAGAAAAGCCAGGGATCTACCTAATAATTTGTTACTTAATAATCATTGCTCTTATAACTTTGAATGAAAATAATAAATTTCATTAATCTTTCTATGAGTTTGAATTGTATGTATGTGTGTCTATAGGTGGATGATCTCTGTGAATGGGAATGAGTTGGGTTATTTGGCTATCATGAGATGGATTGTTAAAGGAAGAGGCATGTCTTTGTGCTCTCCTGAAAAACATTTCATTTCTGACTATGAAGGAAGAAGGAAAGAGGGAAGAAAAAGGACTATCTACCTTTGGAGGTCACTGAGGCAACATTTAGAAACTTTCTTCTTCTTCTTCTTCTTCTTCTTCTTCTTCTTCTTCTTCTTCTTCTTCTTCGCAGGGCAATGAGGGTTAAGTGACTTGCCCAGGGTCACACAGCTAGTAAGTGTCAAGTGTCTGAGGCTGGATTTTGTGAGAAAATGGGTAGTTGTCACCTCTCAATGAGGATATAACAGTCAATCATACTCCTCCTGACCAGTTTGTAGGACAAAGGTCTCAGATCCCCTCCTCCCCCTCTAGCTAACAAAATCACATGGTTCAAGGAGCCCTGGTCTCAATAAGGTCTGCTCTGGAGTTGTGTCCATATAAGGAAGAATAAGGTCCACTCCTGAATTATGCCCATATAAGGAAGAGGGATGGGAATACTGCATTCTGAATAGCTAATTTTTGTGTGTAGATTGTAACCCTTAAGTAATTGGACCAATGATGAAAAAGGGGAGGGTCCATTCGCATTAGGGACTAGGGTATAAAGCAGGGCATATGAGCCCCCTTTCTTTGCACCCACTAACTGCACACTAGGGTGCCTCCTTCTCATGAGAAGGAAAAAAAGCCTTTGTCACAATGCTGCTGAGTTCCTGAGAATTACTGAGAAGAGGATTGTTTTTCTCTCACAATTGGAGGTCCCACCGAGATTTAAGGAGCTGTGGGAGGACCCTCTGTGTTCCAGCACTCTTTGCCAGGGATTGTTGGAGCCCAGAGGGGGGCCACCCCCAACTCCTGAGCCCGAGGAACCCAGCAGAGACATCACAAATGCAGGGTGGAGCATGCTCACCAAGGGGGTAAGAATTGATCAGAAAAGGGGAGGAAAGGGCTGTCGAGTACTCCTAGGGTGGTTGCCCCAGGGAAAAAGACATTGAATGTGCCAAGAAGTGTGCCAGGCTGTTTGAGTCCATAGGCACCAGGTGTGCCAAGCAGTGGGCCAGGGTATGCCAAGCAGTATCCCAGGCGGGGGTGGTTCCCAAGAATTCAAAGGGTTCATTAAAGACTGTATTGAAGGAACTAAGTAAGATGGGCAATGCCACCTCTAGTGATATAGAAAAAGAAGAAGGTACATGTCCCGAAATTCCCAAAGATAGCCTTTGGGGAGACAAATTAGAAATCTGGGATAAACTTGAGAGGCATAGAGGAAAATGCAAAAAGAGAATGCTAAAATATTGTTGCCTAATATGGGCTGGGGTTCCCCTCAAGGGAGGTTCAGTCCTTTGGCCTAAATTTGGATCTAATGAAAATCAGGTATGTCAAGCCTTAAATGTATATGTAAATAGTAAAAAACCCCAAAATCAAGAAGAAGGGGAATATGCTAAATTATGGCTGTCTGACACTAGCCTGTTTCCCCTAGGGAATAAAGAAACTAAGGACATGGAGAATAGCTCAAAGTGGGATCCATTAGAGTACTTGCCCCCTCCCCCTATGCTCCCCCACCCCCAATTGTGAGAGCATCTGGAATACAAGAGGGAGAAGGGGCCTTGAGTTCTATGGCAATGGGAAATTGGGAAAGGCACCATGCACCTGGTATGGGGGTAGTCCCAACAGATCAGAAATTCCCAAATGCAGCTCCAGGGTGGGATAATAATAATGAGAATCACATGAATCATATGCAAGACTTAGGGAATTGATAATACAGGGAATAAAAGAGTCAGTCCCTAAGGGTCAGAATCTCAATAAAGCCTTTGAAATACAGCAAGGGAGGGATGAGTCCCCTTCTGTGTTTTTAGAGAGATTGAGAGATCAGATAAAACGGTATGGAGGTATGGAACCTGAAAATCAGTTAGCACAAGGAATGCTTAAATTAAACTTTGTAACCAAGTCCTGGGCAGATATTAATAAGAAATTCCAAAAAGTTGAGGGGTGGAGTGAGAAGCCATTGAAGGAATTACTGAGGGTAGCACAAAAGGTGTTTGTAAGGAGGCAAGATCCCCAGACTGGGAGAAAGCAGCAGCTCAGGTGGACTGTACTCCTGCAAGGTTATACTGAGTCCCCAAACTTGTTTGGTCAGATTTTAGATGCAGATAGGGGAGCAGCTTTAGGGGTTCTGATACAAGTCTGTGGAGGGACAAAAAGACCAGTAGCCTTCCTGTCAAAATTATTAAATCCAGTATCAATCCAGGCAGTAGCTGCAACTGACACTTGGAGGAGCCCTAGTGGTGGGCACTCCTCATCAAGTTAGAACAATCTTCAACCAGAAATCAGGGAGATGGCTTACAGATTCTAGAATTTTGAAATATGAGGCAATTTTATTAGAAAAGGATGACTTGGTACTCACTGTGGAAAACTGTCTGGACCCCACATCTTTTCTATGGCATGGTGTTAGTGATCCATTGGAGCATGATTGTCTGAACCTTATAGATTATCAAATGAAAGTTCTGGGGTACTTACAAGAATCTCCACCTACTCCAGGGAAACACTTGTTCATAGATGGGTCCTCCAGGGTGTTAGAGGGAAGGAGACATAATGGTTATGCTATAATTGATGGGAATCATGCTATGGTCATAGAGAGTGGAAGGCTGCCAAATGACTGGTCAGCACAAACTTGTGAACTATATTCTTTGAATCAAGCATTAAAATGCTTGGCCAATGACTTAGAAACTATATATACTGATTCAAAGTATGTTTTTGGAATAGTACATGTGTTTGGAAAACTCAGGGAGGTGGGGGCTCAGTGCACGGATAAAGGGCGATGGATACTTCCTGAGGGGAGGGAAATGGTTAACAGAACCATTATGAGAGAACTCATGGGCACCCTGCATCAGGGAAGCCATTTGGGAGCACAGACTGCGAATCCAGGGCCAGTGCTTTATCCATTGTGCTACCTGGCTGCCCCAACTTTATTCTTCTAATTGATTATTCAAGTTACTATGCAATCTGAAGTTGCTATTAAGACTATACAGTCATTTTCTATTAATTTTTCTGCCTATGAATGTGTAGAGTAGAATTGAGAAAGGGTAGCCAAATCCAAGAGGAGAAAGGGGAGTTTTTCCTCAGTGAAAGCTGGGGTGGGGTCACCAAGTCAATGAGAGAATGTAATAATATTACAGATTGTGTATCTGTCCAAATGATAGCCTAGACTCACTTCATTTCAAAGTAGAAAGGAGTGAGGTTAACTTGCAAAGAAGCAGCTAGCACAGTGGCATGAATAATTGGTGCAGTTTTTACATGAGGGTGATGGAGGAGGCTAAAAAGGGTTAACAGATAAACTAAGGCTTGAATTATCAAAAGTAGCCAGAAGGGTTAATAGAGAAACTAAGCTTTGTGATCTTATCAACAGTACAGTAATCAAGAGGGTTTGAGTCCCTATCAACCAACACAGTCAACAGAAGCTTAGGAAAGGTAACCAGGGACCATTAACCATTAATAGCCATTAATATTCCTAGATGACAGGACACCTAGAAACCAGATCTCAAAGTAAAGAGATAACATAAACAGAGAGACCCTTGGGCTCTGACAAGTTTAAACATGTCTTTAGAAACACGTGCAGAAGGACCAAATGTGTCCTTAGGTTCACCTTATAATGTTTAAACCAAAAAAAACCCCACACCTCTAGTAAGAAAGGTACCCACCTTGGAGGATGTCTTGGGACCCCAGGAACTCCAAAATTTGGATATGACCTCCCATGTACCTCCTTAAGGAGGAGATTAAGATAATGAGGAGACACCTTACTCCTTTGAGTGCTTCTCCCTGTGGCCTCACAGTCTTTTTTTTTTTTTTAAGGGCAATGAGGGTTAAGTGACTTGCCCAGGGTCACACAGCTTGTAAGTGTCAAGTGTCTGAGGCCAGATTTGAACTCAGGTCCTCCTGAATCCAGGGCTGGTGCTCTATCCACTGAACTACCTAGCCCCCGACCTCACAGTCTTTTAATAAAACTTGGGAAACTGAATCACTGAGTCTTATAATTTTTTGGAATGCCTCATGATCAATTTGATCAATTAAATCCATCCCTACTATAAGGGCATGTTAGTAGTGACACCAGACTGAAGGTGCTGTTACTGTTGCTACCAATTGCCTAGAATTAAGGGATCCCTAGTGCACATACTCTATAGGGAGCCCTTTTGAAGAGAGCAATGACATACTTCCTAGAGAGTCAAACAATAAAAGATTCTATTTGTCATTGTTGTTCAGTCGTTTCACTCCTGACTTTTTGTGTCCCAATTTAGGGTTTTCTTGGCAAAGATAATGGAATGGTTTGCCATTTCCTTCTTTAGCTGATTTTACAGATGAACTGAGGCAGACAGGGCTAAGTGACTTTTCCAGCATCACACAGCTAGCTAAGTGTCTGAGGCCTGATTTAAACTCAAAACTTCCTGACTCCAGGTTTGGCCCTCTCTTGACCGCACTACCTAGCTGCCCATATCTATTATATCTGCCTGACTATATATAGAAAAGAGGACAAAATGTAAAATATAAGAGAAAAGAGGTGGGATAAGAAGTTTCTCCTCAAAAGGAAAAACATATCCTCTTCCTTCTTTTTTTTTTTGGGGGGGGGGGTGGTACAATGAGGTTAAGTGACTTGTCCAGGGTCATATAGCTAGCAAGTGTCAAGTGTCTGAGGCCGGATTTGAACTCAGGTCCTCCTGAATCCAGGGCCTGTGCTTTATCACTTCATCACCTAGCTGTCCCCTCTTCCTTCTTAATAGGCCAGAACAAGCTTCTCCCATAACAGTCTACCCAAACTATGCAATACATTAGGAGCCACTGAGACTCAACCTCCATGAGATACATGAATATGGGCTTGTTTGTATGCATATAGATATACATATGTATTTGTCCCTTTAGGGTGAAGCTTGTCTTCTCCCCCCCTTTCCATACACACACATACATATACATATGTGTATGTGCATATATACAGAGACATGTGTATAATATAGGCAAAATTTATATACATATATAATTTGCCTCTTTTTTCTATATAACAGGGTCATCAGGATATCCCACATCTCTTATTGGGGTACCTAACATCGACCTGGGCATTCATGCCTCAGTTCTGTAGAGAGGGACATGTGTCCTGGACCCTTTACTAGAGGACGTGAGCTACCAGTAGCTTCAGTTTGGTCTTTTGATGTTCCAGTTACTGGTGGCTGTGTCAAAGATAAATGGAGAGTGAGTCTGGAAGAGCTAGTCCCTCAGTAGACCCAGGTTAAGAACCCCTAGCCTAGAGAAAATTTTAATCCAGTGTCACTTAGCTATTTATCCTTTAAGAAATTGAATACTTTGTTTCTTACTTGGTAGATGAGGGTAAGTATCACTATGTTATGTAAAATATTCATAGTTATGTGGAGAATGATAAGTAAGGAATGTCAGGTAGTACAGAGGGCTTATTATGATAAACAAAGAATGCCAGTTCAGAGGAGAACATTCAATGTGTGGCACGATGGAATGAACATAATAATCCTCTCTTTTTTTTCACCAGTGAGCCCAGATCTATGCTCACAGGTGCCTTTTTCAGGATTAGAGCTCCCAACATCTTCCCTCTATTTCTTTGGTTCCTCACCCCATACTGGCAAGGGCATTGCTTATTTGCTTGGTTTTTTGTTCCATTCCCCCTCCCCCATGCAAAGATCTCCTAACCACTAACAGGCTTTTCTGTTAAAAGAGTTTATTATAATGTGCAGTAAGAGGAAAACATACTCGGGGCTAAAATGAAAGAAAAAAAAAAACAGGGCAGGGGGTGGGGCACGGAATTATGATGTGAACAGAAGTCTGTCCATTTATAATCGTCCTACTTGCAAATAAATATGTTGGAAACTAGTTCTTAGTGTACCTCTGTCCTGCCTTCTCTCTAGCCAGACTCTCCTGTCTTTCAGATCTTCCTGAGTCCTTTCCCACAGACTCAATGCCCCTACCCCTTGGTGTCTCACCTTCAGCTTTCTGGAGCTGTGCTCTTTTTTCATAGAGTGATTAAAATGGGGATAATGATATAAACTTCACAGAGTTATTCAGAAGATCGAATGAGATCAGGGAAAACACTACATAAATATAATTTATTCTATTAAACATCCTTCTGATTTAGGATAGGGCAGTCACAGATTCATAGATTTGTAGCTGGAAGAGAGACCTCCTAAGTCACATAGTCCTAAGTCTTTCTTTTATTGTCAAGGAAACAGGCCAAGAGAGGTGAAGAAACTTGCTCAAGGTGATACACTAGCAATGTGTCAGAACTCAGGGTTTGAGCTCAGGTCCTTAAATTAGGGTTACTCTCTCTCTCTCTCTCTTTTTTTTTTTTGTGAGGCAATTGGGGTTAAGTGACTTGCCCAAGGTCACACAGCTAGTAAGTGTTAAGTGTCTGAGGCCGGATTTGAACTCAGGTACTCCTGGACCCGTGCTCTATCCACTGCGCCACCTAGCTGCCCCCCCAGGGTTACTCTCTGAAGCAACTAGGACAAAGACTTTCTGAAATCAAGGAATTTAAAATGAGAATGGATATTCGCTCATTTTCTCTTGCTATTTCTTTTTTTCTTTTTTTTTCTTTTTTTTTAAGTGAGGCAATTGAGGTTAAGTGACTTGCCCAGGGTCACACAGCTAGTAAGTGTTAAGTGTCTGAGGCTGGATTTGAACTCAGGTCTTCCTGAATTCAGGGCCAGTGCTCTATCCACTGCGCCACCTAGCTGCCCCTCTTGCTATTTCAATGATGTAATTTGGTGGCAAATGGTATTGCAAATAAATGATTATGTGGTAATCCAGAATCTACAATGGGACAGTTATATGGCATAGTGGATAAAGTGCTGGCCCTAGAGTAAGGAGGACCTGAGTTCAAATTTGGTCTTAGACACTTATTAGCTGTGTGACCCTGGGCAAGTCACTTAACTTTATTTGCCTCAGTTTCCTCATTGATAAGATGATCTGGAGAAGGAAATGGCAAACTACTTCAGTATCTTTGCCAAGAAAATCCCAAATGGAGTCATGAAGAAAGGTGATTGAACATGTTACATGACTGAACATATGACTGAAAAGTGATTAAACAACAAAGGAATCTGCACTAGAGAAGTGAGACAGGAGGAAACTCATTCACAAAATGTATGTGACCTACAAAGGTTTATTAGATGTTACTTACAGAAAACTAGAGATAGGACTAGAATGATGCTGGATTTTAACTCTGCATCTAGTTTGGGGTGGTGAACAGTACAGCATTTCCCTAGATTTAGATGACTTCCCAGCTTTTTTTTTTTTTAAGTGGGACAATGGGGGTTAAGTGACTTGCCCAGGGTCACTCAGCTAGTAAGTGTCAAGTGTCTGAGGCCGGATTTGAAGTCAGGTACTTGTGAATCCAGGGCCGGTGCTTTATCCACTGAGCCACCTAGCCGCCCCCAGCTTTCTTTTAAGACAGAAAAAAGTCCCATCTCTAAAATGTATTACTCCCTCCTTTGAGGGGCTTCCAGGGTTGGTGAGGAGGAAAGCCAGGTGTTATTTGTCACCACCGCCTCAAAACCTACTCTTTGGGGTTTTTGAGTGCTGTAATAGGTAAAGGGGAATGAAAGTTTGAGATTGAAATGGTTCCTAATTTATTCAAATTAGTTGACAATTGGGATATGAAAGATCTTGTGTATGATGTCAGGTTCTATGGAGCTGCTGATACTCAGATTGACACCTATCTATGATGTTATCAATGAGGATTAATGGGAGCTTTTCTTAGCTTGTTTTTGTAGTGATCACAAGGAGCCATACAGTCCTAAAAGATATAAAATTAAGTGCTGAAGTGCATATTGGCATATTATGCTGTGGAATTTTTTACTGCTATTTATTAAAGGTGGCTACGAATTTCCAGAATTAGGTCAGACCCAGCCAGATTAAAATAGAACTGGGAAATTTTTAACCAAATAAATAAAAACACACCACAGACAATGTTAATTTGTGGTTTTCTAAGTCAATATCTGTTTCTATTTGGTTTTGACACCACTAGTATAGAAAGAACACTGTACTAGGCTAGTGTGGGGAATACAAAGATAAATAGAACCCTTATGTTTAGCCTCTTGTAGGTCACAGTCAAATGGGGTGAGAGGATTCATTTATAAATAACAATATTATTAAATGAAACATGATGAGAGCAAAGTGCTACAGAACCCTGACTGGTTAGGTCAAGTAGGTTTCCTGGAGGCAGTGGCAGCAGCTTGAATGCTAAGTACTTAGAATATCAAATAGAGAGAAAGGAAAGGAAGTCATTTCAGGCACTACTGGTCATGTACAAGGTTCACAAATTGCCCAGGGAATCCAGGTCAGGGGAAGGAGGAGTAGTGGCTTTGTAGGCCTCATAAACCTGGTCCCAGGGCCGTGTGAAAACCATTCTCTTCTTTACACACCACATCCCCCCCACTGACCCTTCAGCCCTATTCACTTTTTGAACACCTGAAAGACCTCTTTCTGGAAGCCTAGCTGAGCTCAGAATTAATGGCTAGATTTGTAGGAATCAATCAACATTCATTGGGCACCTACTATATGTACTGTGTTAAGTGCTGGGGGTACAAAAAAGAGGAAAAAAAGCTGTCTTCAAGGAACTCACAATCTAATTGTTTTGTTCATGCATCAGCAAAGAGGTCTTTGTCAATTGGATTCAATAGGGGAGGAGACTCATTTAAGAAGCCTGGAAAGGCAGGTGGGGGCTAGGTTATGGAGATCTGAATACCAGATGGTTTTGCATTTGATCCTGGAGGTAGTGGGGAGTCACTGGAATTTAGTGAGTAGGGGTAGTCAAACATGTGCTTTAGGAAATCACTTGGGTGGCTGAATGGAGGATGAATTGAAATGGAGAGAATCTTGAGGAAGGTACCAATAAATAGGCTACTGCAATAATCTAGGTGTGAGATGATGAAGGGCCTGTACTAGAGTGGTCTCTGTGTTAGAAGAGAGAAGATGGAGATATTACAAAAGGTGAAACTGATAGACTGGTAACAGTTTGGCTATGGGTAGTGAGAGCTAGGAGTTGAGGTTGATGTTGTCCTTGACAATAGTAGGGACTTTATGGGGTAGGTTTTAGGAGGACAGAGAATGCATTTTGTTTTAAAATTTCTACTGTGCTTCCAACTCAAGATATCTTATAGGCTGTTGGAGATGCGAGATGGGGAAATTCTGGAGGGACAGATATTGGGAGACTCCAGTCAAGGGAAGGAACCAACAGAGAACAGAATTTCTTGGTGCATGCCAGCACGTCATCCTTGAAGGATGAGGTGGTTGTGGTAATGGGGGTAGTTTCCTAAACGGGCTTAGGTATGTCAAGTGATGGCCAGGAAGCTGAACAAGATATATTTGTAGCCTGGGGTGGATAGGGAAGGGAGAGGTTAGGGGAATGGGATTGGGAGATCATTAGTATTGATGGGTTAGGATAAGGAAATTGAAGTGGCAGTTAGGTTATTTATGAAAATATCTAATGGAATGGGATAAGAAAAACTGATTCATGGAGACAGACAATGTACTGGGTTTTAATGTGAGAAAATGGAACAGGGTGGGTAATGATGGGAGTGGGAGGAAGAGGGAAGAGATAGCTAGAATATTAGGGTAATCAACAATTCATTTTCAAAATGATTAACAGTGCCAGGAGCACTGGGCTAAGAGCTGGGTTAAGATAGGTTGTCCCTGCCTTCATGCAGTTAGGATGGATTATCCAGTATATAGTAGAGAATCCCATTATATATTGGTGGCATAGGATTTGGCTATACCCCCAGAAGAGAAAAGGAAGCACTGAAATCAAGACTTGTCCCATCCTCAATCCTTTCCCTTAAATTCTCTACTGTGGGCCTGTTTCCTCATCTGTGAAATGACTGGGCTGAAGAGGCTTTTCTTTTCCAGTCTGAGCAATCCTATTCACCAAAAGTGTCTACCATATTTAGAAGACTCTGATGCCCCATGAACCTGGAGTGGGGACTTGACAAGTGACCACAATCAAGGGGCTTAAGAAGGAGAGGTAGCCTTTACTAGATTTAGAGATGAAGGCCCTTCCCCACTCTTTTACAGATGAGGAAACTGAGGTGACTTGTCCGAGGTCTCCACACAAAGTCAGGAGTTGGGGGGGCGGTGGAAGAACTAGAATTCCTGGGTGTCTGTAGGGTTTTGGAGCAGAGATGGCCCCGCCATCGAAAAGGTCCCAAATCTTTGGGGCACCCGATCCCCGTGGCCCCTCCCCATGATCTCTGGGGCCACACAGGAGGAAGGGGGAGGGGCCGGTGCTTCGCGCACTGCAGGGTTCAGGGTAGGGTCCTGGTCGTGGTGAGGGGGTGGGGTGGGGTGGTGGAGTGCAGGGGGGTGCTCGCGTTCGCGTGCCGCGGTGGGGGGAGGGGAGGGCGCGCGGGCGGGGTGTGAAGTGGGTCACTGGGCCGCCGCCGCCGCCCCCTGCCTGACGCACGGAGGGGCTGGGACAGCGATTGCCGGGAGTGACTGGAGCCGCCGCTGCCGCCGCCCGCCTGGGCCCGCCCGCCTCTCTCCCTCCCTCCCTTCCCCGCGTCCTTCAGTCCAGCGCTCCGCAGCCGCCCGCCACTGGAGCCGCCCAGGTGAGTGTACGCCCCCCGCCCGGCCACGGCCCCGGCCCGGGCTCCGACCCCGTCCCGGGCTCCGGCCCCGGCGCGTGCAGGCCCCGAGGCCCGCTTCGGAGGGGAGGAGGACGCGCCGCCGGGGCCGGGGCCGGGGGTCGCCCCCGCGGGGTAGGAGAGGAGCAGCCTGGGAGGACCGGCCCGGCCCTGGCCGCAGACAAAGCAGCGGGCAGCCCCCTCCTCAGCCCCGGATCCCCGTGCGTCCTAACGCGCCCCGTTTTCAAACAGAAAGAACCGGGAAGGAGGCTTTGGGGGGAAAAATAAAGACAGTTTAAAATTTCCAATCCAAAAGGCGGGGGGTGGAGGGGGCAAGGGGAGTAACAGGTCTGGACGTTGGCGCCCCCCTCCTTCCTCCTCTCGGGTCGGATCCGCCGCGATTTCCCTCCCATCCCAGCCCCGGGGCTTTCCCTTTCCTTTGTGTTGCCGTTTACTGGACCTGTCCCGGGGGTGGGTGGGTGTTTGTACCGGGCACCGGCCCCCCCCCCCCCCCCCCCCGCCTCTGTTCCCGGGCCTGCATGATACGAAGGTCCATTAGGCTTTGGAAGAGCCACAAAAGGGAGATGGTGGTATCCTGCATGAGGAGCAGGGTTTGGGTGTGTATGTATGTATGTATATGTGTGTGTGTGTGTGTGTGTGTGTGTGTGTGTGTTTAAGACAGATTTGAAAGCCAAAGTCAGAGATAACTAGCTAGTTAGATGGATGGATTTAGATATCCTAAAATATTTTGAGTGTATGCAATGTATTGCATATACCCAAAGTATTTTAGGGTGTGTATATGTGTATTACAAATATATGTATCTGTATCTAAATCTGTCTATATCCATATGGATATCTCAACATAGAGATATCTATATGGATATAGACAGATATAAAGATATGCACATATCTCTATATCTGTCTATATCCATATATATCCATTTATAAAGAGAGAAATTGCACATACCCAACATATTTGAGGGAATATCTATATATCTTTATCTGCCTATATCTATATGATCTATTTCTATCTGTCTATCCATATATAGATATATGGTGAAATTGAATATATCTAAAGTATATATTTTAGGATATATATTTCCTATGAATTTTATGAATTATTATTATTATTTTCCTTTGACTTTCTATTGTGGAGGTTTATTGGCCCTGTTTAAGACTAGCCCCATTTAAGTCACAATGGTATTGATGCTTTGGTGTCTTTTTTGTTTTCCCCCTACACAATCTCTATGAGGTTCATGTGCTTTCTAACTACTCTGTGACTACGGTTTGAATTTGACAGGTCACTTACTTAGCTTTTCTTTCTCCTCACCATTCATATTTGGCAGCAACTAAGGTCTCACCTTAAAATTGGCATCCCGGAATTTCATTTATGTTGAGATTTTTAGATTTTTTTTTTAATAGATGAAAAAGCTTTTTTTTTTTTTTAAGGAAAACTCTTATACCTAGTTGCTTTTACAAGCCATTTCTGTATGGGAACAATACAAAATGAAAGGAGATACTCCTGTTACCTCCTCATCCCCCCTCCCTTACCTCCCCTTCCCCCCCCCCCCAAATAAAATACTTCATTGTTCTGGAACCAGGAAACCTGAATACTTTTAAGTGAATAAAAGCTGGTAACTGTTTTTGCCCTGTGACTAAATATAAAAATCCCAAAGGAAGTGGCAAGCACATGGTTATACAGTTACTCAACATTACAGTATTTTCTTTTTGTGCCCAGAATACCAGGAAATAATTTTTGCAGCGTATGTTTATGCCATGTACATGTTTATTCAGTAATTTTTAGACTAAAATTAACCCTAAAACAAATACCTGTAAAAGCACAGACTAGGAAGATTAATTAGTTGTTGTGACATATTTTGAGCTTGGTCCACTTAACAGCCAGGATCTGGAAGTAATGGGAGACATTTTAGGATAAGTGAAAGAAAAATCAGAAGAGCTTAGAGGAGGCTTATGGAGGAGCATCTAAAAAGTTTGTATGATTTATTACTGGAAGGAACATTAGAGATCATATTAAGTCTGACCTCATTAAAGAGAAACTGGGGCCCAGAGAGGTGGGATGACTAGTCTAGGGTCACTCAAGGTATAATAAACTTTCTGAGTCTATATTGGAATCCAAGTCTTTTGATTCCAGAGCTGGTTCAAGTGTTCTTTGTACTTGTTTGTGACATTTTATTCTTACTGCATAGGTGTCTGATAATTACATTTCTGCTCTCCAGGTGAACCATTAAAATGTCACTCAATATTCCCAATTCATCTTTCATAAACATTAAGGGATTCCTTGAGGTGAACACCTTTATCACTTTTCCACTTATCCTAAAGAAACTTAAAACTAACAAGGACACTTTAAAAACATTTGAGTCAAATAAATCCAACTTGAAACACTTCACTTTTACTTCAACATTAGCTTAAGACTGAATGTTTTTATTTTTTATTAATGATAGCTTTCATTTTTATAGCAGGAGTCAGGAAGACCTGAGTTCCAATCCTGCCTCTGACACTTTTAATAGCTCTGTGGATTCTGGCAAGGTAACTTAGTCTCCCTGTTTAAGTGTCCTCATCTACAAATTTAGGAGGCTGGCATAGATGGCCTCCAAAGTACTTTTCCACCTTTAAACCTACAATCACATGGTCCTGTGGTCCTATCATAGTTACTGACATCCAGAACTATTTATGTATCTACTATGTGCAGGAGTCTTCATAAGCCAGAGAGAAGTTCAGGGCAGGTTTTACATATGAAGAAATAGGCATATAGAATTTAGATGAAGGACAGAAGTCAAAGCCTAGGTTACTTTTCCCCAAATTTAAAGCCTTATTTTCTTCTGCTCACTGCCATCATGAAACTTCACATTTTCATATTCTAGGGAAAAAAAAGAAAAAACCTTGATTTTTTTTTCCTGTTAAAATGCACATGTTTTGTTTAAAAATGTTAGGAACCATTAGGGTGTGCATGTGTTGGGGTTTTTTTGGCTACCATATTTCAAACAAAAACATAATTAATTTTATAATTTTGCTCAAAACATTTGTCCATTTAGTATGTAATGGATATCATCTAGCTTCTATTATGAATAAATGAAGTATAGATTTGAGAATCCAATCCAAATCCAATAAGTAGTTAAGTGCTTATTGTATGCTATGTTGGAGATGCAGTTATAAAAATTAAAAGCAACTACTGTCCTCAAGGAGCTTGTAATCTGAGAATAGAATGCTTTCTGAGGGACTCGTACATAGATTTTTTTTTTTGTCTTTTGTTTTTTTGTTTTGTGGGGCAATGAGGGTTAAGTGACTTGCCCAGGGTCACACAGCTAGTAAGTGTCAAGTGTCTGAGGCTGGATTTGAACTCAAGTTCTCCTGAATCCAAGGCCAGTGCTTTATCTACTGCACCAACTAGCTACCCCTAGTACATAGATTTTTTAAAAGTCAGGGTTCCATCATTATCTATAAAGTAAAATTCTCATTTGAAAGTCATTGATTAGAATCTTTTTATCACTTCAAAGAATTACCAAAATATAAGATGACCCTATTTGTTGAGAGCTTTAAGGAAATCAAGATGCTCCTGAAGGATATAATAATTTGGGATGGAAAAAGAAACCAAATACATACATGTATCTTGTTTTTGATTTTTATTGGATCATCATGGTGATTTGCTTCTTGAGAGGGACTCTGTTCACTAAAGGTAGATGATTATATCCTGTTAGTCTAGAAAGTAGAGTGGAAGAAACTTCAAGAAAGAAAGTGTTGGGCATTGGATGTGAAAGGTCAGTTTAAGTTTTACAGGACAGATTTAATTAAATTTGAGTGGCTTTCATTACAGCTGGACATTTGCACTATGTGTATAGTTTTTGTCACTGTGATACTTGTTTACTTAATAATTGGTTCCCTTTACTTGATTTATGTTAATTTGATAAGACATTGTTTTTATGTTCTATTTCCATTCCACAAGTACAATAATTTGGAGTTCAAAAATATTCTTTCATAATTTCTGTTGATTTTTGCCTTAGTCTTGGTTGCCTGTTCTAATGACCTGGTTAAAAAAAAAAGGAGGAGGAATAGGAGGACGACAGAAACCATGAAATAAAATACAAGTTTGGTTTGGCAGAGGTTTTGTCAACTTTTGGTAGACAGCTGGAAGGTGCAGTTCTCCTGCAGTGAGCCATTTGCAGAGTCCGCAGAATCCTGTAAAAACCTGGGGGAAGAATCTTCATTACAATTTATTGTTTTATGCAGGACCTGCAGGGTCATAAAAAAATGAACCTGCCTTTGCCAGTTGGTTAGTAAAGAGCTATTGATTATATTCTCCAAGGATTTACATATATATTCTTCATCTGACAGGAGTTGTAACAGCCATTGTTTTGTAAAGCTTCATTTTGGTTGTTATGAAAGGTCCAGTAATATTGATTCCATGCCTTTGGATGCCTTATGCATAAGATAGTAGTGAAACCGTAAACGAAATTGTTGTTGTCATAGACTAGAAAGACTAGAGCAGAGGTTTTTACCCTCCCACCCCTTTTTTGTTGGTGATGGACCCCTTTGGGAGTCTGGTGAAGCCTGTGCACATCTTCTCAGAATTATGTTTTTAAGTAAGTGAAGGAAATGTTAAATTTTAGTTAGAGGTTAGTGAAAATAAAGGTGTAAAATTTTCTCTATTTAAGTTCATGGACCCCTTGAATTTATCTGTCGACTTCTGGGGTTCTAGAGACCCAAGTTAAGGACTTGTGGCTTAGGAGTATCTACTGATGCTCCAATTTGATTTCACTCTATATGTAGTAGTAATTAGTATTCTCCATGATAGATAAATTATAATGAGAGATATATTGTACTCTATAGTTTTTAATACTTGGATTTAGTCCTTAACATTTATCTAGTGTCTATGTGGAGTAACTTAATAGGTCTTATTGAGGGATCTGAAAGAAGATGTGGTTGAGCCTGAGAGGGGATACCTACATACACAGTGTGCATAGAAGCATATTTTTATACAGTAGAGCTTACGATTGAATACACTGTAGTCCATAGATGCCGTGTTCTATAGTGGAGATGAATTTTTAAATGTTAAACATTAGAGCAGGTCCTATTGAATTTGAAAAGCTTCTAGAGACTCTCATCTGTCTACCAGCCTCAACTGTATTCAGAAATGCTCACCATTAGAAGGTTGCTCATTAGGTGTTACATTTTGTTGGCTATAGCAATTCCCAAAACAGTAACTTGGTGAATACAGGAGCGCTGTGTGTGTGTGTAATATACATTTATATACATATATAATTGTATATATATGTGTGTGTATACACACACATACACACATATGTGTATATAATGATTTACTGTGAGGCAGCTAGGTGGCATAGTAGTAGATAGAGCACTGGCCCCTGGAGTCAGGAGGATCTGAGTTCAAATTTGACCTCAGACACTTAATACTTACTAGCTGTATGACCCTGGGCAAGTCAATTAACCACCCAATTGCCTCAAACATCCAGGGCCATCTCCAGTTGTACTAATGTGTATCTTGCCACTGGACCCAGATGGCTCTGGAGGAGAGAGGTTGGTGACCTTGCACAGCCCTCCCTCACTTAAATCCAGTTCACTGTATCACCTCCTGATGTCATGGTGCTCTTGGAGAATGAAGGACAAACAACAACAACAACAATTTTTCACTGTATAGTGATGAACATTAGCTTGGTAATATCTATTTGTTGATTGGAAAGTAACCATTTTCATTTTGTATGGACAAGATATAGAGACTAGATAGTATGATTAGGTGGCTCCAGAGCTGGTTGAATGGCCAGACACAAAGAATAATTATTAATGAGTAGTTCAGTTTTAATTTGGAAGCTGGTCTCTAATGGTACCCCCCAGGAGTCTGTCCTTGCTCATTAGGTGTTAAATTTTTTTGGCTATAGCAATTTGTGTTGCTTTGTGTTGTTTATCACAAAGACATAGATGACATGGTTGTGTAATTTGTAGATAGCACCAATCTGGGAAGGATAGCTAACAACATTAGAAGAGAGAATCAGGATACCAAAAAATCATTAGGTCAAATCTAATAAAGTGAAACCTATAAAAACCTCGTATTTGGGTTTTAAAAAAATGAGCTTTACAAGTGTAAGGTGAGGTAAAGGTGGCCAGATGGATTTATTTAACTACAAATTCACCATTAATGTTATCAGCCAATTTCCTGCTACCCAAGGCTTAACGTGTTGGTGTTATTTATAATTCTTTTTCAGCTTTCTAGCTTTCTATCTCAAGTATTTAAGCAGCCATGCTTAGATATTCCTACATAGTTAATATCAAAGCTATTGTTCAGTCGTACTTAACTCCCTGTTTTATAGATGAGGAAACTAAGGCAAATGGATTAAGTGAGTGACTTGCCTAGGGTACCATAGTTGGCTTTCTTTGACCTGAATCACCACTTTGCAACCAGCTGCCTTATGTCAAAGTTATTCTCTTCAGTTTGGGAGCCATCTTTATAATGGTGTTCCTTATGAATGTAACAACCTCTTTAGCAGTCTATTCTGGTTTTGGTTTTTCTTCACTCACAACTAGCTGTGTGAATAATTGTCCTCAAGTTTAGTTTCAGTCGTATTCTCTGCCTATGAAGCTAAAGAGATTTCCTTTGGCCTATGACATTGATTTAAACACCTCAGCTTGGCATTTATTTGTTTGTAACGATTGGAGTGACGCCACCTGCTGGAGACTTACTGTAGAAGAGTTCCGCCCATGAAGCGAAGGTCTTTGAGGGCAAGACCAGGAGTCTTTTCTTTGGCATCAGGAAATGATGTTGGGTAGTGGGAGGAAGAAGGAAGAGACTAGCGCTCTGTCTCAGGCTTCCCTTTGGACTCTGGTGGAGAGCGGAGCTAGAAATGCGCTCTCCCTTTAATAGATAGGAATCTAGGCCTTTCTCTCTCTCTTTACCAAATTCTTATTCTCCTTAATAAACGCTTAAAAGTCTAACTCTTGCTAAAGCTTATAATTTATTGGCTACCACTCATTAGATATTTTAGAAAGTTTAGCTAGAATTTTAGCCCTTAACAGATACTGAACTGGCTTTTTCCTTTAAAACAAGGCTTTTAGAGGCTTAAAGTCTTTAAGGGAGATTAGGCAAAAGGAAAGTCCTACATTCATCTATCTATTAAAGGGAGAGCATGTTTCTAGCTCCCTTCTCTGCCAGAGTCCCCAGGAAAGAGCATGAGACCGAGTGCTAGTCTCTTCCTTCTTCCTCCCACTAGCCAACGTCACTTCTTAATGCCAAAGAAAAGACTCCTGGTCTTGCCCTCAAAGACCTTCGCTTCATGGGTGGAACTCTTCTACAGTAAGTCTCCAGCAGGTGGTGTCACTCCAATCATTACACCTTCCACCTTTCCAAATATGGTTCTTCCATTTTGTCTAAGCTCCTCTGTTTTCCTACATGTAATTTGTTAAATCTTGCATCCTTGCCTCTGCTTATCTCCTTCAGTCCTTTCTATTTCCAATTCACGTTCTTCATATCTCTCAAGATTAGGGTTAAAAGATAAGATGTTGGTGAAATTGAGGTGACAAGAGAGAACCTAAAGTAGGGAGAAATATTGGAGGTGGACCTCAAATAATAGATTTGATACGATTCAATAGAAATAATTGTGTAGGCCCTTGAATTGTGATAAGATGAAAACGGTGTTTTAGGAAACAGACGTAACATAGGGTTATAGATTTAGAGTTGGAAGGCCATCCAGACCAACCTGCTCAGTTTAAAGATAAGTTAACTGAGGCCAATAGAAGATAAGCCATTTGCTCAAGATCACAGATGTAGGAACTGACAGAAGTGGGATTTGGACCTAGGGTCAAATCCAGTGCTCATTTTCTTTTCCTCTGTACCATATGAGACCAGGGAATAAGAGAAGCAGGGAAACCAGATGAGGTGTTATCCCCTTTCAGAAGTGGGGTGCCAAGTCCTTCACTTCTGAAATGCAGTGAATTCTATTTGAAAAGCATTTATTGAACACCTACCATATGCTACAAGATATGTTTGTTGTTCATCCAAAAGCAAAAAGGAAACAATCTTTGCTCTCAAGGCAGGCACTTTCTACTTTTGGGGAAGGGAAAGGCATGTACATAGATATATAATTACAAAATATGTACAAAGTAAAAAGCCCTTTTGTTATGTGCTTTGTATTTTTATTTTTGAGGGGTGGAGAACACTAACTGGAAATCTCAAGAAAGTCCTATAGGAAATGACACTTCTCTAGGTAGTAAGTAGGGATTCCAAAAGGTGGAGATGTGGAAGGAGAGCATTCTAGGTGTGGAGGGATGGTGAGTTCAAGGGCACAGATGTGGGAGGTGCAATGTCAGTGTATGAGAAAGAGCAAGTAGGTTAGTCTGACTGGAACATCCTCCCCCTCCTGACCACTAAGTATAGGCTAATCCAAAGACTTTGTTCAGGGCTTTCTTCTCTCTCTAGATATTCTTATCTCTGTGCAAATGACTTTATATATCCAGCCCTAATATCTTTCCTCACTTCCACTTAGAAAATACAAACTGCCTGCTAGATATTCCAAACTCAATGTGTCCAAAACAGAACCGCACTATTTTCCCAAAAGCATCCTTTCTCTAAACTTCTCCATATCTGTTGATATCATGACCATCTTTCCAGTAAACTAAGTTTCTATCCTTGCAACCATTCTTGACTTTTTTCCACCCTCAACACACAATTATTTGCCAAATTTTATTGATTCTACCTCTACTATCTCTCTACTCTTTTCTCTTCTCGCTACTCATGTGGCTTCCATCCTAATTTAGGCCCTCAACCACCTCTCATTTGGACTGTTGCCATACCCTCCCAATTGGTCTTTCTGCTTCTATTCTTTTCCCTCTCTTAATTGCTCCTCCACACAGTTGCCATATTGATATTCTTAAAACACATCTGACCATGTCACCTTCATACTAAAAAATCATCAATGGCTCCCTATTGATTCTTGGGAAAAATACAAAATCCTTAGTTTGATGATTAAAGCCTACTACAATCTGGAAGTCTACTAGCGTAATTTTTTAAAGTTGTTGGCAGACAGCCATGCTAAATGAACAACATACTGGAGACTCAGAACATGCATGGCATTTACTGCTATAATTAGTGAAAACTTAAAATTAAACCTACATATTTAATGAAGGATCATCCTAATGTAGTAGAGAGAGATATGGAATCAGAAGGCCTTGGTTCAGATGCTAACCATGCTTAGGTCACCACTGTGATTTTAGGCAAATTACTTAAATTCTCTGGAGCTCAGTTTCTTTATCTGTAAAATTAGGTAGTTGGACTAGATAATCAGATTATAAGTTTGTGATCCTTAGATATACATGATCATTATTGTACTAGGTTGCAGTTAGACACAATGGTATACAGTTCACATAGATGACTAATTAGTATTATTTTTACACAGAAAATTCAGCTTTTTAAACTTTTTTCAGTTTGTTCTCTAGTGTCTATAATTAGCTACATTGCTGAGTTGTTTTTTTTCTGATTCCATGAACTGATGATAATATCTTAATTTATGTGGTACTTTATGTACATTATCTCATTTGATCCTTATAACCCTTTTGTGAGATAAGGACCATTCTCCCCCTTTTTCAAACGAGGGAACTAATGCTTAGAGAGGTTAAGGGACTTGCTGGTCAGTTTCTAGAGTACAATTTAAGTGCAAGGTTTCTTCTGATTCCAAGTACAGTATTCTACACTACACTAAACGCTTTCTCTAATCATGATAAAGATGACACATTTCATTACCTCTGTGACCTTGGGCATGTTATTTAACCTCATGAGGCCCTGTTTCCTCATTTGTAAAATGAGAAGATTTTTTTTGATGTCTCTTCTAGCTCCAGATCTGTTGTTTTATGATTATTTTTGACATATATGTAAAGCGACAGGTACCTGGATCTTATTCCCTGTGGGGAAATTAGTCAGAGCTATGTGGTGCAGTAGATAGAGCACTGGGTTGGGAGTCAAATCATGAGAGCAAATCCAGATTCAGAAACTTCTTAGCTGTGCGACCTTGGGCAAGTCACTTAATCTCTGTTTGCCACTGGAGAAGGAATTGGCACGCCACTCCAATGTCTTTGCCAAGAAAACCCTATGGAGAGAGGTCCATGGAGTCGTGAAGAGTCGGACACTACTAAAGTGAGTGAAAAATAACAAAAACCTCCTTAATTCTAGTGTCTTCCTTTTGTTGATTATTTTCAGTTTATCCTATGTAGAGATTGTTTGTATGTAGTTGTTGCCTCCTCCATTAGATTAAGAATTCCTTGAGAGCAGTCATTGTCTTTTGCCTTTCTTTGTATCCTCAGTGCTTAGCATGGTTTTTGACTCATAGTTGGCATTTAATAAATGTTTATTGACTTATTGACTGACAGAAAGGACCCTTATTTGGGAGGTAGAATAGTAGTGGGTTATGATATTGTTGTTATTTTGATATACCTAGGCATCCATATATTTAATTTTGGAAAAAGGAGTAGACTTTGCCCTGAGGAGGAGGCCAAGTGGAGCCAGCCAGTGTCTTGTTGAGCCTGAGGTTGGTCAAGTGATTGGAACACTTACCGAGTGACTCATTCTCTTGGTTTTTACTGTGACTGTTAACTGTGTTTGGCCAGTGTGAGTACATGGGGTGGGGAGAAGCTTTCCTGGGAGCTGGTGGGGAGCTGACTTGGAGTAAAGGCATGGAGCGGAGGCCCAAGCCTCAAAGAGCCACTGTGTTGGGCCTTTGCTAGAGGGCTGAACTAGTTTGATTAGGGAGAAGCTAGCCTACCAAGACGGGAGAAAATGAGTTAGCAAGAGGCCAGAGAATGGAAGTCTCCATATAAAGGTGAGCAAGTCATGAAGGAGGAGATAGCTTCCGGATCTCTGGTATAGTTGTGGGTATAGAAATCCCCCTTAACTCAATAGTAACATACGCCCCAGCAGTTGTTGCCCCCATTTTCTATAATGTTAAGGATTCTTTCTTTTATTTTTGTCCCTCATCTCCTAGGTAAGCACTTAATGGTTGCACCTTGATTGAGCGATTCCTACTCATTCTTTCCTTTGCTTCACCTACAGTCACCATCTTCCCTTTTGCTTCTAACCCCAAGCCTTTTTCTTTTCCTTCTCTTCTCACTTACCCCATGAGCTACTCTTTCTGTCCCCTCTCCCTTGCCTCCATCCCAGAGGCCCCTCCCGAGGGTTTGAGGCAGCAGCAATTCTAGTCTGTGAAAAGGTCTGTCTGGAGTGAAACCAAGATCATTGTGCTGGTCTTCCTCCCCAGCCCCACCCTATTGGAATGAAGACCTAGGTATGAGGTGATGGCACAGAGGAGAGGAATCTAGATCCCCTGACCTAGAAAGACTTAGTTTACATTCAGAAATTAGGGGGAGGGATTAGATAGAGTTAAGGAACTGGGAGCAGAAGGGGAGAAGACTAGCACAAGCATGCTCCTGTTTCTTTTGACCAAGTCACTGAAAAGAGACTAAAGTAAATTGATATTTAATAATAGTAATATCTAACATTTACACAGTGCTTTGAGATTTTTGCAGAGTGCTTTAGAAATATTACTTCACTGAATATTCACAACAACCCTAGGAAGTAGGTGCTGTTTTTAATCTGAGTTTTACAGATGAAGAAACTCAGACTGAGAGGTTAAGTGACTTACCAGGGCCACAGAGCCAGTAAGTGTGTTTGAACCTGTGGTCTTTCTTCTTCCAAGTTGAGCCCTCTGTCCATGGCACTGCTTTATGGTTGAGGGCTAGTTTTTGACATAGTATATTTATAGACTCAAAGAGGTCTGTGGTACTTAAAGAAAAATTGTCCTCATCAGCTCTTTCTTTCCTTGTATAGAGCATCATGGTGGGCAAGTGTGTTGGACTCAGCGCCAGGAAAGTTCTGAGTTTGAGTTAGTAGGTGTGTAACACTGGGTAAGTCATTGCATATCTCTCAGCTTTAGCTTTGTAATCTGCAAAATAAGGAGAACATAGTGACACCACCTATCCAAGGTGTATGGGGTCTTTGCAAACCTAATTCTTTACCAAATTAGGTAAAAGGTTTGCAATTCTGATAGCTAGAAAAATGAAAGTTCTGTAAGGGTAGTAATAGTGTCTTACTTTATCATACATATTTTGCTGAAACAAAATTTTCTTCATGTCATATAGATATTTAGTATTGGTACCAAGAGGCAAACCCATGTCTTCTGACTCCATAGCCAATCCTTTCTGTCATCCCACTCTGCTTCAATTGATAAAGGATGGTGAGATTCTATAGATGGCATAAAGCTAGCAGTCAGAGGACAGGGTAAAGGTAAAAAGGGAAGAGGGAAAACAGATCAGGAGCAGCAGGCTTCAAAAGCAAATGTGTAAAACTAGAATTGTAGTATTTTTACAATTTATCTACTCTTTTAACTGCTTCATTCTGCAGATGAGGTAACTGAGACCCAGAGAAATTGCATAGAATCTCATATTTCCAGACTACAGCTGAGTGCTCATTCTACATTTCACAATTTGGCCACAACTTTGGCTTCTCTTCTTCTACACAGGGACAAATAGATGCTATGCATAAAAAGTAAGGGGCAATGTAGATTGGCACTTTAGTGGGAGCTCTATGTAGGAGACTGGAATAAAACAAGGTTTAGGAAAACCCCACTTTTTTCTTCTTTATTTAAGGTTCATTGTAACCCCTTCTATTTCTAAAAGTACTTACTGCAATTTACTGACTAAACCATACTTCACGATAAGGGATTAAACAGAGAGGAGAAGATGCTTTCAGGCAATTGAATTGAATAGATTACACCACTTTGGGCAATAAATTTAGCACTAAATTTTCTGGTGGTGAAAGCCAAAGTAGAAAATAAATTGGGTTATGTTGTTTTCATTGTCTCACAAAAGGAAAGCAATCTGTGTTCAAAAGTATCTCTCTCACATCATTCCAGTTAAGGATGACTTTTGGTTAATCAGTTTTTAAAAATCCAAATGCTGTCCAACCTGGCCAATTTAAACCTATTAATAATTTATACCTCAGTATACATAGATTAATTTGATGAGATTTTAAAAAAATTACTGAATTGAAAGAATTTATTAAAGAAGTAGAGTTTTTTATGATGAAGGAAGAAGAGCTTAGGGTACTTTGACTAAGGCAGGCATTTGTGAAGTACTTTAGGGGATTTTGGATAGCTTGTTCCTCATAAATAATTTGGGAAAATAAATAGAAGTGGGAGAATGACTGAAATAGGTAGAAGTGTGCAAATAACAAATCGCTCACTTTATAATTTTGTCTAGTCCTTGCTGATAAACTTTTCTCATGACCTTGAAAATAATTTCATCATCTGTCAGTAGCATGTGTGCCATAAAGTGTTCGTGCCTGTTATTGTTACAAAGTAATGAGAGTTTAGTCTAAATGAATACATGGTAAAGGAAAGGGCAGAGAGAAATAAGACTATTCTGAATCAGCAAGATCCAATGAACCCAGGGTTTTGTGCCTGATGAGAAGATTAAAGGGTAGTGTTGCCATTTTTGGTAGTACAGAATTTTGCCCTTTTTTTGGAAGATGATGATGATAGTAATGGTAACTGGCTTTTATATAGGAATGTACATACTTTATCTCATTTGTACCTCAACAACCTCTTAGCCTATCCAGTGCCTCAGTTTCCTCATCTGTAAACTGAGTTATATTTGCATTATCTACATCACAGGAACATTAATTTATAAATCTTAAGATCCTGTAAAAATTTGAGTTGCTATTGTTATTAATGATTGACTTCCAGAAGGCAAAAGCATGGCAAAGGAGTGGTATAATGTTCACCTTGGACTTAGAATAAGACTTGGGTTTAAGGCCTGACTTTGACACTTAATATTTAACAGGTAACGAAAGAGGAGAAAGTAGTGCAGGAGGCAAAGAAAAGAACACAGAGATAAGAGGAGAGTCAGATAAAGTGGTCAAGATGAATAAAAATAGGGATATCATTACTGAAAGTACCGGATGGTCCTTAAAAACTGAAATAGCTGACAAGAAAAGTGTGTCATTTCTTTCCTAGGATCTCTTTAGATCACTTGTCTTTGATGGTTTGGTTTTAGTTTTGGCTCAACAGTGAAGCAGAGGAATGGATAATTGAATTCTTTTTTTGCCTTTGGGATTCTATGATTGAATATGGCACAATTACAGGACTTCACTCCCTGCCTGATATTTACAACCTGCCTTTGATACTGAGCAGGTTACTTAACCTGAGCCTCAGTGTTCAAATTGGTAAAATGAAGGGATTGGACTAAATTGACCTTTTTCATTACATCTCTAACTGATTGTATGATCATAAATCAACATATTTCTTTTCCATTTGGAAAGATTTTCTCTATGGTTCCAAAATTTATAGTTTTAAACACCAGAACTTTGAGTTTTATGCTTTCTTTGTCAAAAAAATATGGTGCATCTGAATAATTTCCTGCATTGTTGGAATGATGAAATATTACCCTGTTGGTTTTAGGAGACAAATAGGAATTTTTTTGAATATTAATTGTAGAATGGAAGAACTACATGTTAATGCTGAATAAAATTTATTTCTTTGAAAATAACATTGTAGCCTAATTATAGCCAAATATATAGTCAGATAATATAATTATTCAAATTATAGTCAAATAAAAATAGTGACTAATTTATAGTTATCACAACAGGAGTTTTCTACTTCTAATGATTTGTAGCACTTCACAAACCCAAGTATAAGAATTTGACTCAATCACCCACAAAGTAAAAACCACAGGGAGGAAGACTGTATATTACCTAGATTAGAAGTGTCAAACTTACTCTGGCAAAACTTTGGAGTGTAAAACAGATTAAAATATAATTGGGAAATATTTAATTAAAATAAAATATAATACAACATAATGTTAACTTGTGGTTTTCTAAATAAGTATGTGGGTCTGTAGGGATATATTTCTATTTATCCCTCAATAACCAATCAATAAATATTTCTTAAGAACCCATATTGTGCCAGGCACTGTGCTAAACATTATTTGACACCACTTGCTTAGAGTATGACATACAATTAAGTGGACAGTTTATAGAGAGTTTGTCCATCAGTAGATATAGCTGGGTTAAGGAGCACAAATGAACAATGGGTTACATCCAAAATTAAGCAAGAAGAGAGTGGATTAGATTACTTTCAGGAAATTAAAGAGCTCCTTTAATTACCCCAAACTTCTTCTAGAAGCAAAGGCCTGTCTGAGTGTTGTATGACTGTGACTCATGCAATACTGCAGTCTTTAGAGAACTGAAATTCAGTGTCCCAGAAAGAGCTACGGTGTGGAAAGCACAGTGGGAGTGAGCCAGCTACAACATAGGACAGTGGACTTTGGTGGGTGTCCCCTGTGGCCAGAATGCTCTCCTTCCTCTTCTAGCTCCATTCAGGCTTCTGCTCAATTGCTATCTCCTCTGTGAGGCCTTTCTACATCCCTTTATTTATTTGCACTTTATTCCTCTCACCCCTAGCCCCAAGTACTTTGTATGTAATATATATGTGTATTTGTGTGTGTGTATAATGTATGCATGTTGTATTTGCTTATCTGTGTGCATATTATTTTCCCTAAATAGACTTAAGCTCCTTAGATGGTTCATTTTTTGTTTTGTATCCCTAGTACCTAGCATAGTGCTGGCACATAGTAGGCACTAGTCTGGTAGAAGGAGTGAGGAAAAACAGGTAGAGTGTCTTGAGTATTCTGCTGGTGTCCTTAAGATGTGGGGAATATTGGATAGAGACTATCTGTCCGTACATGACAAAAATCACAGAATATGGACAGAAAGAGGTGAAAGCTACATCACTGGATGGAACCTGTAAACTCATGAATTCACAGATCTCTTTAAATATTTAGAGAGAGAGAGAGGAGATTGAGATTTGAGATTGATTGATTGATTCTAATAGATGGATCAAGGATGCAATGGGAAATTGGCCTAAACTAAAGCACTTGCAACAGTAAGGGAATGGTGAGTGGCTTCCTTGTGCTACAGTGGAAAATCTTGCCTTTCTGGTCAGGATTCTTAGGCAGTTTTCTTGCCAGGCAGGATGAAGGGCCCTTTTGGGGTTTATTGCTTAGCTTAATAGCACAAAAAATATATATATTTTTTTGTGTTTACTTGACTCACTTTGACATTATTTGATGATTTAGGGGAAGAAAAGCTTTTAAAAACCATTCAAAAATACTGAAACAACTCTAGGAATAATCTAAAACATTTCAGATTATAATACCATTTTAGTTTGTTCGGGTATTCTAACCTTTATTTTTCACAAATGTTCAAGTTAGTTTATGTATATTATGGTATATGGTGATCAGTGATTGGCAAAGGGACCACATTAAAATATTATGTTATTCTAGACATGTAAGACTATGTTTTCCATTTTTATTTAAGTACATTTCATTCATAGAATCATAGATTCTCAGAATTACAAGGGATCTTAGATGTAGAGCCAAATCAAGGCATTGAGCCTTTTCTTTAACACATTTGATTCAACAGAGCACACAATAACTACCTTTGTGTTATAGTGAGTTGAACTTTCTGATGGTGAAAATATATGCATTTATCAAAAGTAAAATTAAACTGTTCCTTGTTGCAGCTTGCCTATCTTAATCTCTCTGACTCTGCTTCCTTGTTTTTCCTGCCCCTAACCTAACCACAAAAGCTTTTTTGTTTTCTATAGACTTTTTTTGTAGCCCAAGTCACTCTCTGTTTCAGTCTCCTGTCACTATTAATGTAGGACCAGAATATACTTTTGTATTTGCCCTCAGTTATGTGCCCATGCTTTCTTCTTTTATAGATATCTTTAGATGCATCTTCCTTCTATCCCTCAAAAGGATTAGTTGTGATTTTGTTGTTAGAATTTTCCTCTTTACTCAGTTTCTTAGAGGCTTGGGTAATGTGATTAAAGTTCTCTGAACTTTTAAAAAATTTCTCTTCCAAAGTTTAGGGTACTTGTCAGATGATCTATGCCATCCAGTTCCTTGGCTGTTAGAAAATCTAAGATGACAAGGTCACTTTCTTCCAAGGTTGTACATTTCACTTTACCACCATCTTTTTTGGTCAGAATCTGCTCCTGAATAGCAGTCACTTCCTCTCTCTTCTAAAGGATGCTTTACTGTGTTCCTGACCCTTCCAGGCCAGACTAGGCTGAGATTTGAGAACTCTCCAAAGCATGCACTGCAGTGTTGGCAGGACAGCTGAATATGAACAGGAGCAGCTAGCAATAGTTAGTTCATCATCAGAACAGGTACTACTAGCTAACAAATAAGGAAGGACAGATGCAGGAGGAAAATTCAAGGTTGAGAAGCACAAGTTAATGGTGCAGTAATATTGGTATACAAGGGCAAAAAAGAAAAAAAAAAGTTATGGTCAGGAAAGGAAGCAGATATCCTAACATTGAAAATCCTATTTGATTTGATCACTTCTGTGAAACTGCCTTTATTGAACCTCCTTCCATCCACTACCACAGGGTTGCCACCCGTTTGTCTCTTCAGGTTTGTGGATTTTTCACTGAGGTGTACATTATTCATAAAGTAGTGCCTTGTTTTGGTTCACATTTTGCCTTTAGAATTCAGAAACCTGGAGTTAGGTCTTTGTTTGTTTGTTTTTGTGGGGCAATGAGGGTTTAGTGACCTCCCAGGGTCACACAGCTAGTGTTAAGTGTCTGAGGTCAGATTTGAACTCAGGTCCTCCTGAATCCAGGGCTGGTGTTTTATCCACTGTGCCACTTAGCTGCCCCCTGAAGTTAGGTCTTTATCTTTAGAATTATAGATTTTGAGTGTTAGAAGGGACCTTGAAGCCCATCTATTCCAACCAGTACCTGAACAAGAATTCCCTCTACAGTATTCTGGATATGGGATCATCCAGTTTTGCTTAAAAACCTCTAGTGAAACCAAATTCATTAACCTCCTGAAGCAGCCTATTTGGATGATTCTGATTATTAGAAAGTTTTAACCTTATATTAAGTCTAAATTTGCCTTTCTGAAACTGTTATCCTATTGTTACCAGTTTTAACTTGGGATATGTTAAGGGAGGACTGGTACCTCTGGTGTGAGGCTTGCTGAACCCTTTTCAGGGTCTCTAAGCTTCATCTACTTCATCCTTCAAGGTTGTAATATTGCTTATTGCAACCCTTCCATACTTTAGTAGATGGTTTAATAAAATGCTATGGGCAAAAATTCATTACCTGGTGAACAGCCACTAGTGATGCATTTCTCCAAATTTATAAGGCCAGATCTAGAAAAACAGGCTAGTTTCTGAATCCATTTTTGAAGCCTGTGAAATAATATGGGAGGACAGAGAAGCTGTCCAGACAGTATCACAATCAGCACAAACAGCACCTGTGTAGTGGATTCCCTCACATATAAAAGAGGATCCTTCAGTATAGAGAATAAAATCAAGGTGGGGGCAGCTAGGTGGTGCAGTGGATAAAGCACTGGCCCTGGATTCAGGAGGACCTGAATTCAAATCTAGCCTCAGACACTTGACACTTACTAGTTGTGTGACCCTGGGCAAGTCACTTAACCCTCATCACTCTGCATTTGTTTTTCACACTATCCTACAACTCAAATTACCACTAATTTTAACTGTAAGTAACAATCATTAGTTCTAATAAAAAATTGATCAAATAATCATGTCAAATCATAAAACATATCTTAACCCAGCAACACAGCTTCCTGACTTGCTATTCTCAGGAGAGTATCATATGGCATCACATTCTGTAGATGATTTACTGATTTTATTATATAATGAAATAAATATATTGTAAAAAGGATGACTTAACTTTCTGAAAATAAAATAGAATTTTTCCTACTTTAACATTTATTAAATTTAAGAATTGTTTTTTCAAACATTTAATTCGCTATACTACCTTAATAATTTTTTCCATAAATCTTAAAGTACTATACAACTTATTTTTCTTAATACTACTGTCTTATCTTTTTTTGATAGTTCAGAGAATTCTGTTGTCCAACAGGATACATATTAGATTATATTAATATATTAGATATATTAATATTTCTTTCTCAGTCCAGAACACCATAGTTGTTGATCTGTAGAAAGTCATGTTTCTTAGCTAGTCTTAGGCATAAAATTCACTACCAGTGTATAAGTATCAGACTTTGGTAGTACTCTTGGTACTCTTGAGTGTCATATGGCAGAAGTGAGATAGATATCTGACACCTAAGACTACAACTATTTCCAACATCAGAGACTTGGTAGTACTTCTAGTTTCTATTAATAGATGTGGTTAGGGCAACAAGGGAAGGACAAGGAAGAGGGAGGAAAAAATGGAGAGAAAAGGTCAGACAATAGAAAAGGTAGAGAAAAAAAGAGGAGCAAGGACAAAAATCCAATTAGCTTCTGTGACTGCTTAAGTCTTTCCCCTGAGGAAGGAAGAAGAAATTAACTGCTCTAATTTAACATTTGTTTTAGGGACATAAAGAAGACTGCCCATTTACTGAGTTATTTTTATATAAAATAGCCTTTAAACATTACCAATTACTTCTTAGTGAGTTGATAATTTGTGACACTTCTGAAATATTACTGAAAATTTATTAGTTTTAGTAATTTAGGTAATAAATAAATAATCAGTTTCTTTAGGAAATATTTCAGTCTTATAGTTTTAGGAAATGATGGTAAAATAGGTATATGTTTTATGTAATTGAGAACAAATTCTTTAAATATCTTACTTAATGCACAAAATCAGTATTTCTGTTTTTGTAAACATGCCACAGTTGTTTTGAGAAGAGTTCTTTATGTAATCAGTATTTCTCAGGACATGTTAGGGTTTTGTATTCTACCCCTACCCCATTTGAATATGAGCACCTTGAGTGCTGGGGCTACAGATTTGCTTTTCTTTTTATCCCCATCCCTTAGCAAGTTCCTGGCAGTTTAAATAAACAACAAGCACTTGGTCATTGTGAGAATCCAGTAAGAAAACAGGTAAAGGGGGCAGCTAGGTGGCGCAGCACTGGCCCTGATTTCAGGAGGAACTGAGTTCAAATGTGGCCTCAGACACTTGATACTTACTAGCTGTGTGACCCTGGGTAAGTCACTTAACCCTCATTTCCCTGCAAAAAAGAAAATAGGTAAAGTATTTTGAAAATTTTAAAGTGCTGAATAGATAGTAACTTTTATTCTTCTTGTTAATATTAATGTTACTTCCCAATTCCCTTCTGGGTTATTTCTTATATTTTGATGAGTTTCCCCTTCTGTGATAAGTCTGTGCATAGAGAGATTCCTTAGATCCTTTACCAGCTTCTTAAATAGGGAGGATAACTTGTATTTCATACAATAGGCCTTCTTGTCAAACAATCCTTCAGATGACTGGAACAATTCCCTTGGTTTCCATGCTTCCATACTATTGGTAGATTTAAGCTTCTCAGGTCATTCTTTCTGGTTTCTCCAGAAAACTGATACTGTTAACTCCTATAGCAGAGTTTGTTTGTTTTCATTTCTTTTACCTGTTTACTGCTTCTTGGCTTGGGTAGGCTTTTAAATTGGCTACAATTTCAATTGAGCTGACCATACTATTTTATACTTTCAGTGACTGGTGATTAAGATACACCCTATCAATACAAAGGCCAGTGACTGGAATATTTGAAAAGCACTACCTATAGTCTCTTTATTTTTGTCCTGTCTTGTCTTTTTATCTGTATTCCCTGTTTTAATTATTATTTCTCCTACTCCTACCTGTTGTATACCATATTGGTCTAATTGTAAACTTTTTTTTCCCCCTGTGCATTTGGCTTGTAGAAAATTTGAGTGTGGCCTTTAACAGCATTCTCAATACTACTACAACTGTGAGATTTAAAATTGGATACTAGAGCATTAACCTCCCCTTTTAACCTTTCCCTTATTTATCTCCCAGACTAGTAAATGGAAGAAGCCTCTGGTCTCTAGTTAGAGTTTTTATTGTTTGGAAATTACAAGGTGATATTGATTAGAGGGATAGAAAAGTAGAAATACAAACCAAATAGTCTTAAGTCTAAGCTTAGTCTATATTCCATATAAAACTCACCAAAAACCCAAGGCCACCTTTGGGCGGGGAGAGCTGAGTCAAGCACGTGCTGCTACGGCGAGTCGGGCTGAGTCCAACTCCAGTCAGTGTCTGTGTGTGCAGCGCAGCCAGCGAACAAGGAGTGCCGAAAAGAGATCCCACTTCCGTTCTCTCCTTGCCTTTTAAGCTTGCACCCCAGAAGTGGAGTGCTTAGCAGCCGGACTGGTGTGCGTAGCCCACGCACGGCCATCGGTCTCCTCCCCGAAAGGGTGGTCCTTTAAAAACTGGCGTCTTTCCGTATTCACTAACCGACTGTTAAAAACTTTTTACCACACCACCACCACTACTACTACTACTACTGATAATTGGTTTTTATTTAGAGTTCTCAAAGTTGCAAAGTGCTTTGTGTACACTACCCAATTCTAGATCTTATATCTTGTTATCTAATGTGAGCATCTAATCTTATAATACTATTATTCCCTTTTAAAAATGAGGAAAGTGCAGCTTGGAGAAGTTAAACGACTTAGCCATTGTCATAAATCTAGTAAGTATCAGAAGTGGGATCAATCTATCAACAAGGTTTTATTTAACACCTTCTGTGTTCTAGGCACACAGCTCTTGGTGCTGGGGGATACAAAGAAGGCAGTCCTTGTCCTTGATGGAGCTTATATTATAATGCAGGAGACAAAATAAATAAGCATATACAAACATATACAAACCTGGCAAGATAAAACCCATCATTAGGCTCTGGCTCTGGATAGTTATAATTTATCCAGAAGAACTAGAATAGGTCAAAGGGAGGAGAGTAGTAGCATTACATATTAAGCAGGTATATGCATGTACTTGTAAATTGTAAAGTGCTATATAAATGTTAAGAATTATGTGAGGATATCCAGGAATCAGAAAGGGGGTATGGAGACTATTTCAATGAAGGTTAATGGTGAGAGAAACAAGTAATTTATCATTAGAGTATATTATAGATTAACTCAACATAAAGATGAATAAATGTTTATGTTTTGTCTGAGATCACAAGTCTGGCACTGAGTTGTTACATAGTGCTGATGAGGGACTTCAGTTAGCCAGTGATCTACTGGAATCCTTTTTTTGCTGAAAGCAGAGAAGCTACTAACTTTTCCACTTGTCTTTATGTTAATTTCATTCTTAAAAAATAGAGGAACCAGCAAGGGAAAATCCTTTTAGAAATGATGGGGATTAATGTCTAAACAAGTTGTATATAATTGTGATGGAATACTATTGTGGTATAAGAAATGATGAGTAGGATGGTTTTAGAAAAACCTGGGAAAACTTATGAACTCAGCTAAGTGGTACAGTGGATAGAGTACTGGGCCTGGAGTCAAGAAGACTCATTTTTGTGAGTTCAGATCTGGCCTCAGACTTACTAGCTCTGTGACCTTGGACAAGTCACTTAATCTGTTTACCTCAATTTCCTCATCTATAAATTAAGAAGGAAATGACAAACCATTCCAGGATCTTTGTTAAGAAAACCCCAAAAGGGATCATGAAGAGTTGGACACAACTGAAAAGGACCGAACAACAATAACCTTAGATAGGCATCTAGTCCAACCCCCTTATGTTACAGATGCAGAAACTGAAACTGAGACAGGTCAAGAGGTTTACCCAAGGTCATACTGATGCCTCTAGGTGACAGCTACGATTTGGGGAGAGGTGAGGTGTAGCTGTGGAACAGCTGTTCAATTCTGAATTTGCTTCTGTTTTCTCTTTTAGGGAGGATAGCCTTTGCACTGGAAATGTCAGAACAAAAATTCCTAGCAGGAAGTTGATACCCAGGATAGGTAAGGGACAGCCACAGGGATCAGGCCTGCAATTTCATTGCTATAAGAAACTCCTGGATGAGGAAACTCACATTATTAAAGCAAGTTGGCACCTTCTCTGAAATTTATAGAGCTGCCTAGAGCATTGAGAAGTTAAGTGACTTCCCCAGAGTCATACAGTTAGTAGGATTCAGAGGTGGAGCTTGAACTCATCTTCCTGGCTCTGAGGCCACTCACAATCCACTATTCCAGTACTAATTAATTATTAAGAAATTGTAAAAAGTATACTTAGTTGCCCTTGGTCAATTCAAGTTATGGTATCTTTGTGCCCTAAAAGAAATGGCAGGTATAATTGCTGAACTGCTGACAGTGATACTTGAAAGATCATGGAAAATGGTAGCTGTCTGAGATTGTAGAAGGGCAAAATGTCTGGATTTTCAAAAAAGGTAGAGAAGAAAATCTGAGAGTTATATATGCCAGTGAGCTTGACTTTGGCTTCTGGGATAATTCTAGAATTGATCATTATAGAGATGGTTGGCAGACATTTATAAAGGGAAACAGTAATTAAAAGGAATTAGCTTGGCTTCATCAAGAACAGATCATGCCAGACTAACCTCATTTCCTTTTTTGATAGGATTATTAAACTAGTGGAAGAGGGGAATGCTGTGAATGTAGTTCACCTAGTTTTTAGCAAAATTTTTGATAAAGTATCTCCTTATTGTTATGGAGATACGTGGATGAGACAGTAATAAAATCAAGTGGATTCTGAATTGGTTGGATGGGCAGACTCAAAAACTAGTTGTTAATGGTTTATTGTTAGGATGGCAAGTGGTCCTTGCAGTAGAGTACCCCAGAGATCTGTGCTTGGACTTGTACTATTAAACATTTTTATCAATGATTCGAATAAAGGCATAGATGCCCAACTCAGCAAATTGCAACTGATATGAAACTGGGAAGAATAGCTGATGTACTAGTTGAGAGCTAGGGTCCAAAAGACAAAGCCAAGTTTGAATCAGATTAGCTTCACAAATATAAAATGGAGGGGGCATGATTAGACAATACTTGTTCTGAAAAAGATTAAGGTTTTTGGGAGTTTTTCTGGTTTTTTAGACTGCAAACCCAAGTAATCTAATTCAGTCTTGAACTGCATTAAGACGCATAGCTTCCAGGAACAGAAAACTGCCCTCATCAGAACTCATCTGTCAAAAGAGTGTATTTAGTTCTCTTCACCATGGTTTAAGAAGATATTTGGTAAGCTAAGATATCCAAGGAAGGTAACCACAATAATGAAGGATACACTTGATTCCATGCCATAGTTAAGGGAATTGGGCATATTCTTCAAGTGTTTAAAGGGCTCTAGCATGGAGGGGCAATTATAATTGTTCTCTTTGACCACAGAGAGGAGAACCAGAATCAGTGGGTGTAAGTTGCAGAGAAACAAATTTAGTCATTTTCTTGAATTCTGGGGGAAAAAAACAAAACAAACAAACAAAAAAAACTTCCAATAAATTCAGGCTAAGTGGAATTGGCTGCCTTTAGAGGTGTTCATTCAAGGAGACACTTGTTGAGCACTTATGTTATAGTGTGGCTGGGTGGTTGGGCTAGGTGATCACAGAGGTTTTTTCTAACTCTAAAATCCCATGATTCTGTATTTTACATAGATCCTTACAATTTCTAAGGGGAGTGCTCTAAGTATACTCACCTCCATTTTATTTTTTATTTTTATTTTTTTTTAGTGAGGCAATTGGGGTTAAGTGACTTGCCCAGGGTCACACAGCTAGTAAGTGTTATGTGTCTGAGGCTGGATTTGAACTCAGGTACTCCAGGGCCAGTGCTCTATCCACTGCACCACCAAGCTGCCCCTACTCACCTCCATTTTAAAAGTGAGGAAACAAGCTCAGAGAAAAAGTGACTTGCCCAACTTTACACAGCTAAATAAATGGCAAAGCTAGTTTTTTTGTTTAAGGTCATAAAGCTAGGTTAGTAGCATAACCAGAACTCAGCTGTGAGTCTTGTCTCCAATTAAGTACTCTTTCCATTACACTTGATTTCTGTTCATAATTTCTTTCTCTTTGGTTTTGGAGCACAACATTAGTATTTTAGTGCATGGACAGTATTTACCTTTACTTTCCTCCAAGCAAACTTTTTTTCTTTTTTTTTTAAATGAAGCTGCACCTCAAAAGGGTACACCTTTCTTAGAGTTAGATCTTAGGTGTTTTTAATTATATTTGTGTGAAGATTTTAAGGTACCTTAAACAAAGATGAAATTTATTTTCGTTTTTTCTTTGATAGTCTCAGAAGCTGATCTTCTTCTTATTTCTTTTGACAGAAATATCACTTACCTTAACTGACACCACGAAAACAGAAAAAAACAATTTCCTGGGGCTTTGTTTATCTTTTGCATATATCCTATTTTGTTAAATTCATGTAGTTTTGATACTAAAGTTGTAATGAAATTCACTGTACCTTTATAGCTAGCCAAAGGATTTAGAACTTCTTTTTAAAAATTAATTAATTAATTAATTTATTGTGGGGCAATGGGGGTGAAGTGACTTGCCCAAGGGTCACACAGCTAGTAAGTGTCAAGTGTCTGAGACAAGATTTGAACTCAGGTACTCCTGAATCAAGGGCCGGTGCTTCATCCACTGAGCCACCTAGCTGCCCCACCAAGGGATTTAAAGAGACAGTTTTTACTTAAACATGGAATCATAGAATTGAAAGGGATCTCGAAGGTTTTCTAGTCATATTTCCTGTCTGCAACACACGCACACAAAAATTTGTGTTATTGTCTTCCTTCATTAATTAACAAGGACAACTATTTCTCTTTTTGTGGCAATTAAATATTTTTTAAAACTAAGTTTTGGAGAATAGAATGGATAGAAAGTACAGAGGCAGATTTAGATGAAAACATTCCTTTGTCATTCACATGTGTTCTTTGTAGTTAATTAACAAAAATATGTAGAGTATTATAAATTGGAAGGGCAGTATTCTGTGTTTAAGAAGGGAAAACAGCAATTTGCTCATTTTTGTTATTCCCCAGGGGGCTTTGGTTTTTTTTGTTTGTTTTGTTTGTTTTTTTGCGGGCAATGAGGATTAAGTGACTTGCTCAGGATCACACAGGTAGTAAGTGTCAAGTGTCTGAGGTCAGATTTGAATTCGGGTTCTCCTGAATCCAGAGCCTGTGCTTTATCTACTATGCCACCTAGCTACCCCCTCTCTAGGGGTTTTGAACCAACTATCTCTGTGAATTGGCTTTGCAAAAGAAGTGACATAGAAGAGAGATATGCCTTCTTGTTTATACTAAAACATAGATTATTTTAAAGGTGGAGTCACTCACCAGAGGGAAGGTGCAGAGCCCTTGTTTCTTTGCCTCTATACATGCAAGGCAAAACCTAACATTTCAAGTTTTCTAAAAGTAAAATAAGTTGCCTGAAGAGGTAATTCACTTTTATTGTACTTTTACAATTGGATGCTGCTTCTTAGCCATAATATGCAAAGGAGTTTCTGTTCAGGTAACAGGTATGACCAGAAGTTTTTCAAGATACCTCCCAACTTTAAGGTCCAGTGATTCATTGATTCTGTAATAGAATTGTATGGTCCCTACAGAATATTTGAAATTTTATTGTAATGGTACATTAAACATGACTCAAATTTGTTATTTGTTATTATTATTTTTTATCATTTATCACCATGCTAGTTCTTCACTTCAAATCAGGCCTTCCTCACTTTGAAGTCAAATAACATCCCAATTGTTTGTCCTGCCTCAAGTTTCTCTCCTTTCCAATACATCTTCCAAATGACTGTCAGAGAGTTTTCTAAAGGACAAATCTGATCATGTAATTCCTCTGTTCACTAAACTCCAGTGGATCCCTTTGATCCCTGAAATAAAATATATACTTCTCTGTCGGGTAGAGCTTTTTGTAATCTGGCCCCTGTCTACCTTTCTAGACTTTTTACATACTATTTCCCTTCTAACACTCTTCATCCCAATGCTGCTTATATACACTTCATCTCCTGTCTCTGTACCTTTGCACTGGTTGTTCCCCATACCTCTAATGTTCTTCTTTCTCTCCTCTGTCTCTTGGAATGACTGGTTTCCTTCAAGACTCAGCTCATGTCATCTTCCATAAGAATCTTTTGCTGGTCACTCTGTCAACTAGTGTCTCTCCATCCAAAGTCACCTTTTAGTTTCCTTTTTATGTGTCTTGTATGCATATGCTTGTCTCCCTAATAAAATGTGAGCTTCTTGAGGGTAAGGGACTATTTGGTTTTCGTTACTGTATGTTTAGTAGGGACCTGGCACTTAATATAATTATAGGCACTTAATAAATCCATATAGATTGATTCTCTTAGATTCTGAAAAACTTTGGCCCAAAGCAGTTAATTCAAGGCTACATAGCAGTTTGGTGGTAAGCTTAGACCTACACTCCATGTTTCTTAACTCCTACATATGTGTGCTTTCATTTATATAACATTGATAATAGTTTTAGAAGGTTAAAGCTAAAAGATTAATAATATTTGTTCCCAGATGACAAAAGATCTGTGACATCAAATAAGAGGTTTGATTTTGTTATGAAGTGGTAGAAATTTGAAGTGTTTTTGCTTTCTTGAACATTAAAAATATATTATTGTTATAATAAACTCTTGTTTATTTCTGTTTCTGTTCATTATTTCTACCTGATGTAGGAGGCAAAAAGGGGTTAATAGAAAAACCCAAGACCCAAGCTCTAATTCAGATATTAGCTCCAAAAGGGAGTTAGATCCTAATTAATGGATAACTTATGTTAGGTTCTCATACCCATAGTGATCAACATCTATAATGGACCAGAACGGGTTAGGTCAAAATAACAATAAAGGAAAATGACAAGGCTATAGAAATTCTAAAGAAAAATGAGTATATTTTGAAACTAGCCATGGGAATCAGAAAGAGACATGGGCAGAAAAGGCCAAATTTGTCCCCAGATTCACCTTATGATATGTAAACCCCCAAAACACACCTCCACTGAAAAAGGTACTCGCCTTGGGGATTGGCTTAGGACCCCAGGAACTTCAAATTAGGATAAGCCCTCCCCTGAAACACCCCTAGGTGGAGAATATTATAATGAGAAGGACAGGCCCTCCCCTGTACCTCCCCAAAGTGGAGATTATTATAATGAGTCTGATCAATTTATCCATACTATAAATATAACTGTCTTTTCCTTTACTATTTGAGTGATACCTTTCCAATATTCTGGTTCTCTCCCTGTGGTCACCCACAGTATTGCAATAAAACTTGGGAAACTGAGTCACTGAGTCTTGTAATTCTTTTGGGATGACTCACGATCAATTTGAGCCCAAATTCCAGCCCACATCATACCCATCTTTGAATTTTGGAGCAGGAGCAGTATCTTTGATTATAATCATGTTACTGCTTTTGTACTTAGTGGGAAGAGCAGTAACTAAACGCTTAATACAGTAGCAAACATACATAGTTTACTCTGTAGACTTGTGAGAATATGAAAGCTGAAAGATACTGTGGAGGGATTATTTATTTTCTTTGTAACTATATTTTTTGTAACTATATTCTTGCTATCTTGTGAAAAAAATATTTTTATGGAGTTAATTGACAACCTGGATACAATCTTGACATAAATTTTCAAAAAAGTTAGAACAAAGGAAAATAAGGCAGTGTTTAAAGGGTTAGGTAAGGAATTTGAAAAACAAATAATTGAAAGAATACGGACTTCAATATATTGCTCTGGAGCCTTTCAGTAAGTAATACTGTTCCTGATAGAGAAAACTGAGTCTTGGCCCTTACTTTACAAGAAGTTAATTTGCTGAAGTAATATGGTAAAAGGGCTTTTGTTAAAGGAAAGTTCAACCACAACACTGAACTGCGTGATAAGAACTCAGAAGGATTTCATTTACTGTTTAATGGAAAATTTAGTTATTTCAAGAAAATTATTCTTGAAACCATGAAAAAAACAAAAGTGAACAACTATTTTAATGCTTTGATTTTTTTTATAAAGCAGCATATTTTACTTTTAGAGTAATTTTACATTTATTATCATTTTGATTTCATAATTATTTTGTGGGTAATGATAGAGCAGAAATTATTCATCTCAGTTCTCTAGATTCACTATGTCTTTCATTTCCTGACAGCCCAGCAGCATGGCTTTAAGAACATTGGGGAATAATAGGGAGTTAGAAAGCATAGTTATCCTTAACCCTTGCCTTGAAGAACTTATCATATTGTTGATAGAAATAAAATATAGGCTGTTCCAGAAATCTGAATGCAATTTAAAGTTATTAAAATTACTAAAGCTTAAAACTGTACTAAGACTTTTGGGACATGCTTATATGAGTTAACTTTAGGGTGATTTCAAAGTAATACAAATAAGGTTTGCTGAACTACTGGCCCCTTGCATAGATCTTTAGAGATCAGTTTCATTGTTCAGTTTTTCAGAGTGCAATTCTCTGTAACTACTCTACTACTGCAATTATAGTTATACAGCATCATCATATTGGTAAACTGATGACAGAGGAAGGGTCCCAAGACATAAAATTATATAGTGGAAAGAACACTGGATTTGGAGTCACTGGACTTCCATTTGGCTCCTGGTTCTATATATATATATGTATGTGTTTGTGTGTGTGTGTCTATAAAATAAGCTTTAAGAATAGTTGTCGAAACAAAATTCTGAGGTAATAACAGATATAGAATGTTAGTGATTGATACATGGTAAAATTACTTTGAAAAAGTTTTCTGAAGGAGGGAAGTTTTGCTTAAATGCTAAAGGAGAATTAGAAGTGTTAAGGGCTAAAATTCTAGCTAAACTGTCTAAACTATTTAATGAGTGGTCACCAATAAATTATAAGCTTTAGCAAGAGTTAGACTTTTAAGCATTTATTAAGGAGAATAAGAATTTTGGTAAAGAGAGAGGAAGGCCTAGATTCCTATCTATTAAAGGGAGAGCACATTTCTAGCTCCGCTCTCCACCAGAGTCCAAAGGAAAGAGCCCCAGACCGAGCGCCAGTCTCTTCCTTCCTCCTCCCACTCGTCCGCGTCACTTCCTGATGCCTGGTCTTGCCCTCAAAGACCTTCGCTTCATGGGCAGAACTCTTCTACAGTAAGTATCCAGCAGGTGGCGTTATTCCGATCGTTACAGTCCCCCCCTGTTGTTCCTCAAGAAACAAAATGTTTCCTTGACGGAACAGTAAAAACAATATGATAACTATTGCTAACTAATAATATGTGAACAACAATATAGAAAAGGAAGAGAGGAAAGTTTTGTCCAGAGGGGCGATTTTTTTTGTCCTCATGAACCGACGCTTTGACATTAGTCTTGCAAAGGGAGGGCCTCTGCAGAGAATACATGTTACAGATGGTGTATATTATAACAGAAGGAGAAAAAAACCAACAAAAAGAACAAATCAAAACTGTTCATTTAAAGTCTCTGAAAGTCTTTTCTCAGATGTCTTCTAGGTGTAGTCGTGGAATGGAAGTCTTTTCAGGGGTTGATGTGTGGATGCTGGTAATCAGCCAGGAAAATTTCCTACAAAATTGAGCTTAACACAACTTTAAAATAGCTTTGTCAATAATCAAATCAAACAATGAAAGTTCTCAAAAACATGTCTAAGGGAATTCAGAATCTTAGTTGTTACACATGAAACATAATAAAACAAAAATTGAACCATTCTTTAAAATTATAATATTACTATAGTCCCCCCCTTATGGAGGGTAATTGAGAAGACAATTGCTGCGATATTAATTATTAAAAATAATTTTTTATCTTTGTTTCATCACTTTTTGCATCATCTGCCTAATTATCCTCATGCCATTATGAGAAATTAAAAAATCTAATATAATTGGTAACAGGTGTCAAGGCCAAATTCAGCACTGTTATTTATCATGACACCTGAGATAATTATGGGGGTTACCATAAAAGAACAGAGAAATGATGGGATATGAGCATTCCCACACTTGAGCAATATGTACTGTCCATGCAGTATGCCAGACTTAAAATAGGTGGATGGAATATATGTCCATGCCACCGAACATATTGGAGGAAACTGAGTCAAACTTAATCAGATGCATGGGATTGAGATGTCCATGGCATCAGGCATATAGGAGGGAGCATAGAAGCCAGGTGTAGGAGTGAGATGGGTGGGATGAATACTTCCAGCCATCTGTACAATATTGTGGGGAAAAATAAAATATTAAACCAAGAGAATCCAACCTCAACATTAGTCAAAAGCCGTTCCCTCGGCCATACCTTGACTTCATGCATGTCTCCCCTCATGTGACAATTCAGTGTCTGCTCTTGCATGTATTCCTCTTGTGATTGGATGGCATCTTGGCCAACTGGCATCTGATAACTCAGAATAAAGGCAATTAATGTCTTAAATGATAAGTTCCCATAATCCAAGTCTCATATGGATTTAAAAATTGAGGATAATAAATGATTGCAAAAAATGTGAATACATCTTGACTCAGAACACAATATATAATTATGCAACAATTTCAAATAATACCCCCTTTTTTTTAACTTAGTATACAATTACTGTTTTGAAAAATCTGAACATATTTAAATAAAAGTTAAAGCACAACACAATCTCAAAGAAAACTTTTACAAATGTTCCCCTCTTTTTTTTTTTTTGGAATATGCTTATCAAAAATAATACTTCTAGAATCAATTTACACTTGCCATGGCAAACAATTTGCCAGGGAAATGCTTTAAAGAGTTTGATCAAATAATCAGTTGAGAAAAAAAAATAACAAAAACAAACAACTCAGAATATGGGAGCACAATACTCCTAGAATTAACATTGTATTATGAAATCAAAACCATGTTTCAAAATTAGATAGATGAATGAATAGAAGAAAATACACGTGGAATAATAAAAGACAATGAAATTCAAACTAGGGAAATCTAAATGAATATGAACTTAATATTAACAAGAGTATTATAAAATATAAACCTGATCACATGACTATAAAAAGCTTTTACAAATATTCTCCTTGTTTTAAAAACTAAGTATAAAACACAATCTCAAAAGCAGGAAAATCTCTACGAAAATAAACCCATACCATTAATTTCAAAATGTATATGTAATAGCATAGAAGTCCTATGTAACCTCTGAACTGACATTAATACTCTGAATGAATTCAGAACACTTTTGATTCCGATATCTAAAATCCCCAATACTCATATCAGTACCTTGCTGCTTACTTCTACATTTCTGTACAATATATACCCTTCCATGGCAAAAGAAGCGGAGTCTTGAACTATGGTGATGATTGTCATTCTTATTCAGCTTAAGTTTTTCTTCTTTAACCCCTCTATATTGTCTGTCAGTCTTTTCACCATACAAATGCTTTATAAGAATACTAATTAAAGACAAAAGCAGGTTAGCAAAATTATGAACAAAACAGGCATATGTGGAATTTAAAGGGCTTTCTAAGGTTGTCTCAAAAGCACAGCCAGGCCGGGGAAGGGCTGAGCCTGAAGCTGCAAAAGCAGGTAGAAAAAGTTGAGCATGCGCATCAGATCTCTGGACTTCCCAGGCAGGGGAAGCAATGGGCTTGGCCATGGGAGGAGTAGAGGGTGGGGTCTGGGGAGGAGGGGAGGGACCAGCACAATTTGAATCCGACTTGATTTTGAACTCAGGCCTGGATTCCTCTTCCCCCACTTTGCCTCCAGGTGCTAGGGGATTAAAAGCTTCTAGAGGGTGGGTCATTGCCTCCAGGCATGCAAAATTAAAGCAACAATTAGTGTTAGAACTGGGAAAAGCTGCGGGAATCTCTTCAGGTTTCTCTGAAAAAGCGTGGTTGGGAGAGGGAGAGATATTTCCTTGTGTGAGTAAGTTGCTGGCTCTTTTAACAAAAATAAAAAGAAAAATAGAAAATCCACAAAAACAAAGCATTAACATGATCTTATCTCCCATTTGTCTGGTTAAACAGACTAAAATCAAAAATAGGGTAATTAGGGAGTTTAAAAGGTCCATTCGAAAAAATTTAAAGGGAAAACACAGCCAGTATGCCAGTACTTTGCAGTTAAAGGGAGAGAGTAGAGGAAATTTCTTACCCAACCAGAAGATCAGAAGTGAGGTTCAGCTTTCCTCTTCGTGGTCAGCCATCTGTTAAGGGCTAAAATTCTAGCTAAACTGTCTAAACTATTTAATGAGTGGTCACCAATAAATTATAAGCTTTAGCAAGAGTTAGACTTTTAAGCATTTATTAAGGAGAATAAGAATTTTGGTAAAGAGAGAGGAAGGCCTAGATTCCTATCTATTAAAGGGAGAGCACATTTCTAGCTCCGCTCTCCACCAGAGTCCAAAGGAAAGAGCCCCAGACCGAGCGCCAGTCTCTTCCTTCCTCCTCCCACTCGTCCGCGTCACTTCCTGATGCCTGGTCTTGCCCTCAAAGACCTTCGCTTCATGGGCAGAACTCTTCTACAGTAAGTATCCAGCAGGTGGCGTTATTCCAATCGTTACAGAAGGAAATGGTTAAGAATTAGGACTTATGGGAAAAATTCCAAGTATGTTGAGCTTGAAGCAAAGAGGGCATGATAATAACAAGATATGAGTTTGGAGCATTATAGAAGTAGTAATTGGAGTTTTTGTGTATAGGAAAGGGGGGTCAATTTATTAAAAATCTAGTCATTTTACATCTGAATTATTGAACAAATAATAGCTTTCCTGCTCTCATAGTAGCATACTGGAAGTATAAATATAGCAAAGAAGTACAAATTTTGTACCCATAATTTAAATGGAACTTGGGCTAAACTTCTCCTTGAAATGGGTCCATCTTTTCAATATCTATGTGTGTGATGATGAATCAAGGAATACTATCGTTTTTGAAAAGTTGAAATTGGGGATCTCCCAAAAGGCATGGAGTATATTTGGGGTATGAATAGGGTACCACACATTAAATACAAAGAATTTTGGAGAATTGATATAAAGCAGCAGTGTCAACTCAAACTTACAGGATGCTTTTGGTAGGAACCAGACTAAAATGTAGTTGAAAATGTTTAATAAAGTAAATAAAAATACAGTATAACAGAGCTAATGTTAATTTGTGGTTTTCTAAGGCAGTATGTGGCCTGTAGAAATCCAGCTTCTGTTGAGTTTGACACGACTGATGTAAGGGATATTACCAAGGAAATGTATGAAAGAAAAATAATATGTACCCTAGATCTTCTTAATAACAGTTGTCAGTAGGCTAATTGAAAAATATTTTTATTCAATAAAGCAAGGGACTTATGACTTTTTATAAAGTAGTGTATTTATATCATTTCAATGGAGATTGAATTCTTTGAGAGCAAGAACTTTTACTTCTTCACATTCTTACAAATTTTAATATAGCACACTGATCTACCAGTTATCAGTAAATGTTTATTAGATTTTTTTAAATAATTTTCAATACTTTTAGGTTCCTGTTGAATAAAAATCAAGATTTACTCAATCAGCTTTGATTCTGGTAGTGCTAGATGGCTTTGAATCTGGGTCTGCTAGAGTTTCTGAAGGATTGAAGTGGCAGCCCCCCAAAAGAGCAGTGGAAAAGGAGTGTGGTATGTGGGAGTAGGCTACAACCTCTTAGCAATCAAAATGGTGCAGGATTTTTATAAAAGTAGGTCATCAGTGAGACCAAGTAGAGGAAGCTGGTCACATAGTAAACATGTTATGCTATGTACTGGGGATACAAAGAGAGAATGGATAATATCCTTGTTCTTACAGTTTACAAGTGAAGGAATCATGTCCTGTAATCCTGTACTTTATTAATGCCATTTAAAAAAAATGACTAATACTCAATTCACATCATACCTTTTCTGATTTCCCAGTCTGAAATGAACTCTCCTTCCTATGGACACATAAATGTGTGTATAGTTCATCTGACAGATTAACCATATCCTTATAATTTTGTGAATCTCCTATATAATCTTGAACTATTCTTTAAATATTTTGTTGTTATTTAACTTGCAATGTGTTTATTACCACAGAGATTATAAATTTTGGGGGTGTTATTTTTCCCCCAGGTAGAAGCTTAGTGCCCTAAAAAGCACTGGATAGTTTTTCAGTGCTATTCAGCCCATTGACCTATTCCCATTCAGTTCTAGGCCGAAAAGATTTCTGCCATGATTAAATTATCATTCTCTCTCCAAAATGTAGATCTGTTGTATGGGATGTATAGGTTGTTAATCCAACTACATATCATATTTCATATACTAGACCCTCTTTATCTACTTGTTTTTTTCCTGTATGGATATGGGCCAATCTTTTATTAGATTCTGTGCTAAATATCTTTTATGACAGCTGTACATTCACTTTTGGTGATCATGTTTCCTTGTTTTATACTTTGTTTCTAAACAGTTATTGAATAAAGTTGTCATTTTTGTTACATATTTCAAGGTGTCTTTTTAAAAAAACTAGGTATGAGGACACTGCTGGAAGAGAACCTTCATGTGATGTTTTGCTCTATTGACTCAATTGCTTTTTTATAGTTAACAATAATCATATTGGAATCTTGTATTCTCTGTACCTTTCATTCAGTTTTGTGACATCATTTAACAAAGCCTATGTGTTCCCATCTCATATTTTTATTAAGAATATTTTCAGTGTTATTGGATTAGTCTTATTAAATTTTCATAGATATAAGAAAATATGTATGTATATATATCAGTAAGTTTAGATATTTTCTCTCCTTTTGCGTTCCTCCCCCACTCCCCCAGATGTTTGGTATAATCCCCCTTCATAGATATCTTGAGGAACAGTTCTTAACAACCTCAAAATTGTTCTACTTCCAGCTGGACTTCCTTTGAATATACTTAGCTTAGTGAAACTCCTCTTCGCATTCTTTTCTCCCTCCCTCCCTTCCTTTTTTCCTCCCTTCCTTCCTCCTTCCCTCCCTCTCTCTCACTCCATGTTAGAGACCAAGTAATATGACTATATTGTCTGGAGAAAAATGTGGTAGCAATTTTTACAAATATTTTTCACTTTTCTTCTCTTTAATTTTCATCCTAAAATGCACTCAGAATGCTATTGCTTAGTTGCTTAGTTGGCTCTTTCCTCTAGTTTTTGGCAAACTTGTTTCCCCCTTCACTGTTTTTCATGTTATAAAGTAATACTGCTCATAATCTTCAACTATCCTTCATAACATTTCACAAATGGATTTATGTTCTAAACCAGTGTTGTCCTTGGATATGTAGTTCTTTTGCTTGGCAAAGAGATTAAATGTTTACTGACTCATCTAGGCTCTTTTGGTATCTTCCTCTTGGTCACTGATTTAGATTTAGACTAATTTTACTTTCCTTCTTAATAGTTGGTGTCAGTGTTCTTTTATCATTTTTTAATTTTAAAGCCTATGGAGTTAGTTTTAATAATTTAGATTGGAGTTGTTTTAATTGTACATCAAAATTGCAGGACACATTTTCTTATTTTATTCTTATTTGGTATTGATTTTGATCTTTGCTCTTATTTGTTAAGTCCAGAGTTTGATTATGTATAACACCTGATTCTGAACGACTTCCATAGCATTAACCTGTCATTTCCTATCTGTTAAAATCCTTTTTTTTTTTTTTTTGGTGATGGTATTTGGTCATCTCCATAACCAGGGATTCCTTCAAAACACATCTCAAGTATCACCTTCTATAGAAAGACTATCTTGATTACCTTAGTTACTAATGCCCTTGCTCCCAAATGATATTGTGTATATAATATAGGAAACAAACATTATATATATGTATGTATATATATATATGTATGTATCTTTCCTGGATCCATGTTTCTTTATCACATTTGAGAATAAGATTCTTGAAATCAAGGACTGTTTCATTTATGGTCTTATGTGTTCTGTCCCTGGTACAAACTTGTAATTGATTCATTTAGTGATATTAAATGATGGACAGATATCAAAGTTCATATTACTAGTATAGAATGATCATTGAGGGAACCTAATTACTGTCCATCTGCTGTGTTTAATCTTTGTGAGGATAATTTGGACGTGCAAGAGGCAATGTAGTACAGTGGAAACAATTCTGAATTTGTGATCAGAGGACCTGTTGTCAAATAATGATTCTGTTACAGAGTACTGTCATCTTGGACAAGGTATTTTGGGTTTCTCTGGGCCTCATTCTCCTTCCCTGTAAAATGAGAGGGTTGATTTAGAGGGTCTTTAAGGACTTTAAAGGTCAAGGGCTCTAGACTACATATGGGCTTTTGTACATGGTTTTCCCCAGCATACCACTTGTTACCAGTTACATAATTACTTGTCAGGTGTATAGAATGCAGGATACCACCATACTTTTTACTTGAAAATTATTTTAACAATTGTTTTGAGTAAAGCAATAATAATAATACTAGCTTGAATTTATGTAGCACTTAAGGTTTATATATACTTTACATATTTTATCTATTTTGATCTTTACAACAACCCTCTGAAGTAGGTCCTATTGTTATTTCCTTTTTACAGGTGAGGAAACTGAGGCTGAGAGAGTTAAGTGACTTCTGCATGATCACACAACTAATAAATGGCCGAGGTAGGATTTGAACTAAAGTCTTCCTGACTGCAAAGTCAAGTGTTCTCTCCACTACACCAACAGGCTGCCTTCTACATCTCTCCTCCAATAAGATTATAGTATTATAGATTTAGAGTTAGTGGATACCTTAGAAGTTATCTTGTTCTATTGTTTTATTTTGGAAATGAGGAAACTGAGACCCAGAGTGATTAAGTGACTTGCCCAAGATCACTAGTTAGTAATAGAGCTGATATTTGAATCTAGGTTTTCTGACTCTAAATGTTTCTCATGTTAAAAAAAAATCATAAAAGGATTTTTTGAAAGACAAAGCAGAAATAACTTTATTTATTGGCATTCTGATTATTACTCCCAAGCAAGACATAAAACAGAGAGACATAAACAAAAAAAGTTTGTTTTACAATTGTGTACAGATTTCTTATAGATGGTGAAGTCCTGCAGTACTTCTACTTATGGATAACCTTGTACTGATTACAGTACATCAGGACTCATCCACAGTCATTCATAAATGTTCAGGTTATCAGTCTGAAGTGGAAAATCAAGACAGATGAAGAATATTTAATACATAAACTATAATTGGATAGACATTTGAGTTGGCCTTTCACGACATATATCTTGGACAAACAATGCTGATGGATAGTGACCTTGAAACAGTATTAAATAGAATAGCAAGCTGGATTAAAATGAAAAAAGAACAGTATTTTCAATTATTCCAAATTTTCTCTTTAAACAAAATAAAACAAAAAAAAGGTGAGGATTATAGAAGATGACTTTTAAATTCCATTTCAGGTTAAAATTTGTGATCTTGAGCATGATCCCATCTCTTCAACACCAATACTTAGTTTTGCTATATGTCTGCAAGTTATGCCTGAAGAATAAAAATTTTGAATCAGCCAAAGTGCAATGGAGAGATTCATGTTGTTGTGGTTTAGTCCAAAGCTTCTTAAACTATGTGTCGCGACCCCATATTGGGTCCCATAACTGAATGTGGGGGTTGTGAAAAATTTGGCAACAGTAAAAGGTTATATATACCGAACTTATATACCTATATACTAGGAGTTGCATAAAAATTTCTCAGGTGAAAAGGGGTCATGAGTGGAAAAAGTTTAAGAAGCCCTGGTTTAGTCATTCAGTTGTATCTGACTCTATCCAACCCTATGGACTTCATCCATGAGTTTTTCTTGGCAAACACACAGGAGTGTCTTTTTCTTCTCCAGTGTGTCTTCATTTTACAGATGAGGAACTGAGACAAATAGTGACTTGCTCAGGGTCACACAGCTAGTTAGTGTCAGAGGCCAGTTTTGAACTTAGATCTTTCTGACTCTAAACTGGGTGCTCCTTCCACTATACCACCCAGTTACCCCAGAGAGATGCATAGTGGGCATAGAGTGAAATCTATGAAAATAATGACTTGTGCTCAAGAATGACATAAAATATGTTATAAAGTATGACCAAAAAAAAAGTATGACAGGGAAGAAAAGTGGACTGGTCATTTGATGAATGTGAGAAATAACGGCAGCTTTTATTCTGTCCCAAATTGTATTAAAAGAACTAGAGGAGAATCCCTCAGCATATTGGGTTGAACTTCTTTGAGGGATTCATGGATGTCATGAACAAGAAAGAATTGTACTGAATGAAAGGGAAGGGATGAATTATAGTCTATATTCTTACAGAGCCCACATAAGAGGGCGTTGTGTATTTGTAGGCAGAGGAGAAAAAGTGAATGAAGTGGGAGAAACTGAAGATGCTGGAGACATTGGGAGGAGTGAAGATCCAAATAGGTGGGAAGGGATTGATATGAGGGTATAGGTTGAGCTGTTAAATTTTTTTAATTACTTTTATTTTTCAAATTTTTTTCTTTGCAAATTTAAATTTTTTAAATCATAATATTATTTTTTTCCAGTTACATGTAAAGATAATTTTCAACATTATTTTTATAAGACATTTCCAAATTTTCTTCCCAACTTCTCCCCTTCACAAGACAGCAACCAATCTGATATAGATTATATATGTACAACCATGTTAAATGTATTTCCACCTTAGTCATGTTGTGAAAGAAGAATCAGAAGAGGGAAAAACCTCAAGAAAGAAAGAGAAAAAAGAACAACAAAAAAGTGAAAATAGTATGGTTCAATCTTCATTCAGATTCCACAGTTCTTTTTCTGGATGTTGAGGGCATTTTCTATCATGAGTTCTTTGGAATTGTCTTGGATCATTGTATTGTTGAGAAGAGCCAAGTTTATCATATAGAGCTGTTCGTTTTGAAGAGGAAAAAGAATGGAGGAAAAAATTTGCACACAGAAGTGATGACTTTAGATGTAAGAGCTAAAATGTATGATGACATGGTGAAGTGGGATCTTAGTTCATCTGCCAGGAGTGAAGAAGAATGTTGGGATTGAAGACTTACGGAGAGTAGGAATGATAAAACTGAATTTAAAAAAATATATATATTTTCTAATTCAGACTTTTCTATAATTAAAGGTCTTCTTATACCTCAATGCATCATCCATTAACATAGTCCTGAAATGGGACACACACAATTGTTGATTGCTATAATGATATATTAGGCACAGGTAGGGTAATTTATTTAGTCCTAAATACTTGAGTGTGAGGAAGTTTATTCCTCTTTCCCTTGATTACTGAAAAGATAGGGGTAATTAAAGAAATGAAGATATTCTTTTGTTTAGCTCAGTGAAGGACTGATGGAATCAAACCTCACCTAGATAATGGACTTTGCCTTTGCCCTTCAGTGAGGGTCTTTTACATTCTTCTCCCTGATGTCACCTATAGAGTTCATTTTAATGTAGACCACCCTCGAGTCATGTCAACCAATGGAATTGAATGATGCTAACCAGTTAGCTTTGATCACTGTATAATGACACACCTTTATTTAAAGACAATAAAAACTCTTGGAAAAGGCCACAAGCACTCTCTTGGTTTGGCGCACACTTGGCTCTCTGGCTTATAGGGCTTCTGAATTCTCTTGGGTCTCCTTGAGACCACATGCTGTCTCTCTGAGAGTCTGCATGGATCTTCTGGGGCTTTTCTCCTTCTTGTACTCATTGCCATGCTGAAGCTCTCTCCCTGCTTTATCTACCATGTGGCCTGAGACCCTGAAAAGTTAGGGAGATACATGGTCAATCCTTTACTGGTATGTAATATTAATAAATTAAAATATGCTTATGCCAAACTAATATATAGCAATAGCAATTAATTAAAAAAAAAAACAAACAAAAAAACAAAACCACAGAACATATCTCCAAGGACACTTCTTTAAAGCCTTCCCAGATTCTTCTCTTTCCTCCCACCACCAGCTAAAAGTGATCTCTGTCATCACAAATTTCTTAAAGTATGCCTCAAGGGCAAAGAAGTCTAACCTCACTTTACTGTACCATGTATCAGATTTATTCCTGTACAGGTCTTCCCTTTCTCACCTGTTAAATTTTAAGTTCTTCATAGCAAGGGTCCATGTCATTTTATCATGGTATCCATTTACACACATTAGACGTAGTTAGTAAATGTTCTTATGATTTGAATTGCCAAAAAAAAAAAAAAAGAAAAGAAAAGAAAAAAGGGTGATGATTAGATTTTAGGCCTTGCAAGGGGATGGAACAATGATTGTGAGAAGTGAACAGGATGGAAGAAATGGAAAATTATAGGAGCACAGAAAAGAAACTGCTTCATAATTTTGCTTTAGGGCTACTCCTAGTTTCTAGTAAATTTGAAAGGGGAGTGATTTTCCACTTTAAATAGAAGAAAGCATAGTAGTAAGAGCATTTCTTGTACCATCTATGGCTCAAAAACACTGGGGAGAGGGGAAGTAGTATTTTCTTTGTTTTTAAATATTCTAAATTAAGAGTTTATCTAAAACATTGATTTCAAAGTAAAACAGTGCTCAAAAAAGCAAATATGCTGCCTCATTTGGCAATAAACCAGTAAATATTTCGATGACTAAGTAATTTACATGCCTTTAATATTCACCTTCTTTTGTTTTCAGAAGCAAAGAAATTAATTGAAATATAATGGAAGCTACAGTAATATTACCCATCCTGAAGAAAAAACTAGCCTTCCTCTCTGGTATGTTTTTTTTTCTTTTTTCCTTTCAATCAGCTGTTTTATAACTGTTATCTGGTTTTGATTCAGAGCTAGCTTTTTGGGTTTTATTTCTCTGATAAGTTTGGCAGGAATGTATAGTTTGGTTTTGCATAAGAGCCTTTATCAAAGGTATCTGGAAGACATCTTTTAATCTGAATAAAAATCTGTGGAAGCCAACCCTATCATTTTTGGTACTTGACAGGCCTGTTTTTTATTCTGTCTTATAATTTGATTAAAATGACCTCCACAAGGCAGGCATCTTGTTTTCCTTCTTTTATAAAATGTGATAATACAGGCCAAGAATAATTTACTAACTGACATCCAAATAACTTGATTTTGCAATATAGTTTTTATAGTATCATTATCTTCCTTTACCTTCTAATAGAGGAAGTTTGAACATGCAGGAGAGTTGTCAAGTATTGATTATATTATTTTCATTTAAATTATTTTCAGATTTTGAGTCAGATTAGTTGAATCCTTAGTTGAATGATATACCTCACACACACAAAGAGTCTGCTTGATAGCAGTGTCATAGAAACTTGGTGTTTTCTGCTGTAAAAGTTACACAATTTCACAAATTTGCTGTTGGAAATTGGCAGACTTTGCTTAGGGGGCATGGAACTGCCTTGACATTTATATTAACTAATGAATTCTTTTCAACACACACACACACACACACAACCTTGGATTATACTCTGACCATATCTTAGGTTCTGTGGATACAACGACATGAAGGAAATAGCACCTGCTTTCAAGGAATTTTCATTCTGTATACTCTAGAGAATGATAGCTTATACCTGTATAACCGTATATAATTTTATGGTGGAGGTATCAGTAACTTGGGAAATCATGGAAAAGCTTCAGGTAGGAAGCAGCATTTGAACTAAGTTGTGAAGAAAACTAAAAGGTGAAAGTGACAAGGGAATGCATTCCAAGCAAGAGGGATAATGTAGGCAAAAATATGGATGCAAGCTAAATGTCATATGTGAAAAATAGCAAGAAGACCTAGTTTGCAAAGAATGTTAGGCTAGAACTGTAAGTCAGAGCTAGGTTGTTTAGGTCTTTAAATGTAAGACTGGAGAATTTATTGTTTTTTTATTTTTATTTTTAGAGATTATAAGGAACCGTTAGAGTTTATCGACCAGGAGAATGACATGGCTAGCCCTGAGCTTTAGGAATATAACCTAGGCAACTGTGTGAAGTCTATATTGGAGAAGGGAGAGAATAGAAATAAGGGAGGTGATTGCAACATTTTTTTTTTTTTTTTTGGAGAAGTGATAAGTGCCTCAACTAGGATGGTGTCCACTTTAGTGGAGCAAATGGGTTAGGTGAGAAAGATGGTCCAGAGGCAGAAATAACAAAACTCTGCAAGTTATCAGCTTTGTAATGTGAAAGAGAATGAGAACTTGAGGATAACTATGAGCTTGCAAGCTTGGGTGAGAGGAAGGATGACGATACAGTAAAAATTCAAAAGAAAAGATAGGTTTTGGAGGAAATATAATGAGTGTTGTTTTGGACCTATTGAGTTTGAGATTTTTACAGGAAATACACTTTGAAATTTGAAAAAAGGCAGTTGCTGATGGAGACTTGAGCCTAGGAGTAAGATGAGGACTGGACATATGGGAATCCTGTGCATAGTGATAATTGAAGCCAAGGAAGGTAATGAGGTCACTGAGAGAGTGTATTTAGAGAAAAAAGTTACCCATATCTCCTGGGTCAAAAGTGTCTCTTGGTGGCCAAAGTTAAGCCTTGACTAAGTTAACAACATTTCTGTACATCTTTCTTCCTTTTTAGGTCATAGGTTCCTATACTTCTTTTTTCCCCACCCCCCTATACTTCTTCCTTTCCCTCTGATTCTCACCATTTTTATTTGAGTCGAATTATACCTTAGTCTTCCATGGGTACTCAAATTTTCTTTAACTCTCTTCTTCTGGCCTTTCAATTCTTATATATTTAACTCAGGAAAACTTTCTCCTTACCAACCTAGCCCTCTTTTTCCTTCTCTTTGTTTTAAATAACGATTACAGAATGATCTTGATAGTGACTGATAAGCTGAAAGGAAAGCCACACATTTAAAATAAAATTACATCCTGTTGTAGAAAAGAATTAATTCAGACAGATGCTCTGGTCATTTAGGTTTGATATTGTAAAGAAATGAAATGTTAAAAATTTGATAATTAACAAAGGGAATTTTCCTTAGGCATGACAGGAGAAGGATCTTCACCCTTCTGGCCATGGCATCACAGTTTCACTGGAGCTCTTTGTAGCTTTTTGTACTTTGGTAAACAGAAAGCCATGTTTAAAGTTTGAGTTTTAGTCCTCTGAGCCAATTAAGCCATGAGGGTACTTTCAGTATTTTTTTAAGGAAAAAAGTGGCCCAACCTACATAGGGAATGCTCTTAGATAGTACTTCCACTGTATATTCCAAAAAGAAGTGGTACCATCCCCTTTTAAAAACTCTTACAAATTTCTCAGAAGTGTCTTTTAGCATCTATATCAAAGATTCCTCTATGTTTTCTTCTTTCTTTCAAAGTTATTTTTCATTAATTTTATTATATCTCTTGTGTATTCATTCATAAGTTAATATATTTCTATACATATGTGTCCTTCTGTCTTTGGTATTGGTGAATCAAAGGGTATCTTTGTGTGTGTGTGTATGTCTGTCTGTATGTGTGTATGTATGTGTAATTTAGTAACTTTTGGACATAGTGATGTGTAGTAAATGTTTAAAAACCATTTCTTCAAAAAATCTGTTCAGACAAAAAATTTAACTGGGTTTTTTATTGCTCACAAGGCAATAACAATTAAACTTAATAAAGGGCCCTTGGGGAAAGAACTAAAAAGTAACTAGAAACTAAAAAATATAATTAAAAAGAACTGGTGGGGGGCAGCTAGGTGGCGCAATGGATAGAGCACTGGCCCTGGAGTCAGGAGGACCTGAGTTCAAATCCAGCCTCAGACACTTAACACTTACTAGCTGTGTGACCCTGGGCAAGTCACTTAACCCCAGTTGCCCCACTTAAAAAAAAAAAAAGAACTGGTGGATCAAAGAACAAATAATGGAAAAAATAGAAAACTTTATCCAAAAATTGTAATAATGAAACAATGAATCAAAACTTCTGTGATAGAGCAAAAGTTCAGAGAAACTTTATATCCACAAATCTGTTTATCAAGAAAAGAAAAAGATCACATTAAATGGGCACCTAACTTTAAAACAAAACAAAACAACAACTTGAACAACAAATCAAAAACCTTCTAATTAAACAAAAACTAGAAATTGTGAAAATTAAAGAAGACATAAAGGTAAAAATGAAGAAACCATTGAACTGATAAATATATCTAGGAACTGGTTTTTTATTTTAAAGAATAAAACTAATAAAATAGAAAGACAGCTAGTCTTATTTTAAAAAGAAGAAAATCAAATAACTGGAGGAAATATAAGAATTATCTAAAACTTTTGCCCAATTGTATGCTAACAAAATTGATAACTTACATGAAAACTAAAAAGAGAAATAGACTAATTAAACCAATCATAGAAGAAATTGAAAAGGCATAAATGTACTCCCAAAGGAAAAACACTTCAAGGCCAGATGGATTTATAAGTGAATCCTATCAAACATTCAAAGAACTATTTTTTTTTTGTAATAAACATTTTTATAGTTTCGATTTCCAATTTTTATCCCTCTTTCCTTCTCTCCCCATCTCCTCTCTGAGGCGGCAAACAATCAGATATGGGTTATACATGTATGATTATATAAAATATTATCATATTTGTCATTTTGTAAAATAAAACTTGATTAAAAGAAAAAAAATGAAAGTGAAAAATAGCATGCTTCAGTCTGTTCTATCAATATCAGTTCTTTCTTTGGTAGTGGATAGTATGTTTCATCAGTAGTCCTTTGGGGATCATCTTGATCTTTGTATTGTTGAGAATAGTCAAATCATTCACAGTTCTTCATCAAACAATATTTCTGTCTCTGTGCACAATGCTCTCTTGGTTCTTCTCACTTCACTATATATCATTTCATACATGTCTTTCCAGGCCTTTCTGAAGTCATCCTGCTTGCCATTTCTAATAGCACAATAATATTCCATCACCATCATTTACCACAGTTTGTTTAGCCATTCCCTAGTTGATGGGCATTCCTTTGATTTCTAATTCTTAGCCACCACAAAAAAAGCTGCTATAAATATTTTTGTAAAAATAGGTCTTTTTCTCTTTTGGGGGATGTCTTTGGGATATAAACCTAGCAGTAGTATTCCTGGATCAAAAGGTATACACAGTTCTATAGAAATTGCTCTCCAAAATGGTTGGATCTCAAAGAACTATTAATTCCAATATTACACCAAGTATTTGCAATAATAGGAAAGAAGGCACCTTTCTGTTCTATTCCTCTGATACAAATATGATCTTGACACCTAAACCAGGGAGAGACAAAACAGAGAAAAAAACTGTAGGCCAATAGCCCCAGAAAACATCCATGCAAAAATTTTAAATTAAATATTAGCAAGTAGGTTGTAGCAGCATATTAGAAATACTATACAGTATTACTTGTTTGCAGTTTTACCAGGAATGTACAGATGGTTTAACAAAAAGAAATCTATAAATATAACAAATCATTTTAATAATACAAATTACAAAAATCACAATTATATCAATAGATGCTGAAAAAGCTTTAGCCAAAATCTAACATCTGTTCCCTATCAAAAACACTAAAACGTAGGAATAAATGAATCTTTTCTTAATATGGTAAATTATATTTATCTAAATCTAAAAGTAAATATTTTATATGATAAAAGATCTTTTCAGTAAGATTAGGAGAAAAACAAGAATGTCCCTTATTATTTAATGTAGTGCTAGAATTAGCAATAAGAAGAGAGAGAGAAGTTCAGGGACTAAAAGCGTAAACAAATGTGAAACAGAATTATCAGTTTTTGCTAATGATATGATGGTTTACTTAGAAAACCCTAAAGAGTCAGCCAAAAAATTAATTGAAACAATAACTTCAGCAATGTTGTAGAATATAAAATAAATCCACATGTTAATGAGCATTCTTGTATGTTACCAATCAAACATAAGAGCTAGAAAGAGAAATTTCATTCAAAATAACTACAGGAGGTATAGAATATTTTGGAATATTTCTACCAAGATACCTTGGAGAACTTTATGAATCCAACTCTACAATACTCCACAGAAATAAAATCAGACCTAAACAATTGGAGAAATATCAATTGCTCATGGGTACATTGAGCAAGATAATAAATAAGACATTACTTTCCAAATTAATTTGCTTATTCAGTACCATGCCATTTAAAGTACCAATAGATTTTTTTTCACGAAAAATAATAAATTCATATGGAATAACAAAAGGTTTAGAAAAAAAGCAACAAGGAAGAGAATCTGTCAATACCATATCTCAAAATGTACAGCAAAGTAGTAATTATTAAAATGACTTTGTATTGGGTTAAAAAAGTGAAATGCCAATCAGTCGAACAATTTAGGTATACAATATTCAGAATCAGTCTAATTCAGGAGCATAGTGTTTGATAAATCCAAAGAGCTCCAATTACTGTGGTATGGATTCAATGTTTGACAAAAATTACTGGGAAAACTGGAAAGCAGTTTGACAAATTAAATATAGACAAACGTCTCACACTTTATATCAAGATAAACTCCAAATTGATGCACAACTTACATATAAAAGGTAATATCATTTGCAGATTAGAGATGCAAGGATAGAAGAATTCATGACTAAACAAGCAATAGGAAAGATCTCAGAAAATGAAATTAAGTATTTTGATTATGTAGAATTAAACAGTTTTTGCATAAACAAAACTTAATGCAGTTAAAATTAAAGGGAAAATAGGTAACTGGGTAAATTTTTTTTCAGCAAATTTCTTTGGTAAATATTTCATATCTAAGATACATGAGAATTTGATTCAAGTTTATAAGACTAAATACTATTCTAATAGATAAAGGGTATCAAAAGGCAGTTTTCAAAGGAAGAAATCCAAACTTCCAAAATATCCCTATTGAAGAAAAGCTTGAAATTACCAATAATTTAGAGAAACGCAAATTCACCCTGAGGTTCCACTTCACACCCATCAGATTGACAAAGATGACAAAAGAGGAGATTGCCAAATGTTGGAGGAGGGGGGGTTGACTGCAGGAAAACACAAATGCCAACCCTTTGTTAGTAGAGCTTGTACTATCCATTTTGGAAAGCAATATGTTGCTGTGCCTAAATGGGCAACAGTTGGTAAACTGTTCATAACCCTACTAGATCCATATCTCTAGGAAATCAAAGAAAGTAAGAAAAAAACTTCTATGTGGAAAGATATTTATGACATAGTAGTAGCCCCAAATTGGAAAATAAGGAGGTGTCTACCTGTTGGAGAGTAGTTTAACCTGCTGTGGTGTGTAAATGTAGTTATGCCTTTAGAAATGATGAAATAGACAGTTTTAGAGAAAACTAGGAAGTTGTCTGTAATTCAGATTGAAGTGAGCAAAACTAGAAGAATAATTTATACAGTGACAACATTAAAGAGAAAAACAACTTTGAGAGACTTTAGAATTTTGAGTTATTGAAATGACAAATGAAGATTCCAGAAGGAAGATGGATTTAAGATTAAGAATGAGATATGTCATATTTAGACATGGCCAATATGGGGATGTATTTGTTTGAATATAAATATTGTGAAAATTTATTTTATTATTCTAAGAGGGACTAAGTAGGAGAAAGAGATAAGGGCTCATATAAACTAAAAATGATTTATGCCAACTCAGTATATCTTCTCTGGAGCTATACTTCATCATTATAATTTCACATTTATTTTTCTTTGTTTTGTTCTTCCTAAAATTGTTTTAGTCATATTATCTGTTGTTTTACTGGTTCTACTTAATTCTGCATCAATTTATATAAGCATTCCCATGCTTTCAAAAATTCCTCATATTCATTTATTTTTAGCGTGCCCTTATGTTCCATTACTTTCATACATGAACCCTAATTTGTTTAATTATCATGTCAGTGGAGATATTTTTTATCACAAAATGTGTTGCCTTGAATATATTTTTGTATATATGACCTTTTTTCTCCCCTTTGACTTATTCAAGATAGATGACTATTAGACTCTCTGGGGCAAAAGATATTTTAGTCACTTTTCCCCACATAATTCCAAATTTCTTTCCAGAATGGTTGGGCCAATTCATAACTCCAGCACAAATAAATTTCTGTTTCAAAATTCCCATAACCCCTTCAGTACTGATTTCTCATTGTGAATAAGGTGATTTTGATATGTGTATGGGATAGCCAGATGGAGCTGTCCAGCAAGCAGTTGGTAATGTAGGATTGTAGAGAAGAAAAATTTGGTCTGGAGTCAACTTTGTAGGAATGGTAATTGAACTAATGGGTGCTGATGAGATCATTAAAAAAGGGGAAAGGAAATAGAGGAGACAAGGGAAACCAGAACGGGCCTTGAGTGATGTCCACACTTATTGTATGGGAAGAAAATGATGATCCAGCTAAAATTAGGAATGATCATACAAAGTAGAAAATAGTGTTAAAGAAGCCAAGGGAAAGGTAGGAAGAGATAATAGTTTTAGAAATTGCAAATAGTTCAAGTCTTTTCATGTTTTGGAAAATAGATTATCTTTAAATACATTTCATAAAAGTATCATTTGCACCATCTGCTTTTAGGAGTAAGACTTATTATTTCATTGGCATAGGGTGCTTCTGCTAAAGAAATTCCCTCTACAGATGCAGGTTAGCATCTTTTCTGCAATTTATAGTTTTATAAATATGCCTGGGTCAGTGAGAGGTTAAGCTTTACCCAGAGTCAAATGGGCAATATATGTGAAAGTCAGAAGGAGACTTTGAACCCAAGTTGTCTTATTTGGAAGCTAGCTCTGTATCCACTATGCTTCAATGTCTCTTAGCAGCCATGAAACATAGCTCTTCTTAGAAAATGTTCCATCTATAGGGTTTTTTTTTGTTTTATTTTGTTTTGTTTTGTTTTTTTGTTTTTAGTGAGGCAATTGGGGTTAAGTGACTTGCCTAGGGTCACGCAGCTAATAAGTGTTAAGTGTCTGAGGCCGGGTTTGGACTCAGGTCCTCCTGACTCCAGGGCCGGTGCTCTATCCACTGCGCCACCTAGCTGCCCCCTCCATCTATAGTTTTAATGTAAAGTATATCTATTGCATGTGGTAACTATTAATTACAATATTTGAATAACCCAAACAATTCTTGGGTGGCAATGACAAATAGCATTCTGTTATCTCAGAAAATATATTGAATATTACTGTAGATGTACTTATGTAAAGATAAATTACAGAATCATGACCCATTCTTATGGATTTAAAACAAATGTGGAAAACTTGAAGAGCATTGAAAGGAGAGCCATAGAGCATAGCTCCTTTTTAGGTAAAGATAAGAGAATTGGAATAACTTATCCTAGAAGAAAGGTGATGGTCTGGATATAGGCCTTAACACTCTAGAAGTATATCAAGAAATAACTACAGATAGATGATGATAACCAGATATTCTCTAATTCTGCCAAATACCATAAGCCATAAATATTTTACAGAAATTATAAATGTTAATTTCATTTTTATATTATAAAAATCACCATTTTAAATTTCAGGAAACATGTTTGTGGGTGTGTTTGTATATTTAAATGCTCATATATTTTTCTCATTAGGAAATTAGTAAATTATTTTGATTTATGTTATCCTGAGATAATGCATATTTTTATGTTTTTAGAAAAAAATGTTACTTAAGTGTAGATTCTTTTTTTGTGTGTGGGGGGGGCAATGAGGGTTAAGTGACTTGCCCAGGGTCACACAGCTAGTAAGTATCAGGTGTCTGAGGCCGGCTTTGAACTCGGCTCCTCTTGAATCTAGGGCTGGTGCTTTATCCACTGCACCAACTAGCTGCCCCCAGTGTAGATTCTTTTTAAAAATTGTTTTGTTTATTTAATTATTTCTCAATTACATGTACATTTTTAAATGATAATTTTTTAAAAATTTGAGTTCCAAATTCTTTCCCCTCTTCTGACCTCCCTACCCCACTTTGAGAAGGCAATTTGATTTTGAATATACATATTTCTATGTTAGTCATGTTGCAAAAGAAAACATAAATAAAATAAAACAAAGATAAAGAAATTTTTTAAAAGTCTGCTTCATGGGTTCTTTGGGATTTGATAATTGTCTTGATCAGAGTAGCTAAGTCTTTCATAGTTGGTCATTCTTACAATATTGCTGTTACTCTGTGCAATATTCTTCCGGTTCCTTTCATATCACTTTGCATGAATTCATATAATTCTTCCCAAGTTTTTCTGAAACCATCTGGCTTGTCATTTCTTATAGTACATCAAAATCACATAGCATAACTTGTTCAGCCATTCCCCCAATTGATGGACATATTCTTAATTTTCATTTTTTTGCCACCATAAAAAGAGCTGCTGTAGATATTTTTGTACATATGGGTCATTTTCCCTTTTCTTTTTATCTCTTTGGGATACAGACTTAATAGTGGTGTTGCTGAGTATTGTAATGATTGGAATGATGCCACCTGCAGAGGGCTCTTTCTACCAAAAGGACTGTGGCCACTGCTGCCCTAAGGCAAGGTGGCGCCCCAGATGCTACAGGGTCCAGTTGGGTTGAATGGTAGGCTATTAGGCGTTGGTTAGGCCCCAGTGATTGAGTCAGAACTCCAGAAGCCACCCCCCTTTGCTCATGTACAAAGAGAGTGAAGGGCTTACTGTAATCTGGGAGTCCTAGGGCAGGTGCTGATAGCAAGGCCTGTTTTAATTCTGTTATAGCTGAGAGATGCTGGGAATCCATCTGTAAAGGTTCTGGGACAGAATTTTTGGTTAGAGCTATAAGAGGTTTAGTAATTTCACCAAAAGAGGGTATCCATTGTCTGCAATACCCAGCTGCTCCCAGAATGGCTCTTAACTGCTTCTTAGTAGTGGGGGCAGAAAGTTGTTGAATGGCCTCGACTCACTTGGGAGAGACAGAGCGAGTTCCAGCAGCCAGAATAAATCCTAAATATTCTACCTGGGGCAAACACCATTGTACCTTTGACTTGGATACCTTGTGGCCTCTCTTGTGTAGTTCTAGTAATAAGTGACGGCTATCTTCCTGACAGTTTTCAGCATTAGGGGAGGCTAAAGTAAGTCATCAACATGTTGTACTAAAGTGGAGCCTTTAAAGGTAATGGAGGCCAGAACCTGCTGTAAAATTTGGGAAAATAACGTAGGGACTGTCTACAAATCCCTGTGGGAGTCTAGTCCAGGTCCACTGTGTATTTTTCCAGGTGAAAGCAAATAAATATTGGAAGTCCTCATGCACTGGTATAGAGAAAAAGGCAGAGCAGAGGTCTACCATTGAAACCGGATCATTATTCCCTGTGTGGGCAGGGCAATGTACAATGGCCAGGGCAGAGGGGAGTTTCAGGGCATCTAGGAGGTCCTTGATAAGGTCCCCATTGGCGATGGCCTTGCCTGAAGATGTAAGAAAGCCCCTTTGTAGCCAAAGAATGCACACCAAGTGGCATATTCCAAAAGAATATTTTGAGTCAGTAAAAATGGTAGCACTCTTCCCTTTGGCTATATTACAGGCTTGTGTGAGAGCCACAAGTTCAGCAGCTTGCGCACTAAAATGGGAAGGCAGAGAAGCTGCTCACACAGTGTCATAATCAGAAACTACAGCAGCCCCAGTGAAACGGGTCCCCTCTCTCATAAATGAAGAACCATCTGTATAGAGGACAATATCAGGGTTTTCTAAAGGTGTATCCAAAAGATCATCATGGGGTTTCTCAGCCATATCAACTAAAGAAGCACAGCCATGCAATGGCTCCCCCGAGAGTGGTAAGTTAGGGAGCAGTGTTGCTGGGTTAAGGACTTTGCAGTGTTTTAGAGTGATATTCTTATTACCTAACAGGGTTACTTCATACTTAGCCAGCCTTTGATCTGAAAAGGCTTCTGTCCTATGACGTAGTAAGAGAGCCTCTACTTCATGAGGGCACAAGCCCTTCACTGTCTTTGTGCATGAGCAAAGGGGGGTGGCTTCTGGAGTTCTGACTCAATCACTGGGGCCTAACCAATGCCCCATAGCCTACTATTCAACCCAACTAGACCCTGTAGCATCTGGAGCCGCCACCTTGCCTTAGGGCAGTGGTGGCCACAGCCCTTTTGGTAGAAAAAGCCCTCTGTGGGTGGCATTATTCCAATCATTACAGTATAAGGGTATATACAGTTTTATAGCCCTTTGGGTGTAGTTCCAAATTGTTCTCCAGAATATTTGGACTAGTTAACAACAGTGCATAAGTGTCCAAATTTTTTTGTATCCCTCCCAGTGTTTGTCATTTTCCTTTTCTGTCTTGTTAGTCAATCTATAGGTGTGAGGTGGTATCTCAGTGCTGTTTTAATTTGCATTTCTCTAATTATTAGTGATTTAGAGAATTTTTTCCTATGACTATTGAAAGCTTTGATTTCTTCTTCTGAAAACTGCTTTTTCAAATCCTTTGACTGTTTATCAACTGGGGGATGACTCTTTTATAAATTTGAATCAGTTCCCTATATATTTGAGAAATGAGGCCTTTTTCAGAGAAACTTGGTATAAAATGCTTTTCCCAGTTTCCTGTTTTGCTTCTAATTTTGGTTGTATTATTTTTTTTGTGTGCAAAAGCCTTATAATTTCATATAATCAAAATGATCTATTTTACTCCTCATAATCTCTTCTATTTCTTGTTTGGTTGTAAAGTCTCTTAATCCATAGATCTGACAGGTATATATTTTCATGCTCCTCTAACTTACTTATGATATCCTTTATATCCAAATTGTTTATCTGTTTTGACCTCATCTTGGTATGTGGTCTGAAGTATTGGTCTTTGCCTATTTTCTGCCAAACTGTTTTCCTAGTAATTTTTGTCAAATGTTTAGTTCCCATCCCCAAAGCTTTGATTACTGGGTTTATCAAGCATGAGATTACTATGGTCATTTACAACTGTGTATTGTATACTTAATTACCTAATCTGTTCTACAAATCTACCACTCTCTTTCTTAGCCAGTACCAGATTGTTTTTATGATTACCATTTTGCAATAATATAGTTTGAAGTCTGGAACTTTTAGTCTGCCTTCTTTAAAACATTTTTCATTGATTCCCTTGATATTCTTGACCTTTTGTTCTTCCAGATGAATTTTGCTACTGCACCTGGAACTAAAGCTATGGAAATGCTCTTACTATCTCCATTGATTAATATTCTGCTCTTTCTAAATGAAAATTAATTACCTTGTTAAGAGAATAGCTTCATCCATTAGTCTTCTACTCTACTCTGCTGCCTCTGTTAGAGGCAGTTAAAGGAAGTGTCTTTCAAAGTCTGTTCCTTTAAAATAGATTACATAGAATGAGGGATTGGTAGAATATTTTTGCTCGAATACCAGCTGATCTCATTACTGTGGTTTTAAACTAAAAAGGGAGGAGAGTACTGAGAATTTTTTGATAAATCTGGTAAGGCATATATTATAGCAGGTATAAAATAAGCATAGCAGTAGCAATAGTGGTACCGAGTCATATATGGTAAAAATAACAATAAATAATGGAATAGAAATGGTACTTTAGGCCTTATATTTTTAATACATTTAATATTTAATGTTAGCATCCAGACTCAAATGCTCAGGTGGATCTGTTATCGCATTGATTTAGGACTTGTTTCCAGACATCCAGATTTGTAAGCCATATCTGCCTACCCTTGTGACTCAAGTTCATAATCTCAAATAAATTTGCTATATGAGGTTCATCCGGCTTCTCTTGCTTTTTCTTGACATTGTATACCATTGTAGCACTTTGGCTGTACTGCCCTCATTTTTGCCGTGTGACCAGACCATTTTCTTGTCCAATTATGAAGGTTCTTTATGACCTCACTTATACCTTTTCTTATTTGGAGTTCTTCATTGGTTATATGTCATCACTTGCTCACATCACCATGTTTCCCTACATTGTCCTCTGTGTGATACCCATCTTTAGTTCTTTAAAGGCAGCTGTGTCTCATATATCACTACCCCACAGCAACACCTGAGTAGAATATTTGTATTAAAACATGGACTTTCCTTTCAAGGAAAGATTGGAGCCAGTTAAGGAGTTTTGAAGTTTTCCAAAGAAATTACAGTCTACTTTCATTTTATTTTGGGATTAGTTTGTCTATCTGTACTTTCTGTCCCAGATAAACATATTGATATAAAAGCTCTTTAGGGTGTCCATCCAAAAGCATATTGAAATTTTGCAATAGATATTCTTCATTTGCTTCAAATTTTCATAGTTTCTATTTAAATTCTTCAAGTATATAAATTCTTTAAGAAATGAAATTGCTGTTCACTTGTTTTTCAGTCATGTCTGACTCTGCATGGCCCCATTTGGGGTTTTCTTGGTAGTAGACTGTAAGCTCTTAGAATGCCTTATAAATGATAGGTACATGATAAATGTTTGTTGAATTGGAAAAAAATAAAACCAGTTACTACATATCTATAGTATGGAAGACTGCTAGAAACTGAGCATTCAAAGACAAAATGGAAAAACAATTCCTGACTTCCTGCGTTTCTTTGAAACAGTTTTTCTAGTTCTTTTCCACATGATTACATAATGGATTTAGTTTGTTTTCATTTTAGTGCTTTCAGTTGTTGACTCATTTTTGCTCTGTAGAAAGGTGTTGAAATCTTTTAACCTATTCCAAGATACCATGAAAAGCAGTAAGTTGTGGTAGATGGAGGGCCAGCCATGAAATCAGGAAGATGTGCATTCAAGTCCTTCCTCTAGCATTAATTCAATACAGGCAAATCCCTTTATCTTTTAGTGTTCTAATCCACTCTTTCTAACTATATGTTATACATTAGTTGCTGATCTGCATGAGGGGTGGAGTTCCCATAATGAGAATTCTCCATACCTACACCACCCTCACCGCCACCACCCCTCAACCCCTCAAAAAAGGAGGGAAAACACTCTCATAGATGTCAGCTAGGTTGAAAATGTAATTGCTTTCTTTTTTTTCCAGATATGAATTCTTTGTATAGTGCTATAGTGTCAATTAAGCTAAGATGATGTAATTTTTTTCTTTCCCAGGAGGAAAGGACAGACGAAGTGGCCTCATTCTGACCATTCCATTATGCCTCGAACAGACAAATATGGATGAATTGAGTGTTACTTTAGACTATCTTCTCAGCATTCCAAGGTGACTCTAAAGGTGTCATTTTTTCCAACTTTATTTATTCACTTACTGATAAAATAAGTTTACTTTTGAGGTATAAACCCAAGATTTTACCTATTTTCTTAGCAGGACAAAATGTGTCTTGGTGATTTAAAAGTCAACTTATACAACAGATCAATTAGGAATTGTGTTAAATTTATATTATAAGAGGGTTATTTGCTATATAAGGGGATTTATTACATAGTTTCTTTTGCTCTTTCTTTTGTACCTTATTTTTCTATTACATAGTTTTGTTTTGTTTTTGGTGAGGCAATTGGGGTTAAGTGACTTGCCCAGGGTCACACAGCTAGTGTTAAGTGTCTGAGGCCAGATTTGAACTCAGGTCCTCCTGACTCCAGGGCTGGTGCTCTATCCACTGTGCCACCTAGCTGCCCCCTTTACATAGTTTCTTTATGTCATAAGGACCCTTTATTCATTAAGGGACATTCCTTATTCCTTTCTGTTAAATCATACTTAAGATTTATAAGAAATTGGATGCTTTCTTTGGTATGTTACAGGAATTTTCTTGATGTTGTAAGGAAATTATTGTGCCTAATTATATTAAAAGGTTTTTTTATTCAGAATATGTTATTGTTGTTCACAAGAAAAAGGTATAATTTCTTTAAGAATTCTCTCTTAAGAAACAGGAAAAATTAGAAAGTGAAACTCCTGAGAGTTGAGAACTTCCTTGATGTAATTTATGAAAATCTTCCTATATTATTCAATCTATAAATAATGAGTAAGACTAATTGTGTACTAGGTACTGTTCTAGGTTCTGGGGACATGAAATCAGAAATGAAATTGTCCATGTCCTCAAGGAGCTTACATGCTAAGATATAAATACATTCATGCATGCATACACAATACATAATACATACATATACACATAATGCATATGTGTACACATACACACAAACACAATGTAATTTTTTGAGTGAGAAGCCCTGACAGCTCAGATCAGGAAAGACTTCATTTTAAAATTGGGACTTGAACGACTGAAAGAAACTAGAGATTCTGAGCCATAGAAGCGAGGAGTGAGTGCATTCCAGATATAGAATAGGGCATAAATCAGGGATTGTCTGAGTAAAGGTTCAGATGGAATAGAATGTGTGAGGAACAGCAAGACTGCCAGTTTGGTCAAATCATAGAATATGTGAAGGAGAATAATGTATAATAAAATTGGTAAGATAGCTGGAGCCAATTTCCAATGGGTTTTAAATGCCAAACAGAAGATTTCTTATTTAATCCTAGAGGTAATTGGAAGCCATTGGATTTTATTTAGCAGGGGAGTGATATGGTCAAATTGGTGACTTTAGGCATGCCACTTTGGCAGTTGAATGAAGGATGGATTAGAGAGGAGAGAGACTTGAGGCAGAAAAACCAAGTTGGTAGCTGCAGTACTTCTTTGTAGAGGTGATGTGGGCCCGATCTAGGGTGGTGGTTGTTTGAGTGAAAAGGAGAGAATGCATGAGGAGGGGAGAGATGTTGCAGGGGTAGACTTGATAAGACTTGAAAACTAATGTGGGGTGAGGGAAAGTGAAGACTGAGGATGACACTGAGATTAAGATCCTGGGTGACCAAAAAGATGGATAAAGTAAGAAAGTTCAGAAAAGAGGTTGGTTTTGGGAATAGGATAGTTTTCTTTTTTGACATGTTGAATTTGAAAGGCATATAGGAAGGGTATCTTGTGTGAAATATCCATTGGGAAGTTGGTAATGCAGTAATGGAGTTTAGGAGAGAGACTAGGGCTAGATATATGGATCTAGAAGTAATCTTCATACAGAAATGAAAAGTGGTCTTAGGATAGACCCTTAGGGCACACCCACTGTTAAGAGGAAGGATGTGATGGGTTATAATTCAACAAAGGAGACTGAATGGGATTGGTTGTGGTAGGTAGGAGCAGAACCAGAAAAGAACAATGTCATGAATATCCAGAGAGGAAAGAATATAAAGGAGAAAGGGTTGTTCAAAAATATCTAATGATACAGAGAAATTAAAAAAAAGAATTAGGTTTGAGAAAAGAACATTAGATTTGGCATATAAAAAATCACTGGTAACTTTGCAGAGAACAATTTCAGTTGAATGATGAGGTCATAAATCAGCTGCAAAGGGGTCCGGCCTAGATTAGTAGACCTAGAATTGAGGAGTGTTCCCTGTACCCTTCCCATCGTTTAGTTCAGTTCAATTCAATTCAGTAAGTTATGTATAAGGCACTGCTTTGGGAGCTGGGGATACAAAAATAAAAGATAAAAATTCTACCCTCAAGAAGTTTACAGTATAATAGAGGGAACAAATATGCACACAAATATCTATACTCTAATCAGAAGGTAAGAATTGCAAAGCATAGAAATCTACTTGGGCATCAGAAAAGTACTGGTTTTCCTGCTTCCTCTTTTTAGAATATATGGGTGAGGTGGTAAATATGAAAAGCAAGAGGGTCCTCCATAGTGTGGCAGTAAGCTGTGGATTGGTGAGAGGACTGGGTTCATATTTATCTTCTTCTCCATGGAGTTTCCAGGGCTGCTATGACTGGTCTTCTGGCTTCCTCCTCTTTTTCCTGTAATGAGTTGGTTTATAAGGAACTAGGAATTTGGAGAGTAAGTAACAAAGATTTAGAGGATGAATAGATAAATAGTATTTACATTTTTAAAAAATTCTTTACTAAGGAACTAAAAGGAATATGTGTGACACAATTCATAGAATCAAAGAACATTGTTAAGACAATTGAAAACAAATTGCAGGGATGGATCCAAGATGGTAGAGTATAGGCAGCAACCCAGCTGAACTCTTCTAGTATTCCCTTCCAAACAATTTTAACTCCTAAAATTAAATTTTGGATCAGCAGAATGAACAAAAGTTTGTGGTGAGACATTTTTCCAGCCTACGACAGCTTAGGAGGTTGGCAGGAGGTCTTTGGCACTGGGTTGGTTTAGAGTACATATGGGCTCTTAACAGCAGCAGCTGCAGCAGGTTTGGGAGCTTTCAGGCCAGAGATGGTAAGTGGGTTGGACAACTGGTCAGAAAGAAAATATAGGAGATCCTTTGATGGTACTGGGTGCTGCTTGCACTGATTGGCAAATGTTGCCCATAAGCAGTTCTAGAGTGAAAAGCAGTGCTTGTTGTCAGTCATAATGTAGTATGAGAACTGATTACAATTTCAGGGCCAAGAGGAGCATTAGAACTTATAGTTATTGGGGAGCAGGGCCCCTTTTTGGGTAAAGACCAGAATGGAGACCAGAACAGTCACTACACTACTCCCTGGCTTGCCATTACCCTAGAAGCACCAAAAACTTGCAGGTCCCTAGAACTACCTGAAAATAGCAGCACCAAAAAGCCCAACTAAGTTCAAAGTCAAGAAATAGGCTGGGGGGAAAAAAGCAAACAAGAAAAGGAGAACTTGATCATAAAAAGCTACTACAATGTCAGGAAAGACCAAAATACGCTTTCAGAAGACAATAATGTAAAAACACCCACAGCCAATCTCAAAGAAAAGTGCTGATTGGACCTAAGCCCAACAAGAATCTGAAGAGGTTAAAAAAAAGAGAGAGAGAGAAAGAATGATAAAGGAAAAATTGGGAAAAGAAATGAGAGTAATGCAAAAATATTACAAAGAGAAAATTAACAGGTAGGCAAAATAGGCACAAGAGATTTTAAAAAATAATAATGCCATAAAAAACAGAATTGGCCTAATGGTAAAAGAGGCACAGAAATTCACTGAAGAAAAAAACTGTTTAAGAAGCAGAATTGGCCAAATAAAAAAGTTATAAAAGCTCACTGAAGAAAATAATTCCTTAAAAATTAAAATTGGGCAACTGGAACCTAGTGACTCCATGAGACATCAAGAAACAATGAGACATCAAATGGATGGAAAAAAAGAAGAAAATATGAAATATTTCATCAGAACAACAACTGACCTTGAAAACAGATTGAAGTGAAATATGTAGACATCATATTTCAAGAAATTATCTGGGGTAGCTAGATGGCACAGTGGATAAAACACTGGCCCTGGATTCAGGCAGACTTGAGTTCAAATACGACCTCAGACACTTGATACTTACTAGCTGTGTGACCCTGGGCAAGTCACTTTACCCTCATTGCCCAGCCAAAAAAAATAAAACAAAACAACAACAACAAAAAGAAATTATCAAGGAAAAGTTCCCTGATTTCTTAGATGCAGAGGGCAGAATAGAAGTTGAAATAATCCACTGATTACCTCCTGAAAAAGATCCCAAAATGAAAACTCCCAGTAATATGATAGCCAAATTTCAGAGCTCCCATGTTAAGAAGAAAATATTAAAAGTATCCAGAAAGAATCAGTTCAAATATGAAGCCATAGTCAGGATCACACAAGATTTAGCAGCTTCCACATTAGAGTGGAAGGATTAAAATAGGATATTCTGGAAGCGAAATGAGCTAGGATTTCAACCAAGAATAATCTACCCAGCAAAACTGAGTATAATCCTTCAGGGGAAAATGGATATTTGATGAAATAGAGGACTTTCAAATATTCCTGATTGAAAGACTAGAGCTGATTAGAAAATTTGACATTCAAACACAAGACAAAAGAGAAACAATAAAAGGTAAATATGAAAGTAATCATAAGTAATCATGGAAAGATGGTAATTGTAACTCCTAAGAATTTTATTATTATTGGGGCAGTTAGAAGGAATCTACATAGCCACAGGGTATGAATATGAGTCAGTTATATTGGGAAGAATCTCCTTCTCCTAACTCCATCCCCACACCATGAAGGGATGAAAGAGGGATACATACAGATAAAGGGGAAGGAAACTGTAGAATGGGGAAAGTTTTCTCACATAAATGAGGCATGCAAGCAAGAGCTTTTATAGCTGAGGGGTGATGGGCAATGTTTGAACTTCACTTTCATTGGAATTGGTTCAAAGAGAGAATATACATATACACTTAGCCACATATGGAAATCTGTTACACAATAGGGAAATAGGGGAAAGAGAGAAGAGGTGGGGAAGAGGGAATGACAAAAGGGAGGTTGGATTAAAAAAGGTAATGATCAGAAACCAAACAGACTTTTGAGGAGGGATAGGATATAAAGAGAGAGGAGGATGACCAGAAGAAAATAGGATAGAGGGAAATATATAGTAATCATATCCCTGAATGTGAATGGAATGAACTCATCCATAAAATGGAAACATAACAAAATGGAATAGAAACCAGAATCCAACAATATATTGTTTACAAGAGACACATTTGAGATAGAAACACACACACAGAGTTAAAATAAAGGACAGGATGGGGCAGCTAGGTGGTCCAGTGGATAAAGCACTGGTTCCGGATTCAGGAAGGTCTAAGTTCAAATTCGGCTTCGGACACTTGACACTTACTAGCTATGTGACACTGGGCAAGTCTCTTAACCCTCATTGCCTCACACACACACAAAAAAAGCCTAAACTAAAATAAACAAACCAATTAATTAATTATTTTTTTTTAAAAAAGGACAGGAACAGAATCTATTATGCTTCAGCTGAAGTAAAAAAGCCAGGGTTAGCAATCATAATCTCAGATAAAGTAAAAACAAAAATAGACCTAATTCAAATGTAAGGGGCTAAAATTCTAGCTATACCATCTAAAATCTAATGAGTGGTCGCCAATAAATTATAAGCTTTAGCAAGAGTATTTAAGTGTTTAAGTATTTATTACAGAGCATTAGGATCAGAGAGAAAGGTAAAATTCTATCATCTGACCCACCATGGTGAGGTTAGGAACCAAAAGAGACAGAACCTCTTTACCCATGTCAGCTTCCTACTTTGTGTCCTCCTCCCAGAAATGGGAGGCTCCTCAAGTTGATTGGCAGGTAGCCTTGATAGACAGTACCCACGAGCAAATGTCACTTCCTGATGCTAAGGACCTTGACCATATGGCTTGCCCTCAGAGGCCTTCTCCTCATGGCCGAGCTTTGCTATAGTAAGTCTCCAGCAGGTGGCGTTATTCTAATCATTACACAAAGAGATGATCAGGGACACTGTATTTTGCTAAAAGGTACCATAGACAATGAAATAATAGCAAACATTTTTACGGCAAGTCTCTCTGATAAAGGCCTTGTTTCTCAAATATATATGTGTGTGTGTGTGTGTGTGTGTGTGTGTGTGTATGGAACTGAGTCAAATTTATAAAAATAAGCCATTTTAGCCCAAGGATATGAACAGATGATTCTCAGAAGAAAAAATCAACTATCTAGTCACATAAAAAGTTTTCTAAATCACTATTTATTCGAGAAATGCAAATGAAAACAACTCTCAGGTACTACTTTATACCTATCAGAAATGACAAATGTTGGAAGGGATGAGGGAAAATAGATAGACTAATAAACTGTTGGTGGAGTTGTGAAATGGTCCAACCATTCTGGAAAACAATTTGGAACTGTGTTCAAAGAGCTATAAAACTCTGCATACCCTTTGACTCAGGAATACCACTACTAGGTCTGTATCCTAAAGAGATAAAAGAAAATGGAAAAGGACCTATATGTAAACAATATGTCTGCGTGTGTGTGTACACATATACATACACACACACACACACACACACACATATATATGTTTATAGTTGCTCTTTTTGTGGTGACAAAGAAGAGGGAGATGATTTCAAGAGGGGAAAAAACCCCAACCCTGGTAAGATCTATATGCACTGATGCTAAGTGAAATGAGAGGAACCAGGAGATCATTGTGCAAAGTATCAGCAATTTTATAATGGTGAACAACTATGAAATATTCAACTTCTCTGATCCAAGACAATTCCAAAGGACTCATGATGAAAAAAAATGCTGTCCATTTCCAGAGAGAGAGAATTGATGAACTCTGAGTACAGATTGAATAGAATTTTCTCACTTTTATTTTTTGTGGTTTGGCTAATATGGAAGTATGTTTTAAATGATTTCACATGTATAATTATAATTAATATATTGCTTGCCTTCCCAATGGCTGGGGGACAAGTGGGAGGGAGAGGACAGGATTTGGAACTCAAAATTTAAAAAGAATAGAATGTAACGATTAATAAATAATAAATTAAAACAATATATCTAGACTGACCAGTAACCTTGGTCAAATTTAGATTACTGTAACTGACAGATAAAAAATATTATCCCAAATTTGCCCAGAAGGAAAAGGTCAAATTACAAAAATGATTAAGTTTATTATCCATGTAAAGTAAATACTGAGACAGTAAGAAAGAAAATAATATATAATATTTTGTACATACTCTTATAGGATTACTGTATTTCTGAGTCTTTAAAAAGATATTCATATTTAACAGAGCATGAAAGAGTTGTCTCCCAGTAGTAATATTGGGACATGATTGTAAAATAATGCCCCTGATTTTTAATCAAACCAACTGAAACATCTACAACAAAAGGAGTATTGTCTTCTAGAGTGGTTGCTTTGGGGCCACTTATTCTAATGCTGCTGCCATTGATTAAATCTACTGCACTTTTGAAATTGCTTTCAGGACCAGTATTTTCACTTTCATTCCTATAGGAAGATATCTATGAAGGGCAGATATTTAAGGAAAAATGGGTTCATAATACATGAATAATTGATATTAAATGTGGTAAAAAATATGAAAGGTTTTTAACAGTCGGTTAGGATAACTGAAAGACGCCAGTTTTTGAAGGACCACCCTTTTGGGGAGGAGACCAACAGTCTGCCTGCTGCGCATGTCAGACTGCCTGCGACGGACTGAATCATGTTGATCTTTTGATGTGGTGTTCTGTTATATAATACAACATGAAAAATTATGAGTTTACTGAGAATGTATTTAGAAATGTTTGCAAATAATTTGTAGGGAGATGGCATTATTATTTTAGCAACTATTTTCACATCATTATTGTGATTAATTGGCTATATCTTAGCAAAAAATCTATCATTTCTAAAATATTCAAGTATTATACACATTTTACTTGACACTGACAACAGCAATAACATCTATCTCTAATAGCACATATAATAAATACTGTATTATTTAAATGAGAACAGTTATTGGTGGAGTGTTTAACTGGTATTTATTAAAATACATAAAGGATGAATGGTTCCTAAATTAAAAGAAGTTAAAAGGATTTTATTTTGTTGCAAAAGATATCTAAGTATTTATTTAAGATATATTCCATCTTTTATTTTTGGTAAAAGCAAGTGTGATCCTTGCTTGTTTCAACTATTTAAACATTTTTGCTTGAGATATTGCAAACGTTTAATATCCTTAGTTATATTTCTACCTTTTGTTAAATTCTTTTTGAAATAATAATGCTTTCTTGCTTGGTTTCTTATATAAATCCAGTAATTATATTTAGATAAATGTCTTTAGAATTAGCTAGCAAGGTAATTTGGAAAATATATGGAAGCAATTTCCTTATAAAAGCTGACATAAATTTAGAAATAATTATTCTTAGAATTAGATCTATAGACAGTTCCCAGTTTTTACCTTTGCACATGCCTCAAAATTATGTTATAATGTTTATAAAATGGATTATATTGTAAAAGTATTATGATTTGGTTTTGTATACTTGGTTACGATTGCAGCATCAAATAAATTATATGTATGGCCAACCCTATGCCATTAAAATAAACATATTGATTTTAAACATCTATAACATTTTAATGAAATTATACTCCTAGCTGACAAAATAATAGTATATATGTGTATTAGTACCTATTTACTCAATAATAATTTTAGTTTTCTAATTGGAATTAAAAAGGGTTTAATGAGTCACTTGGTTAGTACCCATCTCTTAAAATAGTTAGCCAAATAAGTCTGAGCTTATCTTCTTAATAAATATCCTTATGTCAAGCAGGACCTCCAAATATCAATGTAGTTACTTAGTAGTGGTTTATTATAATCATTTTTCTGCCACAGAAAAGCATATTTAAAACTTCTCCCATTCATTTCCCATTTTATCAGTTTCTTTAAGACAATCCTCAATATAAAATCAAAGTCAATAAATGACATCTTGTAGAGAACTTTTCTTTGGAAAGTCATCAAAACAGTTATTCAGTTATTAGGTTCAGGTTCAGGATCCTGACCTCACATATGTTACATATGTTATGTTTTCTTGGCAGAAACTGAAAAAAGATTGAGAATTAAAGTGAGAATGTTAATTACTGATGCCTACCTACTCTCTGTTTCTTCATTCAGAGTTCTTCATGATGACATGTGCTCAAGTTACAGAGGCATATCCTAGTCTCTTATCAATACCCTACTCTTGTTTTTATTGTTTATTTTTTTGTTTTTAATTAATTAATTAATTAATGGTGAGGCAATTGGGGGTAAGTGACTTGTCCAGGGTCACACAGCTAGTAAGTGTCAAGTGTCTGAGGCCAGATTTGAACTCAGGTCCTCCTGAATCCAGGGCTAGTGCTCTATCCACTGCACCACCTAGCTGCCCCATCCCTACTCTTGAATGAAGAACCGTGGGATGTAAATTTTTCATAGTATTGGTTAGGGAAGGTTGTTAATGAAGGAAGGCTCATTGTAGTCTCTAAAAGGGACACAAGAAGAGTAATCTCAGACACCAAAGGAGTTAAAAATTAAGAGAGCATCAAAGCAGTGACTGGAGAGAAGGGGACAGCAACTGTGGAAGGTCTGCTGTTTCAATATAATGTGTCCTTTCACAATCATTTTCTCCAAGTCTCAATGGAACTTATGAGGTCAGATTTACCTTCTTGAGTTAATGTCTCTTGGTTCACCCTATTTGTTATATACACTTTATGTGTTGGCTATTTTGTTGTTAGCCATTTTTGGATATTGTTTGATATTAACTGTGGTTTAGATGTTTAGTTTCTTTTTCTTTTTTTATCTTAATTTTTATCTTTGAACTTAATTTCCCATGAAAAACATATTTAAAGGCATAGCCATTTAACTTTTTTTTTCTGTAATAAATATACCTTTTTTTCTCAACATACCTATAAAAATGTTGATTGTAGTAAAAGGAGATTATGGATCAAACAAATAATTTAAACCTACAAATAACTTTGTCAATTGTGAAGAAAATATACATAATATGCTTCTAAATGAATTATATTGTTGCTAGAGCATACATCATTGTAACTTCAAGAGTTAATGAAATAAGCAAACATTTTCTTTTGTATAGATCAAAGACCCACTACTTATACCATGTCTTTTTCTTTTGAATGTCATTGGATTTGTATCTTTTGCCCTATTGCGATCCAGCTCTTTATAGAATTGATAAAATTATTGATAAAACTTTTGATGAATAGTATAAAAAGTTTTAGAAATATTCATGCCTTTTATTGCAGATATTTTCCAGGTTTATTGCTTTTATAATCCTAAAGTACAATTTAATTTAAAGTATGTTAACTAAATGTTTCATATTATATTTTTGGAAGAAAATCTTGTTTTTCTTAACCAAGACTTTGCATTGCTTGAGTATTAAAAATTAACCGATAACAACAGCTCTAAGAAATAGTATAGTCAGGTAGTTTCTTTCTCCAAGATTAAAATTAGTCATACTTGATTGTATGATGTTTCTCAGGAAAAAGTAGTTTGGCAAACTCTTTGATAAAAAATCTAATGGAAAGTGCACAAAGCTTTAAGAGATATATACATTAATTTTAAAAATTAACATAAAACCCCTAAATCTTTCTTGGAATTTCATTTGCTCTAAATTAAGCATTCTTCTAGTTTTACTATAAATATTTTAATAACAATAAAAGTAATTTATAAATACAAACACTTTATTCCTGGAGTTAATTTATTTAAGACTTTCCTTAATATAAAAATAAGTCAATCTCACTAGGAAAATAAGCTAGTAATTCAAATTTTAAGGAATTTTGATGAAAGTTTCTTCGTCTTGCTTTATATAAAGACAGTAGCCAGAACTGTGAATTGATCCAACCATTTTGGAAAGCAGTTTAAAATTATGTTAAGTGTTAACTAAAATAGCCATGCCCTTTGACCTAGAGATCCCACTTTTGAAGGCTTATTTTCCAAAGGTCAAAAACAGAAAGGTCCTTCTATACTTCAGAATGTTAATAGTGGCACTTTTTGTAGAAACAGAGGATTGAAGACAAAATAGATGCTCATCTGCTAGAGAATGGCAGAACAAATTGTATTGTGTGAATGTAATTGAATTACTTCAGGATAAGTAATGGTGATTGTGAAGAAATTAGAGAAACTTAGAAAGACACATGAACTGAAGCAGAAAGAAACAAGTAGAATTAGGACTCAGCCAGCATACATAATGATGACAATTGTGTGAGTTGAAGATAACAAAAAAGACTTAACATTGTGAAATTAGTAATAAGAGATGAACAATGCACTTGACTTCCTTATTCCTAGAGTTTGGGGAATATGGGTAGAGAACATTGCAGTGCTGTCAGTATTAATTGATGTATTGGTTAGTTTCACTGAACTACTTTCTTCCCTTCCCCTTTCTTTTTTATTTTCACAAGAGGTGGCTTGCTGGGTAGAGGGAAAGGGAGAGATATGTTTGGAAGTAAAAGTGGTATAAAACCAAACTATCAATTAAATTTTAAAAATAACAGTATTAAAACATATTCTCAGAAAAAATGGTGGACTACTATTCTAATGCATATACATCACAATGTTAATAAAAAGTATTTTTGGTTCTTTATTAAATCTTTCTTGTCATTAAGTTAGGGAAATAGTGACTTCACCTGTAATTTCATTGACAGGGAACTAATTCCGTGATGTAGAAACACCCTCTCTTAATGCAGGTTAGCTTCTCCTCACTTGATAGTCTTAGAATGTTAACACTGAGAAGTTAAGTGACTTGCCTGAATCATATAGAAGTATTTATATGAGGTAGGATTTGAACCCATTTCCTCCAAACATCAAGGCCAGTTCTCTATTCATTATATCATGTTGCCTCTCTCTCATTAAGGTACCAGATAGTAAATTACTGTTTTCTAGAAAAGTACATACACCTTTATTTTTTCTCTCCAAAAAGTCTGAGACAACATAATGATCATAGGTGGAATAACAGACCATTTTTTTTTTCATTTGGGAGAATTTTTTTTTTAGTACAATTAAGTTGTTAGTGTGGCTTCTCATATTTCTAAACTGCTCTGTTTTTCTTGGCATATAGGTGGTGATTAGTAGCTGATTAATTATGATATATTAGTAAGATTTAATGTTTTCTTTGGAGTTCTTTCTCATTTGACTTGATATAAACTTTCCTTTTCTCCATTATATCATAAGATCTTTTTCTAGCATATGAAACAATACTGCTGTCACTAAATTAACATGATGAAGCACAAAGATAGATGTGGTGCCAATCCATTACATGTTTAATATTGTGTAAGATGTTCATTTGGTAACACAATTTTCACTTATTTCATGCCAAATTCATGCTTCATTTCTTGTCTGTTTTATGCCACATTGAAATTATACTTCTGAGAAGGTAGAAGATAGTGAGTATATATTATATTTTACTGACTTCTCTGTTTAATATAAGGTTACCATTTTACAGATGAATACACTATGATTCAAACTAAAACTAGAACCAATTATTTTGACTCTTTGGCTTTTGCTTGGAACACTGGCTTTTCTTCCTGTCCTGCTATTTTTATTGCCTAATTTAGTTTGTAAATTATGAAATTTAATCTGAAGTAGGAAAATCATTGATAAAACTGAGATGATACTGCAAAGGAAGCAAATCTATTGCAACTCAGATCAAGTCAGATTGGTTCCCACTGTGTTCAAAAAGCTTTAAAGTTGCATTTTGCATAATTTATTTTTTTAAATGTAGTTATCTCTAAAGTATCATCTGAAGCTGGTTTTTACACTTATATTTTATTTGTTTTCATTTCAGTGAGAAGTGTAAAGCTAGAGGATTTACTGTGATAGTGGATGGCAGAAAATCACAGTGGAATGTGGTGAAAACAGTTGTGTTAATGTTACAGGTAAATTGAATTTTCTACTATACGAGTAAATTGTTTTATCTTGCAGCTGCTAGTCAATGTACTGAAATGTTGTAAAAGCTGAATTATTTCACTGGAAAAGGAGCAAGCCAATATGAATTCCCTAGCTCATTTATAAGACCTAGATCCTGTGACCAAACATTCTATGAACTTTAAAAAAAGTAGTTGAGTTCTTCAAAACATTGTTGAGCTTCTAGAGAATCTAATTGCCATTGCAAAACCAGATTTAAGCTTTTTTTTTTTAAATAAGAAGATAACCTATAGTTAATGTCTATTGTTTCTGGGTGATACTTTCTTCTAAGAATATATGTTTATATAGTTACAATTTTAAGTGAGGAGATTTGTTCATGGGTAGAAGCTCCACTGGAAAGAGGGGCTTTGGAGAGGATTAGGGAATGAAACTAGTCAGGCACAGGGATGAGGACAGTTGATGCAAAGTCATGAAACTCTTAATACAAAAATTGAATTGAATTGAATTGAATTTTAGAATCATTTGGAAGCTGCTGCAAGGTTCTGTAGAGGACTAGAATTTATAATTATTTCTTAAAGAAGATGAGTCTTATACTGTAAATATAATATATAGTTGCTGTTAACCTGACTCTGATGCCAAGTAAGTCACTTAACCTTCCTGAGTCTCAGTTTCCTCATCTTTAAAATGAGGGAATTGGACCATTGATCTGAAAGCCTTGAATGCCTATAAAACAACATAAGATGAAATTGAAAGCAGGTGGAATCTCAGTATTTTTTTTTAACATGTCTTATATTAGTGCAACCTGACATACAATCTGCATGTATATTTAATTGCTGTCATAAAGTCCCTGCCTCTTAATATCACTGCTTCCTGCCTGCCAGCCTGCCTCCTCTCCTGCCATAAATTGGCCATAGTTACTCGTTTATTTTAGACAACAAAAGTCAAGTCCTTGTCTCTAGAAGGTTATTCGTAGTGTTCTAATGCATAGAATTTAACTGGTAGGAATAGAAGGACTGACATCCTTGTAATTGAAAATATTTTTATTTGAACATTAACTCAGATTCAAATTTGTTATACCTGTTAGAAAACCAATTAACTATGTCCTTACATATTTCCCTTCATTGCACTTGAGTTGTACCATAAATGAAGGGATTGTTCTTTCCACCAAATTCTAATCACTGATCATTAGAAAACATAAGGACAGTTAATGAGTGATCTAGCTCTGAATTTATTTTATGAAGGTAACAATCTCTGATCCATTAAGAGTTAATATTCTCAGCAGTATACAAAGGCCAATTATTTACTACTTATGGACTAAACTAGGGTTTATGAGGTCACCTATTCAAAAAATTTCTTGTGCTTTTCTCACAAAGAGAGTGGATACATAAGACAGTGATGATAGTACTGTTAGGTACTGCCTAAATGACTAGGTCAAAAGAGTAGTTAATTAATGGATCAGTTGAATGGCAATGTCTCCTAGAGTACCCTTCAGCTATGTTTTCAGTTTTATGCAGTTCACCATTTTTATCAGTGAGCTGGATGAGGGCATAAAAAGCATGCTTGTCAAATTTATAAATAAGATGAAACTAGGAAGGATAGTTAACATTTTGGATAATGATGGGTTAAATCTACTAAGATGAAATGTAATATGAATAAATATTCATTATTACTTGAAAAAATAAACTTCACCAGTACAAGATGCCCTTGGATAAAAGTGAAAAAGATCGGGCAGCTAGGTGGCGCAGTGGATAGAGCACTGGCCCTGGATTCAGGAGGACCCAAGTTCAAATCTGGCCTCAGACACTTGACACTCACTAGCTCTGTGACCCTGGGCAAGTCACTTAATCCTCATTGCCCCATCCCCACCCCAAAAAAAAAGCACTTAAAAAAAAAATGAAAAAGATCTAGTGGTTTTAGTGAATTGTATGTTGAGTATGCATCAATGTGATGTGGTAGTCCCCCCAAAATGAACTTGATTTTTAGGTGCAAAAAGAGAGGAGTCATAGTTTCAGAATGTAGACAATTATTGCTGTACTTTATTTGGCCTTGATCAGAACATGCAACATTTTGGGAATCATAAAAGCACTGATCTTAGAGTTGGAAGGGACTTGAAATGCCATCTTTAGTCCACTCCTGAATAAGAACCCTCCACATCACCAACAAATGGTCCTCCAGCTTCCACTTGAAAACCTACACTGATGTTGAGCCCACTAGCTATTAAGCAAGTTAATTCAAGTCAGTAAGCAATTTTTGAGCACTACAGGCCAGGCACTATGGTAAGCACTGAGAATTCAAAGGCAAGCTAAGAGAAAAACGGTTCTCATCCTCAAGGAACTTAGGTTCTCATGAGAGAAGTTGACACAGAAAAGGGAGCTGAAAAAAGTAGAGAAGTACCCACACAAGAGCATCAGGAAGCCCAACAAGTCAAGAGTGGAGCAAGGAGATGAAGGAGTAGGACTGCTCTGGCTTCTTCAAATTACTTCAAGTTCCAATTAAAATTCTACTTTTTCAGGAAGCCTTTCCTGATACTCCTTAATTCTAGGGCTTTTTCTCTGTTGATGATTATTTTCAGTCTTTTCTTTTATATTGTTTGTAAATTGTTTTTGCATGTTGTGACCTTCTTTAGAGTAGGGACTGTTTTTTGCTTTTTTTTTCCATCCCTAGCGATTAGGAACTTTTAATGTCTTTCCTAAAATGTGACATACAGAATTGAACATAATACTCCATATATTTTCTGACCAGGGAAAGGTAAAATGGAACTAACACTTCTCATGCTAAAAACTGAGCCTCTCTTTCTATACTTTATTTATTTTTTATTTTTTTATTTTTTGGTGACGCAGTTGGGGTTAAGTGACTTGCCCAGGGTCACACAGCTAGTAAGTGTCAAGTGCCTGTGCCCGATTTGAACTCAGGTCCTCCTGAATCCAGGGCCGGTGCTCTATCCACTGCACCATGTAGCTGCCCCGTCTTCCTATACTGTAAACTCAGATGAGAACTTATGACTCGTTGAGCTTTTAGTTTGCTAAAATTCCTACATGATTTTCACATGAAAATCTGGATAATTTTTCACAAGTGAAGAATTTTACATTAATCCCTATTAAAATATAATCTTAGGTTCAGTGCTTTATTCTAGTTTGATATACACAAATTTATATATATGTATACGTGTGTATGTATATCTACATGTACATATATGTATTTCTACACATACATACATATACACACATCGATAAGATAATGTGTGTGTGTGTGTGTGTATTTTTGGATCTTCTCATCCAGAAATGTTAGCTGTCATTCAAAATGTTAGCAGAAGAACATTTTAAACTGGAGTATATCAAGGAGAAAGTGATCAGGCATGGAAATCATATATGTGGATAGACTGAGTAAAAGACTTAGGGGTTATCTGATAGCTATCTTCAGATATTTAAAGATCAAACTTATCGAAAAGTGAGCTCTTGTTCTGTGTGACACCAGAGGACGGAAATAAGAACAAATGGGAGGTAGTGGTATATTATCCTTAAATATTTTTTGTAATTATTTTCTTTCTCTAAAAACATTTCTTAAAACTTAGTGAATCCTATATTCTAAAAATGTGAATATTATTACATGAGAAATAATTGTACAAAATGGAAATACTTCTGTAATTGTTTGAATTTACTTATTCTAGAGGACTTCTGTGTGGTTGAATGAGAAATATGTATAGGATGTCACAAAACTTTTCAGTACATTAAAGAGCTTAAAATTTCACTGATACTTTTGGGAACCGTATATTGTTTTATGCCTTGTAAAGCCCATGATACAAAAAGCAAAATTTCAGAATTCATAGGTATTGGGGTTTTATCTCACTATATCTTCATTAATTTAGTTGAAAGAGTAATAAAGCCCCAGATAATTGACTGGACATTGCCGAGTCAGTTAGGTTTTTGAAATCTTTGTTAATCACTGTGACATTTTATTTTCTTGTCATGAGCATGTTCTGGAGTTTGGAATTTTGCCAATATTGTATTAAATTTGTATTTAAAACATTTTTGGGGGGGTGAGGCAATTGGGGTTAAGTGACTTGTCCAGGGTCACACAGCTAGTAAGTGCTAAGTGTCTGAGGCTGGATTTGAACTCAGGTCCTCCTGACTCCAGGGCTGGTGTTCTATCCATTGCACTGCCTAGCTGCCCCCCAATTTGTATCTTTTTTTAAGAAAGTGCTATTAATTGCATAGCTCACTGGTCTTTGTTATGAGACTGAGCAGTGGCACTGATAACAATAATTAAAATGACATTTTCCTCTTAGTTTTCTGTTGCTTTTATATTACTCTAAATGTGTAATTTCATTTTCAATGTACTTTGCAGAATGTTGTTCCAGCTGAGGTATCACTTGTTTGTGTAGTAAAACCAGATGAATTTTGGGATAAGAAAGTCACACATTTTTGCTTTTGGAAAGAGAAAGATAGACTTGGCTTTGAGGTAAGTTCCTATTTTTCCAATAATAATGACTTTTATGAATTCATGATGTTGGTGTTTTAGATCATTTTAATGATTTATTTGGATGACTAAAATGTTTTCTTTCTCAAGTATTCATATATTTAACAAAATCTTGAATTGATTAATTAAATTCTGTCAAAGAGGTAACTTGGTATTATGGGAGGGTGGAAGAGGGAAACACTGCTTTCAGAGAAGAACTGATAAGTAGAAGTATATATAGAATAATTTTACTTACACACACATATGCCTATTTGTATCTAATGGTAGCCATCTCTGAGGTGGGGAGGAAAGGGAAGAAAAAGAAGAGAAAAAATTTACATAACAATTTTGTTGTATATTTGAAAGGAATTGCAAGATATACATAGTAGATTTGCAGTTTCACGTGCAGTCACCTTTTTTTATTGTATTGTGTTTATTATTTATTATATTATGGAAATGCTTGTTTTATTCCATAAATTAAAAATAAAATAAATTTAAAACTGATCAGAATATCTAGGTTTGCGTTGCAGGGAAGATGTTTTTGATCTTAGGCAATTCATTTAATTTCTGAACCTTAATTTCTGTGTATAAATTGGTAATGCTTAAAAAAAATTGGTAACACTTGTACCACCTAGGCCATAGTGAAAAATAAAATGTTTTAGCACTTTATAAACCTTGAGGTATTATGTAAATGTAAACTATTGTTGTTATTCTAAACATTTTTGGACTTTAAGCTTCATTACTTATATTTGTTTCATTGAGATATATGGTGATAATTTCATTATATTTATCTTGGTTATAGCACATGAAAAAAGCTGTGACATATAGTATGTATTGTAGTTATATTTCCTGACTTGACTCGTTTTAAAATTTTTTATTTTTTCTAGATCTCATAGAAGCTGAGTTGACATATAAATGTATTCATCTTTTAGGATTATAACACTTTTTAGTAATTTCCCCTTTCACAGACTATTTGTTAGTTTCCATGTCTCATCAAGATAGTTGACAGTAGCCAATCAATGGCTTGAAATAATTTGTGAGAGCACTGAAGGGTAAAGAGAAAAGTAATGATTTAATTAAAGCCTAGACTTCATGGACCAGCTAATCAGCACTAAACGTGTGTATTGGCTGTTAGATTTGCCTACCTCATATGTGGAAACATTCAATGGAAATATTAGACCCTAGAAATGAAAACTTTCAGGAAATCTGATAAATCTGATAAAATTCAGCTGAAATTTTGTACTTTGTGGTCACTTTTGAGAGTTTCAGCAATGAGGTTGATGTACTTTGCTATAGAAGTAGAAATTCTCTGACAACAAATAAGTATTTATTAAGCTCTTATAGTGCCAGGCACTGTACTAAGTACTAGATATTCAAAGACAAAAATGAAACAGTACCTGCTCTTTAAAGATCTTACATTCTAATGGTGTAAATATGTTATCTAAAGGTGGGAAACCGGCCCAAGCTTGTTTTTATCTTTTTAGGGTCAGACAATCTGAGTCAGCCTAATGTCGTTAGAAGTACACACTCATTGCTGTTGCTCTCACAGTTTAACCATATCAAAATGATTTCTTGTCCCAACCAATTTGAACAATACTGTAAGTTTTATTTTTATTTAATTTTATGGACCACAAGTGTTTCATTTCATTGCAATTCTGAATCTGAATTAATGGACTTGTAAGAGGTAGGCCTAACCCAGATAGTTTATTGTAGTTGGCAAGATTTGATTGGGAAGACATTGTGGTTGAAGTTTGAATGATGATATGGAAGAAGGAGAGTCTGAGTTATTTGAATAGCTAGATAAAGGAGTCTGGTACTTCTGTTTCTAATGTACTTCTAGTAGCATTTGAGAATCCCCTCTCAATAGGATTAGGAAAGTTAACACCCCCCCCCACACACACATCCCTTTAGGATTAGCCCAATAGATAGATGCTTAAGGAAGTTAACAGGGAGAGTAAAGGTATAGCAGGAACTAGTATTCCTCGGCCGTCGTTAATAGTTTTAGAAAAGCTTAATCACTATCACAAGCAAAATTTAAAAAAAAATTTAAACCTGTCCTTTTGTATTAAACAATTAGAAATAGGAGAACATGGTGTCATTTTGTTTTTTTTTTGTTTTTTCCCCCCCGCACATTTGTTTTTGAGTGATCATGCCTTGAAGGCAGAGAGGGACAGCTTATGGACTTAGTAACAGCAAAAGTGAAGAAGACAATGTTGATGGGATATAGGGTAGGGGATAAGTGGGGAGAGGACATAGAGGACAGTGGACATGAATAGGTTGCAAATGGAAACCATGGTCTTTGACCTAGAATATTTGCTGGAGAATATGTTAACTTTCAGTTAAATTAGGACTATACTGAGGGGAAGAAGGGAATGAGGATAAGAACTGGGAACCTATCCTGATGGTAAGAAGACCTTGGGCTTGCTCTATTACTATCTTCCAGGGGAAAACTTCTATCAATGGGGTTTTGATGGTGGTAGATTTTTGGCTTCAAAGGATTTAGGAGGCTGCATGACAAGTTTAATATCACTCTAACAAAATACTAGAACAAAATGTGGTGAGGATGTGGTCTAATGAGACCTATGAAAAGTTTTCCCTGCCTTCAGAGTTCTATAGGCTTGGGGGGCTCACAGAAGATTTACTGTTGCAAAATCATTTGAATCAGATCCCCCAGTTGGAGACTAAGCATTTTTTACATGACTAAAATGCTGAATTCTGCTTACCTCACACATCATAAAGCTGGATTCTCTGTGTAACTGGTTCTGCTTGTGGGAGACTGCAAGATTTGGTATGAAATCCCTAAAAGAGATAGGTTTGGTGGATTTGATCTATTTCCCCCACCCCAGCCTTGCCACTCCCTAGGGGTGACCAGTTTTTTCAGGAGCAGTTATGTCCTATCATTTTGACAAAGATCCATCTGAGTGGCATCAGACTTTACTTGTGCCTGAATTGAAATTAGAGACAATTTATCTTTGCCTCTTGTTTTTTTACACTGTGAATGATGACTATCTACCCTCAGGGAAACATGATTCCTGGAAAGCTATGTTCAGTTACTGTTAGGGCCTATTGTTTGATTTTTATATTGTATATCTTTAAACAAGAAAAAAAACTATCTAAAAAAAGAAATTCACTTGCTTTGCCAAGTGCATTGATCAAATTAATTGAAAATTCACTATGAACAGTTATTTACAAGTTAGCCCAGAAGTTGCAGTTTCTTTTCTAAAATTACTAAAGCATATTCAATCCCATTGCTCTCGCTAAAATAATATCATTAATATCAAAATATATCAATCGATTTTAGTGAAAGAAATATTTTAGGTCATTAATGTTATGGATTTCATCTTTATCTTTATTAATGTTGTGGATTTCATTCTTTTACATTTTTGTATAATGTACATAATATGCATATATGCAATTTATGTGTACATATGTTGGGGATAGGGCATTTAGGTGGTATAATGGATAGAATGCTGGGCCTGAAGTCAGGAAGACTCATCTTCTAAGTTCAAATGTGGCCTCAAACACTTACTGGCTGTGTTACCCTAGGCAAATCACTTGACCCTGTTTGCTTCAGTTGCTCATCTTTTGTAAAAAGAGCTAGAGAAGGAAATAGCAGACCACTCTAGTATCTTTGCCAAGAAAACCCCAAATGGGGTCAGAGAGTCAGACATGACTGAAGAAAAACAGCAATACACTGGAGATAGGAATGTGTACGTAAATCTTTTTTATTGATGGAATATACAATCAAAAATGTTGGAGGATATGAGTCCAGAGTGTTATGCAGTTATATAGCTATTTAAAAGAACTGGTTGATCTATTAATACATACATCGTGAACGCTTACTCTTGGATAATTTAGCTGGGTCCAGGAAAAGAGAGGGCTGGGTTGTCTTTAGGAAATTGTACAGTGATTTTAGTGATAACTTTTGTCTTTTTATGTCATTTGTTACCTGACATAGGCTCTGAGGAGCAGTAAAAAGACTCAAGGAGGTGAAAAAAATCATATTGGTGTTCCGGGGGAGTATGTTAGAAAATTGAGCTGGAGGTTAGGAGGATTAGCAAAGAGTATGAGGGGGTAAGAATGAGGAGAGAGCTTCTTTACTAGGAGGAAAACATTTTAACCTAAACATTTTATAGTTACATTGTGTCTAGAACTTTTTTATTTCCGTTTAAGAAAACAACATTGTTTTCCCTTTAAAAGTCTTAATATTTTAATATTTAAATTTATTCATCTACATAAGCAATTCTAGTGCCAACTAACATGTTTTCTTTTAGGTTACTATCAATGAAGCTTCATTAAGTAGAAAGAATCATACTGAACCACAGCAAACTAAATTATGCATGTTATTTAAAATTTTATGTTATTTCTATGAACCTTACCCCGTAATTTAATTTAGAATAGTGTATAATTCTCTGTAGGTACAGTACCAGTGTTATTAATTGGTGACTGTCCTTTTTGTGACTAATCTCACTAAATTAAACTTTGTGTATAGGACAAAAAATAAAGACTATAGAACAACCAAAATAAGAATGAATAACAGGCTCCTATTTGATGTAATGTAAATAAATCTAGTCTGGTTCTTTTGATTAAGTCATTTAAGACCTGTTGCATTTCTTTTGAAAATTGACATTACTTGGTAATGATTTCCCCCTTCAGTCTAAATGTGACTGGAATCCACATGAATCTCAATTTTAAGAGAGGAAGCGTCTGGTTCTTTTTTCACATCCTTGACCTGTATGAGATCTGTAAGATCCATTAACATTTATTTCCTGTTAACTTAAGTTTGGTATGTGTCAAATCAGACTTTCACTTCAGCCTAAGAACCCAGCATATTGTTTTAGGAATGTAAAAGTGCTGCACTTGGTTGGGAGGGAAAATGTTGTAGGACTTCTGTAGATCTTTAAAGTATTATGGAGACATTTGCTCCTCTGGTAAGTTTTCCAGTGTCATCATGTATTGATATTGGAAGTAGGGTTCTTATCACAGTTCAGAATTATGGGAGTGGCATGAGCGGTTTACTCCTTTATAACCTGGTAAGTTTTTTAGTGGGGCCAGAATGACCTGAGATCTCAGCAATGAATCTCATCCCTCCAGGTGTTAGTGGACCTCAAAAAAGAACAGTAATAATAATACATAGGTATTGCACTTGCATGCTTAGCTACTTTTTTCAGCTGTTATTAACTATATGTTAAATAAAAATTCAGTGGAGATCTTCAAGAACACTAAAAGCATGAAGCATTTTTCTTTTCAAATATAATTCTCCATCTCAGACTGTGTTATGCAGTGTTGGTATCTTTTTTTTTGTAGGGGTGTCTCAGGAAACTGATTAGAGAATTTAGAGTATGATGTCTGAGGCAATTTCAAACATCACATAAATTAATAGATGGTAGTATACAGCTACTATATACATTTAAAGCTTGGTATTAAATGTTTATATTATACTTATTGGTATATTATACATATTACATATAAACTTTAGCCTCTATAATTTGCTATCTTGTTATTTGACAATATGTATGTTGCCAAAGGAGAAGATTTGGATAATGATTTTGCTATTTACTTACCTCTGTAACTTTGGACAGTGTGAAACAGATGAGAAGACTGTTTTGCTTCATTGAAGATTTTTCCTAAGTGTGTATGTGTGTATGTGTATATGTTGGTATATATGTATGTGTGTGCATATGTATATGTAGGTGCATATGCATGTCTATGTGTATATATATATAAACATTCCCTGCTTTCACAAAATTCCTACATATAATGATGAGGTTTCCTCTCTGCTGAAGCTAATGAAGTTTCTTCTCTGATCTTGCACCACCTCTCCTGTGAGAGTCCTACTGATACTGACATTGTGATGAGAGCAGTTATGAGTTTTGGGGCAGCCAGGTGGTTCTGTGGATAAAGCACTGGCCCTGGATTCAGGAGGACCTGAGTTTAAATACGGCCTCAGACACTTGACACTTACTTGCTGTGTGACCCTAGGCAAGTCACTTATTCCTCATTGTCCCCCCCCAAAAAAAGAATATCCTTATTCAAACTCATTATGTTTATAGTCAGTACCAATGAGGTTGTTAACATATTATTTAATTTTTCTCTAACTATTCATTTAAACTTTTTTCTACTTCTCCAACTTGATTTTAAAGCCCTCGATGAATAGACCATTTCTTATATTTTGGTATCATCACAGCATATAGCACAGTATTGGGTACTGTGAGGCAAAGGATAGGGTTTGGATCTGTGATTTTATTGCTATAATAAATTCTCTTTACCAATACAGGTCAGTACATTATCTGCAACTTATAGTCTTAGAAATTTGCCTAAAGCTCTGAGAGCTTTAGTGACTTGCCCATGATCATACAGCCAGTATTTGAACCCCGGTCTTCTTGACTTCAAGGCTAGCTCTCTGTTCATCACTTCATGCTGCCTCTCATTGATGATTAAGAAATTTGCTGAAGGCCCATAATTTTAAAGTTTAGTATATATATATTTAAGTCATTGAGGGACTTTTACATGAATCATTTAAAGTGTGTGTGTATAGTTTTCTAAAGTATCCCTCCTTTAAAATCCTTCTAATTTAACCACAAAGTATTTAAAGGGTTAGAGCATAACTCTATTTGAGCATAGACTTAGAGCTGGAAGAGAAATTAAAAGTCAGCTGATTCAAACCCTTCACTTTATAGATGAGGAAAATGAGGTTCAGAGAGGTGACATTACTTGCCTAAAATCATAGAACTAGTAAGTGGAATTTGAACCCAAATCCTCTGATTGTAGATATAACACTTTTTCAACCCTTTTCTGTGTGGCGAAGGAAAGCTTTAGTATAGCATAACCCCAAAGCACAGATAATTTATGATGGTTACAATTAGCCAACTCAACATTATGCTTTAAAAAAAACAATTGTATGTGTGTTTGTATAGGATAGAGATTGGACCTATAATTACATTGGTATAGGGAATCTCCTAAATGAGGATACTACCCTTACCATTTCAGAGCTACACCTTCTCTGCAACTTTATAATCTTAGAGAGTTGTCTAGAGGACTTTGAGCTTAGGTCACTAGTCTAGGGTCACACAACCACTAATTATAAAGATCTTCCTGTCTTTGAGGCAAGGTTGTATGTGAGTGTGTGAACACTTTTATATATATATATAATGTACACACATTACACATATATATTATATACATATTATATGTGGTGGATAGAGCACTGGCCCTGGAGTCAGGAGGACCTGAGTTCAAATTTGGCCTCAGACACTTAACACTTGCTAACTGTATGACCCTGGGCAAGTCACTTAACCCCAGTTGCCTTACTAAAAAACAAACAAACAAACAAACATTATATATGTATATAACCTTGGTTATTTTGCATTCATGTGTGTGTGTGTTCATTCTCTTCTGCTAGGGATTCAGGGAGGGGGGGGGGAATGGTAGATAAGTTGCCATGAGAATGCTTTAGGTTTTTTTCTTCCACAAGTAGAATAATTCTGCCTCCCTTTTGTCCTTCAGTATTTGGATATCATTTCTGTGTAATACAAATAACCTTACATATATTCCCCAAAGTAGTGTGGATCAGATCCTTGGCAGAGGAGAACAGGGTCCTGTATATGCCAGGGGATAATTTTTCTGTCATCTGTTACCAGATGGTTTATAAGGGTGAAAGATGATTATATGACTTGGTAAAATAACTAAAAAAGATAGTCCTTCCTACAGAGGAAGGTGCTAAACTTGTTCCTTTCATGATAAAAACAAAATTAAATAACAAAAAGCAGAACCAGAGTACATTATCCTAGAAAAAATTAACATTTTCAGAAAGGGAAGAATCTTGTTTGTAAGAATTCAAAAAGTTTCCCAACAGTTCAGTCTCCACCCCCTATTACCCAGTTCTTTATTGCCAGGCTTTCAATATATCATCCCAAATTACCAATCAAACACTACCTACTCTGTTACACTGTGCCATCTGAAATGCCTATTCCATAGGCAAGAAACTTATTTTTTGTGATCTTAAATTTTGTAATTTCCCACAATTTATAGCTTTCTCTGTGACATGTCTCTCTTCACCCCCACACCCCTCCACCCACCCCGACACATCTCCATGGCATTGCCTCCCTAACTGCCCTTTCCAGTACCGGCTGCACATCCACTCATTCCCCTTGGCTTTTACTGGTCAAGGTGAGAGAATTGGGGTGCTCCTTGCTCCCCATTTCCATTTCTGAGTTCTCCTATCACATTCACTTAAAAAAAATATCTCCTTTGAGGTATGAGCAATTCACATCTTCCACCTAATCAAAATCCTAGTACTTGTTTTCTACAGACCTGTAAAATATTCCCATTCCTTCCTCAGTGTGTTCAGTACCTGGCTGACAATCTTTCCTCCCCCAAACACCTTAACCTCCTAGTTTCTAAACCTACTCATTTCCCATGACATACCCTTCCTCCACCCCACCTCAGCCACATACAGAGATGGTCACACTCTTAATCTTGCTCTCATCCACAAACCACCTTCCTATTCAAGAATTCGGAAATTTCCTTATCTGATCACACTGTTTTGGCTTTTCATCTTTCCCTCTGCCTTTCCTTAACAAACTACTCTTTGTCCAAACCATGACCTCCATTCCCTCAACCCCTCAGTTTTCTCCCACTTTGTGAACCAGTTCAAGTGTAAATTGCATTCTTTTCTTCAGTTCCCCAGCCTCCTTATCTTATTGCTGATTGTGCACTGTCAAGTCTTAGCCTTGCATCACTGCTACCATTCACTGCCTTCATTCTTACACATGTGCTACTAAAGAAAGTAGAGAAAAATCACAATCATTCTAACTGGATCTGCTACTGACTTATATTATATAACCTTAACACGGCCATCACTGCTACTAGGTGAGCCTTCTACACTTCCTTTATGTTGCAAAAATTTCTAAGTCGCAGGGTTAGATGAAGAAAAACCAAAGTCTCCAAGCCAAAGAAAATAGTTTTATTGAGAAAGGGATCCTGTCTCAAAATAAAGCCAGTCTCAGGTCTAGGATCCAAAGACCCTTAATCTCAGGATCCATGGATATTTATGCACAATAACTCCTTCCACAAATTAAACACAACCCAAGTGGTACATGTACAGTAAGTATGAGGTAGATAGAAAGGAAACATCAGTCTTTTATCATCCAAGTGGCTAACCCACTGAATTTCATTTTTCTACCTAAGATGATGCCTCCTTGGTTGCTGGCCACTAAGGTGGAAACCACTAGATTGGAACCAGATGACTGCAAGAGTAGATGAATGTTAGTTAGATGGTTTCTTAGACCTGAAAGCAATACAGCATTCGAATTTACACTACTAGTATCTGCCTTACTTCCTTCATTATTATTTGCTTAAGCTACTAAAGAATACCTAGACATGTTAAATCACAGTTTTGTATTCTATAAACTGGTTATTACAATACTTAAATCACTTATATCTAAGGGGTGGGGAAGATCTCATTCACACTTATCAACTATCCTATTTTCCGCCAGGTTTCTTTCAACAGTTTTCATTTCTTTCACTTTCTCACTCCCCTATTCCCCCTCCCAATATCCAGTGAGTTGCTAGCACCTATCTATTTCACCTTTGCAACATCTATAAAATCTTCTAATTCTGCCATCACCCTGGTGTGGGCTGTTATCCTCTCAAACCTGGATTATTGCAGTAGCCTGCTAACTGGTCTGCTTGCCTCAAGTTTCTCCCTACTCCAGTTGATTCTCCATTCAACCACAAAAGCCAACAATGTCAACCACCCTACTCAGTAAATGGCACTGGCTCCCTATCACAGCCAGGATCAAGGACAGTATCTTCTGCTTGGTCTTCAAGGTCCTTCATAACCTGTCTTCTTTCCCCCAGCTTTCTAGTCTTCTGACATCTTCCCACCTCATTCTCCCTTCTGCCCCCCAACATTTTCTCTGCTTGTCTCCCACACTTGGAATGCTCTTCCTTCTCATCTTCACATTCTGGCTTCCCTGAATTCCTTTAAGTCTCAACTAAAATCTTACCTTCTCTAGAAGGTAATCCCTCTTAGCTCTAGTGTCTTACCTCTGTTCATTATTTCTAATTTATCCTGTATATAAGTTTTTTGAACATGGTTTATTTGTTGTCTCCCCCATTAGATTGTGAGCTCCCCAAGGACAGGGTCTGTCTTTTACCTCACTTGTATCCCTGGTGCCTAGTAGGTGCTTAATTAATAATGCTTATTGATTATCTGTTAACATCTCCTGTGGCCCAAAGATCACGTGTCATCAAAGTGACATCTAAAATACATTTATTTGGGTTTTACCATTTCTATTCCTCTTCTTACTTTCTGGATGTGGTTATAATTATTAAGAAGGAACCAACTCAAATGTATAATTGGAAGAGAAAGGAAAAGCAAGAGGCCTGTGAAAATCATCTATTAATAATAGCTAGCTACAACTTTTTGCCATGTTTTAAAGAAAAGAATAAACAATACCAGTCAGGAAACATTTATTAAACACTTACTTTGTGTTAACTACTATACTAAGTCTGGGAATACAAGTACAAAGAATATTATCTGCATAAAAGTCTCTTTTCTTCTTTGAGTTCTTATTGCTTCCATATTAAGCATTATAGAGAAAGGCAAGGAAGGCTGTAATAGCATTAAAAGTGATAATAACTACAACACAAGAGGGTGCTCTAGCACAAAAGTAGATTATTTTAAAAATAAACTAGAATCATGCCAAGCATGACACAGCTGAAAAGGATAAATATTTTAAGCTTCATGTTCTGTTTAGAGATTTCTTTAAAAGAAAGAAAGTGCTCCAGGGATGTTCTTCATTGGGGGTACATGATACTCAGTTTAGCAAGCAGATTGATACCTTGTAAAGGAAGTGCTTTTTTGTTAGCAGTCTTACTAAATCTACCTAACATAGAGGTGATGAGATTTCTGTAGAAAGTAAAAGCACATTTCCAGAATCTGAACTAAAATTCTCTGATTGTCCTTCATAGATTAAGTGTATGGCAAACTAAATATATTGGGTATGACCATATTTATACTTTTAAATTCAAAAGTATCCAATTCAAGTATTTATTAAGCACTTATTATGGCTGCTAAAATACTAATATAGGCTTATTCACAGGCCCTTTCATCAAGAACTAACAGTATAATTCTTCAAAGAACGAGTACATAAATAATTGGGATACAGGAAAGGATGTGATAAGTGCAAAAAATAGTCTGGATTAATAACTATAGGAAATTTGAAGAGACAGAGGTCAGTTTTACTTGGGGAGATGAGAAAGAGTTGGAAAAGTGTGAGATTTAAAATTGGATATAAGATCATTAAACTTCCCCTTTAACCTTTTCCCTTATATATCTCCCAGACCAGTAAGAAAAGAAGCCTCTGAGCTTTAATCAGAGAGGGATTAGCTTTTATTGTTTGGGAATTAATTAGCCAACAAACAGGTGATACTGATTAGGGAAATAGGAAAGTAGAAATACAAATGAATAGTCTTAGATCTAAGCTTAATCTATGTTCTTTTATAAAACTCACCGAATCCCAAAACTGCCTCTCAGGCTGAGAACCAGAGTCAAATGCGTGCCGCCGAATGCACTGTCAAACCCTAGCCAGAGTGTGCAAGCCAAGAGAGAGCACTTCCGTTCTCTACTCAGTTTTTTAAGCTGGCGCCCCGGAAGTCTTGCATGCTTGGCCATGCTCTCCCGGGCAGCAGCAGGCGCAGGGCTATTTGTCATGGTCTCCTCCCCGAAAGGGCGGTCCTTCAAAAACTGGCAGTCCTTCAAAAACCGTTTCAGTAGTATGCGTTCAAATCTTAAATTTCAGTTAAAACTTTCATTTTTTACCACAATAGTAAGGCAAAGAAGGCTTCATGGAATAGGTGGCATATGATTTGGGCCTTACTGAGAAAGAGAGCATTATGAGAGATCAGCAGGATATGAATAAGAGATAGAGAAGAACCCAGTTTGACTAGAACATTAAATATATGGGAGGAAGGACTCTGAGATGGAATTGGTTAAGGTAGGTTGTGTCCATGTTATTGAGTTCCTTGAGTGCCATGGTCAGGAGTTTATGCTTTGTTCAGTACATAATGAGAATCTAGTGAAGGTTTTTTAGTAGGTGGTTTAACATGATCATTTAAGAAATATTACTCAGGCAGGAGTATAGAGAATGTATTAGAGGTTGAATAGATTGAAGGTAGACAGGCCAGATAAAGACATTGTACAAGTATCGGCTAGGCAGCTAGGTAGCACAGTGGATAGAGTGCTAGGCTTGGAGTTAGGAAGACCCATCTTACTGAGTACAAATACAATCTTAGATACCTAATAGCTTTGTGATCCTGGGCAAGTCACTTAACCCTGTTTGCCTCAGCTTCTTCATCCATAAAATGAGTTTGAGAAGGAAATGGCAAACCACTCTAGTATCTTTGCCGAGAAAACCCCAAATGGGGTCATGAAGAGTTGAATACAACTGAGATGACTGAATAACAGCAACAGAAAGATTGAAACAAGGCTGGATTAATACTGGTAGGATGTACTGGGATAGGGAGGAGGGAACAATAAAAAATGATTTTTAGGTTATAAGCCTGATATGCTATTAGAATACTGGTTCTATTAGAAACAGAGAGGGAGTTAGAGGGAAATATAGTATTAGGGCATAATGAACTTAATGAGCTCAGTATTAGATAGATGTCAAATATCAGGTATCAATATGACAATTATATGGAGATATGTAGAAGACAAAACATACAGCTAGAGCTATGGGGATTTGAGGATGATGGATTGATTGGAAATAGTCTATATTTGATATTTGAACCCATGTAAATGGTGTGGTAAAAAGTGAAAGTTTTTAACAGTTGGTTAGCGATAAAAAGTACGCCAGTTTTTGAAGGACCACCCTTTGGGGAGGAGACCGTGAGGAAGGGCCGTGCATGGGCTACGCACGCCAGTCCGGCTGCTAAGCACTCCACTTCCAGGGTGTAAGCTTAAAAGGCAAGGAGAGAACGGAAGTGAGGTCTTTTGGTCGGCTCTCCTTGTCCGCTGTTTGCGCTGCACACACAGATACTGACTGAAGTGCGACTCAGCCCGGGTTGCAGTAACAGCATGTGCTTGACTCGGCTCTCAGCTTCAGAGGTGGCCTTGGGTTTTTGCTGAGCCCTATACAGGTTTTGGTGAGTTTTATATGGAATATAGACTAAGCTTAGATTTAAGACTATTTGTTTGTATTTATACATTCCTGTCTCTCTAATCAACATCATCTTGTAATTTCCAAACAATAAAAGCTCTAACTAGAGACCAGAGGCTTCTTCCACATACTAGTCTGGGAGATAAATAAGGGAAAGGTTAAAAGGGGAGGTTAATGCTCTTGTATCCAATTTTAAATCTCACAATGGTATACTGTCAAGGAAGCTTGTGGAGTGAAAAGAGAAAAGAAACAATCATAGAAGCTTTGGAGAATTTCCATGTTTGTTGGGCCAGATAAAGGTGAGAAGCAATCAGAAGGAACAGGAAAGGTGGGAGGACAAGCATGAAAGTACTATGTAATGGAAACCAAGGGATGAAGGGGTATGAATAATGATAATAATAATATCTAATATTTACATAATGCTTCATGGTTTGCATATATTATTTCATATAGGCCACCTACCTCTGAGATAGGTGGTATTGAGATTCAAACTCAGGTCTGACTTCAAATCTGGCACTCTTATCTTCCAACCCACTTAGTTACCACAACAACATAGGGGTGATCCATAGTGTTATATTCCACAAGAGGCTAAACAAAGATAAGGGCATATTTTTAAAAGGATTTTGCAATTGACTGGTTGATAGTGACCTTGAAAACAGTAGTTTCATTAGAGAGGTGAAGACAGAAAACAGGAACAGGTGGAATTTGAACTGAGTTTTAATGGATGGGTGAGGTTTCAGTGATTCCCAAAAGAACTTCATTTCACTGATTATTTCAGAGTAAAAAGGACTGTTATTAGTATTTTATACTAACCCTTAGAGGACGTTAGCCAAAGAGGTCATTTTATTCCATTTATTTGTTAAGTGCCTACTGTGTGAAAGGCATTGTTCAAGGCAGGTTTATGGGAAATAGTCAAAAGAAGATACAATAATAGCATTTGATAATAGTAAATAATAATAATATTTTGAACCAGATTATCCTGGAGCAAAATTCTCTAGGCTGTGGTTTTAAAACCTTGCTAATGGAAAACCAATTTTCTACTGAGATTTTAATCCTAAATTAACTCCAGTTACTGCCCATATCAGGCAAAGTATCATATTAGAGTCATCCTTTATCAACAGGTAACTTTAAATTGTCATTTGAAATAGTCATGAATATTTCATACTTGACTGTTAAAGTTATGGACAACCAAATAAAATTTTTAGAGGTTTTTTTTCCCAAATAAAATTTTAACATTTGGTGCTTTTTTAAAAAAAACAAAAACAAATTAAATGGTATAATTGAAGAACCAGAATAACTTTTAGACTTGCTAATAGAATATTTATATAATTTGTGTTTAACATTTTGCAAAGTATTAGATTAGGAAAATTATATTTTAACATGTATAATTCTTAGTTTCATACATCCTGTTCCCCACTGTATATCTAATTTATAAATAATTTAAAAATAAACCACCCTAATTTAAATTTATATTTAAATAGAGGGTCTACTATATATTTATATATTTAAACAGAGGTATATTTAAATACATCAATAGGTGAGCATGTGTGAAAAGTATGCAGTGTAGGGGTCCAGGGAGTAGAAAGGATATCTAAAGAACAATAATACAATGAAATTAGTTTGTCAGATTTGTTGTGGTTATATTTCTGGAAATCTTATACATGGTTTTAATATGTGAAATTCCTCATCAGATAAAAATTAGAATGCTTTAGAGAATAGTTCATTTTTATGAGTACATAATTCCTAGTAAAAAAAGAAGATGAACCAGGCTGTTTTTCAACATGGCTGTTTACTTATGTTTAAGAAATATGGTAATAGGGGCAGCTAGGTGGCACAGTGGATAAAGCACCGGTTCTGGATTCAGGAGGACCTGTGTTCAAATATGGCCTTGGACACTTGACACTTACTAGCTGTGTGACCCCAGGCAAGTCACTTAACCCTCATTGCCCCACAAAAAAAGAAAGAAAGAAAGAAATATGGTACTGAAAAATGATAGGTACATTTCTATTCAAAGCTAGTACATGCTATATATCAATCAAGTAGACTGATAAATTACAGTCATATTATTAGAACCAGTTGTATTTTAATAATGCAACCATTTTGTTAATGTAATTAAATTTTTATTTATATTGTGAGGAAGGTTTACAAAATAACAATTACTTATCTATCTTTACAGGTTATTTTAGTGTCTGCTAACAAATTAACTCGGTATATAGAGCCATGCCAATTAACAGAAGATTTTGGTGGAAGTCTTACCTATGATCACATGGATTGGCTAAATAAGAGACTGGTTGGTATACTAGAATGATGATAAAATTCTGTTAAATATCAATATTGTATAATTTGTGATAATTTTAAAAATTTCACTAAAGGAAAACACAGGGGTGTTTCTTTTCTCACTAAAATGGGAGGGGGGTGAGGGAGACGGTTGTTGAAAAGTGTACCAGAAGACTTTTTGCAAGTACTTTAGACAAAAAAATAGGCTGATAAGTTGGAAAGAAACCTTAGGTGATAGGCTTTTTGTCTTCAAGAAGACAAAAGATATTACTGAATAAATGATAATCTAACAATTTTAAACAACTCTTAGAAAGGAATATATTTCTATTCACATTTTTAATAGTGTTCATTATCAGCAAAACCTTTATAGTCAGTCTAAATCTCTCATATTGTATCACAAGTGATTTCTTCTTGGTTTATATTGGAAATGAACAACTCTTTTGCATTTGATCACCTTAAGATTTCTGTCTCCTTATTTAGAAAATCCACTGTTAACATGCTTCTCATCCAGAACTCTTTTCTAGTCATTCCTCCTTAGATATGACTTTTACAGTTGTCAGGACTTTACCTTTATTCATTATTAAGTTTCATCTTTATTTTGACTATTTTGTCTATTGAGATATTTTGGGATTCAGATTCAACATTGTCTAGTGTGTAATTTAAGATTCTAAATGTGGATTCTAATGTGGGGGAAACTGACTAAAAATCACTGATAAAACGAGTTTAGGTTTTTAAGGGTTTATTGGAAAATAGAAAGAAAAAGATTGAGAACAGAATTCTAACAGCCTGGCATTCCTATCTTTCCTCAAATTTCCTGTGAAGTCCTCTGCCGCCACCACCAAGTCAGGAAGCCAAAAAGCCCCAGCGCTCTCTGCGCAGGCTCCCTTTCCTCCTTTCTGTCTCCTCCCAGACCATAGGAGGCTCCTCAAGTTGATTGGCTGGTAGCCTTGATAGACAGCACCCATGAGCAAACGTCATTTCCTGATGCCAAGGAAAAGCCACAATGCCTCTGAGGCATTTTCCTCATGGTGGAGCTTTCCCACAGCAAGTCTCCAGTAGGTGGCGTCATTCCAATCATTACACTAGTATAATACCTAACTTCAGGTCATCTGCAGTTTTGATCATCTTGCCATTGTGGTGGGTAAAACTATATGTGGTTGCCTTATTTCTTTCCCAAGTTTGGGGAAAATTAGCTAGGGTTCCTAATATAGTTGTTACTTATAAATTAGAGGCTTTAGCACCAGTTTGGGGGTATTAAGCATTTATTAAAGTATATTAAATATTAGTAAAGAGAACACATGTCTCTGAAAGTTCAGAAGGACTACCTAGCCTAGAGGAGCGAATAGAGCTCAGCCTGGCCTTCTAACCTAGAGGAAAAACAGAGCTCAGCCTGGCTTACTTCTTCCTCCAAGTTCTCTGTCACCAAGAGCACCTACAAGAGAGACTAACTGAGAGTAACTGCATGTGGAAGCCTTTTCTGGGTCGGGAGGAGAGGTGGTCCTTACACACTGCTTCAAGCTAATTAGCTAGCATCAACCAAATCCACTGGTTCACTGGACTTGAGGGTGGTCCTGTGGTGAGGTCAGAGTTCACATCCTCTGAGAACACACCCTTTTGAGGGCCAGGCAGGTATGGTTTTAATTGAATTAACATTAAGTGAGTTAATCAGCTAAATCAGTCAGTCCAATCAATCTTAATCTAATCAATCCCCTGGGGTGGGGAGCCCTTTGGACATTCCCCAAACCCTATTATTTTCTCACACCATTCATATTCTTATATCCAAGGCCCTGATAAAAACATTGAGAAGACCAGGGGACCAAGAAGAGATACCTAAGAAATACTCAGAGATAGTATTTATCTGTTATTTTCCAACATTTTAATTAAAATTCTCAGAGAAGGAGATTCCAGATTTTTCATCAAAAATATATTCTGGCATGCTCATTAAAAAAAAATGCAATGTTATTATTTAGGGTAGCAATCTTAAAAGATGAATATCTTGACCATGAATAAAAATAACTGTCACCTGATAAATGTTGCCATTGTGTATTACATTTGCTAATAGTATTTTCTTCCCCCATTAAGTCCATATAATTGTATTTTGAGTTTTATTTGGAAGGGAGACAGAATAATGCAATGGAAAATTCAAAGGACTTGGGTTCAGATCATGGCTTGGTGATATTAGGCAAGTCATTTAACATTGTTAAAACTCTATTTCCTCATAAAAAGTGAAGGGGTTGGACTAAATAACTTGTAAGGTCCTTCCCAGTTCTAAATCTATGATCCTAGATACCAACATTTTAAAGCATAGCTGATTTCTTTGCTTGGACTCTAATTTCTTTTTTCTTTCTTTCTTTTCTTTTTTTTTTTTTGGGTGAGGCAATTGGGGTGTCTGAGGCCGGATTTGAACTCAGGTCCTCCTGAAACAGAAATATTTTATGAGCTCTTTATGTTACCTTTCAAAATCTTTTCAGTTGTTATCTATTTTAACTTTTGATAATTGAATTTTTTTACAATTTAAAAATGATAATAATTGGCAGTAATCTAATTTTGCAACTTTTTAGAAGAAAAATATACAACATAAAATTCTCACTTGGCTTTCAGGATCTTAATATTTGGGTTTCCTACTCAGGATCAAAAAGTCACTAGAGATATATTACAGTTTTCTTCCCTGCATTATGATTTGTTCACATGAATCAGAGCAAGTGTTAGTTTTCTATGCACCCCTGTTATAAGAAAAAGCAAATTCCATATAGCAAAATCCTTCTACACTAGTATAGTCTTCTTTTTACTATAACTTCTCTTCCTCCTCATAACAGAGCAGTACACCTCCAGGACTTCTGTTTTTCTTATTTAACTTCCTTAGTAGCCTTTGAAGGTATTAAGGTTTTGGAGGGGCACTTATTTGGAATGTTAGCTCCACTGCATCAGATGGATACTTTTATTTATTCAAATAAATTTACCCTTTTAGATTTTTCTGTACTCTTGTGTCCATATTTCAAAGTTCCTATTAAGCTCTCGGCTTTTCATTAGAAATTCTTGAAAGTCCTCTTTTCTCTCCCCCACCCCCAGGATTATTTAGCTTTTCAAGTTAAGTTACTCTTCGTTGTAAGTCCATAAATCTTTTTTTGTCTTTTGGAATATTTATTCCAAGATCTCTTTTTTTAAGTAGAAGCTGCCAGGTCTTGTGTGCTTCTAAAAAGATGTTTCTAACAAAATTTCATATTTTAGGTCTTTGAGAAGTTTACCAAAGACTCTACATCTTTACTAGACGAACTTGCTTTGATCAATAATGGAAGTGATAAGGGAAACCAGCAGGAGAAAGAAAGGTATGTGCATGAATTAATTTTATTCTGTATGCAACAATGCTCAGCTAAATTTAATCTTAAATGAGGTACCTCCTGAGTTACTACAAGATAATTTAGCTGGTATGGACAAGTTTGAAGTTTAAATTCACATTCTGATTTTGCATTAGCTTCATGATCAGTTGACAATAAATTAGCTTTACCACAGGGAGGACTCAGGCTTTTTTTTTTTTTTTTTTTGCGGGGCAATGGGGGTTAAGTGACTTGCCCAGGGTCACACAGCTAGTAAGTGTCAAGTGTCTGATGTTGGATTTGAACTCAGGTACTCTTGAATCCAGGGCCAGTGCTTTATCCACTGTGCCACCTAGCTGCCCCCCATAAAAGCTATTTCTGATGAATAATTATGCATTAACTTTTGTTTATAATGATGAGTAGTTTTTTTTTTAATTGCAAGCAAGTTGAATGGGTTTTTTTCCCTTACCTTTTTGAGTGCTAAGAAAGATAAGAGCAAACATTATTATGACCTAACTAAAACATGGTAGCACTTAAAAGCTTAGCTTGTGGAACTTTCTCTTTACAAAATGGATAATATATTCTATTCATGAGTTCAGTTTGGAAAATTTACTGTTTTATGAATTTGACTGAAGTATTGTTCAGTTGTAATATCAAAGTGTGACTTCTCAGATTTATCATTTTAACAAGTTTCCATTGAACTTAACAGCCTTGCAAGTTCCCATTTTTCTCAATCTGTGGTCTAAATCCTTTACTCAGAGTAAAGGTTAAACACATAAAGAGGCAAATTGACTCCTTTAATTTTCTTGGATACACATTGGTTACTAGACCAGCAATTTATCAAATCGTAATCTGAAAGAATTAAGGCACTTGGCCTATTTCTTATCTTTTGGATGTAATTTGTAAATGTAATTTGTAAAAGCCTTATTAAAATACACTTTGTTATTTACATGGATTCAAAATGCACTATATGTCTAGTTATGTATCTACTACAAATAGAAATCCTTGATATTATTGATTAATTTCAAATAGTCATGTTCAGCTTGTCTCCTGGTACCATAATTACATTTTAGTATCATTTCACCATAAATTAAAGTTTTTCCAATTTGAAATAAATATTCATGGGGTAAATACTGTTGTGAATTCACTTGAAAGTAATAGTATAATACACACTAAACTTCTTTCCAGAATAAATAAACACAATGCACTGGCAACTGTAGCTTTAATTTATCATGTTATTTCCATGGCTACCAGTGTTTAATCATCTCCAGTAGTCTTTCTTATCTAGAAATTATCAGAATTCTGGTATATAGAGCCATGATATATACATGTATCAGAGTTTTCATCTGTTTTAATTATTTTCTTTAGTTGCACAGATAAAAATATTTAACTTAATTTTATTTTCCAAATTTTGGTAATCATTAGATCCATGGATTTGAACTTTCTTCCATCAGTTGATCCTGAAACAGTTCTGCAAACAGGTAAGTTGAAAAGCTTATGATTTTTTTGGGTAAAAAGGAAACGACCAGAGCTTTTGAGCACAAAAAGGAAGAACAAGAGGCATAAGGAAGGAGGATGGGAAGACCCAGAGAGAACAGTGTGTAGAAAACTGAGGTAGGTATTCAGGAAGGTGGTTCAGTGTATCCATAGGTGTAGAGAAAGCAACCATAAGGAAGACTGGGAAAAGGTAATTGAATCTAGAATTTGAGAGAACATTGGTCACTTGAGAGAGAGAGAGAGCAGTTTCTGTTAAGTGGGTCAGAAGCCAGATTATAAGGCCGATGGCATCAAAACTGTGAATAGGAGATTGCCTTTGTTTAAAAAACCATCACACCCAGTCACCCCAACTCCAGATTTGATGGAACATTAGTACCCCTCTATCACTCTTGTCCCCAAAGGCAGTTTTTCCATACATCTTATCCATTTTTTTTTAAAATAATGTTACAGGCTTTGATGAACAAGATCTTTACAGGTTTTTGGAGATGAAAATAATTTAACCCATAGTTACTTTATTATTTTGTCAGAATACATTTAACTGCACCCTGGACCATAATAATGTTACACAGATTATAGATAGAACAGCTGAATAAAAATACTGATTTTATCGTTTAAAATTCTTCTGTTGGAGTAAGACCCTTATTTTTCATTTACCCGTTAGAGGTCATAGAGTTTAGAACCTTTAGGGAATTTAGATCTTATCTAGTTCAAATGCTGTCATTTTACAGATAGAGAGTTGAAGCCAGAGAAGTTAAGCAACTTGCCCAAGGTTACACTATTAGTAAAGAACAGAACAGCAGTCAAACTTGGATCAGTTAACTCCATTAGATTATATTATTACCTGATGGAATCCCTTAAATTGTCTTCTCTAATCTAAAAGGACTTTTAGAGTGCTTTTACATATTTCTAAAATACTATTTATATTTTAAAAATCATAAATTTAATCTTCTAAGGATTACTTGTTGATTGAACATTCTCTTGTCTGAATACTTCATTAATGATTGTTTTGACTAAGGTAGAACAAACTAGAATATATAAAACCAAATGTTCTTAAATTATACCCAGTATATTTCTCTAATATCAGTGTTCTTAGTAGATTTTATATATATATATTATAAGTAGGTTTAAAAGTTATTTATATTTTGGGAAATGGCCTTTCAAAAACAGGTCTTCTTCAAATTATATTAGAAAACTAAAGAAGTGAATCTTAAATGTTCCTTGTTTTGCATCAGTTTTATTTTTTTAAATGTTACTGTCTAAAGATTTCACAATTTCCAAAGAAATTAATGTAGTTACTGTATTGGTATAATTAAGAAATTATAAAATTATTGGTAAAAAAAAATCTAGATTCTAACTTTATTTTGTATAAGTAATTTACATTTGATACTTTAAAAGAATCAAAAAAGTATAAGCAATTAAAAGCATTTTTCTTTTGGTGGGTTACAACTAGGACATTATTATGTATAATTATATCTTAGAACTGAAATTAGAAGCATGGCCAGAATAGATGCCTATTTATATTGAGTCTACTTGGTTTGTAGAAATTGAACTTCTCTAATGGCATGCCTCATGTTTGTGTGTTTGGAATTCCTTGGGTTATTTGGGTCACATGATCTTGGGGGGGGGCAGGGCCATAAGAGTTAAGTGACTTGCCCAGGGTCACACTGCTAGTAAGTGTCAAGTGTCTGATGTTGGATTTGAACTCAGGTCCTCCTGAATCCAGGGCCAGTGCTTTATCCACTGCGCCACCTAGCTGCCCCCATCTTTTTTTTTTTTAAAGAAATCTTTTAGATTAAGAAAATAAGACTATTAAGAGTTGTAGACATATATACACATCTATAAACATCTATAGTTATAGATATGTATCTGAATCATTCTTAGGTATACTGTGTCAGGAAGTTGTTACCCTGGAAAACGGTGATTAAGAGACACATTTTTAGTTAAATTTTTTTTTCCCAGGGAATTTGCAGAAATTTATGAATCACATTTTATTTATTTTCTTCCAGCTAACACTTGTGTTTTTCATCCTTATTAATAATGTCAAATTCATAATAATAAACAGTATTATAGCATTAATAAATATATCTCAAACAAAAATGAAAGCGTGGTTACACAGTTGACTTAGTATCTAAATTTACAAAAGAGATTTTGATTTAAGTAACCTTGTGTTAGTATTTTTTATTATTTTGAGGCAGCTAATAGTTTAGTGATTAGAGTACTAGGCCTAAAGTCAGGAAAACCTGAGTTCAGATCCAGGTCCAGGCACTTCCTTTCTGTGTGACCCTGGACAAGGCACTTAACCTCTGATTGCCTGACAGAAGGACCCATTGGAGAAGGAAATGGCAAACCACTCCAATATTTTTGCCAAGGAAACCCATGAACAGCTATGCTCCATGGAGTCACAAAGAGTTGGATACTACTGAACAACTGAAAAAATAATGAATTAATTTTGAGTTTTATACTGTATGAAACAAATTTGTAGTTACTTAGCAAGATTTTACCAAGGTTTTGAAATATATTTAAAATAAGTTTTACCATTTGATATTTAAATATTCCATATATCATGCATTTATAGTTTATATAAATTAATTTATAGTTGATATATTAATCATTTGCTCTTTGACATTAAGCATTAAATCCAACCCATGTATCATAGGATATACTCTCCATTCACATCATGGAGATGCTGCTTGAATCAGAAAATGTGTAGATACCATGTCATGTTAATGTTTTTTTTTTTCTCTTTTAGCCTTTCACCTACTTGCTACATGTCATTTGATTTTCTTATAAAAGCCAAGTTTAAGTACTAATCCTGAAATGTGATATTGTACCAAATAGAAAAATAAACTTTTTTTAAAAATCGCATTTGTTGAGTACCTCCTGTATAGAAGAGCTGTGGTGGGAGCTAAGTGAGATGCAAATCAAGTCCCTCAGCATAAGAAATGGAAAATGTAATAGAAGAGAGAAAAATGTACATGAATCATTTTAATATTATAAGAACTTGAGGGGAATAATAAAAATTCTTTGAGTTCCTAGAAGGGAAAGATAAATTCTGAACAGGGTTGGGAAGAGACACAGATATGCTCTAGATTATAGTAGAATGATATGAGATTGAAATTTGAAGAATGGACTGGACCCCAAAGAGTAGTCACAAATGTAGAGAGAGTTCTCTAGTGAAGAGACACAGGGATTTCTGTTTGACCCTGTTCTTTTCAATGTATTGATCAATAACTAACTTGGATTAAGTCATAGGTGACAGTGTGTCAAACTTACAAATGTCACAGACCTAGGTGGAATAGCTAACACATTTTACAGTGGAATTGGATTCCAAAAAGACATCAGCATATGGGCTGAATATAACAAAATTAATATTCATAGGGATAAATCTAGAGTCCTATACAGGGACAAAAGTTCAACTTTATGAGTGTTATATGGGGAAAGTATTGCTAGACAATAATCCCTTTGAAAAAGGTCCAGTGATATTAGTAGACTTTGAACTCAATATGAGGACTAACAGTGTTAGACCACAGCCAAACAAGCTATCGTGATCTTATTAGAGTCATAGAACACATCTTGTAGTGTTATGTTCAGCTCTAGACATACTACTTAATGACATTCAGTTAATTCATCTTATACTAGGTTGATCAGGATAGTGAATAGTGGAGACTGATATGAGTCTGGCTTGAAGGAACTAGGGACATGTGTATTGTGGAGCATCATATTTAAGCTTCATGTCAGGAAAAACTTCCTAACAGTTAGAGCTGACCAATAGCATAAAGGACTGCCTCAGGATGGAGTAGATGCCCCTTGATTGGTGGTCTTCAAGCAGAGATTGAATGAGTACTTGACATAATGGGAATTCTTTTTGCAAATGGATTGAATGAAGTGGCCACGAAGGTCCTGCTGAACTCTGAGTTCAGCAGTTCTGAAACTGTATTGAAAAGACATTATCAGGAACATAATAACTTTATTCAAGTAATTGAATTATTATTACGTGGAAGGAGAGGTTAGACTTGTTCAACATGGTCTCTGAATAAGAATGGAAGCATTGAGTAGTGATTTCAAAGACACTCATTTGGGGTTCAAGGAGAACTTCCAAACAGAGTTATCCAAAAGTAAAACAGATTTCTACAGTATATAGTGGTTTCCCTATTACTAAAGAGGCCTTTAGATAAGGCTGGGTGACTACATTGGGAGAGGCATAAGGGAAGAACAGAGCAGTTTCATTTACTGTCTCAAAAACTAACACAGTGCTAGGTACATAGCAGTTGCTTCAAAATGCTTGTTGATTGATTTGTCAATGTCATTAGAGCTGTCTATTAGGACTTCAATTTGGTTCAATTCAATAAATAATTGTTAAGGCCTAGTAAGAGCAAGATACTGTGTTTGGAACTTAGAAATACAGAGACAAATGCTAAACATTTCCTGCCATTGAGAAATTTACATTTGATTTGGGTGTGGGCTAGATTTGCAATAGTTACAAAAATAATACATGGTAATAGTAGAAGGAAGAAAGTACTTATAGTATGTGAGATGAGGGAAGACCACATTGAAGAAGTGAGGCCCGAGCTGAGGCTTAGAGGAAGGGAAGGATTCTGCAAGGTGGGGCTGAGAGGGTAGTGAATTCCAGATGTAGGAAATAGCTTGTGTAAATTTACAGAGCCAGAAGGTGGATTGTTGAATTCAGAAATTATCTATCAGTTCAGCTTTTTTAGAACATATAAAGGGGAACAATGTAAAATAAAGCTAGAAGGGCAGGATGGAGCCAGATTGTAAAAGACATGCCAGACTCGAGAGTTTGTTTTCTAGTTTATACAGTATAGTTTTTTGGTCAAGGGAGTGACATGATCAGTTCTATGGTCTAGAAAAGTTATTTTGGCTGATATGCTGAGAAAAAAGGAGACTTAAAGGAGGAAGATCCATTCAAAGACTGCTATAGTAGTTCAGCTGAGAAGTTATGAAGACCTGCTAGGGTAGTAACTATAAAAATATATGTGAGAAATGTTGTGGAGATACAATCCCCATGATTTGGCAGCTAATTGGAGAATTATGAGGAAGAGGGCATTTGTAACTGACTGCAGGAGTGATTGTGCCCCCAAAATAATTAGGGAAGATTGGAGGAAGGGCAAGTTTAGGGAGGGGAAAGGATTAGCTCTATTTTGGGTGTGTTAAATTAGAGCTTCTGAAGAAATGTCACAGTGTCCAATATGAAGTAGGAGAAGCAATACTGGAATCAGGGAATGAAATTAGGCCCAGTAGCCTATAAATTTAGATGTCTGTTTGAAGATGTTCATTGAACCTATGTAATTAGATGAGATCAACCTAGGGAAAGGGTATAAAGAAAAGGAACCATGATTGAGCCTTGGGATAAACTTATGTTTAGGGTGATAAATTAGTTTGGCTGAGGAGTGTTGGATAGTTTGATAATAAAGTACATTATAAGGGATTGATGTGGAATGTAGATTGATGCATTGTAGTCATAAATAAGCAGATGGCATTCACTTTACATATATACAAAATTAAGGCTAAGTTGGTAGGCTACTGTAGCAGTTTTGTTATTGAAAGGTCATTAATATTAACAAAACAGAAGGTGTACTATAATTTTTTTTTCTCTTTGGGGACATTAATAATTGTCTTTTGTTCTCAAAGGCCATGAATTATTGTCTGAATTACAACAGCGCCGATTTAATGGCTCTGATGGAGGAGTCTCATGGTCACCCATGGATGATGAATTGCTTGCCCAGCCACAAGTCATGAAATTGCTAGATTCATTACGAGAACAATACACCCGTTACCAGGAAGTTTGTAGACAGCGAAGTAAGCGAACACAACTAGAGGAAATTCAACAGAAGGTAATGCAGGTAGGTGCCAAGATCATTGTGTGTGTGTGTGTGTGTGTGTGTGTGTGTGTGTGTGTACTCTTTGTTTACTTTTTAATGGTGCTTTGAATTTTCTTTTCACTACTTAACATTAGACATTGCCAAGTCTTATATATATTAGATTAAGTGAGGCTCCTAACACAGTCATGCCAGAGACATTTATGATGAGGGATCTCTGTACATCAAATGTTCTTACTTTCATTATATGTTATTTATATAGTGATGTCATTGAGAGCTCCAGAGTGATAAATAACCACGACTGTAATGTGGTAGTTATTTGGGACCTATGATTTAATTGGTGAAGTAGCTCAATCCAAGAATGCACTGGCAACTGCTTTCCAACTTAGAGTGTTAGAAGGTTGCTGCGGGGTGCTAGGAGGTTAAGAGCCTTGCCCAGGACCACATAGTCAGGATATGTCAGGCAGGACTTGAACCATTCTTCTCAACACTGTCCATTCTGGCACCTCCCATACTTAGGAGATTAAAAAAAGGCTTATGCAAATTTTAGTGACCTACTAGATTGTTAGAACTTGTCTTGAAGGTTATCTAGAAGTTCATAGAGATACAAAGATTTGTTGGGTCCCATATGATATAAATAGGAACTGAAACTTTTTCTTTTAGTAAATTAATATTTAAATTGGAATGAAGTTTTATAATCTTTGGCAAACTGCCATCATTAATGCATTTAAATAGACTTGTTTACTGGGGCATCAACCTCAATTTACATCATTTTTATTAGAAATAGTCATGTTTGTTCTGTCTGCATTACTAGTGCTGCATAGTAAGTGAATTGAATTAGAGCATAGAATAAAACTATATAGTCATTTAATTTTTTCCTATGCTACTTTGAAATTTTGATTTTTTTAAAAACAAATAAGCATTTACCTCTTTTAATATTCTATACAGTTGATAGTTTTTTGTATGATTTTCATGATTTCTTTTGACCTGGATATAAGATATAATCATTTCACTTTTTTCTAGAGTATTCTAAAATTGAAGTTTAAATGGTTTATATCATGTTGTCTTCATTAAAAAAAAAACAGCCTCAAATATATAGCAGATCGTTAATGAACTTAAATTTTCCAGTTGCTTTAGTTCAGCTTTTACTTCTAGAATTTAAATCATGTGAGTGATTTGAATCAGTGAGGCAGTTAATCATAAGAATTATTTAAAACATTTGAAAGATGTATCATTTCGCTATTCTTAATTCTGAATGAATAACACAAGTAATAGATGAAGAACTCTTGATCCACAAAAAAAAAAAAAAACAGTGATAAAGCTGAAGAATTGCCCATGTATGTTAAAATTTGTTCTGTTTAGTTTTGATTTTAAAATGTCGAAGGGAAAATAATCTAATTCCATCCTTTCCTTTTTACCTCTTCCTCCCCCGGATTAAGGAAGGACAGAGCATGTCGTACACTTCTCTTGCAGGAGGGAAGGGGAGTGAGTCCTGTGCTATAGCAGCATGCCTCCATTTTGTGAGGAGTGGGAGGGTTCATTACCTCAACAACATTACCTACTAAAGAGCAGTAGTAGAAGCAGGGGATGAGCAGGCTAAGGGCAAATTGAAATTAAAGAGTATTCTCTCTCAAGCAGGGAAGATAGACAGCAGTAAATATTTAAAGAGTTAATAGGAAGTTAATATGCAAATGATATGTGATTTTCTCTCAATATCAGCTTGGTAAATTCCCTTTAATCCATATAGATCTGGTAAGACTTGAACCCAGGCCTTTCTAACTCTAAGCCTAGAACTATATCTATTATCCTACACTGTCTCTGTAATAGAGAAGTACATCATTAGTAATAACAGGAGATAGAGATATAGATACACAAACGTGTGTATATCTATATGTATGTACACACAAACACAAATGAATGAATGAATGAATGAAGCTTTAAAGTCTACAGACTGATTAATATAAATTATCTTGTTTGATCCTCATAGCAACCCTATGACGTCGTTACTACAAGTTTTCTTATCCCCATTTTACAGATGAGGAAACTTGGGTTCAGAGAGCGTGACATATTGATAGCCATATAGCTAGTAAATACTGCATGTTGATTGCATATCAAGCCTACTTCCAACCATTCCACACACCATTCTAGGCATTCTTTAAAAGGATGTTGTGTGAACATTTAGAAAGGCAGTGATCAGAGACTGAGGTGCCATTAAGAGGAGATTAGAGTGATATCTTTCTGTGATAGATAGTAACTCTAAATGTATATATGAAATGTGTTAGCATGTTGTAATGTACAACATATATAAATAATCATAAACATACAACATGCATAAAATGTTGTTAAGGGCTAAAATTCTAGCTAGTCTGTCTAAAATATCTAATGAGTGGTCGCCAGTAAATTATAAGCTTTAGCAAGAGTTAGGCTTTTAAGCATTTATTAAGGAAAATAAGAATTTGGTAAAGAGAGAGAGAAAGGCCTAGATTCCTATCTATTAAAGGGAGAGCACATTTCTAGCTCCGCTCTCCACCAGAGTCCAAAGGAAAGAGAGCGAGACTGAGCGCCAGTCTCTTCTTTCCTCCTCCCACTAGCCCGCGTCACTTCCTGACGCCAAAGAAAAGACTCCTGGTCTTGCTCTCAAAGACCTTCCCTTCATGGGCGGAACTCTTCTACAGTAAGTCTCCAGCAGGTGGCGTCATTCCAATTGTTACAATGTAAAACTATAAATAGGCATATAAAAGTAAGTCTTTAGATAAACAAAGTCCTACATTTGCCCAGTGCCATTAATCATCTCCTCTGACATTGTTTTCTTTGGCTAGAAGATCAGAAATAGATATAGCTGATCCCATTCCTATAGGGCACATGATGCTATAGCTGGCCATACCTCTTATCATCAACTCGCTCTTCATTTCTGGTGATTGCTGTGTATAAGCTGTGGAACAACATGACCTGTCATCCCAGGTGGACACAGATACCGTGAATACCAATACAACCATGACTTAAGAGGAGAGAGTACCCAAGAACAACCATAGCAGCCTACTGTAATAATTAGAATAGTAATGATATTGATTAAGACATGTAGCTCTTTAAGGTTTGTAAGGCTCTTTACCCCTGTGATATCGTTTGATCTTTAGGACCCTGTGAGATAAGTGCTGTTCTTATCTCCATTTTATAGATGAGGAGGCTGAGGCTCAGAGATGTTAAGTGACTTTCCCAGGGTAACACAGTTATTAAGTGAGCAAGGCAATATTTCTCTTCTGGTCTTCTTAACTCTAAACTCAGAAATCTATTCTTCCTCATTCATTTTAATCCTCCAACTCTTATTACGTGTGTTTTACCTGCTTTTTCACCATCAAGTATACACTGTTTTCTGCATATACCAGTCTTTTTTTAATTATCTGGCCAATTCCTAGATAGTCTAGTAGAATTGCCTGTGCATACCATATATTGCTTTTCTAAAATATGATTTTATTCATGTATTTTTTAATTTTGCCATAGTTTTTCCCATTATCCTTTTGCTTCCCCCTCCCAGAGAGTCATTCCACTTAACAAACAATATTATTTCAGACAAAAAGAAAAGAGGGAAAAAATCAGCACAAAATGATCAATACATTGGAAAAGTCTGAAAATGAATGCAGTATGTAACATATCTGGACCTTTCACCTCTGTAAAGTAGTGAAATGGGAGTTTCTTTTCATATTTTTTTGAGCCTTGCTAATTCTTTATAATTTTGCAACATTACTTTTGGTTTTTTGCGTGTGATTCTTTCCTATTATATTGTTGTAGTCATTGTGAATATTGTTTTATTGGCTCTACTTCAGTCTTTTTTTTTTTTTTTTTTTTTTTTTAGTGAGGCAATTGGGGTTAAGTGACTTGCCCAGGGTCACACAGCTAGTAAGTGTTAAGTGTCTGAGGCTGGATTTGAACTCAGGTACTCCCGACTCCAAGGCCAGTGCTCTATCCACTGCGCCACCTAGCTGCCCCTCTACTTCAGTCTTTATCAGTCTTTGTAAATTTGTTCATACTTCTTTTTATTCATCACATTTTGTCATTTCTTGCAGCACAGTAACATTTCATTACATTGATGTAATACAATTTGTTTAGTCATTCCCCAATCAATAGCATTGTTTCCAATTCTTTGCTATCACAAAAAGTGCTACTGCAAATATTTTGGTGTAAATGGGGACTTTGTTCTTACTTATGGTCTCCTTGGAGCATTAACCTAGCAATGGAATCTTTGGGCTAAAAGGTTATGGACATCTTAGTCACTTTATTTGCACAATTCCAAATTGTTTCCCAATTAGTTATAATTCATAACTCCAACAATGCACTGAAGTACCTATCTTCCTATATCCCCTTCAACAGTGACTAATCCCATCTTTTGTTATCTGTGCCAATTTGCAAAGTTCGAGGTGAAACTTCAGTATGGTTTTGATTTTCATTTCTCTTATAAGTGATATGAAACATTCTTTCATGTGGGTTGTTAAAACTTGGCAATTTTTCTTTTGAAAACTTTGTTCATATCCTTTGACCATTTATCTCTTAGGGAATGAGTTTTGCCATCTACTTGTGTTTATGTTAACTATTCTCCAGAAATGGAAAAAAAGAGATTTTTCTCTATACTCATGGAACCAAACATAATTTTTTACTTATAAAAGTAATAAAGCAGAAGATAAAGGTGCATGAATGGTTTAGTTAATGAGCAGGTATATTTTAACATAAAACTTAAAAGATATATATTATGTCTCTACTACTTGCAGTTTTAATATGTCCGATCACTAGTACTTCATTATATTAAAAAGATATTACTTTTCATCAGATGGGTAGCTACCCTAAGCACAGCTATAGTGATTATAAGAATTAATTCATGTCCATGAAACTAATTAATTTTGTGCCCGTTAGCAGCATTCTATGACAAGAATGTCCTAATCATGTTTATTTTTTTCTGTTACAACCATAGCTATCTGTGTAATTAATATTTTTGTATGACTACAGTTTTTCTCCTTAATGAAAGGGCTATTTTTCATGTCATTTATATATTTATGATAATTTAATAAATGATTCAGGTTAATTTACTAATAGATTATGAGTCTCCTAACACCTAACTTCTAGAGTTAACTCTACAAATAGCGTGATTTGGGGAAACTTATTTAACCTCTCTGGGCTTATGGTTTCTTCTTCTGAAAAATGAGATGGTTGGACTAGATGATCTAAAGTTCCTACCTTTCTCTATATATATATATATGTCTTCTATATGTCTCTTTTCAAGACAAATAAATATTTTATGTTACACATACGAAGTAACAAACAAGGATTCTAAATTCCTTTCATTCTATTGAATTCTGAGTTCTACTGACAGCCTACAATTTATCAAAAGTCATTTCCCCCCCTGAAGTCAAATATTAAAAGCCATGTCTATCTGTGTTGGTAGTTCTGAAGTACTTGCATGTTTTTTACTGGTTGTGAAAGGAATTTTAGAAACTCTTGGAAAAAAAATCATTAGAGAAGTATTTTTAAAGCTTCTGGTGATTTTAAAATGTGTATTTTATTTGTAGGTTGTAAACTGGCTTGAAGGACCTGGATCAGAACAGCTAAGGACACAGTGGGGAATAGGTGATTCAATCAGAGCTTCACAAGCTTTGCAGCAGAAACATGAAGAGATCGAAAGTCAACACAGTGTGAGATTTTTTCCCCCTTCAAACTATAATGTAACTTAGACATAATTAGTTGTCAGCTACTTATTTTTAATGACAGATACCCATAAATCACGGATGGTCAGTGATTTAAGAGTTATCATAAAGGGAAATGGGGATACTCTTTTGATAACTTAGTCAATAGATAGTTTTTTCCTTATTGCTTCTAACACATCTCTAATTACACAGTTCTTCACAATTGTCTATTTTACTCTTTTTGAAGATACAATAATAATTCTTTTTCTCTCCTCGAAGAATATAAAATGAAAGCAGAATTGAGTGATAGTCCTGAAAAAATTAGGAGCCCAGTATTCAATCAGATATTGGACTATACAGAGCTCCCATTGGAAGGAAGCCTTCTATGCTTTCATGGGGAACAGAGCAGTACTGCACATGAACTCCTTGCTCCTATGTGCCTTTGGGAAAGAATTATGAAGTAGCATCAAAGCAGTGGCCACATAGAGGTTGTCGGGGTGGGCAGAATATAGAAGAGACGAAAGGATTGTCTTCCAAACAGACTTGGGGAGTGGCTTGATCTGGCTTTTGACAAAATAGTTGAAATGAGATGTGTGGATTATCTGTAATTTCTATTTTTATTTTCTATTTCCTGGTGCAACTGAATTGTGGGGGACCTCCAATATTACTTGTAATCCTCTAAGAAAGGAAGTGTGGTTAGAGTAGATAAGCTATGGTGAGGCACAGTCTAACAAGTTGGTGAGAATGTGGGTCAGAGTGTGCACCTCCACAGGGTTTCTCAAGTAATGAATCAGTCAATCGGATCTTTAATTGAACACTTACCATGTACCAGGCACTGTGCTGTGCATCAGGGTAGAAATATAAAAGCAAAACAGCCCCTGCCCTCAAGGAACTTAAGTTGTAATAGGGGAAGATAGCTATATAGGGAAGCAGTGGTCTGGAGAGTCATAGGGATGATAAAATGGGCAGAGCCATAGGGCAGGTGGCGATCACACCCTTTCCATAAGCAATGGCCGTACAGATTTGATTCCTGTTCCCAGAGCAAGAGGTAAAGAAGGTGCAGAGGAGCTACAAGCTAGTGCCAGGACGGATAGCAAGATGCAAAACATAATCTAGAACATGCAGGGTTGAGTGGGGCCTTAAGCTGGGGCAATCCAGTGGTTCAGGCTGGAGCATTAACATACAGTGAAGCACGCAGAGAACAAAAGTGTTGCAATTAGAAAGCACTGTATTAAGTAGGAATTAGAAGAACACAGTTCAGTTAGAAAGGTAACAAATTCTTTTGTAATTGCCAAGTCTTGAACTGGGGACAGTGGCTAGGACGGCATGTGAGGCTCAGGAGAAATGTAATATCCATTCTTATTCCAAGCTTTTTATGTATGTAATAGTCCTGAAGACAGAACAGCCTCTGCAACCCTTACAGTAAGGGACCATAGCCTACCTGCTGCCAGAGCAGCCCTTGAGGTATAAAACTCTGGGTCAAGCTGCTGAGGAGAAAGGAGAAGGGAAGAGAAAAAGAGTGAAAGGAAGAAGGGGCTCCTCTGACGATACTGCAGGGGCAGAGACAAGACTCACATCTCAGCAATGCATAGGAATCCAGCTAATGGCTCTTCCCCCATACTTTTCCAGCACTCTAGTTTCTGTCCATAAAAAGTCATTTCAGTTCCTCCCAAAGAGATAATGGGTTAAGTGAATTATCACTTAATGGAACTCAGTCCTCTGATGGAGATCAAATCTGCGTGGACCCAGTCTGGAGGGATACTATTCCAGATGGGTAATGGGGAGTTATGGTAGACAAGATTGCCAGATGGGATTGGATGGTGGGAAAGAGAGAATAGAGACCAGTACTTGTGGTTTCTGAGCTCTGATGAAGCAGCCCAAAAGTGGAGAGGGTGGTCTGGCCCTGGCTTTTGCCCAGTAAGCTAGTCTCTTCAGAACCAATACTAGTAGCCCTTGCTCAGGTGCTAAGAGCCCTGGCTCCTTTCCTATGATCTCCCAGGGTGAGGAGAACTTAGAGAGAGCAAGTCCAGAGAGGAGATGGTGTTTCAGCCCTTATTTAAAGTTTTATTCTTGCTAGCTTCTCAAACATTTCTGCCCTTGGAACATAGGAAAAGGTTTAGGAGAGGGAGTGGAACCTTTGGGGGCAAAAGTGTACCTGAAAGGAAACACTTCCTTTTAGTTGAGTCGTTAGAGCTGGTCACTTCTTAGAAAGGGTCCCCTCCCTGTTCCTTCATTCCTCTCCAAGAAGCCAGATTTCAGCAGCTTGGATGAAAGAGAAATGGACTATCAGTGGGGAGACCAAGGTTCTAGTCCTGCTTCTGATACTAAGCATGGCCCTCTGTCTCTTCCTCTTTAAAATGAGGAAATTGGGCCAGGTAGCCTCTCAGTTCCTCTCTAGCTCTAGCAGTTTATGAATGTAAGGCATGTGTGTTTCATTTGTCGCTACTTCAGATTTATTGAGAGTTGAATAATCCTTCTCCTGTGACTTTAGGCTAGAGACTCAGTCACCTCCCTTCTGTGGGATGTCATTGTGCTCTGCAAAAGGAAGGCATTGGACTCAGTGATTCCCAGGGTCCCTTCTAGTTCTTAAATTCTGGGAGGGTTTTGGGGGGGGGAGCTTAAATGTATATAGACTGAATAGGAGCAAATGAACACACAAATTTGATGGAAAAGTGACAGTTTTCCTTCCTTAAATATATTTTTAAACTTTCTTTATGATAATGCAAACTCTAGGTTTGTGGTCTCCTTCACTACAATCATTTAGTATAATGAAAAACAAGCATATATGGATCTGTGCTTTCATTGATATGGGATTCTGTCTAGTAATGTAGATTGCCGCCTATTTATGCCTGTTCATCCTTGGCACTCAGTCATTTACTGAACATTTCCTCTATTCAGGTCACTGGACTAGATAGATGGTCAAGAAGCAGGCTAGGAAACCAAAATCCACAACATGTATGTAAATGTATGAGTACTACACCAAAATAAAGATACAGAGCTCTGGCTCTGGAATCTGAGAACCTGAGTTCAAATCCTGTCTCTAGTGCTTTCAACCTGTGTGATCCTGGCCAAGACTGCTAAGTGAGTGGAGAGAAGGGGGTGCATGAAAAGTACTGTCAGAGATGCAGTGTGATTTGACAATTGAAAAGATAGGAGAAGTGATGATGAGTTAAAAAGTTGATTCTAAAGATATGAACTTGGAAGGAAGGTGGTGTCCTGGATAGAAATAGGGAAATTAGAAAAAGATTTCGGGAATTTGGGCATGAGGGATGGTAGAGATTGCTTTGGATATGCTGAATTTGAGAACTCAGTTTTGAAAAACACAATAGGAAATTGGTGATTTAAACTTGATGCTCAGAACAATTAGGGCTAGATTCATTTGCATGGAAATGATAACTGAACCCTTGGGAACTGATGAGGTAACTAAGGGAGAGAGTTGTAGAAGGAGAAAAAGAAGGAACAAAGAATAGTTTCAGTTGAAACTGAATGAAAAGCCATAGTGTAAGGAGTTGGGAATTGAGAGAAAATTATCTTGGCATTTCCCACTTGGACTATCCTGATAGTTTAACTGTTACTCCCTATTTCGAGTCTCTTCCCTCTCTATTCAGCAACCAGGTCTTAAATTAAAGCATAGGTTTTAGCATGTCAATCCCATGCTCAATAAATACCAATAACCACCTGTTACCTTCAGGAGTCTTTCACAAATTGATTACATCCTACCTTTATACCTTTATTATACAGTTCGGTATACTAACCTTTCACATACTCTGGTTCAGGGAAACTGGCTTTCTTGGCTATTTCTCACACATGACATACTACTTGTCTCTATGTCTTTATCTAGGCTGTCCCTTCTTCCTATTACAGTTGCTAGTGCCTTCCATCCCAAATTACCTTGTATTTATTTTATAAGTATTTAAATATAAGTATACACATGCATGCAGTATTCCTGAGAGAATATAAGCTCCTGAAGAACAAGTGCATGGCACATAGTAGTCACTTAATAAATGTTTGTTGATTGATTGATTAACAGTAGTTTTATTTCATTAGTCAAATTGAACATCATCTAATTCTGCTTTCTTGACTGTTCCTTATCTGACCTATCGTCCATGTTTTATTGATAGTCATCCAGCTGAAAAAAATATTGATTAAACAGTTTAATTGCATAACTGCTTCAAATCCCAATGGTTAATGTAAGCTTCAGTTTTCACATTTTTAATGGGGTAGTTTTAAAATGAATTGGTCATTACTTGCTCATCTAGTAAACGTGAACTATGGAGACTTTTCATTGAGAAATGTTAAATTCTGAGCTGTAGTTTTTAGAAGAGGTTTTTTTGCCTCTTTTTGTTTTGGTTTTATGTCAACTTGTAAAAACTTCGTATCATATTGAAATCTTGCCATTATTTTCTTACAGTCTAATACTGTCTATTCCAAGGGACAACATTATAGTTGTTGACTGTCTTTTTTTTTTTTTTTTTTTTTTTTTAAGTGAGGCAATTGAGGTTAAGTGACTTGCCCAGGGTCACACAGCTAGTAAGTGTCAAGTGTCTGAGGCCGGATTTGAACTCAGGTACTCCTGAATCCAGGGCCGGTGCTTTATCTGTTGACTGTCTTTTAATGGCATGCTTTTGTTACTTTAGCAACTAACCCTTCTTCAATGGAATTTAAGATTAATCTACCTTATTTCACAGTACATAGACTAGTGTTATAGTACAGTATCCTCCTCTTCTGTAACTGAAAAGGCAGAGATTGAAAGCGGTAAGTAAAGAACAAGGGAGGCAATTGTTAGAAATTTTATTTTGGAACTAGGTTGTACAATTTGGAATCAGGAGCTAGTATTTAAGGTCTAAAGACCTGGGACTCTTATTTTCTATAATATATTCATAGACTGTAGTTGGTCGAATTATATAACTCACAAACTGTATGAGGAATGTTTAGTCATCCAGTTGTGAGAATTAGAGCACTACCAACCTGTTGAGAAAGATACTGCAGGGAAGTTCCGCCATGACAAGAACGCATGTGACTTAGCGTCCGGAATGTCAGATTGGTGTCAGGAAGCTGTATCTGCTGCCTGTTAGTCATGTCAATCAGTGCTACCCGCCAGTTAGATGGATGGCCCTGTTTCCTGTTTCACAGGAGGCTTCTAGGAGAAGCCAGGGAGAAACAAGGGTCTTTTTGTGGTTCCAGACTTGGGGCTAGGCGGGAGGACAGATGCTGGCTCAGAGATAGCTAAACAAAGGCTGTTTTACCTCTCTCTCTCTCTCTCTCTCTCTCTCTCTCTCTCTCTCTCTCTCTCTTTCTCTCTCTCTCTCTCTCTCTCTCTCTTTCTCTTCATAATAAATACTTAAGGGGCAGCTAGGTGGTGCAGTAGGTAGAGCACCGGCCCAAGAATCAGGAAGACCTGAGTTCAAATCCGGCTTCAGACACTTAACATTTAACTAGCAGTGTGACCCTGGGCAAGTCACTTAACCCCAATTGCCTCATCAAAAAAAAAATTAAAATAAAAAAAAATACTTAAAAGGCTAAACTCTTGCTAAGGTGTCTAATTTAAGGTGTCCACTCATTAGATTTTAGACATCACAGCTAGAATTTTAGATCTTACACAATTTCTGGATGAAATTGAGAAAGGTTAAATTAATGAGCTTGGAGACAATGGCAATCAAACCCTGAATAAGAAAATTATTTTAATGACAGAAAGAAAAAGTCAAATCAATCCCAACAATTAATCAACAAAAAGGTCTGGAATTTCCACTGTACAAAAGAAAACCTTAAAAAGATTTAGAGTGCAAGCAATCCTGTTTTATATTAAAACAAGGGAAACAACAACCCAGATCCTCCTGTCTTTTTGTGTTTATAGGCAGCGAACTCCTGTAAGTAGCTATGGGCAGACAGAAAAGGCCTAACAGAAGCAGAAATATCCTGCAAAACTTTAAGCTAGCTTTGGCTCTGAGGGTATAAATCATAAAGAATTTAGAGAAAGGGGGTCAGGGCAACACCATGCACCTTGTGTTGACCTTATACTTTGGGTTTTGCCAGAAGGTAGAGTTAGAATTATTCCCTTTTCTTCAACCACTTGCTGTCCTTACTAACTTGGACTTTCTGACTTACAGTGAACAACTATTTATTTCAGCAATAATTTTCAGACACTCTAGTCTCTCTTAAGAATAAAGCCCATCTTTATTGAAACTATTGACAATGTATTACTTTATACATCTTCATTTCTAGTTAAGATGAGGACTCCAAAATGGCTCTTAAAATGAAGGGAAAAGATATTAGTGACTGTGGTAGTAGAATAATTACTCTTTAAGGAAAACATAATGCTATCAAAAGATAATAAATAGTTGTCATTGTGTTGGCACAAAAGAAAAAGATCTTAGAGTGAATCACAGAGAAAACATGATTTGACAATATATTTTTTGGGGGGGGTGGGGCAATGAGGGTTAAGTGACTTGCCCAGGGTCACACAGCTATTGGTCACACAGCTATTAAGTACCAAATGTCTGAGGCCAGATTTGAACTCAGGTCCTCCAGAATCCAGGGACCATGTGTTATCCACTGCACCACCTAGCTTACCCCCAACAATATAATTTTTAAAGGGCACGTATGATACTGACATCTATCAGTTGGAGTATAAATATAGAAATCACAAAGTAATTCTGCACCAGCCATAGGAACAGATCTTTAAAGTTGGTTTTTACTATGGTTTTCATTTCTTATTTTCCATTTTAACCCAGCTCATACAGTACTACCTAACTCAGTATTAAAACTACATAATGTTTTTAAAATGGTTTGGTTGCCGCCCTTGTGAATAGTATTGTAGGTTCTTCTTATTTTACTTTTATGGCTGTTGGTGACCCGTTTGAAACAGTAGCTGCTTCTTTCCTAGCTAGCTCTCATTAGCTTCAAGTATGCTTCTTATTTTATCAATCAAACCGAACTGTTGTCTTTGTTTACTTTTTCAAAAATCTAATGTGAAGCAGGATGATAGGAGTTCTGTTTTGTTTCTTTCATTTGAATCTGACAGCTGCTTATATTAATAAAATTTGTTCAGTAAATACATTTTAGGCCCAGACCATTTGCAGAACACTATGGGCACTAAATAAGGCTTTGATCCCTACCTTCAGACAGCTTGCATTTTACTGCTTACTGAATTGCCATACCACCAGTTGACCTGGACATAGATGCAGTACTGTAGGTATATATAGCGTTGAAGTAGATATAAAAACAATTCTATTATAATAAATAATACAAAATTTAAAAACATCAAAATCAAGAAACATGTGGATTGAGATTTTAAGTGGCTACTAAATATTTGCTGATCATCTACTATGTCTAAGGCAATGTGTTTATCTCTGTGTGGTATACAGAGGTATGCCATTATATTTGGCTTTACTTATAATCATATAAGTAGTGTTAGGGGAAGGAAGGGTATCAATATGAGGGAAAGTGCTCTTGGGCTCATCTCAGATTAGTGTTATCTTATAATATTAATTAATATAATAATTTTAGCTTATTATGTATTATATAGCATTAATATATAATAGCAGTTATTAGCTTACTAGGAGGCAACAAAATAACTGATTTGGAAATTCATCCAACTATTTTGTATTATCTTTTTTTCTCAAGGTCATCAAAGTACTTTAATAAATTTTTTTAAAATGTTCTTTGACCATTGTAAAATTCATCCCTACTCATTGACTCACTACTGTCCATGGACAGCCATGGAAGATGAAAGAGAGAAAACAAGATAAGTGCAGAATATTGCTATACATATTTTCCATATTCAGCAAGCTCCAAGGAACTCTGGTTGCACTACATTTTTTGGATTGCCAAAGAAAATTATACTATTTCAAGTGGAGGAAGAATTGTAGGTCATTATTTTCCCATAATAATAATTAAGTCACATTTCAGGAAAAATGCCTGAAAAACAATAGTAAAGAAAGACAAGTCATTCAAATTGTTGAAGGTGTGGAAGGAACATTGATTATTCTCCTAGTTAGCTAGCTTGGTACTGTGGGAAAGAATGCTAGATTTATACTCTGGGGTCCTGGATTCTAATCTTCTATTGTAATTATCCATGTATATTTGCAGTACTCGCACGACCAATACAATGTCAGTTCTTGAAGGTGGGAGCCATGTCATTTTGCATATTTATATCTCCATTCCTTCCAGTCTTACCCCTAATAGGTGCTTAATAGATGTCAGTTGAATTGAGACTGGGCTAGAAATCTACATTTGAGAATCATCTACATACAGTTAGAGAGGCATAGAATTATTAGATTCAGAGGGGACTTCAGTGATCATCAGATTGTCTCTCATTTTTCAGAGATGGAAACTAAAGCCAAGAAATATTAAGTGACTTGTCCAGGGTAGAAACCGAGTATACTGATTGTCATCCTGGACTCATGTCTGTGCCTCTTTTTTTCATTTTCTTTTTTTCTTTAAAATAATATGTTCCACCCTCCACACACACCCCTGCCACTGTCCATTACATGTACAATTTTAAAGATTCTCTTTCTCTTTTTTTAAAAAAAATATTTTGAGTTCCAAATTTTCTTCCTCCCTTCTTAACCCCTCTCCCCCTTTCCTGAAATGGTAAGCAGTTTGATATAGATTATCCATGTGCTATCATGTAAACATAGTTACATATTAGTCATGTTATAAAAGAAAATACAAACAAAAGACCCCACAAAAATAAAGACATGAGGGGCAGCTTAGGTGGCACAGTGGATAAAGCACCAGCCCTGTATTCAGGACGACCTGAGTTCAAAACTGGCCTCAGACACTTGACACTTATTAGCTGTGTGACCCTGGGCAAGTCACTTAACTCCAATTGCCTCACCAAAAAAATAAAATAAAGAAATGAAAAATAGAATCCTTTGATCTGCCTTCAGATTCCAATAGTTGTTTTTTTTTTCTGGAGATGTATAGTCTTTTTCATCATGAATCCTTTGAAATTGTCTTGGATCCCTGTATTGTTGGCAATAACTAAGTCATTCACTGTTGATCATCATATAGTAATGTTGTTACTCTGTACAATGTTCTCCTGGTTCTACTCACTTCATTTTTCATCAGTTTCTGTAAGTCTTTCCATGTTTTTCTGAAATTAGCCTGCTTATCATTTCTTACAGCACAGCAGTATTCCATTACAGTCATATACTACAATTTGTTCAGCCATTCCCCAGTTGATGGGAATCCCTTCTGTTTCTAATTCTTTGTCAGTACAAAAGAGCTGTTAGGTATTTTTGTACAAATTAGTTGTTTCCCCTTTTTTTCTGATCTCTTTGAGATACAGACCTAGTAATGATATTGCTGGGTCAAAGGCTATGGACAGTTTTATAGCCCTTTGCATATAGTTTAAAATTGCTCTCCAAAATGGTTGGATCAGTTCACAGCTCTAGCAGTGTATTAGTGTCCCAATTTTCCCAAATCCCCTCCAAAATTTATCATTTCCTTTTCTGTCATTAGCCAATCTGATAGGTATGAGGTGGTACCTCAGACTTGTATTTGTATTTTTCTAATTAGTAGTGATTTAGAGCATTTTTTCATATAACAATAGAAAACTGCCTGTAGATATCCTTTGACCATTTGTCAATTGGGAAATGATATGTATTTTTATAAATTTGACTCAGTTCTCTATGTATTTGAGAAATGAGGCCTTGATTTATCAGACACTTGCTGTAAAACTTGTTTCCCAGCTTTCTGCTTTCCTTCTAATCTTGGTTATATTGGTTTTGTTTGTGCAAAACCTTTTAAATTTAATATAATCAAACTTATTCATTTTACATCTAGTAATGATCTCTATTTCTTATTTGGTAATAAAATCTTCCCTTCTCCATAGATCTAACAGGTAAACTATTCCTTGCTCTCCTAAATTGCTTATAATACCACCTTTATGCTTAAATCACATACCCATTTTGACCTTATCTTGGTATATGGTGTAAAATGTTGGTCTATACCTAGTTTCTGCCATACTGTTTTCCAGTTTTCCCATGTTTATTGTTCTTTAAGATTTTCAAACCTATTTCCTGCAAACAAATCTATAAGACAGGTAGTATAAGTATTGCTGTCCCTTTTTTTGTAGGTGAGTACGCCAGTGTTCAGCATGGTAAAAGCATTTGCCCAAGGGATATGTAGCCAGAATAAGAGCCAGGACTCAAAACTAGGTCTTCTTACCCCAGGGCCAGCTAGCTCTTTTTTGTTTAATGAAAATTAGGTAATTAAGGAACATCCCCATTTCTAGCATTTATAGGTCATGAAAAACTGTGAAGATATTCCAAAACTTTCTCACTTTTGGCAGGGTATCAGCTCCACAAAAGAATATTAAACAGCTCTGATATACCATTTTGATTTTGTTTCAAATGTGTACCTGTACATAGCCAGTATTTTGGTCACTCCCGGTAATTAGCCTATTTTTTTTTTAGCTCTTTGATCACTGATACTTCAAAACCAGTATAAATATCTTGAAGTTTAAGAGGGTCAGTACTTCCTGTTTGGGAATGGCAAACTAAAACAAAAAGATCCCACATTCCCTCACCTTCCAAACCTCCCTTTTCTCAGAAATGGTCAGGTGGCTTCTCTAGAGGACTAGAAAAATCCACATAAATTATTGAGTTGTACTATACATTGGATACTTTAGCCTCTTCCAGCTTAAGAATAGCCCTTGCTTTATCTTATTACCTTGTTGGCAAGTTTGTGTGCCTCCCTGAGCCTCATTTGGGAGGGGTTGGGCTAGATGACTCTTAAGGTCCTCTTCCATCCCTTGTATCTGTGATTCTAGAACACTGCATTCATTAAATGAATGTTTTTTTTAATAAATATTTCTGATTCATTCAGTTATTGTGCAGTATTAACAGAGGTACTATAGGTGATTCTATGGTAAATTCTGCTGGAAACTTAATTCAGATGTGTAGGAATACAGCGGGCCACATTTAAAACATCCTTCAGAGGCTAGCTTTCTATGGGAACCTATTTTCTAATGCATTATTCCGCATAATTAAATAGTCAGCCTTTCTTATGCCTTTCTGGACTTCCCCTCTCAAAATCTTTTCATGATTTTGAAAGAATTTATCATGAGAAAGCGTAGTCCTTCAACAATTAATGCTTAATTTCATTTATAACTTCTTATTTGCAGGAATGGTTTGCAGTATATGTAGAGCTGAACCAGCAGATTGCAGCACTTCTGAATGCTGGGGATGAGGAGGATCTTGTCGAATTGAAATCCCTACAACAACAGCTCAGTGATGTTTGTTATCGCCAGGCTAGTCAGCTGGAATTCAGGCAAAATCTGTTACAAGCAGCTCTTGAATTTCATGGTGTTGCTCAAGATGTAAGTCTTTTCATGGATGCTCATCCTCAAACACCTTACATGCAGGCACACACGTAATCTATGTTGGCTTCTATGCCTGCTATTCTCTTCCCACGCACCCCTCCACCCGCCCCTGCCCCAGCCTTTCATTCTTGTACATGCCATAATATCCAAGTGATGCCAGTGTATACCAGCGTATCAAAGTCTCTTGGGTGGGGAGGAGACAGTTTCATATGCCCTGCATGCAAGATTTTCAAAAGTTTCTAAAATGTATAGGTCTCAACACAAAAGATATTATTTCTTTATGACTGTGTTATGTTTATATTCTAATATAATATAAATTGAAGTCTGAACCTCAGTAACTTTTTACCTATTCCTGACCTGGAAATACCAGTATGTCTTCCTAGTGCATGCATCTATGTATTCTGTGTTTGGGGTAATGTGCTTTAATTGCTCTTACTTGTCTTTTAATTGCTTAGTCACTGCAAGTGCAGTTATAATAACAGCATTAGATATATACCTCATTAATCATTAAACATATTAGATGCTGATTACATCAGGGTTATCTCTTTGCTGTCCCTCTGCTTTAGTTGTCTCAGCAGTTGGATGGCTTATTAGGGATGTTGTGCGTAGATGTAGCACCAGCTGATGGAGCATCGATTCAGCAAACTTTAAAACTGCTTGAAGAGAAGCTGAAAAGTGTTGGTAAGCAGATTTTAAAAATGCTGAAGCATAAGTTTCCTTTTATATATATATATATATATATATATTGCCATGCTTAGACAGTAAATCAACTTATACTGACTGAATTGCTTCACGGGAACACATTAGGGAAAATGGGGCAAAATAGTCTTGTTCCCTGGAGGAAATTGTGGTTTTTGCTAACAATTGGTTTTTTCTTGGTGCTCAATCATTTTCACCTTCCCTGAGTCTTTGTCACCTCTTTGTCTGCCCTTCTGTATCTACAAGTGCTACCTCTAGCATGTACTATGTGTATAAACTGTATTTGGATGTGAAATGTTTTGTGGTAAATCTGTATAAACAGTAATGTGTTTTATAAAATGAATTTTTGTGTAACTGTATTCTAACCTTGTAAGAATTTGCTTGGTTCTCTGCTTTTATTTCTTTCCTCAGACTATGAAAGAGTGCAAAGGTAACATTCAATTTTTTAAAAAGGAGTTTGGTCCAGCTCATTAAGTTATTTCTGTCACTCTATAATAGTGCTTGCTTAAATGACCTCTTAGAGAAAATCTCAGCTTCTATCACAGCTCTTTCTAGGTTCTAAAGGTCCAAGATAGATGGACATAATGGACATTAGAGAGGAAAAGTGAGGGGGGTGGGGAAGATGATAGTGAAAAGTGATTGACGGTTCAAACTAAAGTCATTTCTTACTTGAACTCCAGGCAGTAAGTTTTAAAAATTACTACTCTGCATACAAATCATATTGTATCATATGGTGAGCCTAACACTTTTTGAACATAGTAGGCTAAATGATAGGTTTAAAAATTTTTTAGAATCACCATTGAGCTTCTGTCTCTCTTCAAAATCATCCTACGTGTGTATCCAATTTGGAAAATTGTAAATGATTAATAAAAGTTGTTCCATAAAATTTTAGCCAGGGCAGTATCAAAATTGATCTAGGGGGCAGCTAGATGGTGCAGTGGATAAAGCACTGGCCTTGGATTCAGGAGTACCTGAGTTCAAATCCGGCCTCAGACACTTTACACTTACTAGCTGTGTGACCCTGGGCAAGTCACTTAACCCCAATTGCCCCACCAAAAATAAATAAATAAATAAGTAAATAAACAAACGAAAAAAACCCACCATTCATCTATTATCACATACTATCCCACTGCATTATTGATTTTTTTTTTTTTGTGAAATTGTAAAGTGTGTATGAGATTCATGTATTAGGTAAAAGTTGGGTTTATAGATATTGCCAAATCAAATATAAGCATTTGATTTTTAATAGAAATTGGTCGTGGAAATAGGGATGTATTTGCTTACAGTTCCAAAAAGTTCACTAATATATCTTTTAAAATATTGAAACATTACTTTCCCAGGAACATAGAAACCAAAATGAACATGTAGCTATACAACACCTCTAACCTCTTATTATCTTTACTTTACACTAAAACTCAGCTCAACTACCATCTCCTCCTGAGTTCTTTCCTCATTCTCCTAGCTGCAAGCATCCTCCCAAAATGTTGTCTTTGCATATGTTATTCTATATGTGTATATTAATCAGCAGCATCTATTAAACACCTACTATGTACCTGTTACTCTGTAAGCTATTAGGGGTACAAAGATGAAAATGAAACAGACCCTGCACACATTTTCTGTCAGGGGAAATGGAATGTGCAGATATCTGTATCTATATCTATATATATCTATAATGACACACACAGACATATATATGTAAATTATGAGGTAATTGGGGTATGGGGGAGAGGAGCCAGTGAGAAGATAAGAGGTGGCATTTGACCTGACCTTTGAAGGAACTAAGGAGTATAAATAGTGGAGCTAAGACAGCATGCCACATGTAAGGAACAGCAAGAAGTCAGGAAGGCAAGAAGGCAGAGAGAATGTGAAACACAGCAACATATGAGACTAGGAAAAACTAGGTTGGAGCCAGATTGTAAAGGTTTTTAAATGGCAAACAGAGGTAATAGGTGGCCATTGGAATCTGTTGAGCAGAAGAGTGACAGGGTCATATCTCTGCTTAGCAAAAGTATTGTGGCAGTCACATGGTGAGGAGTAAATTGCATCATGGAAAAGAACCATTGCATATGTCTTTCATTATTATTATTATTATTATTATTATTATTATTATTATTATTATTATTATTATTATTATTATATGGCTATTGCGGAGTCCATTGTGGATGTGAAAGGGAATTCAGCTAAGGATGGTGGCTGTGTGAATATGGAAAAGTGGGTGAATGTAAATGTGAGAGATGGGATGGAGGTAGAAAGTACAGTATTCGGCAACTGAGAGAGTAGTTAGTAATGTGAAGTATTTAGGGGAGGTTAAAAAAAAAAAAGTTGAGGATTGAGAGGAAAGAAAACTGGAATTGAGAAAAAGCATTGTGATTTCTCCCCACAGACTGTAAGTACTTCTGAAGGGCAGGAACTGCTTTATTTTTTTTTTTTTTAGTGAGGCAATTGGGGTTAAGTGACTTGCCCAGGGTCACACAGCTAGGAAGTGTTAAGTGTCTGAGGCCGGATTTGAACTCAGGTACTCCTGACTCCAGGGCCGGTGCTCTATCCACTGTGCCACCTAGCTGCCCCTACTGCTTTATTTTTTAATTTGTATTCTCAGTGCTTTTTACAATGCAGGGTACATAGGAGGCACTTAATAAATACTTACTAATTGAAAATATAACATTTTAATTTTGGTATCTATCTAAAGTAAGTGCTAATTTGTCCATTTAGACAAAAAAAGGAAAATTATATTATTTTAATTCAAGTCAGGAAGCATCTACTATATGTGTGAGACTCTAGGGACACAAAAGTTACAAAGTCAAATTTTAAAATGCCTAATGTCCTAAAGTTTAAGCTTACATTGTAAATACTCACTTACTTAATAGAGAGTTATCACTCCTTTTTATACTTCCTTCAAAAATATATTTAAATAATTTTGTGCTAATAGTTTTAATCTACCAAATCTATTTTTAAAAAGGCATTCAGCATGCTATGTTGCTGGGAAAATTCATTAACATAGCTCTCACTTCTGTACCATTGCTACAAAAGACCAATGGACAAAAAGCAATTTTCTTTCTATTTGTGATGCCATAGGTTGTTTTACTTTTAAACCTTGGCAGTTTTACAAACAGTTTTAAAAAGTTTTTAATATTTTCCCATTGGAGTGTACCTATCTGTTTGTTATATGCCTACTGAGAAAGAACTTCAAATAAGAAAAATTTATTAACCAAAATAGAAATTGGTTTCTGTCATCTCTGCCCTCAATTTTAATATTGGATTGTTTTATACTAGAATCTCATTCTAATACATATCACTGTAGAGTAAAGTTTTGTATAAAGTATATTTGTCAATTTTGGACTATATCCAAAGAATAAGGAAGCCAAAGATACTTTCACTTCTAAAGCATTTCCCCAACATGGACTCCAAGGACAGTATTATATAATTAACACTGTGTAATTTTAGTGAATCCACTTCATAAATGCAAAGATCTTAAATAATTTATTTCATGAAACACTTTTTAATAAAGTAATTTTGTTTTCTTTTAGATGTGGGATTACAAGGTTTGCGTGAAAAGGGTCAAGGTCTTTTGGATCAGATCTCTAATCAGGCATCCTGGGCTTATGGAAAAGACGTAACCATTGAAAATAAAGAAAATGTGGATCACATACAAGGAGTGATGGAAGATATGCAGCTTAGGAAACAAAGGCAAATGTTTATATTTATCATAAGAAGGACATATGTGTGTGTGTGCATGTATGTATGTATATGTGCATTTATTACAAGTGAACCCCACCTAATATTAATTGGTTCTGAGAAAACCAGGTATTGGATAACAATGTTAAAACATAATTAGTTACATAGCAAAAGTTAACAATTGGAATAATTTTACAGTGGGATTTTGTGACTGCTTTGGAGTTTTCTTAGAATATAACAACTTTATTATGAAATTATATTGGTTAGTATGATATTTTGTAGGATATACATACATATATATATATATATGTATATATATATATATAATTTTATGCCTCTAGTATTGGATAGTTCTCTTGCTATAAATATTCTGAAATATTGCTTTACATTTTAGGTTTATTAGCTTAAAAAACTTGGCAGTGTAGAAAGCATTAAATTTGGGGTACAAAACACTTCATTTCAACTTAATCTGGAAATGAAAATTAGATGTGTGAAGTATTTTGAAATACTTTAAAATTAAAATTATAATTCTGGTTTTTATTATATTCTAGGGGAAATATTTAAGTAAGGTATGCAAGTTTGACCTTTTGTAAGTTCTATTTTCATGTCTTACCATGGTTTAGAGGTCACTTTGAGTTCTCAAAAGCTATTCCAGGAGAGTAAAAGCTCTGGTTGGCCACAGGAAGTTCTTATACTGATGGGCTTTGTGGAGATTTCTGTTTTAGTACACATTGCATTTAATCTACCTCTTTTTCCCCTTAATTCTTTGGGCTTAATTCTTGTTATAATTGGTATATTTTGTGCTTGTTTAAGTACTGGTTCCTAAATTTTTATCTATTAGTCATAACCTTAATGTCCTTCAAATAAAGGTAACTTAGTAGCAATTTTGTGCCATCATAGGAAATAGGTTATTACGTGTGAATATGGATGGCATATGTTAGGTGATTTGTTTAAATAAATCAGAAATGTACTTTATGTTTAATTTATTTAGATGTGAAGACATGGTAGACGTTCGAAGGTTGAAGATGCTTCAGATGGTTCAGTTGTTTAAATGTGAAGAAGATGCTGCTCAGGTAAAGATCAGCCATCTTATAATATGTTTTATATACACATATTCAATAATTATATCCTCAAGTGGATCCTTGATGCCACTGATCCAGCCATTTCTTCTGTCAATGCAGTTTATTAAAGCCTACCCATACTGGGTGACTTTCTGTTCATGTCCTCCCCAAAGGAGAGATACACATGTATACAAATGCACATATATACATGTATTTTATCTGTAAAAGTAATGGACACACAGAAGTAGATTTTAGGGGAAAAAATAGGGACAGTATTGTTTTAAGAACAACTTTGAGCCAACTAAGTCGTTTTGTTTTGTTTTTTGGTGAGGCAATTGGGGTTAAGTGACTTGCCCAGGGTCACATAGCTAGTAAGTGTTAAGTGTCTGAGGTCACATTTGAACTCAGGTCCTCCTGAATCCAGGTCCGGTGCTCTATCCACTGCGCCACCTAGTTGCCCCCAGTCATTTTGACTATTATAAATACCCAAATTAACTACAAAGGACTTATGAAGACACTATTTACATCCAGAGAAGGAACTGATAAATAGAAGTTTGTACAGAATGATTTTATACTCTCTCTCTCTTACACACACACACACACAAGCGTGCATTTACACACACAAGTTTGTATCTAATGATAGCCATCTTTAGGGTGGGGGAGGGGAAAGGGAAAGAAAAAAGGGAATTATATAACTTCAATATATATTTAAAAGGAATAGCAAGTTAGACATAGTAGATTTTTAGTTTCATGTGCAATCACCTTTTTTTCTGTTTTACCATGTTAGAGAAATCCTGGTTTATTTCTTAAGTTCAGAATTTTTAAAAAGGTCTACTTACCAATCTAAGAGAATAATAACCTTCTTTGCTATATAATTCTTCAGTCAAGTGTCTTAGTGAGTTTAACCTTTCTGAATATAATGAAAATATGTTTTCATTATTAAGAACTTGTCTTATATAGCTGTTACTTGACATATATCAGGGTTATTTCTCATTGTAAAGTCTGATTTGACATATTATTTCTTTAATTGTTAAGAAATAGGTAACGTTATATTCTAAATAAGCAAGTGGAAACCATTGTCTGTATGGTCAGGTGGAACAGTGTGGATAGAGCACTGAACTTGGAGTCAGGAAAACCTGAGTTCAAATCCTGCCCTAGACACATGTGACCATGTGGCCTTGGGCAAGTCATTTAACCGTTATTGAACTTCAGTTTTCTCATCTCTAAAACAGGGATAATAAGAAGTACCTAACTCTCAGGGTTTTCGTGAGGTTAAAATGTGACAATTCTTATAAAGCACTTTGCAAAATTTGAAGTACTATATAAACACAAGCTAAACAGTGTTCTACTTAAAGTAAAATAGAATTACATGTTTTTACTTTAAGGAGGAATTTGTGAGTTTACATACAACCAAAAGCTCCAGTAAGGTAGCTACAAATCTGTAATTAGAAGCACTTTACAAGTATTCATTCTCAGTCGTATAATATTTTTATATTTTAAAGAATACTTTAAATTCTCAGTATTTAATTCTTTTTTTTGTTTGTTTGTTTTGTTTTGTTTTGGTGAGGCAATTGGGGTTAAGTGACTTGCCTAGGGTCACACAGCCAGTGAGTGTCAAATGCCTGAGGTCGGATTTGAACTCAGGTCTTCCTGAATCCAGGGCCAGTGCTATCCACTGTGCCACTAGCTGCCCCTCAGTATTTAATTCTTAAAAGTTGGAGATTTGGGCTGGGCAGTTGATTTTTACAAATTGGGCAGTGATTTAATATATTTAGAACTTTGTTTAAAAAAAAAATTATCACCTCCACTCCTTTTTTGGTGTCTGTTTTATGAGTGGTTATATTGGTTATATGATGATAATCTTCAATTTGTATAAGATGACAAAATTACATACAAAGCAATAAATCTAATGTTATTGTCATTTACTTTTATTTAGGCTGTAGAATGGCTAAGTGAACTCCTGGATGCTCTACTTAAAACTCACATCAGATTGGGAGATGATGCTCAGGAAACCAAAGTTTTATTGGAAAAGCATAGAAAATTTGTTGATGTCGCACAGGTGCAGAACTGATTCTCTTCCTTTTCTACAGGCTCAGTGTTTGAATAGCTTTCTGCATGATTATAATGTAACTTAACCCTTCCAGGTCCAAGAAGGTTAGTTGTATTATTTCAGAAATATTCCAGAATTATTGCTGTGAAATAAAATGTCAACTGGCGCATCAAAACTATCCTGCATAAACTTGAGAGGGGGTGTTTGTATCCCTGGACACAGGTCGTGTGCTGTTACCCTGTCCCTTAAAGTTCATGATTGCACGTTTGGGAATATACCAGTTGTCCATGTTATAAAGTTAATATGATTCACAGGGTAAAATAAGTCAACTAGAAAACTCACAATAAACTTCCCTTGACCTCAACAGCATGAGCATAATACATGTTGCAATTGATAGTAGACTTCTAGTATATTTCTGAGATTATCCTTAAAATGATTATTGTATTTATTTTTTAATTTAAATTAATTTTTTTTGGTCCAGACCTATGGTTTCATCACTATAGTGAATTTCTAATAAGGAAACCTCATCTACTGGTGCAGATCAGCAACTCATGTGTAATTTTGATTTTTTTTTGGGGGGGGGGGAGGCAATTGGGGTTAAGTGACTTGCCCAAGGTCACACAGCTAGTAAGTGTTAAGTGTCCGAGGCCGGATTTGAACTCAGGTCCTCCTGACTCCAGGGCCGGTGCTCTATCCACTGTGCCACCTAGCTGCCCCCTCATGTGTAATTTTATCATTTGGTTTGTTTTGTTTTTTACTGGACCAGATCTATGATTTCATTAGTTTAGTATCTGAAATTCTGTCTACCAGTGTACATTGGCATCAGTTGTATACCTTATAGTCATAACTACAGAGAATTCTCACTTTACTTATGTGGACTGTTCCACAGACCTCCATGTGAAGCAATTTTTTACATAATGCAAATTTGATCATGGACTTGGAAAAGTGAGGGAGATAGGGAAGCAGAAACATGAAGTTGGACACATGGGCAGGTGGGCAGAACAGGGCAAAGGTCTCCCAAGGTAAGCCTCCCTCCCATCCAGCAGTGGCAGTGGATATCTGCTTTCACTTGAAGAGGTCTTTGTTTGTATATTTGTTTTGGTTTTTTAAGGTGTTTTTTGTTTGTTTGGTTTGGTTTTTGGAGGGGGTGGGGGTGGGTGGAGCTAAGAGGTCATGGAGCACCAAGTCAAGAGGCAGGAGCAGAGAGAGGGTACAGTAGAATTAAAATAGGTGGGATTTTAGGAATTTCAGATTGCTTTCAGCATTCTTTATGAAAAGTCTTAATGCAAATTTATGCAAAGCAAGAGCTGTCTATAGTTATAATTCAGTATAGCTTGAACTAAGTTTATTACAGGTGTGGTTCATATGCACATAGAAAGGGCTACATTTCATTCTGTTCTTTTGATCAGTTGATGTGTAGTGATGGCTAATTTTTATACCATCGTATAATTTTTATACTAATCATAGTGAGATAGAGCTTTTTAATTGAGTTGACTGAAAAAGATAAAGCAGAATTAGGTGATGGGTATGTTTATAATAATTAGAATTCTGAGCAAAAAATAAAGTATGTTTTAAAAAATATATCGATTCTCTTAATTACTAATACAAATGGTATGTGGTAATAAATTTGACTAAATGAGTTTGGTTGTGTTTTGTGTCATAATGCTGTCTAAATTAAGGTATCTTTTTAAAGTTCCTTCTTTGTAACTTGATTTTTCCTTTTTTTCTTTCTAGAGCACTTATGACTATGGGAGGCAACTACTACAGGCTACAGTTGTTCTGTGCCAGTCTTTGCGATGCACTTCTCGGTCATCTGGTGATACACTTCCTAGGCTGAACAGAGTGTGGAAGCAATTTACGATAGCATCTGAAGAAAGAGTACATAGGTTGGAGATGGCTATTGCATTTCATTCAAATGCTGAAAAGGTTAGATTTTCTTTTTTCAGCTGTACTTCCCAAATAAGAAAAAAAAAATACCATCCTTGTCACAAATAATCATTTTCAAGAAAAACGTCCTGAATAAATCACACATTTGCCATGCCCAAAAGGTATTCTCCATTTTGACTCCATCTCATTCCTCTTGAGGAGGTGAGTAGAGGTCCTTCAGCATCAGTGCTTTGGAGTTACGGTTAGTCATTGCATTGATCAGAGTGCTTAAGTCTATCAAAGTTGCTTTTCTTTACCATGTTGTTGTTACTGTAGAAATTATTCTTTTGATTCCATTTACTCCATTGTATCAGTTAATACAAATCTTCCCAGGTTTCTCTGAAATTGTCCCTTACTTTTTGACTTCATTATTTATGTCACTGGTACCATTATACATTTACTTTCCCACAATCTCTGCACTTGTTCTCTTGCTATTCTTTTTGCCTGGAATACCATCTTCACCTCCCAACTTCCTCTATGCACCACCAGATTAAATCATCAGCCATTCTTTATGGCCCAATTTAAATGCCACGTTCTGTGGGAAGCCTTCCTCATCAGTAATACCTTTCCCCCTGCTCATACCTCATATCAAAACTGTTGGTTTGTTTCTTTCTTAAATACTGAATAAAACATACAGGTGGCAAGTAACAGACCTACCCTTTCCACTATACTGTACTGTATAAGCCTGTAGGGTCCTACAACATAAAAGAATAAGGTGAAGTGAGGGCTTTTTTGGGTAGAATAGTATGAGAAATTAATGCACTATTTTCCTGCCTTGGTTACATGGGAGCTGATGAAGTAATTGAGATAACCCAGCTCTCCTGAGTCAAACATGTATCTTGGCAACTAACACAGGCATTTACTGAGCTTCTCAGTATAGCATTTTTGGATCAGAGTATATCAGCTCCCACACTCTGTCTTACGTCTCTTTTCCTTTCCTTACTCATTTGTTTTCTCTTCACTTATTCCAACTTACCATAATAAACCTCTATCCATATTACCATTCTCAAACCACAGGACAGCCCTCAGTCACTCAACACAAATGCTAGCTTTCCATCTTTGATCCTTCATTACAACCACTCAAGTTTTGAACTTTTCCATAATCAACACCAGCCCTTGGGTTGCTTCCTAGTACCTTATGTAAGCTGTTATGCCAACCACTAGCTTCTCTGGCATCTTCATTATATGACAGATTTCAGGGTCCTACATTGACTAGCCTCAGCCTATTTTTCAGTGTTTACTCTCATGGCACCTTTACTCCATCTAGGTCACTCTTTTTCATGTATCCATTCCTGCCTTTGTGTCTTCACTAACTTTAAGAGTCTACAGTATGCAAGAAACACTGCTGGGTACTGTGGATACAGAGGTTAAAAAATAAAAATTCCTGTCCTTATGCTCTTTGTTCTCCCAATATGAATTTCCCATTTTCCCATTAATTTAAATCCTAGAATTCCTTCAGTGCCCTGCTTAAGATTCCTTTTCTCCATGAAGCCTTCCCTAATTAAATTCACTTCACTGTGATCTTTCACCTTTGATTTTCCTTAGGAGTTAGGTATAATGTCTGCTTAGAATATCATACATTTGCTTAGTCATTGAATTAGCATCATTCTGTTTTATATAAATGTCTCGTATCCTTTTGTTGTAAGCACTATAAAGTATGACTTTTTCCTTTGTATCCTATAATATGTAAAAAGTACTATGCACACAGTATATAAAAATCAAATGCTTGTTGAGTAAATGTAGACCATCATCTATCATAAGTAACTTGAATTTAATAATGTTTTCTTAAAACTTACTTTGAATATAAATGAAATATTCATTGCTTTAAAATTTTGCTTTTAAAATTCTTGTCAACATTTATATATCAGTCCTAAGTTTAAATGCAACTGTATTTTTTACTTTCTATTAATGTCAAAATAAATATAAAAAAATGATCAAACAGGACACAGTGAAAAATACATGTAGCCAAAAAGTGCAAATAAAGAAGCTTTCTTTGTTTCTAGGCAGAGCTAGGGTTTTTGTTTAACTGTAAGAAGCTGCACTCTTCATCATCAGTTTTTATGATCACAGATTTTGTTTAGTCATTTTTTTTTCAGTCATGTAAGGCTCTTTCTGACACCTTATTTTCTTGGCAAAGATACTGGAGTGGTTTACTATTTCCTTCTCCAGATCATTTTACAGATGAGGAAATTGAAGCAAGGAGGGATTGACTTGCTCAGGGTCACACAGATAGTAAGTGCCTGAGACTGAATCTGAATCCAGGTCTTCCTGACTCCAGGCCTGGTACTCTATACACTGTGCCAATTTGCTGCCTTTTATGATCACACCTAGTTATTAATTCATGTTAGTAATATATTTTGGTATTTATTAACATGTACCTCCCTCCTTTTTTTGGCCCTCACCTATAATTTCATTTGTGGTGGGGCTCTCCCAATTTGTATAACAACTATAACACCTATAACAACTCATCTATAACTTTTAGTCTTACAGAGTTCCATGGTCACATAGCTATTATATGTCTAAGGTGGGAATTTATCTATGATGTTCCTGATACTTAGGCTAACCACTGAACCCAGGATGACATGCTGCCTCTTATATCAACTCATATTTACTGACATTTATCATAAATGGAATTGAACTTCCACAGTTATCCAGTGTCCAGTTTTAAGTATGCTTGGAAAAAAATAAGTGGTATTCTTTTCCAGCCTCATTCTGTGAGAGTCAAGCATTTAATTTTGCTGTTTGGATTACATAAGTCAATTTTGCTTATAGTAGATTGATCTTGCACAAATATGTTTGAAAATATACAAAAAAGGAAAGGCATTCAATCTACTAGAATTGCATAAAGGCATTCAAGCTACTAGAGTTGCATAAGATTGGTTCCCTTTTTATTCATGTTATCTTTTTTGTTTTTTACAGATTTTGCAAGAATGTCCAGAGGAGCCTGAAGCTATTAATGATGAGGAGCAATTTGATGAAATTGAAGCAGTTGGGAAATCACTTTTGGATAGATTAACAGTACCTGTAGTTTATCCTGATGGGTATGATGCATGTTCTTAAAAATCTATGTTATTTTTGTTAAGTCTTATCATCTAGTTATCAGAGGAGAAAAGCGCACTGTTTAAATGAGCCATGTGAATTAGCTTTGGGACACAAGTTTGATTCCTAGAAGTGATTCTAGAACTAAAAGGAATCATTCTGTGACCAAATAAAAAGGGAGAAATCTAACCATCAATAATAACAGAATGTTTAGTTAATTGATGCATATGCTTATATTAAATGAATTATCTTTTAATGATCATTACAATTAGGACTGGTAAAAAATAGGTGACCTAGTTTAGTTTAAAAAGAAAAAAAAGATTTAGATATTCTTTATGATTATAAATTAAAGCAAATTTTATCTCAAGTATAGTTAAATAAAAAAGTATAATGACACACTTCCTTTTCTTGCTTCTCCATGAAAAAAAATAAACTGTACCTTTGCTTTTATATTGCTTTAAAAGATTTTATTCTCTTTTAAAATGCTTAGAATTAGCTTTACTTGAATCTACACATGAAAACAGTTCCATTGATGATAAATGTTTCTGACCCATATTGGCAGGATTTGTACAACAACTTTCTAAAAAATAAAAAGGTCTTAAAGATAAGAGCTGGAAGAGATGGTAGAGGTGATCTGGTCCAACATGGAGAAACAGGCCCATGACCATATCTTAATAGTTAAGGAAGCTAGGACCTGAAAGTCCAAGTCCAGTGCTTACTACACCATAACTGATACCACATTTTCCAATCATGCATATCTTTAATGCCATTTTTTATACTTCATTTTTGTATGCAGTTCTTTGATGTACTGTCCTCTGTGGACATTTACCACACATCACTTGTAGTGGTGCATACCCATACTGCATGACCAGAAGATGGGTGTGAAGAAGATGAATTTGTTTCAAGAAGAATCTTGGAATCATGAAAAGCATTTCACAGTTTTCCAAATGCAATCTTTCCCACTTTCCTCCTATTTAGTTCCAGGCCCAGTTCCCTGTCTATCTTTAGCTTTTATCTTAAGAGAGTCCCCAAGACAATTTATTTACACTGGTATTAAACAAATATGTAGACAAAAGAGATTTAATCTTTAATTTAGAGTATCAGAAAGTTTCTGACAAAGTTTACATCAAATGGCATTTAAAAAAAAATCCCTATAATATTGAAAATATTTTTTTTCATGTATGAGCCTAGATATACACACACATATATGTACACATATAAATGGTAGGGATACATAAGTTCTCTGTTCTCTAAATCCTCTGTGGTTAGTGATAAAAACATAATATTTTTATATAAATTTGAAAGGAGTTTAATCTCTAAATTTGCAAGTGACACTAAGCTCTTACAGGAAATAGTGAAATTCTCAAAGGATTAGACTAGAGGAAAATCTTTTAAGGCTATGTGAGAGAACTGCCAGATAAAGTTCAATGTAAGCATATTTAAAGTAACACAATTAGAGAAAAAAATGGGTTTTTTTGTTTTTTTAATAAAGTATTTTATTTATTTTTTTTCCCATTACATGTAAAGATAGTTCTCAACTTTTGTTTATACAAGCTTTCCAATTTCAGATTTTTCTCCCTCCCTCCCCTCCCTCCCCCCCTCCCCTTGACAGCAGGTAATCTGATATAGGTTTTATATATATATATATAATAACATTAAACCTATTTCTGCATTAGTCATGTTATAAGAGAAAAATCAGAGCAATGAGGAAAAACCTCAAAATAGAAATATAACAGCAACAAAAACAAAAGAATAGTATGGTTCATTCAACATCTATACTTCACAGTTCTTTTTTTTTTTCTTTTCCTGGATTTGGAGATCCTCCTCCATCATGAGTTCCCTGGAACCCTTCTGTACCATTGCATTGGTGAAAAGAATATAGTCCATCACAGTAGGTCAACACACAATGTTGATGATACTGTGTACAATGTTCTTCTGGTTGTGCTCATCTCACTCATCATCAGTCCACGCAAGACCCTCCAGGTTTTTCTGAACTCCTCCTGTTCATCGTTTCTTAGAGCACAATAGTATTCCATTACATTCATATACCACAACTTGTCCAACCATTCCCCAATTGATGGGCATCCCCTCAATTTCCAATCCCTTGCCACAACATAAAGAGCAGCTATAAATATCTTTGTACATGTGGGTCATTCTCACCTTTCCATGATCTCTTTGGGAAAAAGACCCAAAAGTGATATTGCTGGGTTAAAGGTATGCAGAGCTTCACAGCCCTTTGGGCATAATTCCAAATTGCTCTCCAGAATGTTTGGATCAGTTCACAGCTCCACCAACAATGCATTAGTGTTCCAATTTTTCCACAGCTTTTCCAACATTTATTATTTTCCTTTTTTGTTATTTTAGCCAATCTAATAGGTGTCAGGTGGTACCTCAGAGTTGTTTTAATTTGCATCTCTCTAATCATTAGAGATTTAGAGCATTTTTTCATATGGGAATAGATAACTTTGATTTCTTCATCAGAAAACTGCCTGTTCATATCCTTTGACCATTTCTTAATTGGGGAATGACTTGAATTCTTATAAATTTGATTTAGTTCCCTATATATTTTAGAAATGAGGCCTTTATCAGAAGTACTGGCCATAAAAATTGTTTCCCAGATTTCTGCCTCCCTTCTAATTTTGGATGTATTGCTTCTGTTTGTACAAAAACTTTTTAATTTAATGTAATCAAAATCATCCATTTTGCATTTTATAATATTCTCTATCTCTTCTTTGGTCATAAACTGTTTTCCTTTCCAAAGATCTGAAAGGTAGACTATTCCTTTCTCTCCTAATTTTCCTATGGTATCACCTCTTATGTCTAAATCATGTATCCATTTTGACCTTATTTTAGTATAATGTATAAGATGTTGGTCTGTGCCTAATTTCTGCCATACTATCTTCCAGTTTTCCCAGCAGTTTTTGTCAAATACTGAGTTCCTATTCTAGTAGCTGGAGTCTTTGGATTAATCAAACACTAGTGATGTATCACTAGTGTCATTTACCACTGTGTTTCCTGTGCCTAGCCTATTCCATTGATCCTCCACTCTATTTCTTAGCCAGTACCAGATAGTTTTGATGACTGCCGCTTTGTAGTAAAGCTCCAGGTTTGGTGCCACTAACCCACCTTCCTGTGCATTTTTTTTTTCATTATTTCCCTTGATATTCTTGATTTTTAGTTTTTCCAGATGAATTTTGTTATTATTTTTTCTAGCTCTATAAAATAATTTTTAGGTAGTCTGATTGGTATGGCACTGAATAAGCAAGTTAATTTAGGTAGTATTGTCATTTTTACTCTATTAGCTCTGCCTATCCATGAGCAATTGATATCTTTCCAATTATTTAGATCTGATTTGATTTGTGTGAAGAGTGTTTGGTAGTTGTGTTCATAGAGTTCCTGGGTTTGTCTTGGCAAGTAGACTCCCAAGTATCTTATATTATCTACCGTTACTTTAAATGGAATTTCTCTTTCTATCTCTTGCTGCTGGACTTTGTTGGTCATGTATAGAAATGCTGATGATTTATGTGGATTTATTTTATATCCTGCTACTTTACTAAAGTTGTTAATTGTTTCAAGTAATTTTTTAGTTGACTCTCTAGGATTCTTTAAGTATACCATCATATCATCTGCAAAGAGTGATAGTTTTGTTTCTTCCTTGCCTATTCTAATTCCTTTAATTCCTTTCTCTTCTCTGATTGCTAAAGCTAACATTTCTAGTACAATATTAAATAATAGGGGTGATAATGGACATCCCTGTTTCACCCCTGATCTTGTTGGGAAGGCCTCTAATTTATCTCCATTGCATATAATACTTGCTGATGGTTTTAGGTAGATACTGTTTATTATTTTAAGGAAAGCTCCACCTATTCCTAAGCTCTCTAGTCTTTTTATTAGAAATGGGTGCTGTGTTTTGTCCAAAGCTTTCTCTGCATCTATTGAGATAATCATATGATTTTGGTTGGTTTTCTTATTGATGTGGTTGATTATGTTAATAGTTTTCCTAATGTTGAACCAGCCCTACATTCCTGGTATAAATCCTACCTGGTCATAGTTTATTATCCTGGTGATCACTTGCTGTAATCTCCTTGCTAATATCTTATTTAAGATTTTAGCATCAATATTTATTAGGGAAATTGGTCTATAATTTTCTTTCTCTGTTTTTGCTTTGCCTGGTTTTGGTATCACCACCATATTTGTATCATAAAACGAATTTGGTAGAACACCTTCAGCTATTTTTTCAAATAATTTGTATAATATTGGAATTAATTGTTCTTTAAATGTTTGGTAAAATTCACCCGTAAACCCATCTGGCCCTGGGGATTTTTTCTTAGGGAGTTCATTAATGGCTTGTTCAATTTCTTTTTCTATTTTGGTTTTCTTTAAGGATTTTATTTCCTCTTTAGTTAACCTGGGCAGTTTGTATTTTTGTAAATATTCATCCATTTCATTTAGATTGTCAAATTTATTGGCATACAGTTGGGCAAAATAATTCCTAATTATTGATTTAATTTCCACTTCATTGGTGGTAACATCACCCTTTTCATTTTTGATACTGGTAATTTGGTTTTCTTCTTTCTTTTTTTTAATCAAATTAACCAATATTTTATCTATTTTACTGTTGTTGTTAACCAGCTCTTAATTTTATTGATTAATTCTATAGTTTTCTTGCTTTCAATCTTATTAATTTCTCCTTTAATTTTCAGGATCTCTAGTTTAGTATTTAATTGGGGATTTCTAATTTGTTCTTTTTCTAGCTTTTTAAGTTGCATGCCCAATTCATTAATCTCTTCTTTCTCTTTTTTATTCATGTAAGCATTTAGAGCTATAAATTTTCCCCTAAGCACTGCTTTGGCTGCATCCCATAGATTTTGGTATGTTGTCTCATTATTGTCATTGTCTTGGATATAGTTATTGATTGTTTCTATGATTTGTTGTTTGACCCATTCATTCTTTAGAATAAAATTATTTAGTTTCCAATTGATTTTCATTCTACTTTTCCCTGGCTCTTTCTTACATGTAATTTTTATTGCATCATGATCTGAGAAGGATCCATTTACTATTTCTGCCTTTCTACATTTGATTATGACATTTTGGTGCCCTAATACATGGTCAATTTTTGAAAATGTGCCATGTACTGCTGAGAAAAAGGTATATTCCTTTCTATCCCCATTCAATTTTCTCCAGACATCTATCATGTCTACTTTTCTAGTAATCTATTCACCTCTTTCACTTCTTTCTTATTTTATTCTTTCTTATTTATTTTTAGGCTAGATTTATCTAATTCTGAGAGGGGGAGATTCAGATCCTCCACTAGTATAGTATTACTGTCTAATTCCTCTTGTAACTCATTTAACTTCTCCTCTAAGAATTTGGATGCTATACCACTTGGCGCATGCATATTTAATATTGATATTACTTCATTTTCTGTAGTACCTTTTAGCAAGATGTAGTTTCCTGCCTTATCTCTTAATGAGATCTATTTTTGCCTGTGCTTTGTCTGAGATAAACTGTCTATTCCCCTCCATTCTATTTACCCCCTTTGTACTTTTTCCTCCTTCTTTCACCCTATTCCTCCTCACCAACATTTTGCTTCTTACCCCTGACTCCCCCAATCTGCCCTCCCTTTTTATCACCCACCCTCTCTTTTCTTTACCCTTTTCTCCCTTGCTTTTGTCCTCCCTTTTATCAGTTCCCCCCTTTCCCTTCCCTTTTACTTCCCTAAAGAATGAACTAAGTTTCTTTATCCCAATGAACGTATATGTTATTCCCTCTTTGAATCAAACCTAATGAGAGTAGGGTTGAAACAGTGTTCACCCCTCCTTGCTTTCCCTTTATTGTAATAGATTTTTTTTTCACCTCTTCATATGATATAATTCATCCCATTCCAACTCCCCTTTCCTCTCCTCTCCAGACTCCCTTTTTAACCCCTTAATTTTCTTTGTATCATCACATCAAAGACAATTTATATTTATACCTTCTGTGTAAAGTCCTTATCTCTGCCCAAATACAGTTACAATTCTTAAGAGTTATGAGTATTATCTTCCCGTGTAGGGATGTAAAGAGTTTAACCTAATTGAGTACCTTTTTTTTCCCCTCTGTTTACCTTTTTAAACTTCTCTTGAGTCTTATATGTTAAGATCGAATTTTCTATTCAGTTCTGGTCTTTTCATCAGGAAACATTGAAAGTCCCCAATGTCATTGAATGTCCATCTTTTCCCCTGAAAGAGAATGCACATTTTTGCTGGGTAATAGATTCTTGGCTGCAATCCAAGCTTCTTTGCCTTCCGGAATATCATATTCCAAGCCTTGCAGTCCTTTAATGTTGAAGGTGCCAGGTCCTGAGCAATCCTGACTGTGGCTCCATGATATTTAAATTGCTTCTTTCTGGCTGCTCGGAGTATTTTCTCCTTCACCTGATAATTCTGGAATTTGGCTACAGTATTCCTTGGGATTTTCCTTTTGGGGTCTCTTTCAGGAGGTGATCAGTGGATTCTTTCAATGATGATTTTATCCGCTGATTCTTTAATATCAGGGCAGTTCTCCTTAATAATTTCCTGGAATATGGTATCTAGATTCTTCTTCTGATCATGGCTTTCAGGCAGTCCAATGATTCTCAAATTGTCTCTCCTGGATCTATTTTCCAGATCAGTTGTCTTTCCAATGAGGTATTTCAAATTTTCTTCTATTTTTTCATTCTTTTGATTCTGCTTGACTGATTCCTGGTGTCTCATGGATTCCTTATCTTCCACTGTCCAATTCTAATTTTTAAGGCATTGTTTTCTTCAGGGAGATTATGCACCTTTTTTTTTTTCCATTTGGCCAGATGAATTTTTTAAGGCATCATTTCCTTCAATGAGATTATGCACCTTTTTCTCCATTTGGCCAAATGAATTTTTTAAGGCATTGTTTTCTTCAGTGAAATTAATCACCTTTTTTTCCATTTGGCCAGATGAATTTTTTAAGTAATTGTTTTCTGCAGTCATTCTTTGTGCTTCCTTTTCCAAGCTGCTGATTCTTTTTTCATAGTTTTCTTGTTTTGCTTTTATTCTCTCCCCATTTTTTCTTCTACCTCTCTCAATTGATTTTTTTAAGCCTTTTTGAGCTCTTCCAGGAAGGTTTTTTGTTCTTGAGTCCAATTCACCTTCCCTCGGGAGGCTTCACAAGTAGGCAATTTGAGGGTATTGTCCTCATCTGAGTTTGTGTTTGCCTCTTCCCTGTTGATACAGAAGCTCTCAATGGAGAGGGCTCTTTTTTGCTTCTTACTCATTATTGTAGCTGATTTATTTATTTTTTAAGTTGAGATCTGCTCTGGGGGCACCAGGGTCCCTGTTTTGGGCTTCTTGTGCAGGGGTATAGGTGCTGTGTGACCGGCTTTTTACACTGAGGCCTTTATGGCATGTGCAGTTCGCCCTCCCTGCACTTCCTGTCTGAGACGCTAGGATCAGTGGGCCTAGTCGCGCCTATCCTGTTTGTGGCCCTCCAGCTGGCAGCTTGCCCTCTTGGCTGGTGCAGGTAGGTTTTTCCACTGTCCTGCTAGGCTACCAGATTTTTGAGCCAGGATCCAGGGGCCTCAGTTTTCCTGCTGTGGCCCGCAGCTTCCTGCTGACTTGCTCCGCCCCTCTTGGTGCTGGGCTACTGCCCTGTGCTGCACCTCCCTTTTGCCCGAGTCAGACCGACCTTTCCTGAAGTCTTCTAAATTATCTCTGGTTGGAAGACTGTGTCTCTCTGTCTCTTTGCAGGTTCTGTAGTTTCAGAATCTGTCCAGAGGCTTGATTTAATGTCTTTTTTGAGGGAACAGAAGGAGAGCTCAGGCAGCTTGCTGCTTCCTCTCCGCCATCCTGGCTCCGCCCCTCGAAAAAAATGTTAAACTCCTACCCTTTAGTACTCTAGAATCACAGGACATTAGAAAAGTGGCTGGATGTGGAGTCAGAGGGCTGCAATGGAATCTACTGTTTACTCACAGTATAACCTGAGCTCACATCATCTCTTCTGGCCTTAGTTTTCTCCTTTGTAAAATAAGGACATTGCATTAGCTGGCCTTTAAGGCCCCTTCCAACTCTAAATTTATGATCCTAGAAATCTTTAACTGGTATGGTCTAAAAAAGTTAATAAAAATTCTAATCATTATCAGAAAGGTTTGGTGTTGTTTCCTCCAATACCATTATGCTTTCCTTGCACAAAACACATTTCCACAGCACTAGCATTTCCATGTTCAATTTTTGGTTCTTATTCCCAAAGAAAAATAAAAGCTAAAGAACAACCCCCAAATTATTGTAAAGATATGAAAGTTCTAACCCAGGCCCACTCCCCCAGAAAATTGGTTCTCTTTAAATATATGTGTCATGCAAGGACTGTTATCTAAGTCTGTATACAATCATCAAAAGTATCTGTGGTGAACACAGACCTTCAGTCATTTAGTATTTAGTAAGTGCTTACAATATGGCAGGGAATGTTCTAGGTAGTAGGGATGAAAATACAATGAATGAAACAATTCCTACCTCAAGGAGCTTATATTCTAATTGAGGAGACAGCAAATATATGAATGTTTTTATAATAAACAACTTGAGGAATGATTAGAACAGTCTGAAAACTAGCAGGAAGTAATGTCATGAAAGCCCAGAGAGAATCCAGGAGGGAGAGAGAGGTTGACATTGTCAGATAGTTCTAGAAGGGTGAGGACATTAAATAATTTTTTTAAAGACCACCAGATTTAACATGTCACTGAGAATGTGGTGGAGTATTACTGTAATGTAAGAAATAGCAAGCTTTGAAAGATTTATATGAACTAATGTAAAATGAAGGAATCAGAGCTAGGGAAATAATATACACTAGAGGGTCTTTGTATTACAGACTGCATTGTCAGTTTGGTGAAGCCTTCAGACCCCTTCTCAGAATAATATTTTTATATGACTTAAAATAAGGTCCTTGGATTACAAAGGAAACCAATTATGTTGAAATATAATTATAAAAATTTTAAAAAGGTCTTAGACCCCAAATTAAGAACCTTTTTGATACACATAATGATTCTAACAGTGTAAATGGAAACAACCACCATGGCAAAACAATCAAAACAATGTTGTAAAATTATAAAGAAGAAATTGGTCCCAAAGAAATAATGTGAGGACACCTGTGCCCATGCCAAATTGCGAAGGATTGAGGAATAACCACGCAGAATTTAAGTAGATGAAGCAAGTAGTCAGTTTGGCTGAGAAAGGGAAGACAGATGTCGGGCATTGCCTTAAAAGGATCATAGGGTGTACTGAAGATTCTTTTAAGGATAGCTGTGACTTGGACATATTTGAAGGAGCCAATAGATAGGTATAGGGTAAAGATTAGAAGTGTGGAGGGAGAGTGGAAGGGATGGTGTTATTGACCAAAGCAAAAAATGAGATTACGTGAGCTAAAGTTAAGGGGTTTTGAGGTGAAGAGAAGGGGAAAAGAAGAGGCTCACATCAGTCAGCCTCAGTTTTCTCAGTAGGGTAAGAGTTGAGATTCTCATCTGGTAAAGAGTAAAGAGGATAAAGTACAGGACACTTAAAATAAGGTTTGTTTAAAAAAAACAAACAAACCTCTTTGGGGAGTGAGATAGGAAATTAATCAAGAATAAAAGGATTGCCTTACTAAAGTGAGGGTCCAATTGAAGCTGGATAATATGAAATAATGTCCCCAGCCAGCATGGTTTCTGACTTCTTTAGTTCCATTTTGTAGCACAGGAGTATGGGCAATCCAGGGCTGAGGTTTGATAAAGGATGAGCAGCAGTAAGACAAGGAGCAAGGAATTCCAGAGTAGAAGACAATGTTGTGTGATAGAGGCTAACTCTAGCATCAGTAATGGAGAGAGAAAGGTAAAAATGTGGCAAGGATAATGGCCTGAGAAAATACTGAGGAATGGAGAAATTGGAGGTGTTGATGAGAGCGAGACTATGTTTAGGAAAGGTGTTGAGGAGGTTATGGTCAGAGAGAAGTTTTAACCAAGGAAATAGACACTTGTGGATAATGGTGGCCAGTCAAATGACTTTGCTTTAAATGGTAGCTCTGTTGCTTTAGCATTGAACCTCTACTGCAGAGAGCACAACATTGTTTGAATGCCAAATGTACATTTTCCTAAAAGAGAACTCACAAGGCAAGTACTCACATGGAAGTCAGAATAAGCTATACAAGGACACTCTCAAGCTCTCTCTGAAGAACTTTGGGATTGCTTGTGAGACATGGGAGACACTGGCGTAGGACTGCCTAGCATGGTGTGCCCACATCAAAGAAAGCATTATTCTTTATAAGTAAAAGAGAATTGCAGTAGCTCTAAAGAAATGTGAGATGTGCACATTTAGACACATCTTAACTTCAAATGTTCACTTGGACTATTTGTGCCTGACCTGTGGTAGAACCTTCTGATGGCCTTATCAGTGACAATCAGATACAGGATACTTTGACTGTGACATAGTGATATAATTTTGGTCCTCATCAAGAAAGAAGGACAGCAACCAACATGTATGACTATGACCTAGTCCTTTCCCTATGGACTGCTACCTCATCATTTGTAAAATGAGGGGATTGGACTAAATAATCTCCTAGGTCTTTTCAGCTCAATCTGTATGACCCTTTGATCCTAGGTTTAGGAATAAGTCTAATAGAAGGTAATTTGGACAGAGAAGCACTTAACTTCTCAGTCATGAAGAAAGTCAGGCATTTTAAAAATAGTTTTTACATAGTGCTTCAAAGCTATCAAAGTACTTTATATCTACTATCTCATTTGATCCTCAAAACAATCCTGTTAGGTAGGTGCTAATTGTCCTGATTTTAGATTTAGAGTGGTCAAGTGGCTTGCCCAGTATCATACAGATTTGATTTTTGTTTTTGTTTTTGTTTTTTTGCGGGGCAGTGAGGGTTAAGTGACTTGCCCAGGGTCACACAGCTAATAAGTGTCAAGTGTCTGAGGCTGCATTTGAACTCAGGTCCTCCTGAATCCAGGGCTGGTGCTTTATCCACTGCGCTATCTAGCTGCCCCCTATCATATAGATTTGAACATAGGTCTTCCTGACTCCAGGATTGGCATTATATCCACTGTCTCACTTAGCAGCCCCAAAGGCAGCACTCCTGAGGCAAAGATGAGTCACAAGTGTAACCTAAATACAAGGAATGACTTCTATGAAAATAAGGAAGCAAAAGATAGTGTTTGGTTTTGGAAATAGCAAGTAGTATAGTTTGGCAGAGTAAGTCATTGTCTTTAGTTTTATGTAGAAATATCTCTTTTTCACATGTGAAAAAACAATGGCTAAGTGCCCTACTAAGCACAGATGGGCCAGTCTTTAACGTTTATTAATGCCATTTGTGGTTTTTTTTTACCACTATAGTCATTTCCCAGTAGCATATCCTCTAGAAACTTCCCTTGTTACAATGAAAAATAGCTAAGCAAACCCAGCCAGCAGAGAGACAACATCTGTGTGACTGTAATAACAGGGAAAAGCTTTTTCTGTGTTTATAAAGATTGGCTCTTACTCAGAGTCCTGCTGTGCTGCCTTGTCATGTTGTGAAGGTGACCTTGCTTTCACAGTGGCTGTGCCAGTCAATCACAAGCTCTGGCCAGTGCTCTCATGTAGAAAAAGCTTTGAGAATATAGTTGTGGCAGTAGACTGAGTCTGCTTTCCAAGAACTCTTAAATCCCCAGAAGCTCATCACCAGAAGGCTGGCTGCTTGGGGACAAATTCTTTGGCCATGAAAATCCATGTATGATATGGGACAAGTCATTTAACCTCCCTGGACCTCAGTTTCTTCATCTGCAAAAATGAGAATTGGAGATGGCTTCTCAGGTATCTTCTTGTTCTACAGCCATGATCCTGTTAACTCCATAAAACTCTCCAGATTAAGTCAACATATTATTTTATACTTGTCAATTTCATTGCGAAGATAGAAATGGGTGAGTATGGTGAGAGCGACTTAAAGACTATATAGGAAGCCTCATGTTAAGTTGGGTTTTTTTGTTTTTTAAGAAAAGAATTGGAGACTGGATGTAGGAGTGAACAAATGAATGAATGAATGAAAAAGCATTTATTAAGCACTTACTAAGTGCCATGCAGTGTGCTAAGTTCTGGGGATATAAATGGAAACAAGCAATACTATCCCTGCTTTCAAAGAGTTTTACATTTTAATACAGAAAGACAACAGATATAAAATTGAAGGGGGAGGCGGTCGAGAAGTGGCCTGGTTACCTGGTTTTACAGGCCAGAAAATTGACGGCTCATCTATCACAACCCTTGATCAGAGGAGCAGGATTGTGAGGTCCAGAGGTAGGAGGAAGATCATGGCTTAGAAAGTATATGATAAATATAGAAGATAACCTAAAATCTGTTGTTTGTATTCAATCAGACCATCAACTTGTCAAGAACAAAGAACAAAATTGGTAAAAAGCTACAGAAGAATGATAATAAAAAGATATAGCATGTGATGCAAATAATTCAATCCTAAATTATATAAACAAGTAATTGATAATGCAAAATAAGTAGTTAACTATAGACATTACAATGTTATATAGAAGTTTAACCATTGTCAATCACTTGCCACAAGTAGATTAAAAGAGTGTGAAGTGCCTTAGTCTACTAATACTTGCTTGCTTGGAAAACCTTACAAAGATAGATAATGGGTGATTACAGTGTCAACTCATAAGACAGAAAAGCATCAGAGGGTAAAAACCAATTTAAAGAAAGCTTGGCAAGAGTCCCAGTTAACAAAGTCATCTGAAGGACATTTAAGGATGACAATGGAAAGAGACCAACAAACAAAGGAAAAAAAAGAAAATATCTGCAAAGATCATTATAATAAACTTTTGGCCATCAAGGACAATTGAGCCACCACACTTGGACCCCAGCATCATGCTGTGTAGTTGTCCCCATCCCAGAGAGCCACTTTTTATAACAAAGAACTTAAGAAGAAACTTAAGTCTTCTCTTGCGTGTATCATACTACTTCTCACTATTTGAGTAGTGAGAACTTTACTACTGGCATTTTCCCCACAAATAATTACTAGAAAAGAATCTTATCCACCCCTCCAACATTATGAATCAATATTTTATTCTATTTTCAATTAGTATTTTGAATTTCTGTCTCCTGTTCTTGATAATAAATTCCCTAAATGAATTTTATAAAGAAAAACTTAGGTTTCTACATTTATCAGTTTCAGAATCTTTGTCCTCTAAAATCCATATGTTCACAGAAATGTATGTATTTTATAGTTACATAGTTCTCTGTCCTTTTGTGAAATGCTCTATGAATGTTTGTTGATAGTGGTGAAGATGAGAAGATATCAGAGCTAGAAGAAAACTTTGAAATTATTTTATGTCTAACCCCCTCATTTATAGTGAGGGAACTGAGGTCTTAAGGCCAAGTGGCCTGCCCAAAGTTACCCAATGAGAGAAGCAAACTTGAGATTAGAAAACTTAACTCTATGCAATATTCTTTCCATCCTGCCATATCTAATTGAAAAGATTTTACAGTTTTTATTGGATCAGCTCATTGGGCAGGAGAGATTGAGTAGTCTCTCAGAAAGACAGTGTATTTCCATGTGAGATAAATTTGAATTAATTTTCCTTGTGTCCTTACATTGAGAATGAATGGTTAAATTATTTATTAAATATTTACTATGTGCAAAGCATTATGCTGAAGGTAGGGAATACAAATAGAAAAGCGATACTGTCCTTACTCTCAAGGTGCTCACATTCTATTAGGGAAGAGGTGAACTTAATTTCTTAAGACATATAGTTATGCCATTTTACATTTAAACAAAAAGAAAATGAGCAGTGCTCTGATATGTGAGTGTACTGTTAAGACTCATATGGAAAAACCTTGTCTATTTTTAGATATAAATCCTACTCCAGATCTAGAACATCTTCATTGTTTCCTAATGGTTTTGCTTGTTTACCGAACTGTCATATAGATAAATGTTTTATGGTTAAATATAAATATGTATCAATCGAAGTGAAGTTGTCTAAATACGCTGTTTGTTTTGTGTTGTAGAACAGAACAGTATTTTGGAAGTCCAAGTGACATGGCTTCTACAGCAGAACATATCAGAGAAAGGATGAAACTTGTTAATCTGAAAAGACAGCAGCTGAGACACCCAGAAACCACCATCGCAGAAAGCTAATAGATATCACCTGATAACAAGGCACCAGTTTTGTGACCCAGCATGTTGTCTGCATACTTTGGCATTTGACATAATTCATTAAATGCATTTCACAGCCAATAGAAGCCTCATTTTGCCCAGTAGACATTGCTCTCTACCTGTTAACACTCTACACCTACCAAGGCATGATTATTTAACATGCTATGAAACCACGTATCTTATGAGAAGGAACTATAAACATTGCACTGAAAGCTTGCTCTAAAGCTTTATCTAACCTGTTGGTTGCTAAAGGAGCAGCTGATGTAAGCTTTGAATGGTGCTAATAAGAGTTTAAAAGTTCCACATAAAAAATAGTTGCTCTCTTTCCCCGGGTAAAGTAGTCAATTTAGACTGTAGGTAAATTGTTATTTGTAGACAGTGGTGTCCTCATAATTTCACTTTCTAATTCTTCAAAATTGATTATTTTTATTGTGCCAATATACAGCAAACCTATAAGATCTTTGATATATCAGTCATTAAGAAGACATTTTTCCTATTTGTATTGATAATGTATTAAAAGCTGTTTGTGCTTAATAAAAGGCATCTTATAAAAATCTTATTTAATTTGGTTGCTATATTCTATTTCCAAATGTGAGTGCCTTATTTGAAGGGGCATTCTTAAAGTTGATAGACTTTTTTGATTTAACCTGTTTATAGTGTTATTTGCATGTATTTTAGCCAAGAAAAATTTATATGTAAGCATGTACATAATAAAGAAGCATGTTTTATGATGAACATAATTGTGAAGAACAAGCGTCCAATTTTACATCTTTAAGAAATTGTTATGAATGGAATACTCATGATTTTGGTATAAAATGTCATTAGTGTCCTTTCAAATAGTTCCTAAAGTAATGTTTTTATTTTTTTCTTTTCCAAATTAAAAAAAAAATCAAAATCATTGATTCATTTGCTCCTATTGAAAATATGTATTCTTTAAAAAAGATTACTTCAGTAGAGCACATATCAGTATTTATCCGTTACTTCCATTTAAATTGCTAATAAATTGCGATTTCTCACAATAGCTGAGTAGGACAAAATAATCTAGTAATCAAAACCTTCTTTTCATACCTCCTTACTGTAAAATTTATTTTCCAATAAAGTTTATAATAATGATGTTAGTACTTTTTAAGGTCATATTTAATTCTAAATGGAACAAGGATTATATGATTTAATTTTGGGTTTATTTGGAACTGAGAGTTAGAAATAAACTGTTTGAAACAAGTGTAAATTTGAAATTCAGCCAGGACACAGGTTCCTCTGAGTAATATAAATCAGATTCTTTTAACCAATTTCCATTTAATTCAATAAGTATTAAGTACAAAGGTGCTTTATACTAGGCTATATATATATATATATACTAGTATATACTATATACTAGGCATATAAAGGGAAAAGTGAAACAGTTCCTGCCCTCCAGGAACTTACATCCTATCAGGATTATATGGCATACACAAATAACTATAGTAACGAGTAATTTGTGAACGTGTGAGACAGGTAGGATTCCAATTTGGGGGTGGATCGACAAAACTTCCTCCCTCTGTACCTTCAGTCACATTGAGGAGTTATGTGATTAAAGGTATAGAGATAGAAAAAGTGTGAGACATGTATTGAGGTTGGGAAGCAGGGTTAAGGTGAGATAAGGATGGACCAAGGGTGGTGTCCTGTTGTTAAGGACTGTAGCAAAGCAAAGGGATTTAGTTTTACCTTGTAGAGAGAGCCATTGAAAAGAGCCTGTTTCAGGCAATTAGTAATCACACCATATACTTTTAGAGGGCTTTGTGCCATAGAGGATCAGGCTTTGAAGTATAGCAGTGTCTTTACAGTCTTCACACTGTTACTTAAATTGTAAAAGATTTCATTCGCCTTAAAATGATTTTGCCTTTGGGGTTCATGTTGCTGGACTACCTTCTAGGTGAAGCCACTGCGTAAAATATTTTTGGTACTGAAATGATTCGGTCCCTTTGGCAGGGAAGGTTCTGAGAAGCAGCATGGCCAGCACTGGACTAGGGGCCAGAAAACCTGGGTTCCAGTTCAGACACTTCTTAGTTTTTTTGACTGCCATCAAGTCACTTAACAGTTATGAACCTCATTTTCCTCATCTATAAAATGGGGATACTAATACTGGCTACCTCATGGTTCTTTCACATTGCTCGGCTCTCATATCTTCCTCTCCAGAGTTTGCCCCCATGTCAGTTCACTGTATTTTCCAAGTCTGCATCTCCAGTGCCTAGCACAGTGCTTGACATATGGATATGGTGAGCACTTAATGAATGCTAGATTAAGTGATCTGGACAGGGCTGGGATGTAAAGAGATGCATTTAGTTTCTGATAGACTGGCTGTGACCCAGGACTTAATTGTTAACCCTTCCCAAAGTGATGCTGATGAAACAGCTTAAAACAGATGTAATGTTCCTGATCGCGCTAACCTATTGTATGGTACATCAAGGCCTGTAACCTCATACAGCAGATGCTATTTGATGGACCTTTAAATTGCTCTTGAGCTTTTTGCCACCATCTACTATGGCCCCATAGCTGTGTGACCCTGGGCAAGTCACTTAATCCTCATTGCCCTGCCCTCCCCCCCCAAAAAAAAAAGTCTAGCCTACTACAGCCCCAAACTTTTTATGGCTTTATACTCTCTTATCATTCAGTGTATCTTGGACCTAATGTATTAGTTTACTTTCCCTAGAGAAGTTGGCCAGCAGACTTGGAAATAAAAAACCTATAAACTCAACTGTTTGGTTTTTTTTTTCCGTAGATTTTCCTGAGGAAAATTGGGTCCTGATGTATAAATAGTATTGCAGTTTAATCTGTGAAACATGTTAACTGTATGAACTCTTTTTCATCTGCATCTTTGAGCAGAAACTACATTTAAAGCTATGTTATCCATAAATCTGTAAATAATTGCTTTCCAGGACTTTATTACAGATTAGACTGAGGAAAAAAATTATCAGAAAGAAAGGAAACTTTAACTATGCATCTATTTTTTGAAAGGTAAACTATAGTTAAATTTTAAAAGTTTACCCTAAGTCACAAGTCTACTTGATGCAGTTTGACACTGATACAGCCAAAACACTGAATCAGGTTTTTTTCCCCCTCTTAATGGGAATTTGGTGATAGCAAAAGTTTTCCAATTCCACATTCTTTAGCTGCTTTGGCAGTTTAATACATAGATGGTAAATAGAAAGCAAAAATATTCAGGCCAAATGAATTTTTAAATGCCTTTCTTGTGAAGACTCTCCATGAGATTTGGCCACATATATCACATCTGGATTTCACACAATTTCATCAGCATCACCTAAAAATAATTCTTAGCATCAGATAGATGAGGTACCAGAATGTAACCAGTCATCCATAGTGATATGGCAGGGGAAAAGGACTTCCTATTAAGAAACACCACACAAATGCATGAAGTATATATCTTTAGTGTGTTCAGATTGGGAAGGAGAGTGGCAGACTGAAGCCAATCCAAAGGAAACAGCTGCTTAGCAGACTGTCCTGGTGGTAATTAATTCCCCTGCACGGGAGGTCTCCAAATCAAAGTTGGATCAACATTTGTCAGCAAGAATGTAGTAAGAATTTGTGTTTCAGGTAGAAGTTCAGCCAGATCTCTGAGGTCCTTTCCAACTCTGATCCCATAATTATTTTGTGATGAAGTACTTGGCTAGCCAGACTGAAAGAGAATGATGTCTATTTCGCTTTCAGTAGACTCTCATCTTTCCCAAAGTACACATGGAAAAAAAAAAAGAAGAAAAACCATTTAGTTTATCACACTATTCTATTCACAAGTGGAAGCAAATTTTAAGCAAAGGCTACTTAATAGGTCGTTGATAGCTGTGCCAGAAGAGGTCAGTTAATACTTTTTGTTAATGGTCTCCGACAAAAGAACATGCTCCTATCTTCAGTAGAAACTGAGCTTAGTGGAATTTGGTCAGCTCCTCCGAGAGCAGAATAAGAATTTAAACTTGCTAAGAGGTTGAAAGCAAATAGAATGAAAATGAATACAGTATTTCAGTAATGTCCTTAGGGGCAAAGCCACTACAATATGAGGTATAGACTTGTATAGGTATGACAAGTTCATAGTAGTTATGAAACTGGATAAGTCAGCAGTACTGATAGGTTAAACTGGGAAAGATTGGGAAACAGGTGATCCTCCTGGATATGAGCTAGTCAGACACTAAGTAAAGCAGTTTACTCAATCAGGGAATACTTGGAGAAATTCAAGGGAAATTCAAAGGAAAGCCAAAAATACAGAATATCAGCCTATTGAGTTAAAAAAATGACCATCTCATCCAATATAAGGTCATTTGGTCAATTGTCTTCCAAATGATAGCATTTAGATCAATATGGATATGAAGAAGACTTCCTAGGGTTCATCAGGAACTGATTTGGAGGTTTTAATAAACCTCATGGTCAGAAAATTCCTCCTTAGGTCTAACCTAGTTCCATGACAAGAACATATTTCCTCTCAACAGAGATGGTAAACAGTAACCTATCCCCTCTATTACTGCCTACAATGCAATCTATGCTCCAGCCAAATAGCACTCCATGCCTTTGTTTATGCTATTCCTACTCTTAGAATGCCCTTCCCAGTTCTGCTCTCCAATTCTAAAAGCCTAATGCAAATGTCGATTCTTACATGAAGCCTTACCCAGCTTTGCAGGTGCCATTGAACTTCCATCTTCCTCCACTTCTCTCTCTTCCCTCTCCCATAGAGCACTTTTGCTTTACAATTCTCTGATGCACTCCTTATGTGGTATTGCATGTAATAGTTGTCTGTTTCCTATCCTACTAGACTGTGAGCTCCCCATGAGGGCAGGCACCCTGTCTTATCTAAACTTGTATCCAGAATGGTAGCATCTTAATAAATGTTTTTTGACTATTCTAAATCCTCGAGTTCTTTAGAGTCTGTGATTAAAATGGGACACTCTGCTTTTTGTGTTTGTGAAGTAGAAGCAATAAATACCTTTATACTATATTCATTTGAATTTTATTTTTCTTTGGAATTTAAGGTAAAGGGAAATGCTTCCTTGCTTATTTTTCCCCACTTATGAATAAGAGACAATATGATGCACTGTAATGAACATACTTAAAATAAGACCTAAGTTTAAACCTGGTTTATGTAGCTATGAACTTGGGCAAATCATTTACTCTGAGTCTCAGTTTCCTCACTATGAAATGAAGGCATTGATGTAAATGGTTCCCAAGGTCCCTTTTAACTCTTAAGAGTCAATGAGTCTGTTTCCTCAGTTCGGTTTTTACATGAATCTCTAAGCTAAACACACCTTTCTGTAATTTGCAACTGGTGTGTATTTAGTAAAGGTGGGAATGGGGTTAAAATAGCATCTTTTTCTTGGTCATTATGAAACTGAAAAGTCTGAGAAATGAACAGTCAACTTAAATCCAATAATTTCCTTAGAAAACATTTTTGTGAATCATGTCATTTTCTAAATTGCTTTGCTGGATAGAATTTAATAATTATATTGCCACTAATTAAATGAGGTCAATAAATTAGGTTGCCAGAGGCATTATTTAGCCATCATTGCAATGAAGTTCCCTACTGGTATTTTAATAGGAAAAATGGGTATGGTATGGACCAATTTTGTAGATCACATTTCAGTAACAGGATGGGTGGGGTTAGGGTAGAAATGGCTTTACTCATAGTTTGAGAAGGCAGCTGGTATGATTTGAATGATGTCAAAAAAGCCTGCCTACCCAAAATATCATCCAGACCAGCCACTAAGTCTGAAATTTTCAACCTTCTGTCTCATCTTAAGTGTTAAGGCATTGCTATCCAAGAATACTAGTTATCTGACCCATAAACAGTGGTGATCTTATCTGACCAACCCATTCCTACCTACTGTCATTTAGTTCAGAAAGATATTTTTTGATGGGGAAAGAAGGTGAGTCTGAAGTTCTGATCAGTCACTAACTATAGGGGTAATTCTAGCCTCATCTGAGGGCACTGCTTCCCCGGAAGAGGAGGGAGACAGGTCTTAAAAGGATCAAAGGACTGTCAAGAAAAAGAAATGGAGGGGCAGCTAGGTGGCACAGTGGATAACACACCAGCCCTGGATTCAGGAGGACCTGAGTTCAAATCTGACCTCAAACACTTGACACTTACTAGCTGTGTGACCCTGTGGCAAGTCACTTAACCCTCATTGCCCTGCAAAAAAAAAAACCAAAAACTGGAAACAGGAATGCCAGGTGATCCACAATATTGCCTATGGATAAAACAGAAGGTAAATGCATTTCTGTTATAAATTTCACTCTTAAGAATACTCACAGCCCCACTCTGCTGCAGTTGTTGAGATCATTCTAATAATTCTCTCCAACTGTGCTCTTGCTTTCCCACCTGCTCAATTACTTAGCACTTTTAAGCACATCACTATAAAACTACAACCAGATTCTATGTATGTTTCTAACACTTGTGTTCATGGATATTTATATTCATTCTATCCCCTCTCTCCTGTGGTCATCCTTCTTTTCTAAGACCTTGAAACATTAGACCTGTAAGAATTCTTTCATGACCAGGAAAAGTTAATTTTTCCCTCTTTAGTAGAGAAGTAAATCCCTGTGTCATCATATTCTAAGATTTTAAAAGACTAGAGTTGGTTTAGAAAAAAAAAAATAAAGTTAGGCATATCTAAAGTAGAGAAGTTATCCTACTGTACCATGAATTAGGAGCTGTGACCTTAGCATCATCACCAAGGCTTTAGAATCGCCAAATCTGAGGAGGTAAAAGTCCCTTTGATCTGTGTTTGTGAGGTTGAGCAGCTTTTGAGTGACAAAAGGACACAAAAGGACTAAGAATCTAGAGAGACTGAGCACATGTACAGTTTTTAAAAGTGCCATTTTGAAATAACAATTCTCTATGCTAGTGTTTGGGGGAGTCAAAACATCACTTCACATTAAAAGTGTCTAGAAAGTTTTACAATCTGAAAGAGGCCACCTCAGGGATATCATTTCATGAATGTGGGGAATTCAGACAAAGGTTCCTTGTTCCCTGTGGTTAGACCTGGAATCCAGGCAAGGGGCATGGATAGGCATTCCAGTGATATAAGGAAAAAGGCATCAACTAGAAAAGTAGCTGGTATTCACTGAAGTGGAAAAGAAGGGAGCAATCAGGAAGAAAGCTATCGTTATTTATTTTTAAGCCTTTATTTTTCTGGAGTGGGATGATCAGGAAAGTTTCCTGACCAATTTAATGAGTTTCAGAAAACGTGGCACATTAGCTTTGTTTCCATCTACTGAGGAGGATTTGATTAGCTCGGGTTATCATGGGTAGTGGCTAACCCTTTGTGCTGGAAGCATGGGAAAAGGATCAGCTGCAAAGTCCAGGATGAGACTTCTGTGTGTCAGATCAGTATAGCTCTGGGGGAATGTCTCTACCAAGCTTGACTTCCCCATGGTATATATGTCTACATGTCAGTAGATCTGTGATCTCATCAATGTGTGTACTCTTGCAATGATGTGGATCAAAATCCACCTTGCCCTGTTCATCCTGTGGGATTCTCATTCATATCCACTATAAGGGATATGCCCAACTGGTAGGCAGGGGCCTTCCCACAGAGCTTTTCACATTGCATCTATACCAAAGGGGCATGCCTTACTGCTTAGTCTCTCTACATGATCACCCCATGGGTTTTTTTTCCTAGTTACTCATTTTTGATGACATGCTTCATACCAATCCTATATAATTCCTTGTTTCTAATGTGAGACAGCCTGTTTATGCCTACCATGTATCTCTCTCCATTGTCCTTTCTATTTAGCTTCAAATCTTTAGAGCCTGTGATAGTCTATGCCTTGTATCCATGCATTACCACCAGATTAATGATGTAGTCAGTGGTGTTTGTTGCTTAGACAGGCTCCTGGTGGAGGACTTGAAGACCCAGACCAGGCTGGAGCTCTAGGCTAGATAGGCTTTTTCTTAACTTTCTGACCCAGGTGTTTTCTTTTTACTAATACCTGATATGATTTAATAAATGCTTAATGTGACTTAACACTTACTAGCTGTGATGGCAGAGGAAAGGCAGTGAGCTAACAAACTCATGACATGATCGCTCCAAAAAACATCCAAATAACGCCATAGGAAAATGCCCAGAGCAGCAAAACTCACAGAAGAATGTGCTGAAATCATCTTCTAACCAAGAACGGCTTGGAAGGTCAGAAGGAGGGAGCTGCTGTGCTGATACAGGAGTCAGACCCAACCCCACAGTTACCCTGACACAGATCCAGTCTCAGGAAGTCCTCACCAGAGAAGGAGACCCCCAGAGCCTCTGAATCAGCTGAAGCGCCAGTGTTGTCTGGAACTAAGCTCACAGTCTGGTGAGTGGGCTGAGTCCTAGGCAGGGGAGAGACTACAGGGGTCTATGCTGGTGCTAAGGCAGAACTTGGATTTTACACCCCTGCTGAGAACCAGGAGGTAGGCTCCAGTAGCAGTGGCCCAGGTGGGGGAGGGGCACAGGTTCCTTGGAGCTAACAACCACAACACACAAAGCTAGTTGATTAGCAAGTTGGTCTGGGGTCATCTAGGACCAGGAAACAGGCCGGGCAAGGGAAGAACCTGATTTTCCTTAAATCATACCACCTGGGACATCTTAAGCTTGGGATACTGCAGCCTAGAAACAGTGCCCCACTTTAAGGAGCTAAAAGTCTAGTAAAAGAAAGGCAAGATGAGCTGACATAGAAAGTTTCTTCAGGAAGACCAAGGGGCACCCTCAGAGGAAGATGTCAACATCAGGGCCCCTATATCTAAAGCTTCCAAGAAAAATACGAATTGGTCTCAGGCCATAGAGGCGCTCAAAAAGGACTTTGAAGATAAAGTTAGAGAGGTAGAGGAAAAAATGGAAAGAAAAATGAGGGTGATGCAGGAAAGACATGAGAAAAAAGTCAACAGCTTGAAAAGTCAAATGGAAAAGGAGGTACAAAAGTTCTCTGATGAAAAAAATTGCCTAAGAATCAGGATTGAACAAATGGAAGTCAATGACTTTATGAGAAACAAAGACACAATAAAGCAAATTCAAATGAATAAAAAAAATAGAGGGCAATGTGAAATATCTTCTGGGAAAAACTGCCGACCTGGAAAGTAGGTCCAGGAGAGATAATTTGAAAATTATTGGTCTACCTGAAAACCACGATCAAGGAAAGAGCTTAGACACCATCTTCCAAGATATTCTCAGGGAAAATCGCCCTGAAATTCTAGAAGAAGAAGCTAAAATAGAAATTGAAAGAATCCACTGATCACCTCCAGAAAGAGATCGCAAAAAGAAAACTCCTAGGAATATTATAGCCAAATTCCAGAGCTCTCAGGTCAAGGAGAAAATGTTGCAAGCTGCCAAAAAGAAAGAATTCAAGTACTGTGGAGTCCCAGTCAGGATAGCACAAGATCTAGCAGCTTCTACATTAAAGGACCGGAGGGCATGGAATATGATATTCCAAAGGGCAAAGGAAATGGGATTACAACCAAGAATCACCTACCCAGCAAAACTCAGCATTACCTTTCAGCAGAAAAAATGGGACTTTAATGAAAAAGACTTTGAGATATTTGTGATGAAAAGACCTGAACTGAATGGCAAATTTGACTTTCAAATACAAGACCCTAGAGAACCATAAAAAAATTGGAGCTGGGGGACATACCTGGGGTCATACAGTGAGCAACTGTCCTGTGTCTGAGGCCGGGCTTTGGCTGGGATCCCCCTGGGTCCAGGGGGTGATGATTTGTCCACTGTGTTACTTAGCTAGATGATAACATCTTTAGGGTTAAATTGAGGGTGAAGGGAATTCACTGGGGGAGGGGGAAGGGCAGAAGTGAAATCCTACATGAAAGTAACAGGAAAAGGCTTATGGAGTGGGGGAAGAGATGGGAGAGGAGCAGGGCAGTAAATGAATTTTACACTCATCAGAAAAGGCTCAAAGATCTTAAACTCATCAGATGCCTCAAGGAGGGACTAACAGACACACCCAACTGGGTGGAGTAATCTATTTAATCTGGGCAGTAAATGAGCCTAACACTCATTAAAATTGGCTCAAAAACCTCAATCTCATTAGAATTGGCTCAAGGAGGGAATAATGTATACACTCAATTGGGTGGAGTAATTTCTATAACCCTGCAGGAAAATAGAAGGGGAAGGGGATAAAGAGAGAGGGGCAAAAGAAGGAAGGGCAGAGTGGGGGAGGGGACAGACAAAAGAAAATCCCTTTTGAAGAGTGATAGGATGAAAGAAGATGGATAATAGAATAAATATCATGGGGAAGGGAATAGGATGGAAGGGAAACAGTTAACAATAGTAATCATGAAAAAGAGAAAAGGGGGAAAATTGTACAAAAAATATTTATAGCAACTCTTGGTGGAGGCTAAGAATTGAGAATCAAGGGAATGCCCATCAATTGAGGAATGATGGAAAAAGATGTGTTATATGATTGTAGTGGAATGGTCTTGTGCTACAGGAAATGACAAACAGGATGATCCCCAAAAAACCTTGAAAGACTAATGAACATCAATGTATAGTGAATTGAGCAGAGCTGGGAGGACATTGTGTGTAGTGACAACAGTATTGTTCAATGAGCAATTGTGAATGACTTTACTCTCAGTAGTGCAATGATCCAAGGCAATCCCAAGGAACTAATGAGGAAGCTTACTATGCCCCCCTATAAAAAGAACTGATAAAAAGAACAGTTGTGGATTGTACATATATAACCTGATTTTGATCTTGTGGAGAGGGGAGGAAAAGGAGGGAGGGAGGGAGAAAAATTTGGAACTCTAAATCTTATGAAAATGAATGTTGAAAACTGCCCTTAAATGTAAATGGAAAATAAAATAAATGTTTGTTGCTAAAAAAAAAAAAAGACGTAGTCAGTGAGTCAAGTCAATAAACAGTTATTCATAAACATTTATTAAGTACCCACCATGTGCCAGACACTGTGCTAAGTAACGAGGGCACAAAGAAAGGCAAAAGACAGTCCCTGTTCTCAGTGAGCTCACAATTCAATGGCGAAACAACATGTATGGGTAAGCAAGCTTTATATAGGACAATTGGGTGATAATTAACAGAGGCAGGGTTTTCATATTAAGGGGTAATGGGAAAGGCTTTCTGTAGAAGGTGTAATTTTTAGCTAGGGAGGAAACCAAGGAAGCCGGAAGACAGAGTAGAGTGTTACACTTGAAGCTAGGAAGAGCTAAGTTCAAATCCTGCTGCTTTAGACACTTACCAGTTATGTGTCCCTAGCTGTCATTTAAACTCTTTTAGCCTCAGTTCCTCATCTGTAAAATGGGGATAATAATAGCACCCACTTCACACTATTAAATGTAAAGCACTTTACAAACCTTGAAGATACACACACACACACACACACACACACACACACACACACACACACATGCACATATAGCTTTTACATATAAAAACTATATATATTTATAGGAACCTTAAAGCTATATACATCTTAGCAATTATTACCAAATGACTATTAGTGTTTGCTTTAACTATCTTTTTATTGACTATTTTAAATATTTATTTAGAATTTTATTTTCTCCCAATTACATGTAAAAGCAATTTTAACATTCATTTTTAAAACTTTGTGTTCCAAATTCTCTTCCTTCTTCCCTCCTCACTCCCCCTGTTAAGAAGGCAAGCAATTCAATATAAACTATACGTGTGTAGTCATGTAAAACATTTCCATATAGTCAGGTTGTTAAAGAAAACGGAAAAAAAATTAAAGAAAAATAAAGTTAAAATAATTATGCTTCAATCCGTATTCAGACATCATCATTTCTTTTTCTTGTTTTAACTATCTTGATAAGAAAAACAAGTGGATAAAAAATACCTGTGACCAAGATCATAACATGCAGCTGAAATACAACTTAGCTGCTAGTACGTATATTCTGGATGCAACAAATGTAAAAGATGCATCAAAAATTGTGTAAGAGGAGTGTGAGGTGTATTATTGCCTCTTTGAAAATGCACAATTCTTTTAATGCCTCCCAACTTACCTCTGAAACAAATGCCCGTCTTTTAAACAACTTGAACACCCTTAAGTGCTTGGGTTTTTTGTTGAATTGAGTTGAACAGTAGAAGCCCCATGATGAAAACTAACATTTATACAGTCCTTATTATGTACTAGGTACTGGGCTAAGCATTTTTCAGACACATCTCATTTTGATCCTCACTCACATTATGTTCTATTTGGCTTTTAAAGTCCTTTGCAGCCTGGTCTCTTCCTGCCTTTCTAGTCTTCTGACACCTTACTCCCCTTAATACAGTGATATGGACCCTGATCTTCTTCACTCAAAACACTCCATCTCTCAACTTAGTTTTCACTGGTTGTCCCCCATGCCTGGAATGTTCTCCCTCTTCATCTGCCTCCTCATTTACTTGGCTTCCTTCAGATCTCAGCTAGAAGTCACCTTTTAGAAGAAGCCTTTCCCACATTATCCTTAATGCTAATTACTTCCCTCTGAGATGATATCAATTTATCTTGTATATATCCTGTTTGTACATAGCAGCTTGTCTGTCCATTGTCTCCTGCATATTAGACTGTAAGCTCTTTGAAGCTATGTGTTGTTTTTGCCTTTCTTTGCTTACTTAGCACAGAACCTGGCAAACAGTCAGCACTTAATAAATGCCTTTTGACTGACAGATGACTATACTACTATTGTTGTTCAGTCTTTTTTAGTCATGTCCAACTCTTCATGACCCCATTTGGGGCTTTCTTGGCAGAGATACCACAGCAGCTTGCTATTTCCTTCTGCAGCTCATTTTACAGACAAGGAAATAGAGACAAACAGGGTTAAGTGACTTGCCTAGGGTCACACAGCTAGAAAGTGTCTGAGGCCAGATTTGAACTCAGGGAGACTCATCTTCCTGAGTCTGGGTCCTGGCCACTTAGTTGCCCATACTAGTATTATTCTTCTATATTGTACAGGTAGATAAATGCTTGCTTTTTGTAATTGAGTGAAAGCTCATATTCTGTACCCAGTGAAAGACTCTTCTGTACAACTCTAGTAGCGGACAGAACACGAACGAAGTACACATTGTCCTGTTCCTACATGGTTTTAATTTCTGAAGCCCCTCCCTACTTGAATTATATACGAGGTGTTTGGAAAGGGTCTGTAGGGGAAGTCATCATAAATACGCAAATGCTGCTCAGCCCTTCATTCTAGTATACATTCCATTCATAGAATAGGAAGGAACCTTAAATCAAATACCAAAGTGTTTAGTAGAGTTAAGACAGCACATTAAATAAAAGGAAAACTCAAGCAGTGGAATTATTCTCAGCCTCCCATACACAAATGAGTACAGTTTCCTACATGCTCACATGCTGGTTAGGAAGAGAAAACCTTCTCTATAAAATTCACATGGTGGTGGTAAAGAAATTATCTGTCTTGTATGACTGGATTGGAGGAAAGATTCTACCACCCCATCTTTCCCTCATTGTTTTTGTTGTTGTTGTTGTTTTGCAGGGCAATGGGGGTTAAGTGACTTGCCCAGGGTCACACAGCTAGTAACTGTCAAGTGTCTGAAGCTGGATTTGAACTCAGGTACTCCTGAATCCAGGGCTGGTGCTTTATCCACTGCGCCACCTAGCCTCCCCTTTCCCTCATTGTTATTTTGGAGATCTCTGGAAACCTCTTGAAGGAAGGCATCCATCTCTGCTGGACATGGGGGTCATCAGGACTCCACACTCACAAGACACTAGAAACCCTTTCACACTCTTGCTTCTTTCCCACCCCTACCCCCATACTCCTACTATAGTCCCATTATGCGCTCTAGCTCTTCCAACTTTCATGGGTGAGTTGACCCATTTTTTAAACCTCCAACATCCTCAATTGCCCCTACCCTTGCCTTTTACGCTTTCTTCCCTATCACCAGAGACCTCACCTTGTGATGCAAATACATTGAGACCTGGAAAACAGAGCCTTCATTTCTCTCCCAATGAATAATGCTCTCCCTAGAATTGTAGAAGATATTAGCTGAATGAACAGAGTCCTCTCACACACCTTAGTGCCCATACAGTGCACCAGCTAGGAAAGAGGAACTACTGCTAAGAGATAGTGAAGATATATGAAGAATATCAGATGGAGAAGTTGGATTTGGGAGAGTTCACCTGAAGGCTGGCTACCCGGAAGTCATGGGACTCTGACCTTTGAACAGACCCTAAACCTGATGGAGGCCTTAGGGTAGGAGGCAGAGTGAAAGCGGGCATGAAGATGTAAAAAAAAAAAATTATAAAATGATCTGTTTGTTAAATTATATTATCATGCATTTGAGGAATGAGTATAATTCCCTGGTCTATTAGCTATGGTGGGGGGCGGGCAGAGTGTCGGGGGTGTGTGTGTGTGTGTGTGTGTGTGTGTGTGTGTGTGTGTGCAGGGAATATCCTTATGGAAAGAGGTTAATTTTTGGATTGTTTGAGGATATTTTTGAAGAGACATTCGATGGCATGACCAGATGTAGGCATTATAAAGTTATATGGTAGTAAAATAAAGGAAAGATTGGAAGAAGCAGGAGGAGCTATTGTGATAGTTTGGGAAAGAATTAGGGCTCTACTGGGGTAGTGATAGAGTAATCCAATCCAATGAACATTTATCAAGAGCCTACTATCGGCCAGGTGCTGGCTAAGTGCCAGGGATTCAATGAATAAAAAGGAAAATAGTTCCTTCCCTCAAGGAGCTTACAATCTAATGAGGAGAGACAACACATAAAAGAAGTCAGGAAGGACATGGTGGGGACATCAGAAGTTATCTTCTTCTGTGTAGTTGAAACCAGCCAGAGCAGCAGATGCAGAGTTGGAGTGAGCCTAAAAGTCCTAGTTTCTGCTCTCTATAGAGGAAGGCTTTGGGAGGAATTTGGTACTCTGCCCTCCAGGCCTCCAATCAGAGGGGAAATGAGGCTGAGGGAGATGGTGTCAGTCAAGGCTTGGGTTAGCAGCATTGTGATGAGATTAGGGGACAGCTAAGTAATGCAATGGATAGAGCCACAGACCTGGAGTCAGGAAACCTGAGTTCAAATCCCACCTTAAACACTTAAAAATCCCAGGTGAATCACTTAACCCTTTTCAGCTCTGTCACAACTAGGCCAGTCTTGAACATAAGATGCTGAATGTAGTCAATCAACAAGTTAATTAATTAATTAATTAAGCCCTTATAGAATATGACAGGCACCATGCCCAGCATGTATGAAAAGACAAAATAAAAACAGTCCCTGCCCTCAAGAAGCTCACATTCTATTTGGAGGAGACAGCATGTAAATAAATAGGCCCATCTAAAATATATGCAGAATAGAGGGAAGGTCATCTCAGAGGGATGGTACTGAGGAAGTGGGAGAGAGAGGGGTGGACATAGACCAAAAAGGAGTAAAGATTTGAAAAAAAAAAAATACCAATTCACAGCTTCCTCTTTTTAACTCTCTCTTTTTTGGGGGGGAGGGGCAATGAGGGTTAAGTGACTTGCCCAGGGTCACACAGCTAGTGTCAAGTGTCTGAGGCTAGGTTTGAACTCAGGTCCTCCTGACTCCAGAGCTGGTGCTTTATCCACTGCACCACCTAGCTGCCCCCTTTAATCCTCTTTTTACTTTGAATCCTCTGTTCTATTTTGTATGTGGAAATGGTCCTCTTTTTTTTTTTTTTTTTTTGCATTTCTTACATTTTAAAAAAATTTAAAGAGCTTATTATTCTTGGAAGGTGTGTATTAATTCCACTATAGTCCCTCTCACTATTCCTCTATCATATTCCAACCAAAGCGTCCTTCTTTGGTTAAAACTCTATTATGTGGGTTGCACTCTCCCTGGCTTCCTCCCACTCCTCCCCCTTTAGAATGTAATCTCCCGGAGGGTAGGGACTGTCTTTGCTTTTTACATTTGTTTTTCCAATTACTTGGCACATAGTGAAACACTTCATATATGCATTATTTATAAATACATTAATTCACTCTGTTTCCTTAGTTATCTACCTGTCAATTTTTTTCATAAGAAGTAATGAGAGAAAAATAATGGTCACCCAGAAGGCAAGTGAGTTTATTCTACCTATACCTTTCCACTCTTCTGGATATAAGAAAATAGGCTATGCTGTAAGAACCCAAACAGATATATTAGGTTCTACTAGAGAGGCCCTATTTATCTATTTCTATTTCCAAACCAGGCAGGTATTTTAATTACAGTAATTACAGTATATTAGTTTTTGTTCATTGATCTATTTCCTTGTTCTCAAAGTTCTTCTCCTGAGGGTGCTTAATACAATGCTCTGAGCAGAAAAGACACTCTAGAAATGCCTATTTACTAACTCTCCAGTCCGTTTTAATTAGTTTTGTAAAGGAGAGGAATATTTGGACAATTTCCAGGTTTTTTCTTAAGAAGACTTAATTATGGGGCAGCTAAGTGGTGCAATGGATATAGCAAGCACCAGCCCTGGAGTCAGGAGGACCTGAGTTCAAATCCAGACCCAGACACTGTGTGATCCTTGACAAGTCACTTAACTTCAATTGCCTCAAAAAAAAAAAAAAGAGTCACCATCACATAATAGAACTGCTCAACACCAGACTTAGTATTAGGAGGCCCCTTTCTAATCCTGGTTAAATAACAGACTGGCTACATCATACATAAGGTACATTTGGGAGTCTCTCTGTGACTTGATTGTCTCAATTGTAAAATAATAGCTACCACTTATCTAGCATTTTGAGTTTCAAAAATTTCATCACAACAACCTTGGGACATAGATAATAAAACAAGCTAATATTTATTTAGTGCTTACTATGTGCCAGGCACTGTGCTAAGCGCTTTACCAATGTTTTTTCTCATTGGTTTCCACAACCACCCTTGGAGGTTGATTCTATTATTATCCTCATTTACGAAATTGAAAAAAACAAAACAAAAAACAAAACCTGAGGTTAAACAAGTTAAGTGACTTGCCCAGGGTGCCACAGCTAGTAAGAGTCTCAATCTAGATTTGAACTCGGCTCTTCCTGATTCTAGCACTTGTGTTCTTTCCACGTCACCCCCTACCTGCCTTTATATTTTTGTCTCCATTTAACAAATGAGGAAAATGAGGTTCAGAGACACGAAGAGACTTTACCCCAGACACACCCAACTAGAGGCTGACTTCAAACACTCATCTTCTGATCCAAAGCTAGTGTTTCCTGGGGAACCAAACCTGCCCCGTGGAATATTTCTCCTCCCTACTTCACCCCGTGGTTGTGAGCCTTCAGTGAGAGAATGTGTGTGGACGCCCTGAAGCTCTCTATGGAGTATTATTATCATTCCTGTTAATAGTCCCACGGCAGGAGGGGATGAGTCTTATGCACTTTACTGGACTCTCATCAAAAGTTTGTTGATGGGAAAGTCATCTATCCTTAGAGAAGATCCATAAAAGACAGTTATACCACAAGCAGATGACACGAGGAGATTGATCATAGATGCACTGTCCATTTATGGCTTTGGAATCTGGGGCAGGACAGTGTGACATGTGCGGGGTGAGAGAGCAGTGACCTACCACTTTTGTTTCCAGCTTGGATTCCCATCATTTGGTGACTTTCCCTCCTCTCATTTCCTGTTTTTCCTGAAGGCCCATGTGGATGAATATCGGGGTTTTTTCCCCCTCTGCAGGTGTTAGTTACTTCTTTCTCCTTCCGGGCTGCCTTTCATCTGAGGCATCTGTTCTCACTTGAATGACAGTCAAAAAAAAAAAAAAAAAAGAAAGAAAAAAATGAAGAGCTTCTCATGGTGAGGGACATGCCCTCCTCAGTAGCCATTACTTAGAGGGAGCCCACTGGACACTGGTGATTCTCCTCTGGAAATGAAGCTGGGGCTCTCATACCTAAACCAGGCAGTTTTCTAAGAGTTGCTATTTAGTCACTTTATACTTTAAAAACCGTCTAGAAATCCACTGAAACATTTTCCATCATTGCCCAGTTTTAGAAGTGATGATGGTTAAATTGCATTTCCTGAAACACATAACTTTGTATGGAAAACAACAAAACAGGAAAATTTTTAAAGCCCTAAAACCTTTTATAACAGAGCTTGTAAGTGTGGTCCTGGGTCTGAACCCTGTATTTGTACACAGAAGCCTTTAAATGCTACTGTATGCATACATAGTGTTCCTGAACAAAGTCTTAGGGTGAAATATCTTAAACTATAAACTTGGGCTTTAAAAAAATGACACGGGGAGGGGAAAGCTAGGTGGCACAGTGGATAAAGCACTGGCCCTGGAATCAGGAGGACCTGAGTTCAAATCCAGCCTCAGACACTTAACAGGTACTAGTTGTGTGACCCTAGGTAAGTCACTTAACCCCAATTGCCTCACCAAAACAAACAAACAAACAAAAAAAAATGACAGGCAGGGGGGACAGCTAAGTAGCACAGTGGATAAAGCACCCATCCTGTATTCAGGAGTACCTGAGTTCAAATCCGGCCTCAGATACTTGACACTTACTAGCTATGTGACCCTGGGCAAGTCACTTAACCCCAATTGCCTCATCAAAAAAAAAAAAAATGACAGTGTTTCTTTGTGTTTCTAGCCCATCAGTTGATAACATGGCAATCAAGGGTGTCTGCTTTTATGTCTTTGGATTTCCTCTGAGTATTTTCTTTTCTTGGCAAATATTGTAGCTGCTGGAGGGGTGACAGTTCGAATTCAGTGTTGCTGCTAGCTTCCCAAGCATGCTTGGATTGCTGCTCTCAAGGCCTCCCTAGGGATTACTATGAGCTGGAATTTTTCAGCCTCAAATGAAGTTTCTTTAGCAACAGGAGAAAAAAACCCTCTAAATTTTCCCAAACTCTTGACTGAGTCTCCAAATTTTCTATGTCATTGCTAGGATCTTTTAACTCTTGTGGAAGTCCAGTGTCAGAGAACTTTGCTATGGAAAATGAAAAGGTCCTTGTTTCTTCCCCTCTCTTCTCTCAGATCACAGGCATCAAATATCATATAAAGAGAGAAAGTTGATATGTTGAAGATGGATGCAGTAAATCCACGGCTTAGACATGTGAAGGCAAGTCATACCAAGAGCTTCTTATCAGGATCATGTATGTATGGAGAAGTGTGTAAAATAAATCCAGCAAATCACCTGTTTTTTCATGTATTTCTTAAATTTCTAGCTTAAAATATGTTCTGTTCTTATTCAAAGCATGGCAGGATGAAAGGGAGTCTTATGGCTAACACTTATTTTAGTGCCCCAATTACTCTGGTGGATCTGTGATCTTATTATCACTGTGGGTACGTACCTATTCCAACAATACATATTGCCACCCAAATACACCTAGCCATCCTGTGCAGTAAACATCTATGCCTTCCCACAAATTTGTTCTCCTGCCATCTCACAGAGATCAGTGGAGCAGAGACAGGCCATCAGTCATCCTTCACTTTCATTATGTGACTGGGCTATTCCATTTTTTAAAAATCCAGACATATATGTCTCTGAATATACCCTTCATACCTGCAGTGTAAAAGGCTGCTTATTTTTAACATGAGCCCAAATTCAGAACCTATGGAAAAATAAGATAACTACAATTCATCTTGTTTTCAATTATCTGTGGCTATTGGAAAAATGGCTTTCAAAAGAAACATGCAAATAATGGATTGAGCACAGTATTGATATCAACCATTATGTCACTTTTGGGGGAAAATGCATTGCTAGAAATTATATTAATAGCAACTTCAAAGCTATAATCCTTGGAGGAGTTGACCAAATATACCTTGAACTTGGCAGTTTTCTTTCTATCATTTAAAGGTGGGTATTGAGCTAAATTGAACAACAACAACAGGAGTTGCTTTTTGTGGCTATTCTCTTAGAAAGTGTTTTTGTGCATGGCCAGGGTATAGGTAAAAAATTGGAGGAAATTCACAGTTACAAGTATCCCATTGCTCATTCATTCATTGATTTGTTCTTCAACAGTAACAAACATTTATTAAGTCTACTACATTCAAAGCATTGTTCTATGCTGTATTGGACTTACAATCAATCAATCAAGTATTTGTTGAACTAGGACCTTCTATGGGGACAGAAGAATATTGATATTAAGGAAATGGATCTGTGAGTAATGGGACACCATAATGTCTAAAAAAAATCAAAATTTCAGATGCCCCAAAGATTTTGGAAAGTATTTCCATTAAGAAGTCTTCACAATGAAAAAAAAAAACATTATTAGGACAAATGGAGTCTAAGCATCCTGGTTGGCTCTTGGGGAAGCTGAAGAGGGATGTTCCAAAAGAAAAATGTGAAAGTAAATCACCAAAAGCTTTATTTTAGATAAGCTGAATAGCACAGTTTTCTTCAGGAAAAAACAAAAAAACACCTTAACATATAAAACTGGGAGTCCTGTGAAAATGGTAGTCCATAGACAAAATTTGAAGAAACATATTGAATCAACATAAAATACTGTTAATATATAACTATTTCTATGGTTGTGACAGGGATAAAACTTGTTATTATTGTCTAATGTTATTGAATAATTGTCCAATCATTTTAGTCATGTCTGCATCTTTGCAACACCCTTTGGGATTTTTTTGGCAAAGATACTGAAGTGGTTTGCCATTTCCTTCTCTAGCTCATTTTGCAAATGAGGAAACTGAGGCAAAAAGGGTTAAGTGAATTGCCCAGGGTCACACAACTGTGTGTCTGAGACCACATTTTTTTTGTTTGTTTTGTTTTGTTTTTGTTTTTGCAGGGCAATGGGGGTTAAGTGACTTGCCCAGGGTCACCTAGCTAGTAAGTATCAAGTGTCTGAGGCCGGATTTGAACTCAGGTCCTCCTGAATCCACGGCCGGTGCTTCATCCACTGAGCCACCTAGCTGCCCCTGAGACCACATTTGAATTCAGGTCTTCCTGACTCCTGGCCCAGTGCTTTATTCACTCTACCACCTAGCTGCTTATTCATTAATACAAGACTGTATAGTCAAATGTGCCATTATGGGGAACAGACTATAATATAAATTCTTTAGGAGATCCAATCCAATCCAAACAACATATATGACACCTACTCAGTGCTAGGTGTTGTGCAAAGCACAGGGGATACAGTTGATAAAAAGAAAGACAATTCCTGCTCTCAAGGTACTTACCATCTAAAAGGGGAAGACATACACAAAAGGAGACCTGAAAACAGTTGTGGGGGGGACAAGAGAGGAGACCGGGAGACATCTTATTGGGGAGGTGAAATTAGGCATAAGAGCAGATGCAAAGTAGAGTGAGCAAAGGTCCAGTTTCTGTCCTCTATAAAGTAAGGAATCTGGGGAGGAGTTTAGTACTCCACCTTGTAGCCAGAGGGGAGAGGAGGCTAAGGGAGGTGGTGTCAGTCAAGACTTGAGTTAGCATCTTGGTGATGAGATTAGATGGGATGAGCTTAACCTAGGAGGGATGTCTTGTTACATGGAACTGGAACCACGCAGGGCAGCAAAATGAAATATAGGAAATCAGAGAAGAAATCAATGAGGACCATAGGAGACTTGGGAGGTCTATAGTTTAACTGGATCTTAAAGACTAGGGAGGATTTAGAGCAGAAAAGATGTTATCCCAGGTCAGGAGGAGGAATGAGGCAAGAATGAGCATGTTAGGGGGAAAGTGAAGAGCCCATTTTAACAATCGCAAAGGGCACAAGTTGGGAAGGAATAGTAAACCAGGTAACTAACTCATATCAGGTGGTTGTTGTTGAGTAGTTCAGTTGTGTCTGACTCCTTGTGACCCCATGGACCCTAACACGTCAATGCTTGTCCATGGGGTTTTCTTGGCAAAGATACAGGGGTGGTTTGCCATTTCCTTCTCCAGTAGATTAAGGCAAAAAGATGTTAAGTGACTTGCCCAGGGTCACACAGTTAGTAAGTGTCTGAGGCTGGTTTTGAAGTCTACTATTTCTGACTCCAGGCATACCACTCTTTCTGCTGAACCACCTTGCTGCCTCTTATGTCAGGTGGAGAGGGCTTTGAAACTTCACACAGAGAAGAGTAGACCTGAGATGGTAGGGAATAGGTAGCCAATGTAATTTTTTGATTTTAGACAAAGTGGTACTTTGAACTTTTAGCCTGGTAAAAATTGATTCAGTCTGATTTGTTTGTCTGTTTTCTATGCTGACTGATAAGAGTTTATTGATTTCACAGGTAGAATGGACTTTTAAGATCATCTAATTTTTATAGAAGAAAATGAGGCCCAGAAAAATCAAGTGACTTGCATAGACCCATAAGTTAGAAGGGAAGAGGAGGAGGAAGAGAGGGAAAACAGGAGGAAGAGGAGGATGTTATTAAATAGTTAAATAATATAATACTAAATAACATAATCCCATGGTAGGGTAAAACTTTGTCTTTAAACTGTTTTTCTTTGAACTGCATTAACAAGATGAGAATGAGTTAAGAGTGCTGGCAATGATGAGGATGGTGTTAATAGCTCACATTTATGCTTCTTTTAAGTTTGGGAAATACTTTACATTATCTCATGTGATCTTCACAACCATTTTGTAAGGTAAATGTTATAATTATTCCCATTTTCAAATAATGAAACAGAGGCTCAGAGCATTTCAGTGATTTGCTCAGGTCATACAGATAGTAAATGGCAAAATAAGGTTTACAAAGCATTTTATAAATATTATCTCCTTTTATCCTCACAATGACTCTGGGAGGTAGGTGCTATTATAATACTTATTTTACAGACGAGGAAACTGTGGCAATAGGTTACATGGCCTGCACAGGGCCACATATTTAATAAATGTTTTGAGGTCTGGTTTGAACTCAGGTCTTCCTCACTCCAGGTCCCTGGCTCCACTCACTGTGCTGCCTGCTCTTATCAAAGATTCCAAACTCCACTCCCTGTAATTAAATAAGTGGCCCTTATAGGGCATACAAGAAAAATGTGCAGGTTTTTTTTTACACAGACCCATAGGTCTGAAGAAGAATACTGGGGTGAAGTATTTTCATATGGCTTGCTGTCTATGTTTCCTCAAGTGTGTACGATTATATTCTACGGATTCTGGTTATAATTATGGGGGGCTCCTTGTTCAGCAAGCGCAGATCTAGCCATTTTCCAGGGAGATAAACAAAAGAGACATAACAGCCTCTGTGAGATCCTCTATGAACGTCAAAGGACATTAGAATTTCTATACTTTATTATTATTTTTTTTGGTGGTCATGGTAGATGGAGTATAAAAAGACCATAATTCAAAAGCTTTTTAGTACCACAGTCTCTTTTCAGTCCTTGTAATACAGGTTTGGTTAGTGTACTGTTTTTTATCCTAGCAGTATTTCAACTCACTTAAGCAGAGTGAAATAATGTGATTTGAAATGAGATATTATACAAGCTGAAGGACAATAGATGAGGCTTCTCTATGAGTTGGAAAATCCACCTAGATATGTGATCATTTAGGCCCTTGCAAAGGGAGAACTGTCATGGTTACCTAAACATCGATGAAGAAAAGTCTAATGTGAGTGAAGGGAGGGGGGAGGTAAAAGGGGACAAAATATGGGAGCTAGGTTAGGATGAATGTTTTGCAGTTGAATATTAGCCAGAACTGGGTTCAAGGCCCCCCGCTTTGCCTTTTGTTAGCTGTGTGAAGGTAGCTGAGTCACTTGACCTGGGTAAGCTTCAGTTTCCTGATCTGTAAAACAGAGATAATCATATTTGTGCTCCCTGACTCATGGGGCAGTGGCAAGGAGAGTATATTGTAAACTGCAAAGGTCTATATGCACGTGAGATACTGAAAGACTTCTAAGTCGGGAACTTGGATTTCCAAACGAGCCAAAGACAAATACAGCATGGAGATCTCGTGTTTTAAAAAGATGCAAGACATATGAAGTGAACAAAACTATAACAACAGTTTGTACTACAACAGCAAGTTTTGTAAAAATGACAATTTTGAAAAACTTAGGAACTCTGATCAATGAAATAATCTATCTTCATTCCAGAGGACTGATAAAGATGAATGCTGCTCACCTCATGAAAGAAAGATAATATACAAACTGAGAAAGTGTTGGAGGTGACCAATGTGGGAATTTGTTTTACTTGAATGTGCTTATATGATGCTCTTCCTTCCTTCCTTCCTTCCTTCCTTCCTTCCTTCCTTCCTTCCTTCCTTCCTTCCTTCCTTCCTTCCTTCCTTCCTTCCTTCCTTCCTTCCTTCCTTCCTTCCTTCCTTCCTTCCTTCTTCTCTTTCTTTCTGTTTTTTTCTATATCAACCCATTTCCCTTCCTTCTTTTCTTCCTTCCTTGTTCCCTCCCTCTCTCCCTCTTCCTTCCTTTCCTCCTTTCTTTCTCTCTCTTTTCAAAAGGCAGAGGAAAGTAAGAAGGAGGGAAAAAATGATTGCTTGATAATTTAAAAAATAATAAAATTAAAAAGAAAACTGAAAAAAAAACATGCTACATAAAGCCAAAGCTTTATTGCTAAAAGTAAATAAAAAATAAATGACATATGAATCTACCTCTGTCAATGTCATTTTCTTCATTCAAAAGGCAAAAACACATGACATTCACAGGTGGAAAGTCCTCCAGTGTGGGAGTGGCCCATGCTTGAATGGATGATTTAGTAGATAATTTGATGGTTGGATCTCAGGCTTAAATAGATTCTCTCCTGATTTTCTGACATTTAAATTCTGGCAAATCCCTCAATTTCTTTTTTCCCTCCCTCATTTCTTTCTTCTTGAATCTGAGTTCCCAGCATTCCATTGTGTACTCTACACCCTTACACAATGGTATATCTTATCTATGGCCTTGTGGACACAACTACTCTTTTCTTTGCCTGTGGTTCTTACAGCTTGGTGCCAAATACCCATTACACTGTGGAAGGCCCATGTACAGCACCTCAAGGAACCTGACCTAACCCGTGTGGAAAAGCATATGGTATATGTGTGTGGTTGTGTGTGTGTGTGTGTGTGTGTGTGTGTGTAAGCCATTGTTTGCTGTTCCTGTTGGAATTCAACCCAGAAGTTTAAGTATTACTACTTCAGGATTTTGGGGGCTTCTGATGTGAGTATTCTATGACAGATTTGTCAACTCAGTCTTTTCCTAAGCCCAGTTAGCTCAAGATTGTTTGCTTGCCATTTTCTCAAATGGCTCAAGTGTTTGTTCAATCAGTTTAGCTGAAGGAGCCAGCCTTCTAACCTTCTGGTCAAGCTGACCCTCTTGAAAGCACTCCTTTCCTGGCATGAAATATTCACATTTATAATCTTTTCCCACATCTTGGCTTCCCTCCTAGTCAACCTGTTTATCAATTTGGCAGGTTTGGAGCCTGTTCTCAGCCGTGGCCACCTCCCCCTCCCTCTGCTCATGACGTCATATAAACTTCCTGGAGCCTGATCCCTGGGTTCCAGAAGAGGTTTTCGTCTACTTTAGAGACAACACATTGGCCTAGAATGTGGGAGAGAGCCGCCAGTCATGGCCAGATAATTGCTGAACAGCTGTGATGGCCCTTTAGAGAAACCAGAATTGCTGAATAGAAAGGTGTGTGTGTGTGTGTGTGTGTACACTTTTTTCCCTTTTTCTTTTAACTTAAGTACATGACTATGGTCATAGCAGAACAAGATACTTGTCCTGATTTAAACATGCTAAGCAGCCGTACAGACATTAAAAATGCTTTTACAATGAGCTAAGGTGTTTTGACATGCAGAATCAGGCGGATTCCACTTAAGCCTGTCTATTTACAGCTGTAGCCTCTTATTCTTATTGTTCCTCCAGTTCCTTGATGCTGTTGGCAGCTTCTGAGACTGTCCTCGTCCTCTCTCCCTTGTCCCCTCCCTCCCCTTCTCTCCCCTCCTTTCTCTCCCCCTATCTCCCTTCTCCTCTGTTTTCCTCTCTCAGTCTTCTCTCTCTGTTTCTCTCTGTGTGTCTCTCTCCTCTCTCTTTTTCTCTGTGTCTCTGTTTCTGTCTCATCTTCTCAGTGACCTGTGACCTAAACTTTAGTGTCACCCTCAGCTGTTCTGTTGGGGGAATCCAGCAGCTGCTGCTTAATACCACACGCAACTTGTACTCACTCCGAGTTTCTAGCAATAGTATTAATCTACTGATCTCCTACTATGATTTCAAGCTGACTATGATTTCTCTGCACAGTAGTTCGGGGAGGGGAGGGTTGGGGGGGCAGGGTGTGTGTGTGTGTGTGTGTGTGTGTGTGTGTGTGTGTGTGTGTGTGTGTGTGTGTAAACCTACCCTGAAGTGTGGTACTGAATTTTAATGGTACCCCCCCCCCAAGAAAAAAAGCCATTTCCTTGTAGTAGTCAAAAAAAAAAAAAACTTACAGAAGAGAAAGACACATTTTGGACAATAGAAGTTAGAAGATATAATAGGGAAATGATCTGTGGAAATTGTATTCTGAAAGAAATGTTAAATATGAAAGGTATCTCCCTCTGGGCTTTAAAAACAATTCCCTCTATGAGATTCCTCTAAAAAAAATTGTGATTCTGAACAAATCTGACCATTGGATATGATTTTGGTGGTAGAGGTTGGAAAAGAAAGGGATGATGGGTTTGGGGAGGGGTGATTGGTCTAAAAATATATTAGTGACGGCTTTGTGCAGTAAGCAATTCAGTGGAAAAAAACAAGTACGGTAACTTTTTTTTTAAAAGCAAATCTTCATAATTCTACATTCATGGAGGCCACAGCAAACAATTGTTGCAGATCAGCATTTAGGACAGTAGCTTTCTGGTTTTAAAGTCCACAATTATCAGTCCACACAGTTTACAAGTGGACAAAATTGGATTTTAATTTTTTTTTGTTTTCCATTTGCATATATCTTTTTTTTTTTTCCATTTGCTTATTGATTGTCAGATGATGTTCACAGAGCTCAGGGCCATCCTCTACACTTCAGATAATGACAGAAAAAAAAAACCAAAAAACGAAAACCAACCCAGGCAGCTTAATGCTACCAAACTAGGGGTGTGTCGATGCTCCGTTTCTCTCTCAAGAATGATAAACTCAATGGGGTTGTCTATTTTTAACCTCCTGTTCTTTCCTTTTGGCAGACTAATCAGTGTTAGCTGAGATCTTTCCCTGAATGAATCCAAGTAACCCTGTTTGCTGCCTTCTGAAATGACTAGGAGACACACATCTGTACAGAGGCTGCCTTAAAGAATAAACTGTGGTTCGAAAGTACCATGTCCAGCCAAGAGAGTTCTGGGGCACTGCCTTCTACAACAACAGTCAGTTCTGTCGCTGTGCAGGCTGGGGACTCCAGGATTGTCATAGCTATCTTGAAGGTAAGTTGACAGTTCTCTCACTCACTCTCAGTACTCTGTTCCTTCACTCCTTGATTCTGGGCTTGCCTAACTGCTGGGTGATATATACCCACTCAACATTCCATATGGGGCAGCAGTTTACAGTATAGTAGGGGAAAAATTTATGTGGTGAAGGCATCTTCTGCCTTTCTTAAGTAATTAAGAATAAACTAACAAATTCAAGACAATTTAACAACATGTTCTTTCCTTGCAAAAAAGTAAAAGAAAGAAGGAAAGAAAGGAATGGATTTTCAGTCAGGAAACAAAATAAAATAGTATCTCTGTCCCAGAATTTTTTAGATTTCCGAAGCTGAACAAAGAAGGAAGGAAGCCTGTTGTCTGGATAGAAGGAAGGGTACCTGTGATTATGCTTACACTTTTGTGGGGAGGACTGGTTGTAGGAAGTGGGGAGGAAGCTTAAAACTTGAGGAATGTAGTTCTTTGAGTATGAGGGGGAACAGGAAGCAGCTTTTGTGAGGGTTCCACATCTTGACTGTACTGGTCTCAGTACAGCACTCAGTCTGACAAGGTAAAGGAAGTTTTCAATTCTAGCCACAATACTGAGAAAGAAGAAGAAAAAAAAAAAACCAACAAGACACCACCACAGACATTGTTCCATAATGATGGCAAATTGGAGACCACTCAGGGCTTTAACCCTCATTGGTTTAATCTCCATCAAGCCCTTCTAACACTCGACAATATAGCTTCAGGCTGAACAAAACATCTTCCATCAAAATGAAGTGACTCATTCCCTTTGAAAATGCCTTGCAAAGATTTCAAAGCCTGGGACTTGGCTTTAGAGAGTTGACCACCTAAAGACTTCACTGTTTAATGAAGGGAAAAGCTGAAAAAAAGCCAGCAGTTCCCAGCCAAATATCATTTTGCATCTAACAGGCTTGATTGACTAGCTTTTCTCCTGGTTTTTTGATGGATGCCGGACAATATTTTCTATTTCACTGAACTTTGTTGCTGTTTATGTTACAGTAATATGAAGACTAATAGAGGAGAGACTGTAACTAGACATAGAGAAAACTTATTCAACATAAAAAGACTGAAAAGTATTTCTACTTGTTGTTACTGTACACTTGGTCTCTGAATACACAGGATCCTGTTCTATCTCTCTCTTACCAGAGATTCTATCTCAGGGCAAAAGATGAGATGAGAAAGAAGCCTGATGCTGAAGTATAGAGATTTTATAACGTGCATGTGACTTGATGATGCTTTGAGCATCCTATAATTTCAGTGCCAGATAGGGAGGTAGGCTAAGAAATTTTTAAAATTGTTTTCTTTTCTCCAGCTACCCATGCCCCCAAATACATAGCATCCTCAGAGAAGACAGGAGAACACCAATTAGGGAATATGCTCTAAGAAATCACAGGCTGGTTCTTTTAAAGAGTGGAAACTTTCAAATTACATTTCTAACTATGAAAATAATTTTTTTCTTGAACTGTGTCTAGGCTTTTCTTGCCATAAATATTTATAGAATTGAATTGAATCGAATTGACCTTACCACCACCTTCACATCAAACAGGTCTCCTGCTGCTGCTTTGAATATTTTTGAAAGGAAAAAATCCCAATTCAGGAAGCCCTGTGTAAAACAGTGCATATGTTTCTTAACCATGTCCAGTGTGCTAATTATATTCCAGAAGAGAAATATTTCTGTTGTTATTATATCAAAATTGTTTATTATATTATCATATTATTATGTAATATTATATTAATTAGATATTATTTTATAATATATCAAATATAATTGTATGTAATACTATTATAGTAATTATATTCCAGAAAAACTTTGGATTTCCCCCCTCGTTTCTCTTTAGAAATTCACCTATCCATGACCACCAGCCTCTGGGTTGCTGCTTTATTTTCTCAGTTGTTGATTCTTTAAAAAACGATTCTTTCAAGGAAACAGAATGAGAGGGTTGGGGAAGGTCAGGGAAAAGATTCAAGGCACAGAGCAGCTGGACAACATTCACGTGGCAGGTGTGACGGATGCTTCATTCTGTTGGCTTAGCACACACTTACTGAATACTTCCCCACAAAAATTGGGAAAATGGTGTTTCCCTTTAGAGTAAGAGAAAAATCATTCAGTTCAATCCCTTGTTTGCTTCATTCTCAGTCTTAGTTCAGCAGTCAAGGGCAAAGGTAAAGAACATGGAACATGACCTCAATTACATTGAACAAAACTTTCCCATATGTCCCTATTTTTTGTCCTACTTATCCAGGTGTTCTATCTCCTCTATTTCAAAGAGAGCTTAGTCTGGGCAATGGCTGGGATATGTGGTTGTGTGGAAGGACTCCGATTATTTAATACTGATTAAGAGGGAGCCAACAAGGTATACTTTATTGCAGAAATTCCCATTTTGTAGAGGTCGACATTTCCACAGGCAGACAAAACACACTCTGGACAGAATGGTTTTGCTCTGGAAATGAAAAGGGATCAGAATAAATTTAAAGATTCTGTGGACAAGAAGTTGCATTGGGAAAAGTTTGATGTGCAAAGTGAAGGAAGGAAGATGAACTTGAGATATTCATGAGAAATTTCTTTCCATCACATTTATTAAATGCCTTCTACACACTTGCTTGGGATAAAAATAGAAGCAGGAAACCCTCAAGATGCTTAAATTCTGGGAAGAGAAGCAAGATAAAAGATAGGAATATAAAATATAGCAAAATGCAAACTGCATGTACAGCAGGTAAGTGATTAGTAATCGCTGGGAAGGGACTTTAGGTTAATGACAGGGAAGTGGAGACAGTCCAGAAGAAGGTGATTGGCATTTTCTGAGCTTTGGCTTTGAGTTCCAGTGTGAGTGGTAACAAATTATAGAATGTGAGAGGTCCAATAGGCAGGGAAAAATATAAAGTCTTGCTCAGAGGAAAATTTCTTATGGGTACTCATGCAGATGGCAGCGAGGTGGTGTAGTACGTAGAGTGCTCGGCCTGAAGTCAGTAAGACTCGTCTTCCTGAGTTCAAATCTGGCCTCAGACACTTACTGGCTGTGTGACCCTGAGCAAGTCACTTAACCTTGTTTGCCTCAGTTTCCTCTTCTGTAAAATGAGCTGGAGAAGGAAATAGCAAATCATGCCAGTATCTTTGCCAAGAAAATTCCAAATGGGGTGACAGTCAGACACAACTGAAAATGACTAAATAACAACAGTATTCAAGGAGATAAAAGATATGTTTAGATAATCCTTTAGGCAAACTACCTTCAGTCATTCCATATGCCTAATCCATTTGTAGTGAGTGCCCCCTTATTATCATTAATTTGTTCAAAAGTTGCCTCCATTTTTTTGTGTGTTCTCCAGTTTATTCATTATTGAAATGCATCATTCCTCAAATAAATGATATACTTCTTGAGGGGAGGAACTACATCTTTTGCTTCTTTTTTATTCCCTTTCTACCATGTAGGGAAGATCTGAATTCAAATCTGGCCTCAGAGATTTTCTAGTTGTGTGATCCTAGGAAGGTCACTTAACCTCTGATTGCCTTAGTTTCCTCAACTATTAAATGGGGATAATAAATACACCTACCTTGCAGGGTTGTTGTGAAGATCAAATGAGATATATGTAAAGTGCTTAGCATAGTGCACATAGCAGGCTTTTTTTTTTTCATTTAGTGAGGCAATTGGGGTTAAGTGACTTGACCAGGGTCACATAGCTAGTAAGTGTTAAGTGCCTGAGGCCAGATGTGAACTCAGGTACTCCTGACTCCAGGGCCGGTGCTCCATCCACTGTGCCACCTAGCTGCCCCAGCAGGCTTTTAATAAATACTGTTCCGTTATTATTCATTGCCCAGCCACATGGTTATGAATCAATTAAAGGAATAATTGAAGCAGATAAAACGAATGCTTCTGAAAACACAAACAATGTGACTTTGGCTCTGACACAACTGGAGATGAGGAAGGCAGTTGAGCTCCTTATTTGGGATTATGTAGATGGTTGTTTGAATTTTAAATTCCCAGCAGTTGTACTGTCATCATGTAACTCAACTGGCACACAGGCCTTCTTCCCTTTTTGTAGTATATGTGATCAGCAAATGTTGTGTATAAGCTGAATTTTGGTCAATTGAATTCTGTGTTCCTCTTCTGTAAAATGAGGGGATAGGACAAGATGATTTCCAAGGTTTCTTCCAGCTCTGACTCTATGATCCCATCTTAATTGCGATGGCTGCTTTTTTTTCTAGATTTTTTATTTTAGTATATTGGTTACTCTTAAATAGAGGGGTGTGTAGTGTAATGGAAATAATCATCTAATTTCATGTAGAAATTTGCTTCAAAATTTGCAAAATGCTATCCGTGTTATCTCATTTGAGCTTCCCAACAACTCTGGGAGGTAGGCACTACAAGTAGGATTATATCCAATTTACAGAGGTTAAATGATTTGTCTGGGGTCACTTAGAGATTAAGGTAGCATTTGAACCTGTATCCCTAACTCCAGGCCCAGCAACCTCTTTACTAGGCCAGGCTGCCTCTCCATAGTTAATTAAGTGTCCCTAAGTGAGCTACAACTCTTAGTTTCATTCTCCCAGTCTACAGAGTCTGGACAAGATGACTTCTAAGGTTCCTTGCAATGCTAACTTAACATTCCAAAGTCAAAATCAACTGTTTTAATGCCAATTAAAAACCAAAAAGAAATGTGAGGTGAGGAGGAAGAAACAGGTAGGACTTAAAAATAACTTTGGTTTCATTTTTACTTACAGAGTGGAAAATGGGTACAACTCCAGCTGGCTGAATCTTGTCCCAACCTTCTGGAAATTGGCAGCAGCCAAGATGAGACCAAGAAGCTACTTGAGGATCATGAACTCCTCCTGGCCAAACTCAAGGTAAGGGGTGGGAATAATGGCTGACTATCAAAGAAGAATAGAGAGAGTTAGGATTTAAACATATGGTTCCTCCATTAACTCCTTTGCTTGGCTCTCCCCTTCCACTTCCAAGTCATAGTGTTACAGATCATTATTTTAATGTGGCCTCAGAAAAGGAGGCCAAGAAATGCTAAGGTTGGCTTACTAGCAAACTCCAGGCTTCAGAAAACAAGTAAAATGATATTTTCAACCTTTATAGAAATAATGTGATAGAAAATATGGAGCTATATAACACTTTCACTGTGGAGAAATAGGTAATTATTTTCTGGTAGCATCAGTAAAAATATTCTATTATTTTTTTCATCTCAAGCATTACTGTCAGGTCACTTAAGACAACAAGATGACAACCTAAAAACTACAACAGACCTAAAATGCATCATGGGAAACAGTGTCTGCTTTGCTAGGGAATTTCAGAGTTTTTATTTGTTTTCATGTTTTATAGAAAATATCTGATGATTTTTCTAGCATTAGATGCAAGTGGAAAATTAATAAAGTATTTAATAAAGTCTAGCCTACTTTTCTAGTATATTTATTTTTAATTTTGTTGTGGTTATTTTTGTAAGGATTTAAAACAACAACTAAAGATAGTTTAAATATTCTAAAAGTGATGGTAATGCTCAAGAAATGAAAATCTTTCTTAAAAGCAGAAAGGCTTAAAATGTGGATTTAAGAGACTTGGTGGCTATAATATACTCTTATTTTTCCTTCAAGTTTCTCTTCCTTGCAGATTTGGTCTAGGAAGTTCTAGTTGCAGTAATAGTTGCAAGGAATACTTAACTGTCCACATTTTTTTTTTTTTTGGTGGGGCAATGAGGGTTAAGTGACTTGCGCAGGGTCACATAGCTAGTAAATATCAAGTGTCTGAGGCCGGATTTGAACTCAGGTCCTGAATCCAAGGCTGGTGTTTTATCCACTGTGCCACCCAGCTGCCCCCAACTTTCCACATTCAAAAGTGAAGATAGGGGCAGCTAGGTGGCACAGTGAAAGAGCACCGGCCCTGGATTCAGGAGGACATGAGTTCAAATCTGGTCTCAGACTCTTGACACTTACTAGCTGTGTGACCCTGGGCAAGTCACTTAACCCCTATTGCCTCACCAAAAAAAAAAAAAAGTGAAGATGATGTACATTTGAATAGCTGTATCTGGCATAAGACAAGAGCAAACAAAAATAGGTTTCTTATCATCCAAGGGTGGGATTAATTCAGGAAAGGATGGCCAACCCTCCCCCCAACCTCCATCCTTCTAGTTGAAGTCCTTGCCTTTCAACTAGGAATGTGCTCATAAATGTTTAAAAATCAGCTCTCTGGGGGATTTTTTTTTTTTAATCCACAACATACTTAAAAGTTGAATCTGCATTATTAACATTTTCTCCATGACTTTCTTAGGTCTAGAAATCAACAAATAATAATAATAATAAGCCCCAATTTATAGTATTTTCAAAGCATTTCCAATCATTTCCTTACTCTGAAAAGTTAACAATCAGCACTTCCCAGTATAAGTTGGCTCTAGTATACCCCTGCAGATTTGAATCCAGAAATGTCTCTTGACCATTCTGGTTTCAGCATTCCTGGTGTGTGCATGCACACACACACACCCTTAAGACTTCTTTCCATTTAAGATACAACATTGCACTAGGGGGTAGGTACTGGGTTTATGCCATTTCAAATGCTATTGTGATGTAGAAAGAGCACAGGACTCAGCTAATGGAGGAGTGCTCAACATTGTTGGTCCCCAGCTCCTCCCGCAGTGAGGGCATTGGACTGGTTTAGGCAGATCAAAGCCTGAACTTAATTGGTACTGTCCAGGTGTTCATGGCCTCAGGCCCGAGACTGTGTCTGTGGCCACAAGCCTTTGAAAGGGGTGGGAGGCATATAGCCTGAGGCTTCTCTCTTTCATTCTTGTAGCATGAAGACATTTCTGGATCATAGCAATGAAGAACCAAAGTTGAAATGTCAGAGGTCACTAGACAACCCCAGGCCAAAAACCTCATCAACAGGATTTCCTGACCAGCATCCTTATCCCTTGGCTTCAGAACTTTCCATTAGCACTTTCTCCCAGTTCCCAACCTCATCTCACTCTCCCTCTGCCTCTTCCTTCCACTTCTATCAACTGGTACATCCCAGGAAAGGAGCACTTTATCTCATCATGGAAAAGATCGGGGACTTCAGTCTAAATGATCTATAATTTTCCTTTGAACTCTGGAATTCTATGATCATGATCCCCATGGCAAGAGCAGGGTTGTGGGGAAAATAAGGTGTCTGGCAAAGTTTTTAATTAGGCCATTACACTGATAAGAGCAAGGTTATGGACATCTAAGGGAAGAGGGCTCAGGGAAGGCCCTTGAGGGGCACCCAACAGTTACTGGGCTCCCACTGGATGACACTCTTTCAAAGGAGACTGAAAAGGAGCATTCAAACAGGTAGAAGGAGTATCAGAAGAGATTAGGGTCATGAAAACCTAAAGAAAAAATATCAAGGAGAAAAAAATCAATTGAAGGAAGGAAACGTCAAACCTTTATTAAGCACCTACTAGGTGGCACAGTGGATAGAGTGCTGGGCTTGGAGTCAGGAAGACTCATCTTCCTGGGTTCAAATCTGGCCCCAGACACTTACTAGCTGTTTGACTCTGGGCAAGGCACTTAAACCCCGTTTGCTTCAGTTTCCTCATCTACAAAATGAGCTAGAGAGGGATATTGTAAATCACTCCAGTATCACCTCCAAGAAAACCCCAAATGGGGTCATGAAGAGTCAGATACACCTGAATACAACAATAATTATATTCCTGCTACAAATAATATCTCATTTGATCCTTACAGCAACCCTAGGGGGTAGTTATTATCCTAATTTTACAGTTGAGGAAACTGAGGCTGACAGATGTTAAATAACTGCCTCAGAGTCACACAGCCAGTAATTGTCTGAGGTGACATTGAAACTCAGACCTTCCTGATTCCAGGCCCAGGGCTCCACCCACCTGCCTCCTTGACTGCGTTAAAATCTATAGAGAGCTCAAGGATAAGGATTAAGAAAAGACAATCGCAATTTGTATTTAAGGGGTATCTTGTGCAAGGAACACCAGATGGGCCAGTGTAGCTAGGTTATAGAATGTGTAGAAGAGAGGAATATATAAGAAAGCAAGAAAAGTAGAAGAGGGCTAGGTTGTTCAAATGCCAAGGAGAATATATTTGAACCCAGAGGTAGAAGGAAAGACTGGCATTGAATAGAGGGTCAGATTTGTGCTTCAGGAAAATCAATGTGGCAAATGAGTGGAGGGAGAGTATATAGGAGTGGGTAGAGACTGGAGGTGGGTGTGGGAAGGCAAACAATTAGAAGGATATTGCAGCAATTCTGGGGAAAGAAAGGTGATAAGAGCTTGAACTAAGGTGTTGGCTGTAGGAGTGGGGACAAGGGGACAGATATGAAAGATATGGGGGTAGACACCTCAAGATTTCACAATAGGTTAGTTAAATATGTGGGGTAAATGAGAGCAAGTAGTTCAGAATGAAGAAGTGGCAAGTCTGACTGACTGGGAGATGGTAATATCCTCATTAGTAATGGAGAAGTTTGGAAGAGGGAAGGGCTTGGAGAGAAAGATAATGAGTTCTTTTGTGGACACAATTGAGCTTGAGATGACTATGGGGCATCTGGTTTAAGATTTCAAATAGGTACTTGGTAATGTGGGACTGGAGTTCAGGATAGACTAGGGCTAAATATAGGTATTTGAAAGTCATCTGTAGAGAGATGATAATTGTACCCATAAGAGATGATGATAGCAACAAGCAAGAAAATATAGAAGAGAAGAGGGTTGAGAACAGAACGTTGGGGGACATGCATGGTTAATGGGAATGCCATAGATGAAGATTCAGCAAGGAAAATGATAGAATGCCTTTTGATTTGGCACTCAAAAGATGACTGGTAACTGAAGAGAAAAGTTGAATGTTGAGTTCAGAAGTCCTACTGCTAAAGGTTTAGATGGGCCACATGGAGCCCACCTTATTCTCGAATGCAGCCAGAACTGTAATATAATGGAATTTGGAAATATTTTACAAATTAAATAAAAGTACAATGAAAACATAAATAATATTGATATGTGACTTTCTAAATCAACAAGTTGCCCCCAGGGATCTTTACGTAGAGAGGTTGTTGCTATTTGAGTGTGACATCCCTGATTAAGAAGCTAGTGAAAAGAGAGGAATGGAATATAGATAGATTTTTCAGGGAGCTTAGTAGAGAAGAACAAAAAGGATGGTAGTCATTAGGAATAGTAGGCTCATTTGAAGGTTGTTGGGAGTTTTTTGTTTGTTCTTTTGTTTTGAGTATGGGGAAGACCCACATGTCCTTTTGGGCAAGAGGGAAAGGAACCAGTATATAGGGAGAGATTGAACATAATGATTCCTTGATGACATCTTTTGCTTCTGTCCTTAGGAGTTTCTCATCCTTTTTTTTTTTTTTTTTTTTTTTTTTTGCGGGGCAATGGGGGTTAAGTGACTTGCCCAGGGTCACACAGTTAGTAAATGTCAAGTGTCTGAGGCCGGATTTGAACTCAGGTACTCCTGAATCCAGGGCTGGTGCTTTATCCACTGCGCCACCTAGCCATCCCGGAGTTTCTCATTCTTTATTAAAATTCTACAAACTTCTTACAATCATCATAAGCGTCTCCACTGTCCTTTGTATGACATTCATTTTCAGTTCTTCAGAGGCCACTGTTTTCCATATCTTGTTGTCATAATGGCTATAATCAGCAATACAAAGAAATCCTATTGGACAAACTCATTAAGTGCCTTCTATGAAGTGAGCACTATGCTAGGTACTGCAGGAGACACAAAGAAAAGATATGATGTCACCCTCAAAGAACTTAAAAATCTATTGGGGAGGGAGGAGCTAAAATATAGCATACACAAACAAATATGATACAAAATGCAAAATAAGTGCATAAACTAGCTGCCACATGAGGATTGAGGAGCAATAGGTTATGTCTTACTGAGGGAATTAGGCAAGGTTTCGTGTAGGAGGTGGCATTGAGTTGGGTCTTAAAAGATGGGCAGGATTTCAGAAAGTGGAGAGAGAGAGAGACAGAGAGACAGAGACAGAGACAGAGAAATGGATGGAAGGGGTGAGGAAAGAAGGAGACAGAGAGAACAATTGAATGTTGAGGTCAGAAGTCACACTGCTAAGGATTTAGAAGGTCCACATGGAACCCACAATACTCCTGAGTGCCACCAGAACCAGATTTAAATGGATTAAAATTTAGATTAAAGTGGATTTAATCCAGATTAAAATCCATCTATATTCCAGAGAGGGGGGGGGGGAAGAGAGAGAGAGTGAAGAGAGAGAGAGAGAGAGAGGAAGTGAGAGAGAAGAGAGAGTGAGGAGAGAGACAGAGAAGGAGAGGAGAGAGAGGAAAAAGAAAGAGAGAGAGAAAGAGAGACAGAGAGACAGAGAGAGGAGGACATTCAGGAACGGTGAGAAAAAAAGTGTGGACACAGGAAAGAGTTGTGTGTGTACAGGGGAAATAATCTAGTTTAATCAGTGAGCAGAGTATGTGAAAACTATTAAAGAAATAATATTTAACACTCCCACTTATTTGCACATTCAAGTTAACAAACATTCATTAAGCAGCTATTATATGCCATACCCTGTGCTAGGTGGAAATGATACAAATGTGATAGAAAATAGTCTTTGTCTTCCAGAAACTTACCATTCATTCATTCTTCAGTCTGATAAGGAATATAAGATTCATACAAATTAGTATAATAGAAAATGGAATTAATAAGCACAAAAGAAAGGCCCCAACAGAATGCTTTGAGAAAACAGCAGGAAAGGACTCCTTGAAGTGGGGTGAAAGGAGGGGAGAGGAAAGCCCAGGGAAATGAGACATCTGAGTTGGACCTAGAAAGAAGGAAAGGATTTCAACCAGGTGACCATCAACAGGGGAGAGGAGTCTCTTCCAGGCTCAAGGATGGGGATCAAAAAAAGGCAGAGGCAGTGTGCCTGGAGTACAGGGTACATGAAGTCTACAGTGTCTCATAATGTTGTAAAGGCGATTGGAATCAGAGTGAAGTTCCTAAATACAAGGGATTTCTTTTTATTCAGTAGGTAATGAGGGCCATTGAAAATTTTTAAACTGGAAAATATTATCAGTTATGGATATTTTAGGAAGAGTCCTTTGGTAATGGTGTCGGTCAATCAATAAACATTTATTAAGTGACTACTGTATGCCTGGCACTGAGCTAAATGCTAGAGGTACAAAGAAAGGCAAAAGACAGTCCCTGCCCTCAAAGAGCTTATATTCTAATGGGTAAAGACAACACATAAAAAGAAGTTGAAAAGGAATGGGAAAGGTGCCCCAAAACATGATGAAGTCCAGAGGAATGAGACCAGTGGGAAATGATGAGATGGCTGTCCTGGGTGTCCTCCTTTAATGGAAGATCTGGAAAGAACTCTCCGCTGTCTACCCTCCCCCTTTTTCAGTTGGGGATAGGGATGGGCAGCAGGAGATATTGAGGAAGTGTGTTTCACTATGATTTTGTTGATTAGATGCTTGTGATGATTTGGAGGGGGCGGGGGACAAAAAAGATGAGGAGAGACTGAGGCTGGATCACTATATAATTTTTTTTTGGTAACTATATAATTTCAATTTAGCCTAAGTACAAAAAAAATACCTTAGGCTGGAGTTGGAAAAGTATAATGACTAATGGTCAGTTTGCCTCTGATTTCAATGGGGCATTGAAATCCTGCTTGTTTCAGTCTTTCCATTTGAAAAATGATGATAATAAAAATGGCCCTTCACAGGAATAGTATAAGGATAAATGTGAGAGTGTCATACTTTTCAAAAGTAAAAGTAAAAGTATAGTTATTGTGCCGATAGTAAATCTCTCTGAAATCTCAATGTTAAGTTTGGCAGGAAAGCCATTAAGAAATTTTAAAGAAACCCAAATACAAATAAAAATATAAACTAAGAGAAAAAAAACACCCTGAAAACCTTTGAATTCACTGGTAGAGAGAACTGGCTGCTAAGGAAACACCCTCTCCCCATGCAGGTCATCATCACTTTCTCTGTAAATTATCACTCTAGAGAGTTGCCTAGAACACTGAGAGGTGAAGCAATTGGCCCAGAGTCAGTCTATATCAGAGGCAGAACTTGAATCCAGGCCTTTCTCCTGGCCTCAAGGCCTGTTCCCTATCTACCTCATCACACTATCTCCACACTTAAATTATTCTTGATGGAAAAGAAGAAATTAGGGAAAGAAGATGAGAAGATATAAACAAAGTAAAGACTGCCTACAGTCAACAAAGAACAACTGAGAATTTGAGGAAGAACCGATACATATGTCATCTGCACGGCATTTAGCATCGTGCCTGACACATAGTAGGTGTTTAATCAGTCCTTATTCCCTTTGGTCTATAGATTCCACCTAGACAGACTCATTATTTATGTGGGGGGGGGGGGAAAGGACACTATTTTTTGATGATTTATTTAATTTTTAAATTTCCCCCCCAATTCTATATAAAAACAAATTTTAACATTTGTTTTTTAAAATTTTGCGTTCCAAATTCTCTCCCTCTCCCCTCATTGAGAAGGCAAGCGATTTGATATAGGTTATGCATGTGCAATCATGTTTATGATTACACCTATATGTATGAAACATATTTCCTATATGTATGAAATACATTTCCATATTACTGATGTGAAAGAAAACACATGCCAAAAAAATAATAAAATAAAATAAAGACATTAAGAAAAAGTATGCTTTTATCTGCATTCAGACTCCTTCAGTTTTTTCTCTGGAGATGGATCATAAGTCCTTTGAAATCACATGACACCATTTCAAACAACAAAAACTGAAATCAAAATACCATCAAGTCGTTTCATTTCAACAAGCATTTATTAAAAGCTCATTATATTCAAAGCACTATATACTAGTCCATGGGGATACAAGGGCACTGGAAATACTGTCTACCCTCAAGACATTTACAATCCACTAACTTCGAGGTGTTCTTTAATTTCCGGAGAGTATTATTTTCTTGAATATTTCATGTTGTTAGGGTGGCAAAGATCTGGAGAGGGAAGGGACTTTAGAGATTATCCAGTCATATTCTCTCCTTTTACAAATAAAGAAAACAGGACCAGAGAGGTAATTTGTCCAAAGTCATACAGGTAACAAGTGACATGTATTGTTGTTATCCAATGAAATCATGAAGATTAGAGCAGAGGAGAACTATCAGTCTGCATAGCCCCATTGTTGTCCTTAGAAGCCCCCAAGATGCTTTGCAAAATATACTCATGTTACTCATCTTGTATTGCCAACATTTATATTGTGGTTCTTTGGTTCTCACCAGGTCTCTGGCACAATAAGGGTTTATTTTAGTCCCTTTGATATTGATTTAGCTTGGAATGTACTATAAATAGACTAAATATGCTAACAGCAAGCTAAGTGACCTAAGATTCTTTGATTTTTAAGTACCCTGATAAAAGTTGCCAATTATAAAGAAAGACATTCTTGGTGTAGCTGATCTGAGGTCTTTTACAGAGGACTATATATGAACAGTACAACGCTACATGTTTTTTAAATTATATCTTTGCATATATTAAAGGATCTTTTTGGCTGGGTTTAGCTCTAATATGATAAAACCTTTTGCAATGGTGTTAGGGGAACTAGAATAATACTCATTCACTAGTTTTATAAGACCAAAAGTTTTGACTTATAGATTATTATAATGGGACATGATTTGACTTGCTATCTATCAGAATGGGGGGAATGAGGATTGGGGTTGGGGTGAGGTAGGAGGAGAAGATAGGGGAACTCTTGGAGAGGTGGATAAAATAAGGAATAGGAAGGTAAGGGGAAAAGATAAAGTAATAGGAAAAGGGTAAAAAGAGACTAAGAAAATAGTGAGTACAAATAAGATGGAGGGAAATTCGAAAATAGTAATTCTAACTTTGAATGTGAATGGGATGTTTATAGCAATTCTCTTTGTGGCAGCAACAAACTGGAAATTACAGGGATGCCCATCAACTGGGGAATGACTGAACAAGTTGTGGTGTATGGTTGTGATGGAATACTATTGTGGTATAAGAAATGATGAGCTCAATGATCTTAGAAAGGTATGGAAAGACTTGCATGAGATGGTGAAGAGCAAAGTGAGCAGGACCAAGACAACATTATATACAATAATAGTAATATTGTTTTAAGAATGACTTTGAGCAACTAAGTTATTTTGACTATTAGAAATACACAAATTAAAAATAAAGGACATAGGAAGAAAAGAAATAAACTGTATTTTAAGGTTTTGGTTGGGGAAAATGTCACCTTATTTCTCACTGATTATTCCAGAAGTACTTTTCAGGATAAAACACAAGAGCAAAAGGGGAGATGGGCAGCTAGGTGATAGTCAATAGAGTGCTGGGCCAAGAGTCAGAAAGATTTATCTTCCTGAGTTCAAATCTGGCCTCAGCCACTTACTAGCTCTGGGACCCTGCAGAAGTCACTTGACCTGTTTGCCTCGGTTTCCTCGTCTATAAAATGAGCTGGAGAAGGAAATGTCAAATCATTCTATTATATTTGCCAAGAAAACCCTCAATAGGGTTATGAAGAGTTGGATACAACTGAAACAACAAAAAGTGGATGAATATGTAGCCCATGACGGTCCCAAGTGTGAATTGTGGCAGTACCAGGCCAGTGAGAATCACAACTTAACCACAAAAAGAGCTTTCATTGAATTAGAATAAGCTCTCCTTTCTACCAGCAGTGACTGAGAGGTGATTCTGAGAATAGCAGCCTGTGGGTTACTTTTCCTGCATCTATCCTATCGACTGCAAATATTCTTCACCTTTTTTTCTGTCTTGGATCCCTCTGGAAGTCTGGTGAAGCCTGTTAACCCTTCTCACAACACTGTTTAAATGCATAAAATAAAACAAAAGGGGTAATAAAAGAAACTACTTACATTGAAATAATTATCAAAACATTTTTTAAAAAAACAAGATTAATAACCCCAGAAAACAACTTATTAGGCTATTTTCTTTATTTAGGTTTTAAGGGTTCTTAACCTTATTTTATGTAATGAACTGCTTTAGCAGTCTGATGAAGCCTCAGAACAAATAAGTAGGATTTCAAAGGAAACCAGAAGATAGTGAAAATAAAGGTATAATTTTCCCTACCTTGGACCTCAGGTTAAGAACCCATAATTTGAAAGGTCCCTGGGAATGCAACTGAGAAAGTCTCCTTGTTCTCTAGGAAGCCATCACAAATAAGAGGGTTCTGCAAATCTGTGGATAATATCCAGTTAAACAGATGCTGATGGTTCTGCTGGCTGGCTTCAGACAGTGGCTACCATGATAGGAGACAGTGAGAAAGACCCCTTTATTCACTCTGTTTTTCTGTACAGTCCTTTGCAAATCCCCTCTCCTAGAAAACCTCATGGGAATGGAAAGTCATGGTCACTTTCAACTTCTCTCCCGGGTCTTTGAAAATAGATGATGAGAAAATGCCCATACCCTTTCACCCAGGGCATAGGCCTTATGGATGTCAAATATGGAAGGAAAGTTTGTTGCACATGGAAATATTCATAGCAGCCCTTTTTGTGTTAGTAGAGTGCTAGGAGAGTAGATGTCCATTGCTTGAAGAATGGCAAACAAATCAGGTTACATGAATGGCAGATGACTCTGCTGGCTGCCAAAGCCAACAGAACAGGTGAAATATTTGGCCAGGAATTGTACCTTGGCAATCAATCAAGGCAATAACAAGCTTTTGTTAAGGGCTTACTATGTGCCAGCACCCATGCTAAGAGGGGATGCAAAAGAGGGGATGGGAGAAACAGTCCTTTCCGACATGGGGCTTACATTCTAGTTGAGGGAATGTGAAAAATGAGTGCATACAAGATTCATACAGAGTAGATGGAAAGTATGTCTACAGATGCAGCATTTCAAGTAGAGTATTTAAGGAGAAAGGATAATTCCTATTGCCATTGGTTTGATGACATCATAGACATGTTGCTTTTGAATAGAATTTAGCAATGGTGAGAAAAACTAATCCAAGTCAGCGGTGGGAGGAAAAGGGCATAGTGGGAGCTATGTGGATCATTTGGAGTTTTACCCTTTGTTAGGCACTTTCCCCAGGGTATGAAGTCAATTAGTCTGAATGTGGAGTCTGAGGATGGTAATTCAGATATAGCCGAGGCGGCATGTCTGTGAAGACTAGCTCAGACACCACCTGGCTTCCAAAGGACTGTGTTTCAGAGCCCCAAGCCTTTCATTTATGGTCCGGGAGTGCAGTAAGGGTGGAGAGTGACTACACTGGCAGGAAGTCAGGTTCTTAAGGGAAGGCTAATAATAAGTAGGAAAATTAATGGGTCTAAGCTTTTATTTCCTCAGTCCACCCTGTGAGAGAGGTGCTACCGAGCAATGAAATAGCCAAAAGGCAGGCAGCAAGAGAAGGGGGAGAATGAGAATCTCGAATAATCCTCCAGTGTGTTAGTGGGCTTCTGAGTGATTAAGGATTTGCTGTAGCTCTGAGAACAAAATATTCACGGGTGACTCAAAGGGCAGTGTTGAGACACACAGTGGGTGTAAGGAGGCTGTAGCATATTTATGACTAATGATGACTTTTGAACAAGAATTAGTGTAAGAAAAAAAGCCATTCAGGAAACATATGAATACAAAATACAGGAAGGATAGTGAGAATGAGAAAGAAAAGATGGGCAGCCTAAAAAATGCACCCAGTCAGGCAATAAATATTTATTAAGCCCTACTATGTGTCAGGCACTGTGCTAAGCATTTACAAATGTTATCTCATTTGATCAAAGGAAAGCAAAAGATATGGAGGTGAAGAATGCATCAATATTGCACATCAGGGTGATTAGAAGGATGGAACTGTCCTCAGAGCTAATAAGGAAGTTTTGAAGAGGGGTGGGTTTGGGCAGAATAATTTAATAAGATCTCAATCTGTCCTAGCCCACCCACCTGTGCCCATTCATCCTGAGCCATTCACTCTGTCCCACCCCACAGGACAAGAAGGCAGGTGGGGCTCTTACCAGTCACTAAATCCACAGTGCAGAGCTTGCCCTCTGAGGCAAGTCTGGCATAGCCACAAGGTGATCTGGGGAGCAGGGGATGGGAGTGGTAGGGTGTAAAATTTTCCCAGGGGCACATGTGCAGCTGCCACTGTGGTAACCTGGTAATTAAGTTATAAATGCTCAGAGAGGTCAATGCCTGACTCAGAAGTGAGGAGACTGATTACTTGTACAGGCCAGAGACGGCAGAAGAATGGGGAGGGGTGGGGGGAATAAGAGTAAGGGTAGTTTGGTTGGAGAGAAGACCAGTAATTAGTTATTTGGGGGAAAGTGAGATTCAACCTATATTCCCCCATCCCTTTTATAGGTTGAACATAAACAATTTCTTTGGGGTCAGACCATGGCTTCCTTGGGGAGCCACTTTGGAGACCACTAACCTAGAGAATTGTATCAGATCGAGAGAGGTAAAGAAAAAAGTTATAGAGATAAAATACCCCCAAAGGAATCTCTTTGCCTTCCATGCTACTGGATTTCATTTGTAGTATTAAGCAGATAGAATTTTGTTGTTATTGTTTAAAATCCACATTTTATAAATAGCTAGGTGGTGCTGTGCTGGGCCTGGAATAAGAAAGACCTGAGTTCAAATATCTCAGAAACTCACTAACTGTGTGACCTTGAGCAAGTCACTTAACCTGTTTGCCTCAGTTTCTCCATTTGTAAAATGGGGAATGCTAACAATAATAGTACCTACCTCTCAGGGTTGTTGTGAGCATCAAATGAAATAATATTTATAAAGTGCTTAGCATGGTGCCTGACTCTTAAATGTCTGTTCACTTCCCTCTCTTGAATTCTGTAGAGTACGGGAGGGAGATCACAAAAGACAACATGGGTATCAGGTATTTGAGCAGCCAGGCTAAATGTTTTTGCCCCTGGGACTTCTGGATGAACTTTCCCACCTTATCCTCTGTCAAGATGTACTTTTCTACAGTCCACACTTGGTCTCAGAACCTGATAAAGTATTTTCTTCTTTTTTTTTCAAGTTTCTTCATATTTTGGTATTTTCTTTATTCTCCTTAAAATTATTAATGTATTTAAAAGTTTTATTTGGAAAGAAGAAGAGCAAAAATCTCTGAACGTTATATAATTATAATGGCCAAACTTGGTGAGAGAAATTATTATATTAATAAACAATTATTAAATTGGGATCAAGGCTTTTCTCCTCAGTTTCCTCCTTAAGGCTCAGTTCTTGTTAAAGTCAGTCTCTGAAAGACATGACTGATTAATGAGCTTACTCTTACCCCTCAAGGAACAGGCTCTTCAGTTTTACATGGGACCACACCCAACTAAGAGACCTAATTTCTGTTTAGAGTATAAACAGAATCTAGTCTGGGCCAGTTGGGAATAGGGGGTGGGAGGAGAGCCCCAGTTCTTGAACCCCTCCCTTAGAGTTTAGGGGGACCCACCTCATGAAGAAGAAAACCAAACAGAGTGGTCTGGATCAAAATGGATTCCCCTGTCCAGATTGCTAAAGATGGCTGAATCTCATGATCAAGCTTTATTCTCAGAAGGAGCTGAGGACTTTTAGCCCACCTCCTCATTAAATGTCCTCTAATCAGGGTTTATTTTCACTTATGGGGCATTCCCTTACAGAAGGGATTTAAGATTGTTAAGAGACTCTAATGGGCATCTTTGGTTACTGAGAGAAACCACTGACCATCAGTTTATTGATTGCCAGCTAGCCTAATTAATAAATTGACTATTAATTACCCAGAAACTCTGTCTCTTGGGGTTTTTCGTTCGTCACACTGGCCATGAAGAGATGTTGAGCAAATACATTTCTTCCACTTCTTTGCAGAGATAGGGGACATGTATGGAATATTGCATATAATATCAGATGTTATATTGGTTGCTTTTACTTAACTGTTCTTTATTTCTTGTTTTTTTTTTAAATTCTTTGTTACAAAGGATGGTGCTTTTTTGAGGGGGAGGTGTAGGAAGGATATATTCAGAAGTGAAAGTGAAAAATGAAACCAAAAGATATCAATAAAATATTTCTAAAATAAGTTTTATTGATTCCTTTCTTAATATCAGACATTTCTGGAATTGTCTCTCTTCCCTTACTTTAAAATTAAGCCCTCTCTTATAACAAAGAAAAAAGAGTTTAACAAAAACTATGACAATGTATATAGCATTCTATCCTAGTAGTTCCCTACCTTCTTGTAATAATGAATGAGATATAGTTCATTATCTATTCTTTGGGATTACCATTGTTTTGTTTTGTTTTGTTTTGTTTTAGACACTCAGAATATGGCTTCCTTTCTACTATACAACAATATTCCATTATTCTGATACACTCTCAGTTTGGTCAACCATTCTCTAGTAAATGGGCATGCATTTCATTTTCAGATCTTTGCTCTATTACAAAAAGAATTGGCATTTTTTTCAATTTATTTGTTTGTTTTTATAAAGATTTATTATCTCTTTTCAGGCCTCTGAGTTTTTGGTTTACCATTGGTACTGATAAGAGTTCCAAAGTCTTTCAAACTGCTTTTTCTTTATAATGTTTTCAATATTTAAATTTTTCTTCTAATTTATGTTTGCTTTACTTTGCATTAGTTTATAGAGGTCTTTCCAGTTCTCTCATTTCTTCATTTCTTGTGATGCAGTAAAATTCCATTATGTTGGGGGCAGCTAGGTGGCACAGCGGATAAAGCACGGGCCCTGGATTCAGGAGGACCTGGGTTCAAATCGGACTCAGACACTTGACACTTACTATCTGTGTGACCCTGGGCACACAGTGACTTCACTTAACCCTTATTGCTCCTCCCCCCCAAAAAAAACCCCACCAAAAAACCTGAAAGAAAAAAAATGCTTGTTAGTTGATTCTGTATTTAACAGAAAAATGAAATTAAAAAGATTTTTTTTTAAATTCCATTATGTTCACACACCATATTTAGCCCTTCTTTAATAGGTAGGCACTCCTATAGTTTCCCATTTTTGACTACTAAGAAAAGAGCTACTATAAGTATTTTTGTACATATAGTTCCTTTTCATCTATATTTGATCTCTTTGGGGTTATATACCTAGCAGTGGAATTGTTCTTCAAAACTAATAAGGAAGTTTTGAAGAGGGGTAGGTTTGGACAGAATATGCCCAAAGGATATGAGGATATGTAGAGTTAAATCACTTTGGGGCATAGTTCCAAGTTGCCTTCCAAGATGGCTGGACCAATTCACACCTCCACCAACAGTACATTTAATGTGCATGTGTTTCCTGAATCCCTGCTCACATTTGTCATTTTCCTCTTCTGTTTTCTTTGCCAATCTGGTGGGTGTGAGGTAGAGCCTCAGAGCTGAGAACATTGGTCTTTTCCAAAAGCTCAGCATTTGCTTTGTTTCCACAAATATATGAACCGCAACAGGGAAAATACAGCTGCTGACATTGCAAATCCCTTCCTTCCCCTTCTGTCCAAATCACCTGGGCTAGCTTTGTGTCAGTCTCTCTCTTAGCACATGCCTAAAGGTCAGGGAACTGAATACTGAGCTTCTCTTTACCTTGTTTGAAAATGGGATGCTGTGGCTATTCTAAACTGGACTTAGGTAGGGGTGGGAGGGATCGATCTTGGGAGGGAGGTGGGTAGGGGAAAAGTAATGAGAGTGGAGTCTTTTATTCTTTTTTGTCTGGGATTCTTTTTCACTTACAACTGTCCTTCCTCTAGATACCCAATGCCCAGAAATTTGGCTGCCCAGGAACCTTTATTTTAACCTAATTGAGTTTGCTCAAATCTCTCCATTTCCTCTTCCTCTCCCTGTATGGAAAACTATCTCTCCTCAGCGTTGACTACAGGCCTCCCTGGTTCCCTTTAAAGTCTCAACTAAAATCCCATCTTTACAGGAAGCCTCCCCCAACCCCTCCTCATTCCAGGCCTTCCCTTTGGTACTAACTTCCTATTTGTCTTGCTTGTGACTCGTTATTTATATATTTGTTTGTATGTTGTCTCCCTCGTTAGATTGTGAGCTTTTTGTGGGCAGGGACTGTCTTTTGTCTCTTTTTGTCTCACCAGTGTTTAGCAGAGTGCTGGGCACATAGTAGGTGCCTAATAAATGTATGATGATTGATTGATCAAATGCATCTGTCTCGGGGGCACTTCCTTCAGGGCCCAGTTCCCAACCTAATACTTGTCTTCCAACTCAGTAACTGTTAATAAGAATAATAATGTCATGTGTGGTACAGTGGAAGTGAGTTGTCAATGTGGAATCAGAGAATCTGGTTCCAAATCTTGGCTCTGATATTTCCTGTGTGATCTTGGGCAAAGAAATTCACTCCTTTGGGCCTGTTTCTTATCTGCAAGATGAATGGGTAGAGTTACACGCTCTCCAAGACCAAGTCTAAGTCTGGTAGCGAGGTCGATGTGAATATTAATGCAATATTGCAGGAGTGGTTAGGAAGACTGGGATTTGAATCCTGTCTTAAAGGCATACTAGGTGATCCTGGGCAAGTTATATAATTTCTTCTGTTGTCAGAAAACAGGGATGATAATAGTACCTACCTCAAAGGGTTCTTGTGAGCATCTTGTTATAACATATAATATGTGTAAAGTGCTTGACAAACTTTAAAGTACTATATAAATGCTACCTATTATAATTATGATTATAAACCCTTTGATTGTATATTGCATGACAGAAATCCCTTCCCTCACAACAATGGCTGGTTGCTTTGGTTTTTCAAGTATCATTATCCCACTTTCCCAAAAGGGAGAATGCTCTCAAAGTGACTTATCCAGGCTCACAAATTTAGTAAAATTTCATAGTCTGGACTTGAGCCTAGGTCTTCTGACTCCAATGTTCTTTCCACATTGTACATTGCCTCAGACTTTGATGGTAAGAATGTTATCCTTCTCAGGGATTCATTTTAATAGGCCTCATAGGAACTCATGCTTTAATTAGACCAAACCAATGCCTTTTCAATTGTGGGAAATTTTGGGCACTATGGTAATGTGAGTGTGGGAAAGGAGACACAGTAACTTCAAGATATTTGGGACTGGTCTAGCCTTCTAGCCAGTTATCTCACATCAGACAGTGGCTTTTTGGAGTCACAGTTATCCCCATTAACTTGAGAAATAAATGGTGGCTTCTTTGGAGCTACAAGCCCACAAAATCAGCCATTCAGAACACCATTTTTACACTAGAAATCACCTCAAAAACTGTTCCCTGCTTTAATACGATTAGATAAACAGTCTGTCCCTGATCAAAATCGACACTGTCCTCCATTTTCAGACTTCACAATAAAGCAATATTGCTCCAAATTCCTTCATTAAAGTTGAATATCATTCTAATGAATAACATAGGTATAAAATCATAAGTCCAGAAACTACTTTAACTCTCTTCTCTCAGGTTTCATCTGAATGTCATGGAGGACATTTAGTCTAACTCCATTTTACAGATGAGAAAATTGAGATTCCCAGAGGGGAACTAGCTGATCCAGGGTCACACAGCTCGGTAGTAAGACTAGAGCTGAGAAAGTCTTAGAGAAAAAGGAACTACCAAAATAATACTTTCATTCTCCTCCTAACCCTGATTCCAACTTTCCAGACTTCATCAACACCATGTGGAAGATACCTATGGGTATCTTCCCTTCCCTTCCTTTCCCCACTTCTTACCACTGTTGTGTGTTGTTTTCTCCCATTAGAATGTAAGCTTTTTGAGAGCAGGAATTACCCTTTTTTTTTTAAATGGCAGAAGGGAGGATAATAATAGTGTCCCCAGTACTTAGTACTGTACCTAGCCCATAGTAATAAATACTTATAACCTCTGTTATAATGCTCCTCATGGTTTAATTATACAATTCAATCATCAAAGATTATGAGTTTGAATTCTGGCTTTGCTACTTCATTTTCTTTTCTTTTCTTTTTCTTTTTCTTTTTTTTGCAGGGCAATGAGAGTTAAGTGACTTGCCCAGGGTCATACAGCTAGTAAGTGTCAAGTGTCTGAGACTGGATTTGAACTCAGTTCCTCCTGGTGCTTTATCCACTTCACCACCTAGCTGCCCTGCTACTTCCTTTCTGTATGACCTTGACCAAGTCACTTCTCTTTGGGCCTTAATTATTTGATTTGTAAAATGAAGGGCATTAGACAAGGATGATTTCAAAGGTCCCTTTCAGCTTGAAAGCCCAAGAAATAATTTTGTTGCAATGGTTATTCTAATGGTGACAAGGAATGTGGAAAAAACTATTCTTTTTGACAAATTATTTCTAGGAGCAAATGTGGCTGTTAAGGGGATTCACAAAGCACAATTACTATAGGTCATTAGACAGGGAAAGAAAGTATTTTCTTCAAATTATTTTTTGTTGTCATTCATTTTAATGGAATTTGATTTAAACTATAATTTCTTTGAAACAAATAAATTATATTCAACATTTGGAAATGGTTGGAAAAAGAAAAACCAACATGAATCTGATTTAAAAGGACTAAAGGTAAAAACCAGTAAAAAAAAGTTCTACAAAATGGCAAATGATCTAGTTAAGAGCTCTTGAAACATTATTGTATATTTCATTAATGACTTGAGATGTAATTAATTTGTTGAGCATCATTCATTCATTGCTCCACTATTACTCAGTGGGGTTTCTAATGGATATGGTGCTTAATAAGGATAATTACATGAAAAGCAGAAAGTAATTTAGATTTTAACAATAGCTTCAGAGGTTCCATTAAAATGCCCTTTATTAATTTTGTCTAATGTTAGTTAACTGATGATTAAGGTTTGTTTACTTTGGTAGTTGGGGGAAGAATACATAAACCAGGGAGTGGCTCTGCTTTTTGTCATCCCAAGCCTTTATCCATTCTTAGAGAGCTGAATCTAATTTAACAAATTTTTTAAATAATTGCTCACTTTATAAATATTTCATTCATGACGTTTTTTTTTCTTTGTGATTCCTCTATGGTCTTTTACTAGATCTGTGTAAATTACCAAGGGGAGATGAGGGGATGTGAAGTGGAGATTGTTGAGAGGCTGGGAATGTAAATGTTATTCTAAAATAGACTCTTTAACAACTTGAGTGTTCCACACATCTGAGTATTCATTTATTACTGGTGTACTTTTCTTCCCCTCTCCCTTTTTTGCTTTGAGAAGAGAAAAGCCTAGGTGCATATATTTAGGATTGGAAAGAACCCCAAATGTCATCTAGTCATTTTATAGAGAAGGAAAGTGAGGTCCAAAGTGGTTACGTGACTTGCTACTTGGTTAAATGACAGAGTTGGCATTCAAACCTAGGTCCTCTGACTCTCCATCTAACAGTGTAATTCTATGGTATCACACTGACTCTCCTATAACTAGTCTTGTGGTAAATTAGGCAAATGCCTAAGTCTGTGGGATGGAACCTTGCTTTTAATAACTAAACAGCTTCCTAGGAAAAAGTGATGTATAATGAATCAGATCAGAAAGACAAAATACTATTTAAGAATTTATTTATTCTGTATAATGCTTTTCTTTCAAGATAGAAAAGCTTTTTACATTAATAATATAATAGCTGAACCTCATGAAACTCTTCTGGGGGTGGGAAGTAGATGAAGAGGAATAGATCAGTGTTCCTTAGTATCATTGTGTCCTCAGGATCCCATCCTGACCAATTCTTTAGCTACTATGAAGGGATAAAAGGAAGTTATCCCCATGAAATTCCAGGGTCCACTTTAGCCACCTCTACCATGTTTACACTGCCATAATTATCTGGGGAAATAAGACTTCAAACATGGTTTTGAATACGTTTTTCAGAAAGCATATTTATTCATTCAACAAGTACTTGCTTATTGGTTTATAGAGTGTATGAAACTGAGGAAGATTCAAAGATAATATTAAAGTTTTATGCTGAAAGGGCTAGAAGAATGGTGGTACCAGAGGGAATTTCAAAAGAGGGGCCATACTAATTGACATGTTAAGTTTGAGATCATGGCAGGATATTTAAGCAGAAATGTGCTGTAGTCAAGTAGAGATATATAGGAAAAAGTCAGTGTTGGCAACAGAATCTTAGTAATCTGAATAGAAAAAGGCTTGTTGCAATGAGAGGAAAAATGTCCAGCACAGAGTATAAATAGACCAAGGATTCACTGTATCAGCAGGGTACTACAGATGCTACTATTTGCAGATTGCTGATCACACTCCTGGACTACTCCAGGGACTCTTCAGGGAGTTCTATAGGTCCACCAAAGAAATTGACCTGACAATTCACATAATAAAAACCAAATGGATGAAGAATTCCTCTTACCCAGATTGAGATTCATTTGAATGGGCAGCCCCTTGAGTTAGTCCTTTGGTAAATATTTCTTGGATAGACACTAGACAATAAGTGAGGCCTTAAATTTAATAGGAGGAAAAGAGGGAACTAGATAGTGTTTGGATAATTGCACAACCCAGCTGAACAAGAGAATATCTCATCCAAACTTGGTGAGGATGCTGAAAAAAAAGAGAAAAGAATCGGGAGTCCTTTTCTACTCGGGGAGTTTACAATCCAGTTGCAATGGAAAGACATACACAAAAAACCATACATGAAATAGAGAAATAATAATTTCCACTTCAAACAGGTAGTAAAAGAGGGGCTGGATTGGAATTTAGGAGAGCTGATCTGAATGTTCTGGTTCTGCCATATACTTAGCCAAGTGGACTCGGGTCAAGGATCTCTGGGTCGCATCTGTAAAAAAGTGTGGGTAAGATGGTAAAAGGTCTTCTAGCTGAGATTCTGTATGTTCTATTTGGCTCCAGAGGGCAGAACGAATGGCAGAAGGCAAACTGAAGCTTGAAGGTTGAATAAAACAGATTAGAGCTATCCAAAAATGGAATGGGTTGCCTGTTGGTAGCAGGTTTTTCTTCATTGGAGCCCAGAGGGATGACTACGTGCCTGATGTTTTTGAACCAGATGGCCCTTCCAACTCTGGATTTCTCTGTGATACTGAGGCTTAATGTGAAGGTTCATGTGAAGTGATTTGCAAATTGAGTCAGAGAGATAATGGCAGAAAGGAAGAGAAAGGAACACACATTTATTAAGTGCCTATTATATGCCAGCCTCTATGTTAAATGCTTTACACACTTTATCTTATTTGATCCTTACTACAACCAATGAGATGGGTGACATTATTATTCCCATTTTATAGTTGAGGAAATGGAGGCATAGAGAGGTTTAGTGACTTGCCAAGGGTCACACAGCTAGTAGATATCTGATTTGCACAGATTTGAACTCAGGTTTTATTCCCGGCATAAGGTTTTGTTGCACCACCGTGATGTCTTCCAACATTCTGTTCATCTGAGTTCTCTTTGCATTTACACTGTGATTTGGACACGTGGAAGAAACAGAAAACAATTTTTCCAGGCATGGAAACAGAATCATAGATTTTGAAGTGAAAGAGAAATTAGCTAGTCCAACCTCTTCCTTTTACAGTTGGGTAAACTGAAGCCATGCTTCCCCCCTCCCCTCCAGGTGGAGATGCAGTAGATTGCACAGATAGTTATACAATTTGTACCTAGAATCTCTGACTCCAAATCCAGAGAAAAACTCTTAGGAATACCTACCCTTATCATGTGGTTCATATGAACTCTGTGGTAAGATGTTAGTGGGATACCTGTATACATTTATTGTTAAGACTGGTACAAATGCCTCCTAATGCTCTGGCTTTCATCAACCTTTAGGGAGCTGTCAGTCATTTTGCATTCAATTATAAATGCTCAGAGTCCCCACCAGTCAAACACACAATGGCATTCTTGATATGCCTCCAGGGCTCTGTTCTCTATCTTACAAAAGGCACCAGGATTCTAAGGGAAAAGCAGAGAAATATAAACAAACCAAGTGGTACAGCCTTAACTTCCTTAAATAACAAAAGCCACCATTAATAATCTGAGCCACAAACCTGTAGATTGTTTCTAATTACTTTATTTACTTCATTTCGTGGAGCAGACGTTGGAGACTCATTTATATGCAAATACCCCAAGAAGAGGAAATTTAGGAAAACACATTTTAAAAGTAATGTTGCTAGGCTTTTTTTTTTTTGCATTAGAAATCTGTTTTAAATACAATCTTTTATCTGCCCCATACAAAAGCAATCTCATTTGAACAATAGTTATTTTGCAGAAAATTAGGTAAGAAAAACTAATCTGTTACTATCTGTTTCAGAGTTATTTACATTTAATTACAGAGGGACTGTTGAAACACTGAAAGGTTAGGGTCCTTCTGGCATTTCCATCATGAAACTGATTTCATGGTGATTTACAATATGGTTGTGGTTTGGAAAGTGATAATAAAATTCACATGTTTTAGGCTCCAGATTGAAAATCTCAATGGAAGGCTAGGATAAACCCACATTCTTTTACTTCAGTTTAACTCTTTATATTCATTATTTCTTAAACTATTGACCTTTCAACTTGACAAAGGGATGGACTCATGGCAGTTTGCTGAAGAATTAGAGGCAGACAGTCTAGTTTGTAGGGCAGGACCCACTCACTTCAAATAGAATAGATGGAAGAACTACTTACTGACTGTGTCAGAGATGTACTCTACCAATGAAGTCCTTTGGGATTTTTTACAGCCTCTTCATGGAACTGGAGAGCTAGAAGGAACCTTAGTGATCATCTAGTCATAAAATCATAGATTTAGAGCTAGAAGAGACCTTAGAAAATTCCTTCATTTTTACAGATGAAGAAACTGAGCCATGAGGAGGTTAAGTAACTGGCTCAGGGTGCTACAACTAGTAATTGTGTGAGGTAGAATTGAACTCAGGTCTTCTTGATTCCAACTCTGGTGCTCTATCCACCAGTCAATGCCCCATATTTTATAGATAAGGAAATGAAGTGCCTTGCCAAAGGCCATATAGTTAGTCAACAAACATTTATTAAATACCTATGTGCTAAGCAGCCAGGTGGCACAGAGGATAGAGCGCCAAGTAAGGAAGGAAGACTCGTTTTTCTTGAGTTCAAATCTGGCCTCATATACTTACTAGCTGTGGGACCCTGGGCAAGTCATAAACCTGTTTGCCTCAATTTCCTCAACTGTAAAATGGGCTGAAAAAGGACATGGCAAATCACTCCAATATCTTTGAGAAGAAAACCCTAAATGGAGACCCTCAGGCTTGAATGCAGGTCTACTGATCCTAAATCCATTGTACCATATTACCCCCTTGATTGCTTGGATCCATGGCTCCCATTTCAAATAGCAAGTCAGGCCAGGAACATTGTCTTTATCATTTATGGGCCAATACAAATTCCAAGGTGCTCTTTTGTCTACATCAAGAAAGTAATGGGTAAAATAAGTATTTTCTTCACAGTAGTTTAGCTCTCAAAGCTCTTTAACAGTATAGAAAGAGAGGCTGAGTCAAAGGAATTGTTTCCTATCTCTGTGTATTCAAATTTAGGGCAGAAAAGAACCTTTCTGTCAGACTCTGGATTTTGAGTAACAGTCATAACTATGCCTTAGATTTATTTATTTTTTGTTTGTTTGTTTGTTTGTTTTGTGGGGCAATGAGGGTTAAGTGACTTGCCCAGGGTCACACAGCTAATAAGTGTTAGGTGTCTGAGGTCGGATTTGAACTCAGGTACTCCTGAATCCAGGACCGGTGCTTTATCCACTATGCCACCTAGCTGCCCCCCTATGCCTTAGATTTATAAAGCACCTTTATACTTTATTCTTAGGAGCACACATATTAGGGTTTTTAGGATAGACACTCTATCCACTGGGCCACCTAGCTGCCCCACAGTTACCTCACACCTTATCAGGTAGGTGCTATTATTATCTCTATTTGAAGAGGAAGAAACTGAGGCTGATTGAGTTTAATAGACTTGGCCAGGGTCATACAACATATCTGAATCAGGATTCAGACTCAGTTCTTCTTGACTCCAACTCCAATGCCATATCTAGTATGCTACTTAGGTAGGTGGCGCAGTAGATGGAGCACTGGCCCTGAAGTTGAGAGGACCTGAGTTCAAATCTCACCACAGAAACTTACTAGCTGTGTGACCCTGGGCAAGTCACTTAACCTCAATTGACTTAAACATTCAGGGCCATCTTCAATCATCCTGATAATATATCTTGCTACTGGACCCAGATGGCTCTGAAGGAGAAAGTGAGGCTAGTAACTTTGCACAGCCCTTCCTCACTTAAATCCAGTTTACTGCAAATCATGACATCTGTCACAGTCCTCTTTGAGAATAAAGGACAAACAACAACAACAAACAACAACAACTGTCTCAAAAAGTAGTAGCAATATCACTCTGAAAGCTTCACTTCACTTAACTCTCACACTCAATTACTTATAGGTTGATTGGAAGTGGCTGGTAGCACTCCACAACTGAGAGGACCTTAAAGTATTTGAGTTCAGAGCTACCTCAGAAAGATTAAATGAGTTGCTACATGGTTTCAGGTTGGAGGCACCCTCCATTCCCCAGCCACTTGGGGGGAGGCCAGGGACATTCACAGGCTGACCCAGTAATCAACATGATGGATGACAGTGGCATAAGATTATAGATTCTCAAAAGCCTAGCGTGGGTAGACCCCTCAATGTCAGGAAAGTTTCAGGCAAGATAGGCAACATATTTACTCTTTTAGAAAATTGCTGTTCAGCTATTCAGGGAATCATTTAACACTTCAGTGAGGAAGAAATCCATAATGCCTGGGATACTTTGCATCTGGTAGTTTGAGGTAGTAGAAAGTCCATAAAATGAGCTACCTTAAAAAGCAGCAATATTCAGACCGAAGTGAGCAAAGTGAAATGCATTGCTCATGTGTCCTGGTAACAACCAGTATTTACTGCCCTTTTCAGATAGGAAGGGGAGACAATGTGCCCATTTGCATTCCTTTTAAATGACCGGCTTGGTTATGTTGTCCAGTGTATCTATCATTCAGGTCCTTTTCTAACATGCTTTACTAAGTTTGATGACTTGGTGGGAGACGGAAGCTTCACTTGAGGCTGTTCACAGGATCCTGACAAACACTTCGGAGACCTAGAGACAAGACATTGTCCTTGGAACATCCTACCTCGAATACAAAATGAAGTCTGCTTACAAAATAAATTGGCTTATTAAGATAGTGAATATCCTCATTTATGCTGTTTTATGCCCCATGGTTTTTATTTAAACATATTGTTGCTGCCACCATCAATTGATTTAAGTGTTGTATTGGGTGATTTTCTTTTACTTGCACCCTAGGCTTCTACAACCTAAGAGCATATTGAGGGGAAAAAGATCAGAAAAATCTAATTACTGAAAAAATTCAAATGAAAAGAAGTAGCTTTTCCATTTTCTATTGGAAAAGTGATGGCAATAATGATCTCTTGAACTCTAAGTTGTAACCATATTTTCTTGGATATTTTGGTTCATTTGACTCTTTCAAATTTGAAAATGGAGTCAGTGGCATTAAGGTGGGATCAGGACTGCCTTATAGTCAGGAGTGGTAGGAGTATGTGTGTGTGTGTGTGTGTGTGTGTGTGTGTGTGTGTGTGTGTGTGTGTGTGTGTGTGTGTGTGTGTGTGTAAAGGGAAAGGATGGGATGAAAGGAATGTGAATAAAAAAGGGGTACACACAGAAAGAACCTTGATTGGCTGAGGACCAGAACAAAATGTTGTCTAGTGGAAAGAGCATGATACTTCGGAGTCTGAACAACTGGATTGCAGAGAAGAGCTCCAAGACCTTGCTTGATAACTTTGGGCCATCAATGAGCTTTGTTCCTCACTTGTAAAATGGGAATGAGGATACTTCTATTACTTACCTCATAGAGCTGCTGGGAGGATCAATATAGGGAAGTATGGAGTATTTCTCCCAACTTCTGTTGATATGGTCATTGAGGGCAGAGACTCTGGTGTGTGACTCTGCTCCCAGATAGATGCACCAACTCTTATTGGTCCAATAGCTTGGTCAGATGCCTAGGGGAGGATAGAAGTTCCTCTCCTCCATCTCCTAAGTGTCATCTTGTACTCCTAAACCTTTGAATGGATTTTTTCCCTTTGCATATGAAGACCTAAGAGGAATGAATGATTCTCTCAGGTATTCACAGGAATTTCTCACAGAAGGCAATTGTGATATCAGTTGTCTTCCTCCAATTAGATTAGTCAGAAACAATCTATTTTTTGATAAAGACATCTATCTTGTTTCTTTGTGATCACTACTTCCTTTTCTGGATATTTCAGCAATTATCCCTTTGATAACCTGGATATTTCAGCAATTATCCCTTTGATAACATATTCTTGTGTTTTTTTTCTAGGAAACAAAGCCAACCTCCCTGGCTTATCATAGTCTATATACTATATTCTCATTCCTTTTTTTTTTTAAATTAGGATAATATTCCCCTTCCCTTGTCCTGAGGTACCTCTCTGTTTCTTCACAAGCAAACAAAGATCATGGATTGTAGCTCAGTAAGCATGTCACGTTCATTTGCCTTGGGCGGATACTGAAAAGCTCAGTCAATTTCAATAACATTGGGAGATCTGATCACTATATTTCACAGAAGCCTTCCTGTTTTGTCCAAAACTGAAGTACCATTTGAAAAGACTGAGGCATATGTATTCTTACCCTTACTACAATGACTTCCAAATGCAAAGAGCTGAACTGAGGCAAAACCATGAAGGAAGCCAAGTTTGTTCTAAGTGCCCAGTTCACACCCCTGGTGTTTTCTCTGGTTCCCTTTTCCCCTTTTAGATGCCCTCCAGGTTCTGGTTCTCTCTCACAGCACCCTTTTCCTTTTCTTCCCATCTACTGTAGCATTGCATTCAATCTGATTCTTCCTGGTCCATGGGTTTATGGGTTCTGTCATATTTTAGACCCTTATTCCTCTCCACCCAAATACACACACACACACACAAACACACACACACTCACACACATGATGGGAAAGACTTGAGTGATCATCTGATCCCACACTCTCCTTTTACAGATAAGGAAACTAAGGTTTTATAATCTCTAATGTAAAAGTTAGATAATTGACCAAGATCATTCATGCTTGTACTAATGCTTGTCAGTGAATTAATTTGTTGTTATTCCTTCCAGGAAAACCATGGTCATTTTAAAAGGAACTTTCTTCTAAAAAATGTCCTAATCTGAAGTAATAATTCCAATAGGGAAATTTTCAGTATGCAGCAGCTAAGAGGGAGAAATATTTGGGGTCTGGAGAGCCCTTTAGGAGCTCCTCAGACAAGCCCATGTGGCTGCTACAATTTAGAAGATAGGCTTTGGGGGAAGAGAATATAGGATGTGCTTTTTGGGGAGTAAGGGTAAGTGAAAGAGAAATGAAGAGACCTGATTTCCAGTCCTGGTTCTTCCACTTACAAGCTCTGTGGTCTTATGCTAGTTGCTTCATCTTTCTAAGCCTTAATTCAAACTTCACCTGTAAATTACAATACAACACATCTCATAAGGTTCACGTGGGGGGCAAACGAAACAATTTGTGTGAAAGGATTTAGTATATTGAAAGTTGCTATATTGCTTCAGGTTATTATTTGTTGACTTGGATAGTTCTTATTTTTATCTGTTCCCAAGAATAGCATCAGTTAATTCTTCTGTTATTGCATTTTGTTGTTCAGTTGCTTTTTAGTCATACCCAACTCTTTGTGATACATCAGGGTTTGGTTTTGTTTTTTTTTTTTTGGTAAAAATGCTGGAGTGGTTTGCCATTTTCTTCTCTAGCTTATTTTACAAAAGAGGAAACTAAAGCAAACAGCATTAAATGCCCTCGGTTATTGCATTAGAAAATGGATCTGTGAATGATCATTTGTCTAAAAATGTGTTTGTTATGAAAGCTGAATAATGATAATAAAATCATGTCGAAACCTATCAGTTTTACCACTTACCTGCTGTGAACCTTGGACAAGTTACTCCTCCACTCTAGGATCCAGTTTCTTTAGCTGTCAAAGATGGTAGGATTAGATGACCTCTGAGGTCCCTTCTGGCTCTAAATCCATGATTCAAGAACAGTAATAGACCCATGCAGAACGAGACACACATTTTTGGATATGGTCAATTTTGGAATTTGGTTTGGTTAACTATGCTTAATGGCTACAAGGATTTTGTTTTTCTTTCCTTTTTTTTTTCTCATGGGAGGGAAAGAAGATAAATGCTTAATAATTAAAAAGTAATAAAAATTTTAAAGAAATCCCCTTTCCCCAATCAATCCATTATTTCATCAGCTTTTCATTCCTTCCATTGATGCCTTCTTATCCTGAGTTAATTCTTGCTCATATATTTCAATAAATCCTCTTCAGAGATCTACCCTATGTGTTAGATGGAGGCTTTCTTCTTATACTCTTATTTATTTATTTTTGCAGGGCAAGGAGGGTTAAGTGACTTGCCCAAGACCACAGAGCTAGTAAGTGTCAGTGCCTGAGGCCGGATTTGAATTCAGGTCCTCCTGAACCCAGGGCAGGTGTTTTATCCACTGTGCCACCTAGCTGCCCTCCACCTTGTACTCAATATCTTCAGTATACCATTTGCTTGATCTATCTACTGTCTCTCAATATTAATTTATCTTTGAACTAGTTCCTATATAATCTCAGTGATAACTTTTATGTCTTTTCTTGCACATGGCATTAACAACATATTATTTCCTGATTACACCCATAACTTGTTTTCCTGTTCCCCTTTGGGATCATTTGCAATTTAAAAAAATATTTTAAGAAAACATTTACCTTGACAGAGCAAAATACAACCTTGAAAGCTCTCATCAGATAAAACATCCCATGTGTATGTTGAGTTATAGGATTTTATGACAGTTATGGCAACAAGGTTTTATTTAAAAACCTATGGAATATTGAAATACTCATGACCATAGGTAACATTTATAAAGCTCTCTATCAAGCATGGTGTCAAATAGACATCTATCGCTATATTTGCCTGATGTGTTTTCCAGTTATACAGAAGATTTCTTGTAAAAGGTTAAAATGAAAGAAGGATTACCTATTTATGGCAAAGTTCTACAAATGCTCCTCTTCATAGGTAACATCATATATATTCCATCAAATTCCCTGGCCACTACAAAACTTCCTCTATAAAACCCTGTAATGACAAAGAGATATGTCTCATCATCCTGTGATAAAATAATGGAATTTGGCAAACAGCCAGGGGTCCCACCTGATTGATTTAGTATTGTTTGAATTGGGCAAGAATGAGAAACTGACTAAGTATCTACTTGGGATGATTAGATATAGGCCTCACCTGGCCTTCCCTGAGTGAGGTATACTGCTGATGTCGGGGGTGGGGGTGGGGGACCACTCTCAGCCATGCAACTTGAAGGACCTTCCTTTTGGGGGAGGGAGAGAAAAAGCAGAAAAGGGAGCACTCACTCAGAGGGGGGGGGGAGAGAGAGAGAGAGAGAGAGAGAGAGAGAGAGAGAGACTGCAAAGCTGACTCCCACAGAAACTACGGACCCCAGGTGATGAGTTAATAGAAACGAGGCCAGCTCTTCCAATTAGCTGATCTGGAAGCAACTTTGGGGATTGAGTCAGTCTTTGCTAGAGCTAGGGAGCTTATCCATTTTTCTCTTCCCCTATTCCCTGGTCCCTGGCTTTCTTAACTTCACATTTGTTATATATTTTATTCCCATTAATAAAACCTTATTTGTTTGTGGAAAAGAGGCTGTTAATCTCCCTTCTTATTAGCCTGGGAGAAATAACTAAAAAAAGCAGTTTGGAAGGGAGGAAACTTTGGACCCAGAGGTCCCTCATTATTTTCTGAACCCCAATATTACGGCAAGTCACCCAATTAACTCTCCCCATATTAGATTTGGCCTCTAAAATCCAAACTAGCAAAATTAAGTGGATGAAATGATCACATTGCCCAGATTTTAGCACATATGTCTTATCAAAATGCATATCATGCAGGGAAACTCCAGTGGCTCCCTATTACCATTAGCATCAAATATAAAACCCTCTGTTTGGTTTTTAATGCCCTTTACAACTTTTCCTTTCTGTTGTTTCTGGCTTCTTATTTCCAGCAAAAGACATTCCGTCTCCATTCCATTCACTGACTGTCCCTCATCTTTGTCATCCTTTCTTTACTTATTTCTACCTCCTAGCTTCCTTCAAGTATCAGCTAAAATCCTATCTTTGACAAGAAGCTTTTCCTGGTCCCTTTTAATGCTATGGCTTCTTTCTGAGAAGACCTCCAATTTATCCTGTATGTAATTTGAATGTATATAGTTGTTTGCATGTTGTGTTCCCATTAGAATGTAAGTTACTTGAGGGTAATGACTGTTTTTGCCTTTCTTTTTATCCCTAGAGCTTAACCTAGTCCCTGGTACAAACGATGCGCTTGATGAATGCTTGTTCACTTGTTGTTGATAATATGAGAAAGGCAAGATCCTGGTGGCAATAACAAAAGAGTTGTCAGAGTTGTATAAGTAAATGAAATAAGAACAGCTAGACACTAATGAAAAGTCAGAGATTAGAGAAGCCAGTCTATAAGCTACAACAGTGACTTTGATCTAGAGGCAGCAAATACTTCTGGACAAGGGCTTAGGAAAAATTGAGTTCTGTACCTAAAGTATGATTCTCAAAGAGGAAATTTGCGTATGATTGGATCAAAGTCAGAATTGCTGAGAGTTGGCAATAATAGATGAGGAAAAGAATGAATGAAAAAAAAGCATTTATTAAGCACCTACTATGTGCCAGGCACTGTGGAGACAAGTATAACACTGAGACAGTACCTCTTCTTAGGCAACTTTCATCCTAAAACAGGGAAACAACATAGTAGCCACAGAAGGATGTTTTGGTCTGGAGAACCACAGAGACTGTAAATGGATACATAAGGCAGGCTTGTCACACTCCAAGTAAAAATGATAATATTCCTTTAAATAGTGTCCGAGAGAAAGTGTTAAAAAGATGAGGGATGGAGAGAAAAAGAAAGGAGAGAGAGGTAGGGAGACAGGAAAAGAGAGGAAGACTAAGAGAAGTTGGTGAGGGAAAGGGAGAATTGAGAGAGGCAAGGCAAATGGAAAGATACTGATTTTCTGGTGAATGGCTGGACGTGATGATAAGCATAATCTAGAGCTAGCTAAATATAGTGGAGTTATCTGAATTTGGACTCACCAATCAGTAGAGTTTAACTCCAGAGTGGAGCATTAAAGTGGATCAACTCCCCTTGGGACAGACCAGAGTATAAATGTCTAGATTGCTATTCCAGGTAGGGAGAAGAGGCTGGGTTAAGGGGCTGGGGTAGAGTGCAGTGACAAGATGTACAAGTAGAATTCAGTCACCTGTTAGATAGCTAGGTGAGATATCAGCCTGTTCCTTACTCCTCAGTGTCATTTCTTGACCAATAATCTGCTACATTTGATGAATTATCTTCTTCTGAAGTCTATCCATACAGGATTGATATTTTTCTATCGTTTGTGTTGATTTTTACTTTCTTTTTAATCCCCAATTCTAAGGCATAGTTCCTTGCATATAGAAGGTTTGAATAAATGTTTGAATTGGATTGACTTGGTAATGTGAATTCTGATGATGAAATGTCAGAAATATTTCTTTGTTAATGTAAGTATCAGTATTTTTTTTTCCTTTGAATAAAAAAAAGAGTAAATGAACAACCTTCTACTTTTTTTTTTTTTTTGCGGGGCAATGATGGTTACATGACTTGCCCAGGGTCACACAGCTAGTAAGTGTCAAGTGTCTGAGGCCAGATTTGAACTCAGGTCCTCCTGAATCCAGGGCCAGTGCTTTATCCACTGTGCTACCTAGCTACCCCCTGAACAACCTTTTAAACCAATCTTCTCTCTGAGTTTGTTCAAGAAAGATGTGGTTCTTTTCGGTTGATAATTCTCACTTCTTCTACTATGACATTTGAACCATTGAAATGATTTAAATTTGTTTTGTTATTTTTTGTAAGAACATTAAAAAAATACATAAAACCCAAATGTATACTGAGCCTTCACCAGTGATGTTTTAGTATTTACATATCTGATATAAGTGGTGACTTTCCTTATATCTGTAGCTAATGATATTTTACATTTAACTATGGGAAGTTACTTCTACAGCTTCAACCTTTTCCTTCCCTTCCCTTCCCTTTCTTTTCTTTTTGGCTAGACCTATGATTTCATTGGTATAGGTAATTCCAAGCATGGACATCCCTTTCCTGGGTGAAAATTTCCTCTGTGGATATTAATTAACTATTGTTCTATAACTTATAGTCTTAAAGAGTTATCTGGGACACTGAAAGGTTAAATAGCTTGTTCATGTTCATAGAACCAATTTGTAAAACAATAGGATTTGCACAGTCTCCCTGACTCCAAGGCCAGACCTCTATTTACTATGCCTCGATGCCTGTTAGTTTCAATAGAAGATACTTAAAACCTTTTTCCCATTTGTAATAATTAATAGTTAAATAGAAGTCAGAGGAATCTATGGCTTTACAGTTTATCTTATATTTGGTAGGGTCTTTATGGTCATCTTGTAGATAGGATCTAATAAGGTTTCAAGAGATTTCTGAGCATTAATAGCCAAATCTGTCACAAAAAAATAGAAGTCTGTGATTCCATCTTTATTTTGTCTCTTAAATGTAATGAATGATAGCAGGAACATCTGGTATTAGAATGAGATTGGCAGACTAAAATAAATTTATTGAGGCATACAACTCTATCTATTGGAGATGGATACCTAAGAGTCAAATTGTTCATTAATATTCAAATGGGATTTGAAACAAATTTATTAGTAGCATTAGAAAGAAATAATAGAAAAATTACTATAAACACTGATTTAGAATGTATTACATAGAAGCATTGGCAATGTGGCTAATAATGGAGAAAACAAGTTTGCCTTCACATATGTTCAGTCTCATTTTAGTATCCTTATCAGGGATGCCCATGGGACACATAAAAAAGGAATAGATTGTAGATTTCCTCATTATTAATATGGGAACCAGCCCATGGGAACTACAAATCCCAGAATGCAGTGTTCCATCTTCATCTAATTAGCCATTTCAGAAATTTATGGACCATATTTGGTCTGGCTATTTGAACATGGAGCATAAAATGCGGAGATCTGAACTTTCCACAGCACAGATTTTCATCATTTCTACTACATTTCTGTATTATAATATTAAATCTTAAATGTTCATAGAATCTTTCTCAACAAATACATTTTGGCACAATGATCTATTTACATGTATTCAAATACTTCATTACAAAGGGAAAAAAAGAAGTAAGAAAATAAAGAAAAACAAAATCTGTCTCAAAGATGAGTTATCTAAAAAATGCTCTTCAGGCTTGGTAGTGGCTTTTGAAGAGGAACTGTCTATATCTGTATTGAGTTTTAAAATACCTTCAATATTAGCCTTCTCTCATATTTAATTTATGGAAGCTGTAAGTATCATTGCCAGACCATATGAAAACCATAGGCACTTATTTTTTTAGACCACTCTAACCCAGGAATTAATGTTTTTACCTTGTGTTGGACAAAAACATGGTACTAACTAATGCTTACATTATAGATTCATACTTCAGATGGGGTCATGTAGCTTTACTCAATTCCATGACCTTGGTCAATTTCCCAATCACTTAGCTTACAAAAGTACTGGTACAAATTCATTATTAGACCTGAATTCTACTCCTGACTCTGCCACTAACAACTGCTTGACTTTGGGAGATTGACTTAGTCACTCTGGTTCTATCTACTTTCTTCACTGGTAAAATGTGACAGCCACTAGCTGTGGCCATCACTAACTGTCCCTTTATATACTTGTTCATCCTTCCAGCTCTGACTTGCATTTCCCACAGCCTAAATTGAAAGAAAAATGAACCTTTTTTTTTTCTTGGTGAGGCAATGAGGGTTAAGTGACTTGCCCAGAGTCACACAGATAGTAAGTGTCAAGTGTCTGAGGCTGGATTTGAACTCAGTTCCTCCTGAATCCAGGGCTGGTGCTTTATCCACTGTGCCACTTAGCTGCCCAAAATGAACCTTTCTTATTTTGATTGGTTTGGCACTGCACAGGTAAATTGCCTGAGATTGCATGATGCCATTTTTATTATATGGTGCAAACTAAACATAAGCAATTAAATAGTAAAGATACTAATTGTTCCTGTTTGGTCTGGATCATATAATGAAAATAATTGTTTTTCTTTCTTTACCTAGGTCTGTCTTTATTTTTGTAAAGACTATTTATATGTCATTTGTGTCAAATATGCATACTAAAGCAAAACAAATCCCCACATTAAACATTTCAAAAATGCATGTCTTATTCCATACTCTGAGTCCATCACCTTTTTGTCAGGAAGTAGATATTTGGTGTTTCATCATTAGTCCTCTGGAATTGTGATTATTCACTATATTGATCAAACTAGTCTTTCTCAGTTGTTTTTCTTTATAGTATTGTTACTGTGTAAATTATCTTGTCTCTTCTTCACTTCATTCACTCTGCATTTCATACAAGTCCTCCCAGAAGACTTAACGTCATTTCTTATAGTACAATAATATTCCATTACATTCATATACCACAACTTGTACAACCATTACCTAATTGATAGGCATGTGTATGTTTAGATTCCTGTTTTTTGCTAACACAAAAAGATATTTTTGACTTACTGGCCCTTTTCTTCTGTCTTTGTTTTTTTTTTTTTAAATATAGCCCTACTAGTAGTATTTATTACTGGGTCAAAGATATACATAATTTAGTGACTTTATGAGTATAGTTCTGGGGCAGCTAGGTGGCGCAGTGGATAAAGCATAGGCTCTGGATTCAGGAGGACATGAATTCAAATCCAACCTCAGACACTTGACACTTATTAGCTGTGTGACCCTGGGTAAGTCATTTAACCTTCATTGCCCTGCCTGCTGAAAAAAGCTATTATCCCTCACTTTCCCCACAAGATGACTTCCAAATGAGTATGGTTCCAAATTTCTTTTCAGAACATTTGAACTAATCCTTAGCTTCACCAACAGTAACTAGTGTGCATGTTTTGCTGCAGCAATTTTCTTTTTTAATTTTGTCATTTTTGCCAGTCTTATGGTGTGTGGGAGAATCTTGGAGTTGTTTAAATTTGTTTTTATGTTATTATTAATGAGCATTTCTTTTATTTTTTTTTTGGTGGGACAATGAGAGTTAAGTGACTTGCCCAGGGTCACATACCTACTAACTGTCAATTGTCTGAAGCTGGATTTGAACTCAGGTTCTCCTGAATCCAGGGCTGGTGCTTTATCCACTGTGCCACCTAGCTGCCTCCAAACATTTCTTTTTCATGTAGATATTGATAGTTCAAATTTTTTCCTTTGAGATTTACCTTTCCATATCCTTTGACCATAAATCTATTGGGGAAGAGCTACTATTTTTACATATATATATATATATATGAATCAAATCCTTATATCTTAGAAATGGCATGTTTGTCAGAGAAACTTGTTGCAAAGATCCCAACCACCTCAGTTTACTCTTTCTCTTCTACTGTTAACTATGTTAATTTTGTTTCTGCAAAAATATTTTAATTTCATGTAATGAAAATTGGTGGACTCTCTCCCTTTTTCTCCCCTTCAGCTTCCTTTTATATATTGTCCTCCCTCATTAGACTATAAGATCCTTGAGGGTAGAGACTATTTTTTTTCTTATTTGTATCCTCAGTTTTAGCATAGTGCCTGGCACATAGCAATCAAGAAATGTTATTGAATTAAAGCAAATAAGTGGGTAGAATTGTCATTTTTTTTAGATTGGCCCAGTCTAAACAATTAATATATTTCCAATTATTCAAGTTTGTCTCTATTTTTGTAAAATAGCATTTTGGGGTTATATTCATATAGATCTTATGTGTGTCTTAATAGGTAGACTTCTCAAACTTATATACAATCTATAGTTATTTTGAATAAAATTTTTCATCCTACCAGTTCCTTAAAGTTTTTATCATTAATATACAGAAAGGATGATGATTTGTATGTGTTTATTTTTATATCCTGCTATACTATCTCAGTTAAATTTTTAATTGACTCTATAGAGTTTGGGTTTTTTTTGCCTAAGGCTATTCCTTCAATTCCTTTTTCTTTTCTTATTTATCTAATTAGCACTTTTAGCACTATATTATTAGTAGTGGTGATGATAGACAACCTTGCTTTACCCTAGATCTTATCGGAAAGGCCTCTAGTATGTCACAATTACATCTAATGTTGTCTCTGAGTTTTAGATGAATACTATTTATTATATTAAGAAAAGATCCATTTATTCCTGTGTGTTTTAATGTTTTAAATAAAAATGGATATTGTATTTTGTTAACAAGCTTTTTATGAATCTATTGATATAATTGTGATTTTGATTATTTTTGCTATTAATATTATCACATGTTTGAGTATGGCAGAAGCTAAGTATAGACCAATATCTTACACCATATACTAAAATAAGGTCAAAATGGTTACATGATTTACAAATAAAGGGTGATACCAAAAGCAAATTAAGAGGGCTTGGAATAGTTTATCTATTGGATTTATAGACACAGGAAGCATTTAGAACCAAAGAAGATATAGAGAGCAATACAAAATGTAAAATAGATACTTTTGGTTATATGAAGTTAAAAGTTTTTTGTACAAACAAACCCAATATAACCAAGAATATAAGGGAGGCAGAAAACTGGGAAAGAATTTTTGAAACAAGTATCTCTGATAAAGACCTCATTTCTCAAATATATAGAGAACTGAGTTAAATTTATAAAAATAAAAGTCATTCCCCAATTGATAAATTGTTAAAGGATGTTAACATGCAATTTTCAAAGAAATCAAAGCTATCTATAATCATATGAAAAAATTCTGTAGATCACTATTGATCAGAGAAATGCACATTAAAACAATTTTGAGGAATCACCTCACACCTATCAGAGTTGCAAATATATAATATTGCATTTTGGAGAGGATGTGAGAAAACTGGGATGCTGATCTACTGTTGGTGGACTTGTGAAAAATCCAACCACTCTGGAGAGCAATTTGAAACTATGCCCAAAGGGCTATAAAACTGTGCATACTCTGATCCAGCAATACTACTGCTAGGTTTATATCCCAAGACATCCCATAAAAGAGAAAAAGGCCTATTTGTACAAAAATATTCATAGCAGTTCTTTTTGTAGAGGCTAAGAATTAGAAATCAAAGGAATGCTCATCATTTGGGAGATGGCTTATTAACTATGGCATATGGTGGTAATGGAATATTATTGTGCTATAAGAAATGACAAACAGGATAATTTCAGAAAGGCCTGGAAATCATGTATGAACTGATATATAGTGAAGTGAGCAGAACCAAAAGAATACTGTGCACAGTGACCGCAATATCGTTTGATGAAATGTGAATGACAACTATTCTCAGCAATACAATGATCCAATGATGAAGCATATTATCCACCTCCAAAGAAAGACCTGATATTGACTGAACACAGACTGAAGCATGCTATTTTTTATTTCCTTTCCTTTTTTCTTTTATTCAGGTTTTCTTATACAAAATGACTAATATGGTAATGTTTTACATAATGTATAATCTACATCTGATTGCTTACTGCCTTAGGGAGTGGGGAGGGGAAAGAGGGAAGGAGGGGAAAAATTTGGAACTCAAAATGTTAAATAAAAATGCTTATTATTTTAAAATATTATCATGTTTATAATTTTCTTAGTATTAGTAACCATGCATTACTGTTATAAATCCAACATGGTCGTAATGTATATTCTTTTTAACATGTTGCTCTAGACTCTGTTAATGTTTTATTTAAAAATTTTCCATCAATATCCATTAGTGATATTGGTCTGTAGTTTTATTTGTCTGTTTTGACTCATTTTGTTTAGGTATCAAGCCAATATTTGAATTATGGAAATAATTTTGAAGGATCCTTTCTTTTCCTATTTTTGCAAACAATATTTATATAATATTGAGATTGTTCTTTGAAAATTTGTTAGAATTTGCTTGTAAATCCAAATGGTCTAGAATCTTTTGGGGAATCTCAATTTTGGTTTATTCAAGTTGTTTCCCCGAGATTTGGTGATTTAAGTTAACCATTTTTCTTATCCTGATAATCTGAATATTTTACATTTTTTAAAAAAGTTCATCCATTTTATTTGTCAGTTTTTTGGCAAAATAGTTTCTGATTTCCCTTTTTATCTCATTTATCATGAATTCTTTTTTCATTTTTGACATAGAAATTTGGTTTATCTCTTTCTTTTTAAAAAGCAGACTAACAATTTATCTTTTATTGTTTAAATCCAGTTTTATCAGTTCAATGTATTTTAAAATTTTTATTTCATAACTTTTATGTTATCTCATTGATGTTATTTTCTTCTATGAAATTATCTATCATCTTTATGTTTTGATATTTGATCTACCAATTCCTTAGGATTAAGTTATTTAGTCTCTGAGCCTTTCTTTAAAGGCTCTTTATTAAATATAATTTTGATTGTGTTGTCAATATAGGATGCTTAATATGCTTTTTTGAGTTTAGCTGAAACATAAGAGATATTTGTTACTGACCTTTGTTTTAATTTTTTTTGTTAATCTCTATTTCTTGTAAACAACATAATTTTGGATTTTACTTTCTAATCCATTCTGTCCTCTTCCATTTTATGAGTGCACTCAACCTATTCACAATAATTTTAAAAAAATTATGTGTTATCATTCCATCCCCTTCCACTTCCCCCCTCTTTTTGACATTAACCCTTCTTTGCAAAGAAGGGAGTGGGGAGGGAGGAGTGTGCTCAGTACTAGTAAATTAAAATTAAAATGATGTGATCTGTCTCCCTCTCCTTCCCTCTTCTATTTCCCTTGCTCAGTCCCTGATCAAAGGTTCGTGCCTTTTTTGCTTTTTAAACTTCCTTTCACTATCTACCCTTCAAGACTGGAGTTGGATTTGATTCTAAACAATCCCTCTCTAAATTTACTCTCCTTCCTATTCTCTCCTTTCCCTTCATCCAGTATTGCTGTTGTACTGGATGTATTTCTTCATGAAATTCTATGTGTGTGTATGCATTTTTGTATATATGTTCTATACACCTTTGTATATTTCAGATGAAAGTGAGGTTAAAGTGGCAGCAACTCTTCTCACTTCCACCTCCATGTTTGCATAGTATCCTTAAAAACAAATTATGTGGAATAGAAATTTCTACTCCTTTCCTCCATTCCTTTTCAAAACATAACAAAACCACTGCCAGTCCCTCTGTCTTATGTAACTTCTATGACCATTGATAACATTAGGGTTCTGAGGTAACACTTGTTTCTTTTTTCTTTATTAGAATATACACTTTAAGGGGCAGCTAGGTGGCACAGTGGATAGAGCACCGGCCCTGGAGTCAGGAGTACCTGAGTTCAAATCCGGCCTCAGACACTTAACACTTACTAGCTGTGTGACCCTAGGCAAGTCACTTAACCCCAATTGCCTCACTAAAAAAAAAAAAAAAAAAAAAAGAATATACACTTTATCCTTATAGGGTCTTTGAATTTATCAAATGTACTTACCTTTTTATGTGATTCAGTGATTACAATGTTAGCAGTTTGAAGTTTTTACTCAGCTCTAATATTTTCATCAGGAATACTTAGAAGTCATTTATTTCATTAAAAGTTCATTTTCACCCTGTAAAATTATACTCCTGGTTGGAGTTCCAGAAGATAGTTGTAGGTCTCCACCCCTGTCAGTATGCCAGAAGGCTTGGCGGAATCATAGCAATAAAACTTCAGGTTTACCTTTCTCTTTCCTAACTTCTAGTTGCTGGCCTTAGCCCTGATGTGTTCAGATTTTGCTAGCTTGGATCTCCCACCATTCTTTCTTTTTTTTTTCTTTTTACATCTTTATTGAATTTTATTTTCTCCCCAATTACATGTAAAAATAATTTTAACATCCATTTTTAAAACTGTTTCAAATTCTCTTCCTCCCTTCCTGCCCACCCCCACCCCTTAAGAACACAAGCAATTCAATATAAGTTATACATGTGTAGTCATGCAAAACATTTCCACATTAGTCAGGTTGTTAGAGAAAACAGACAAAAAAAGTAAGAAAAAGAAACAAAAAAAATGTTTCAATCTGCATTTAGACACCATCAGTTTTTTCTTTGGAGATGGATTGCATTTTTTCATAAGTCCTTCAGAGTTGTCTTGGATCATTACATTGCTGAGAAGAGCCAAGTCATTTACAGCTGATCATCTTGCAATATTGCTATTACTTTGTCTATAGTACATCTCACTTTCCATCAGCTCATGTAAATCTTTCCAGGTTTTTCTGAGAGCATCCTGCTCATCATTTCTTACAGCACAATAGAGTTCCATATAATCTCATTCCCACCATTCTTTCTCCCTACTAATGCCCACAGAGGTCTGGTTGTCTTTCTGTGCCAGTGTGGACCAGAAAAAGTTACCCATTGTTTCTCCTTGGATTTCCTGATAACCATTTGTTCTACTACTCTTCCTCAATCTTTGCTGGAGTAGTTGTAGTAGAAGATGCTTTGTATTGCTTCCTCTTACTATATCATCTTTACCAGTCTCTTTCCCCAAATTAAATCCTCTCAATCAATTATTAATTCATGTCAGAAATAAAAGTATCAACATTGTAATATCACATCATGAATATTGCAAGAGGTCATTAGTTCACAAACCACTTAAAGCATTTTGTCAGACCACCAGTCCTCCAAGGAACTTGCTTTGAAACCTCTGAGATAGAAGAGATAATGTTAGCAAGCAGGTGACACCATCATAGATCTATCTTTCAATATCCTCCAGGATACCTCCATGACCCCAATTTGGAATACACTATACTAAACTAAGCAGAGCCATTTAAAATTTATTAAGGGCTAGAGGGCTTATGTGTATGAAAAAAATTTCCCACAGCATCCCTTCAAAAACAGACATTTTTACCTTATATTCATATTAATCCTGTCACCTCTATGCAGAATATGAAGCAGTAGCTATAACAGGCCAGGTGATTGCCATCCTCTGCCTAGTCTTATCATGAATTCATTCTCTATTATTTCTCATTCTCAGTTCCATCTCTGTCATGAGGTTTTCATGTTTTCCTGTTTTCATTCCCTAATACAATTGGTGTCAGGAGAATGAGTTATCCTGGAATATTAAAATACCTAATATGGATTTCTCTTCTCATTAAACATTCTTGAAATAGCACCTGCAAATGTGAGGAGAAATTGTGACTAAGTTAATCCATTTTCATGATAAAGAGTAAAAGATGAAAAACATGTACAGGAAAAAATTAATCAACCCTCCAGATAATCTGAAGAATGTCATAGGAGGAGGAAGTAGCCCAGAAATTATCCTCTCTCATGACAAAGTAAAGCGAGTGCTGCACAATGGATCTGATTCTCATGGGCATTGTGTTTGTATAGTTCAGCCTGAACACTGCAGCAAACAGAGCACCTATTGAATAGACTTCCCCAGGGAGAGCATCAGTGTTCAACCTAATCTGTGGCAGAATCGAATCTGAGTTATCCATGAATAACATTTACATGCTACATAAGTCATTCAGGTACTCATAAGAATGTCTGAAAAAGTTTCATTATGAGTTTTTTATTCCCTTCTTTTATCTGTCAAGAGAGTGCATTGTATGCCCGATAGGTTAACCAAGGACATTGGAAATATATATATATATATAATGTCTAGTCTAATATAACTTGGGTCTGGAAGAGCTGATTTATAAATTTGTTCTTTAAAGCTTAAATAGCACTTTATGATTACAAAGCATCTTATATACATTATCCCTTCATATTGTCATAACAATCCTTTGAGATAGTGTATTATTATCCCTTGTTTACAAGTGAAGAAATGGAAGGTCAAGTTAAATGCTTTATTCAAGGTCACAAGATAATAATGGGACTTGAACTCAAGTGTTCTTGCTCTATGTCAAGTGTTTTTTCCACTCTCACACACTCTTTTGGAATACTTTTTCATCTTGAATGTAATTTTTATCTTTGTATCTATAGTACCTGGCACACAGTAAGCACCTAATACATATTTCTTTAATCATCAGTGGATTGTACCTACTGTGGTGTCTGAGTATCTTCTTGGGGAGTTGGGGCAGGGTAAGAAAAGGCCTTGAAAAAGCTGGCTCAACTTCTAAAACTTGGCTTCTTTCTCATAGCTTTGTGTTTAAAAAATAGTATTAAACTCCTACTGATATATTTTCAAATTAAAAAAAAATTAATAGACCACCATGGCACATTGGCACCTCATCTGTAATAGTGTCTTACAGTGTTGCCTTGAACACTGAAATACTACTTGATTTAGTAATAGTCACACAGGTAGTATGATTATTATTACTATAATTCAAAAATAATTAATCAAATAATTAGTATTTCTCTAGTGCTTCAGGATTTGCAAATTGCTTTATAAATGTTACCCAATTTTATCTTTACAATAAACTTGGGAGGTAGATGCCATTATTTTCCCCATTTTATAGATGAAAAAACTGAGACAGACAAAGGTTAAATGACTTGCCCAAGGTCACACAGAGTAAGTGTTCAAGGATGGATTTGAATTTATTTCTTTCTGATTCCAGGTCTAGCACTCTATAAATTGTACCATCTAGCTGTCTAGTATAAATCAGAAGCTAGAACTGGACTCTATGTTGTATTTATTATTTAAAAAATTATTGGGGGCAGCTAGGTGGCTCAGTGGATAAAGCACCAGCCCTAGATTCAGGAGGACCTGAGTTCAAATCTGGCCTCAGGCACTTGACACTTACTAGCTGTATGACCTTGGGCAAGTTGCTTAACCCTCATTGCCCTGCAAAAATAATAAAAAAAAATAAATTATTAAAATCTTTTAATTTTTACATTAAAATTTCTCAATATATCCCTTTCCTTTTTTTAACCTAGAAAACCATGCCGGATGAAAAGAATAAAAATCAAAGTGGGATGAGGGGGTTAGGAATTCAATAAAACTAATATTAATAATTACATTTATATAGTGCTTTAAAGTTGCAAAGTAATGTATAAATATTACTATCTCATCTGATTTTCATGACAATCCTGAAAGATAGGTGATATTATTTCCCCATTTTACAGATGAAGAAACCAATGCAGACAAGTTAAGTCACTTGCCCAGGTCACAAAGGTAGTAAATGTTTTGAGGCTGGATTTGAATTTAGGCCCAGTGTTCTATCCACTGTGACACCTAGCTGTCTCTAGCCAATATATTAATTTAGTCTTACAGTATGTGTAGCATTACATACCTATAATCCCCCACCTTTGCTAAAAAGGGAAGGGATTCTGTTTCCATATCTCTTCTTCAGAGCCAACTTTGTCATTATAATTACAGTTTTGTTTCAATTTATTTGTTGTGGTTATTTCCATTTCCATTTCCATTTCCATTGTTTTCTTGCTTCTGCTTACTTCATTTTATGTCTATATTCCTTTTCAGGGTAAAAGCAAGAAAGTTACCCAAAACATACATGTTTAAATGTTCATGTATATAAATGATTAGCCAGTTAACTTCAAACTTAGTGAAGATGCTCTTTGAATGATAGACACAAAGACTAAAACTTCTCCAGTTTGCTATGACTGCCAGACCCTGTATTCCATTAGTACAGGTTGTAAGAGTCTAGGGCCACATCCTGGCCACAATGATATTATGGAGTAGAGTGGCATGCAGTGGTTTATCACCAGTATGTTGACCACCATAGGGGATAAAATTATCATCCACAGCAAGTAGAAAGACCATCTTTAAAGAGGAAAGGAGTCATGACCTGCCTCATTAGAGGGAGTACCCAGAATCCACAACAGTAAAATTCTGGACTTGTGAAGCAAGTCAGATTTGACCTGAATTCTTGCTCGTGGTTACTTTATACTTAATTATTATTTTACTTTTTTCTCTTGCTTCAGGCTTTGGAAGATCGGGTATGGAACCTATTACAGGAGGCCGACAAGGCAGCAGAAGAGAACAAGGACCAGTGCCAACTGTATGAAGCCATGGCTGAGACTCTGGGTGATGCCTGGGCAGCCCTGGTCACCGTCCTGGAGAGGAGAAGAGAGCTCCTGAAAATGACTTCAGAATTTTTCGAAAATGCCCTAGAGGTTTGTGTTGGGAAACTCCATTTCTGCCTGTTTCACACAAGGACTTAGAAACTAAAGTCTTTAAATATTTTTGCTCTCTAATTTTCACAAATGAAAAGTACCTAGATGAAGGACATTTTTTTTTGATAGTTGAAGAATATTGTTGAACTCAGATATATTATGTATTTTAAAATGTAGACATTTAGCCTAAAACTGAGTAGTAAATAATGCTGTCTCTCTTATTTGAAGACAATAGCAGGAAAAAAAAAGAAACTAAATCGCTAGGCTCCATCTTTCTTTTGGAGCTTCTGAGATGTATAGTTCTGATGATTTATTCCCTTCTAGGGAGGTGGGAAGGTTCCCATGAAATAATGTCTCTTCCAAGTAATTTTCATATCTTTTCAGACATTTTCAGAATATCATGAGGAAAAACTAAAACTGGCTTCCCCCTCTCCCACCAAGACAGAAGTGGCCTTTCTTTCCTATGGTCTAACTCATACCATTTTCACCCTCTTATTCCACTTGGATAGTGCTCCATATTGGTTATTTGTATATATATCTTTGTATATTTCTATATATGCCTGTATATTTGTATATATGCCTTTCTCAATAGATTGAAAACTTTATTAAATCAGGGAACCTGTCTCATTCACCTTTGTAGACCCATAAATGCCTATCATAACCAATCAACTTGCATTTATAAATACCTACCATGTGCTAAGAGCTTTGGTAGGTACCAGGAATACAAATACAAAGAATTCAATTGTTCCTACTCTTTTTATCATAAAAGTATTTTATTATTTTCCAGTTACACGTAAAGATAGTTTTCAATATTTGTTTTCATAAAATTTTTAGTTCCAAATTTTTCTCGCTCCCTCCCTTCCCTCCCCTTCCCCAAGACAGAAAGCAATCTGATATAGATTATATATGTACAATCACATTAAACATATTTCTGCATTAGTCATATTGTGAAAGAAGAATCAGAATACAAGGGGAAAAGCTCAAAAAAAACCCAACCCAGTGAAAAAGTAGAAACAGTATGGTTCAATCTGCATTCAGAATCCACAGTTCTTTTTTCTCTGTGTGTAGAGCATTTTCCACCATGAGTTCTTTGGAATTGTTGTGGATCATTGCACTGCTAAGAGCTAAGTATCACAGTTGATCTTCACACAATGTTGCTGTTACTGTATACAATGTCCTCCTGGTTCTGCTCATTTCACTCAGCATCTGTTCACTTAAGTCTTTCCAGGTTTTTCTGAAATCTGCCTGCTCATCATTTCTTTCTTCCTTCCTTCCTTTCTTTCTTTTCTTTTTTTTTTTTAGTGAGGCTATTGGGGTTAAGAGACTCGCCCAGGGTCACACAGCTAGTAAGTGTTAACTATCTGAGGCCAGATTTGAACTTAGGTACTCCTGACTCTAGGGCCGGTGCTCTATCCACTCTTTCTTTCTTTTTTTTTTTTATAATTTTTTAATTTTTTGGTGAGGCAATGGGGGTTAAGTGACTTGCCCAGGGTCACACAGCTAGTAAGTATCAAGTGTCTGAGGCCAGATTTGAACTCAGGTCCTCCTGACTCCAGGGCTGGTGCTCTATCCACTGTGCCACCTAGCAGCCCCCATAATGATACCTACTCTTAAAGAGTAATTCTAATTGAAGAGTCAAGAAAGATACATGTATATATTATTGTTGTCGTTCATCATGAATGATGTCTTAATCTGTGTGTAAATTGGACACAGAGTTGAGCAAAGTAGTCAGTATTACTCTCTCTTCTTCCTGAGTCATTAAGTCCAGTGTTTAAAAAAAAGTCAAGATGACTGGTGATGGCCCAGGATGCAATGAATGACCTTGGCATCTTCAAAGTCTAATCAAACCCTAAGAGCTCCACAGTGTCTGTTTTCTCCTGCCTTCATGGGCATTGGAATAAGCTATTGCCATCTGCCCATTCCAGCAGGCAAAGTCTTCACATGATTGGGGTAGACATTCCCCTAACTCACCAATAGGTTAGAGGCCTGTCAGTTACCCTTAACCCAGTTTACCAGGGTGTGGCTTTTGCACGAATGAGTGTCTTGGAGACACAGGTGAGAGTTAGGCGAAGGTGGATACCAAAGGTGGATGAGCAGCTCTGAGAAAGGCCCTTGTACCAGAGGGGCTAGTTCTCCCTGAACACCCCATTTACTCCCATATGTATACACAGAATAAATGTAATCAGTTTAGGGTAGATAAGGAGGGAAAACCACTAGCACTAACTGGGTTCAAGAAAGAGTTCATCTAAAAGGTGGTACTTGGAGCTTCAGTTTGATGGAAGAGATTCTTTAAGGTGGAGATGAAGAGGGAACTCATTCCTGGCATGGAAGATGGTCATTACAAAAGCATGTAAACAGGAGGAGGTGGAGTGTCACATATAGGGACTAGAGAGAAGGCCAGCTGGAAAGATAAGTCAGGGCCATGTTGTCAAGGACTTTAAAAGGAAACTGAGGGGCAGCTACGTGGCACAGTGGATAAAGCACTGGTCCTGGATTCAGGAGGACCTGAGTTCAAATCTGGACTCAGACACTTGACACTTACTAGCTATGTGACCCTGGGCAAGTCACTTAACCCTCATTGCCCCACCAAAAAAAAAAAAAAAAAGAGAGAGAAAAAGAAAAAGAGAAAGAAAAAAAAAGAAAAGAAAACTGAGTTCATATTTGATTCCAGGAACAATTGTCACTTGAGTCCTTTAAAATTAATAATACACACATATAAAATTACCCATTTATATCAAATAGATGTCCAATAAATACAGAAATGAAATGTAAAGATAACTTTTTATACTAAAGAGTTTTGACCTAAGGGGTGTAGCTAGAAGTTTCATTCTTTGTATTAATTAAAATAAAAGAGAATATACCTAACACCCTCTCTCCCATTCCCCTCCTGCCTTGCCTTGTTTCTCTTTAATTCCTATGACTCTTTGAGCTTCCCAATTCAAAATGTGAGACTCTTAAAGAGCATTATAAATGGGAAATGTCATATTTTAGAGAAAGACAGTTATTGGGAATTTCATTTTTAACTTTCCTGTCAAGTTGGCAGCACATTTATTTTGATGTGAGATTGCTGTTTCATTATGATAAAGTACCAGCTTCAAAGAATATGACATCCTCAAATTCAAAAATCAGGACACAGATCCCAAATATTGAAGCTCAGAGGATTAGTTATGGGAAATAAAGACTTGGAAGAGACATTCTCATGTGTCATGTGCTTGTTTAACAGCAAGTGGGGACAGCAGAAACTTTAGACTGTTTTAAAATTTGTTTTTGACAATTTGAGCATAGGTCCAAAAAACACTTATTTTGCAGTCTTTGTTGGGGAAACCATACATACTTCCTTTCTTTTTTTCCCATTCTGACTTCCTTCTAGATGAAATATATATACATATGTACCTGGTTATAGGCACACCTGATTCATTTCATCTTAGTGAGTGGGTCCGTGCATATTAAATATAAATGGTATATCTATTACATATTAACACATATAATATAAATGCTATGTTCAATTACTTACATATGGTAAAATTTTCCCTCAATTCCATATATGTACATATATTTCCCTTAATTCTATTTCTCATTTTCTTTTTCTGTCTCTCTGTCTCTCTCTTTGTCTCTGTCTCTCTCTGTATCTCTCTCTCTTTGACACTCTTCCAGGTAAGAAAAAGGTATTTCCTGCTTTTAAAGGGCATATAATCTAATCAGCAACATGAAAAGGTTTATCACTTACTTAATCCATGAGAAACTTGCAAATGAACAACTTTTGGCAATACTAAATTTTCCTTACTATATACAAATGTTTCATGGATTTTTCTGTCTAACACATTTATTAGCTGCTGACTAGATTGGTTATGAACCTCTCTGAGCACTTTATAAATTGGATATTTGCAAAATGATTAAACTTTTGTTTTTGTTTTGGTTTGGGGCAGGGCAATGGGGGCTAAGTGACTTGCCCAGGGTCACACAGCCAGTGAGTACCAAGTGTTTGAGGCTGGATTTGAACTCAGATACTCCTGAATCCAGGACCGGTGTTTTATCCACTGCTCCACCTAGCTGCCCTCCATAGTAGGCTTTTTTGTTGTTGTTGTTGTTTTGGTGAGACAATTGGGGTTAAGTGACTTGCCCAGGGTCACACAGCTAGTAAATGTTAAGTGTCTGAGGCCGGATTTGAACTCAGGTCCTCCTGAATCCAGGGCTGGTGCTCTATCCACTGTGCCACCTAGCTGCCTCCCATAGTAGGCTTTTAATAAAGGCTTGTTTCCTTCTCTCCACAGTAAGTAGACACACCTTTGGAGGATATACATAGAGTATGTATTTAAAACCTTATATAGTTGGGGGCAGCTAGGTGGCACAATGGATAAAGTGCTGGCCCTGGATTCAGGAGGACCTGAGTTCAAATCTGGCCTCAGACACTTGACACTTACTAGCTGTGTGATCCTGGGCAAGTCACTTAACCATCATTGCCCCACAAAAAACAAAGTAAATAAATAATTAAAACCTTATAGTTACTAACATGAAAATATATTTTCCTTTCTCAATGGATAAGGAGAGAATGTGAAAGGAGGAAGAGAATTTGGAACTAAAAATAAAAATACAATTTTTTTAAAAATGAAAAAAAAAACCTTATAAGTTTGTTGGAATCTCCCAAAGTTTATGCTCCAGTGGTACGGCTCTTGAGAATCCTGGGTTACTTCCATGTCTGTCCATTTCTATTCAGTTCAAGGTACAATATGCTAGGTATTGGAGATGCAACCCTCCTACCCCCCAACAAACAACCCTTCAAAACCAAACACCACCACTACCACCAAAATAAAAACAGTCTCTACCCTCAAGGTGCTCAACTTCTACTGGGAGGAAAACTCATGTCTTTAGATCAATAAGTACAAAACAATCAATTTACTCATGTAAATGACTCAGAGCTTCACATTTGGGGTAGCACTTGAGCTGTGTCTTTTTTTTTTTTTTTTTTTGCAGGGCAATGGGGTTTAAGGGACTTGCCCAGGGTCACACAGCTAGTAAGTGTCTGAGGCTGGGGTTGAACTCAGGTCCTCCTGAATCCAAGGCTAGTGCCTTATCCATTGCGCCACCTAGCTGCCCCCTTGAGCTGTGTCTTAAAAGAATCTAGGAATTTCAAAAGGTAAAGGGAGTATCTTTCTGGAATGGGGAACAACCTATGCAAACAAGCATTGATTAAGTACTACCTGTTTGACAAGCAAGATGCTATGTGTTGGGGATATAATTACCAACAATGAAACTATTCCTACTCACAAAAGGCTTACTTTCTAATGGGGAAGATAAGTGCATACGTACACATAGCGATAGGAACTTGTCTATAATTTCATTGATGAAGAGAGTTCTATATGATGAAATCTCTTACTGCAGTGAAGGTTGGAGAAGTCTCTGAAGCTGACGGAGATATGATCTGTCTGGTGTCTCACAATGGGTACCTTTCAGAAGAGGAGATCTTTCTGGCTCCAAGACCAGATCACTATCTATTATGTTCAGGCTGCTTCTCATTGCTTATTAGTAAATATATAATAAGAAATATAGAAAGATGATAAATGTTTTTGTGTTTTTTAAAAATAAAAGTTAAAGAGGGCAATCTCTCTAACTGGGCATAGAGAGTGGATCAGAAAAGGCTTTATGTAGAAGATGGTTCCCAAGATTCATCTTGAAGAAGGGGTATTCTAGGAGCTGGAATAAAAGGAGAAGGTGAAGAATAAATTCCTGTCATGGAGAACAATCAGTACAAAGGCAAAGGGATGGGAAGTAGAGGGAAATGTGTGAAGAACAGGAAGAAAATTAGTTCATTTGGTTCTCAGAATATTGGAGAAGCAATGTACACTGAGGCTGAAAAGGTAGGTTGGAGGTAGTTTGTGAAGGATTGTAAAAGCTAAATTGAGTAGATGATATTTCTGTCCTAGAGGCAATAGGAAACTACTGGATTTTATTGAGTAGGGGAGAAGCATGGCTAGATCTGAGCTGAAGAAAAATTACTCTGGCAGCAGTGTGGAGAATAGACTGGAGCGAGGAGGGATTTGAGGCAGGGAGACTAATTAGGAGACTTGCAATCATCTCTGTGAGAAGAACCTGAACTAAGTGGGGGTGGCTATGTGAAGAGAAAGAAAGGCTCAGAAGTGAGCAATGTAGATACAGCAAGATTTGGCAACCGATGGGAATATGTGGAATGAAAGAGATTGGGGAGTCTCTCATGACAGGGAGGTTAAGGACCTGGGAGACTGGAAGAATAGCAGTGCCCCTGTCAGACCTAGAGAAATTTTGAAGGGGGATGGGTATTGGGGGAAGAGTAAGGTAATAATTTATGTGTGAGGCATGTTCAGGAAAAGGAAAGGGGTAAGGGAACAAAGATTATTAAATATCTACTATGTGCCATACTCTGCTCTATGAATATTATCTCATTTGATCCTCACAACCTTGTGAAGTAGCTATTGCCATTATCCTCATTTTACAATTGAGGAAACTGAGTCAGACAAGAGTTTTTCTTTTTAAGTGACTTGTCCAAAGTCACATTAAGTAGTAAGTATCTGAGGCTCAATTTGAACTCAGTTCTTCCTGATTCTAGGCCTAATCTTTAGTCTACCATGCCAAATAGCTTTTGAATTTGTAATATATCCAGCACTTCGATTTTGACATACCCAGTAGGTGGTTGATGGTGTAAGATTGAAACTCAAGAGCAAAAGTGGGGTTGAACATATAGATCTGTGAGTTATCTTCATAGAGATTGTAATTAAAATCGTGGGAGTTGATGAGGTCATCAACAGAGAATATAAAGAAAGAAAAGATGATGCCCTGGGCTTGAAGTAAACACACAGTTTGGGGAATTATACTTTTTCCAGATAGATAGGTAGATAGATGATAGATAGATAAATAGATTTGTTAAATATTTCCCAATTACATGTAAAAACATTTTCAGCATTCATTTTTAAAAATTTTGAGTTTCAAATCTTTTTCCTCCTTCCCCTGATCCTTGAGAAGGCAAGCAATTTGATATTTATTATTCATGTAAAGTCATGCAAAACATTTCCCTTTTAGCCATTTTGCAAAAGAAAATGCAGACAAAAATCCCAAGAAAAATAAAGTAAAAAAGTATGCTTCAGTCTTTACTTTCTCAGTTCTCTCTCTGGAGGTAAATAGCATTTTTCATCATGGATCCTGTGGAATTCTTTGAATTATTGTCTTGATCAGAGTAGCTCACAGTTGATTATGCTTGCAACACTGCTATTACTGTTTACAATGTTCTGGTTCTGCTCAATTCACTTTGCCTGAGTCCATATAAGTATTCCCAGGTTTTTCTGAAGCCACCCTGCTTGTCATTTCTTGTAGCACAATAATATTCCATCACAATAATATTCCACAAATTCTTTAGCCATTCCACGATTGATGGGCATCCCCTCAATTTCCAATTCTTGGCCACCACAAAGAGAGATACTATAAATATTTTTTACAAATAGGTCCTTTTCCATTTTCTGGCAATATATTTTCTTAGCAAGCAAAGGAGAAATAACAGTGATAATGATGAAAGTAAGTCTATAGATGGTGGCATTAATAGTTGGGGAAATTAGGAAGGACTTCATGTAGGAAGTAGAGTCTGAGTTGAATCTCAAAGAAATCCAGGGATCACAAAGAGCTGGAGAGAATGGCTTCTGGGAATGGGGCACAATCTATGCAAAGTTTCGGAGATGGGAGATAGAATCTCATGTACAAAGAACAACAAATGTCACAATGAAATATCACAGGATGACCGTGGTGAAGATACAAATAGCAGAATGTTATGTTTTCTTTCAAATGCATTTTTATATATTTCTCTTGTAGTTTGCTGTTAAAATAGACCAAGCTGAAGACTTCCTGCAGAACACCCAAGAGTTTGAGAATGCTGAATCCTTAAAATCACTTCTTCAACTCCATGAACACCATTCTAAAGGCAAGAGACACATTTATTACTACTGAGCTGCTCACCATGTGCTTTAGAGATTTTAAAAGAGTAAATGTGGGAATGCAGATTTATGGCACTTTTCAGTTCTTTCCTTCTACATAGGATGATTTATGTGTCGTTCTGACCATAACAACAGAACTAAGGCTTCCACAAGAGATTGTAATCATCTTCAGTGAATGATTATTATAAGGTTCAATTGAGCATAACCAGTTTTACATAAGATCTCTGGAGGAAGAATGGGTCCTGTTTCATTTAGAAACTAATGTAGCATTCTATTAAAAAAAAAGTAAAGGCCTGTGTGTTTCACTTCCCACACTCCTGTGCACTCAGACTTGAAAACGCAGAAAAAGATGGCACAAGTTAAAGAACAAAAGTAATGGAAATTGGCACAGTGGATAGATTTCTGGACTTGAAATCAGGGAGACTTATCTTCACCAGTTCAAATCTGGCCTCAGATACTTACTAGCTATGCAACTGTGAGCAAGTCACTTAATCCTGTTTGCCTCAGTTTCCTCATCTGTAAAATAAGCTAGAGAAGGAAACGGCAAAGCACTCCAGTATCTTTGCTTAAGAAAACCCCCAAAATGGGATCATGAATTGGGCATAACTGAAATGACTCAACAACAACAATGGAAATATATAGATAGATAGGTTCCAGTCTTAATGGGCTAGACCTTCTTCATCAGGTTGGAGTAGTCAATCTGCTTATCTTGACACTTTCTTCAGTGGAAGAAATGATAGGTAATGACAAGTTACTGATCCTATCACAGCCCTCTGTGACAGGTTGATTTCTCTTGAACTCAAACCGGAAATTGTGTCACTTAAGGGTAAGGTCAAAAGAACAAAGGCAGCTTGAGGCCACTGATGTAAAAGGTGAAGCCTTTGGGGTGAAAACCACAGAGGAGCTAATCTGGGATATGGCTATAGGCCTGGCTTTGAATTTTTAACTAATTTTTCTTTTCTTTAGAGACTAAATTTAGTTGTTTTCATCCTAATAGGGGGATTACAAACACTACCCTAGGGCAAAGCCTTCACTCTACTCCTCTACTTATGTCTCTGAGTGGGATGGAGAGGTTGTCAGTCAGCATCCTTGCCTTTCATTTCAATCCCATCACGTAAGAATATCCTGTAAAGCTGTTTTTAAGGTGGTGCTATCAGTGATTTTTTGCCATATACTAATGATCATGTAATTAGGAAGTTTCAAAGAGCAGAGAAGGTAATTTTTCCTTCACAGACTTTTGAGAACCCAATGTGCCTATGTGTAATTTTGACTGGTTGTTGCTGTGCAGGCCCTTGCGACTGTCTGCTACTATAAATAGCATTCTAGTGTTCAGGATTAAAGCAGCAAGTCACACATTTCTATCATACTGCAATAATCTAGTTGGGTCCAAGGCAAGGGAACTGAATCACATGAAATTCCACTCAGGAGACTGAGGAGTGAATTGAGCTCAGGTAACAGAAATGGGTTCTATAGTCTCAATTCAATCTTCATTGGGCTGACACGCTCATCACACAGCAGTTTTAACACTGAGGACCTGACAGTGATTGATGCTTTTACTGATAGGAACTTCATAACTGAGGCCATCAAAGGCAAGTGTTTGCCAGAAGGATAGGAATCCTGGGAAAAGACAGCCTTTCTCAAAGGAGTTTGAGGTGGAAAGGTGGAAGTTAGTTTCTTTTCCTTCTAGTGTATTAGCATTTGATGCAACAATGAGCTAGCTTGCATGCAGCAGCTGGTGTGGGTTGGGGAAAGAGGCAAGCAGCTCTAGCTCCTCAGACTGGCAACTGAAAAGAAGACCCTTAATTTCAGTGTCATGGAAATGGTTCAGAAGAGCCTGTTGGGTCTCTTTGCAGTCCAAACAAATGGGTGGAATGTTGGTTGAATGACTAAAGGTCATTTAAGTCACATAGTCACATAACTCTCATGTGGCAGTAGGAACAGGTCCAATAAAGCAGATTCAGAAGTAGCAGAGTCTAAGGAAGAAAACCTTGACCCAAGAGCCAAGAGACCACTAATAGGACAGTCTTAAGCAGGTATCTTCATGTGCTTCATGTTTCTCACTTATAAAATGGGGATGATGAGACTACTTTACTGGTATCTGAAGAGAAGTAACCACCTGGTGTTGATGAAAAACATGAATTCTGAGTTTGGCTCTTGTAAGAGCTTGAGAAACAAATTATATAAATCATTCCTTCCAACTTTTACTACCAGTAAAAACACAGCTCATAGATGTTGAGTGAGTCATGAAGTGTTGGGGTGATGTGACTACAAAATATAATTTTATAAATGTATAAGGATGTATTATACCTTAACTAAATGGTGGCCTTATCTTAATTAGTTCAACTATGTTTTTCCAATACTCAACAGTACCAGACCTGTTGTTTAGTATAGCCAAAACCCCCTCCAAAACCCCCTTAAATATATAACTTTGTAAAGATTATTCATAATATTCAGATGGTCATAAGAGTTATTATTTTTATTTTTATTAGATAAGTTGTATTGATGCCTTTTGTTTTTACATTAGTCATTTCTGAATATGTGTCTCACCCTTACCTCAGTAATAAACTAATTCTCCATTATAATCAAGAAAAAGTCAACATAAACAGTTGCTAGAGTTTCTGACACTGTATGTAACATTGTCTTCATTTATTCCCCCTTGCCTCTCTGCTGAAGGAAGAGGAAGAAAGTATAAATCATAGGAGTTTAAAAGAGAAATTACAATTTTTTTTCTTTACTGATTGAAGTAGAAAAATGCAATAACTGACTCAAAGAATCACAGAATCTTAGAGTTGGAAAGAACCTTAGTGACCCAGCTTTTCTCCATCAAAGGTAGTTCTGAGGACCTGAGTTTTGTGAGGTGTGCAGTTTGGTTCTCACTGAGATTTGGTTTGCCATGTCTTTTTCTTCCAGAGCTCTTAGGACGATCCCTAACCCTCCTAAACAAAAGTCAACAACTGACTGAATTCATAGAAAAATTCAAATGTGATGGACCTAATGTGAACCCTGAGTTGATTCAGGGGGCTCAAAGTAGCTGCTTGAAGATTGACAGCCTTCTTGAATTGCTACAAGACAGAAGAAGGCAGTTGGACAAGTACCTGAAACAGCAACGCCAGGAGCTGGAGCAGGTCCTGCAGATTTGCCAGTGGGACCAAGAGGAAAACCAGGTATTTATCCTACAAAGGATTATTGATGATATGTGGCCTCAGCAGAGAGCCATGGGGATTAATACCTGGGTTAGCTGTACTCAGAAGAGCAGGTTTCTTTACGTTTCTTTGTCATTTAAGCCATTTATAATAAAAAAAAAATAGGGGGCAGCTAGGTGAGGCAGTGGATAGAGCACAGGCCTTGGAGTCAGGAGGACCTGAGTTCAAATCCGGCCTCAGCCACTTGACACTTACTAGCTGTGTGACCCTGGGCAAGTCACTTAACCCCAGTTGCGTCACCAAAAAAAAAAAAAAAGTAAAATAAAAAAAAATAGAGCTTTGCAGAATGGCCAACTCTCAAGTGACTCAGAGATATGTCTATTTTTCAGCACATGCAGATGAGGAATACTACAGGCTTTGCAGAGTTCTGAAAATCAATTGCCCACAGGTGCTGTGAGCATTCATGGAAATCAAAGCCTGAAAGGTGACACTTTTTTACCTTTGTAATTTTTAGGTAGTCTAGAATTAAAAACAACCAAGAAACAAAAGTCCAATTTTATTAAAAATGATTATACTATTTAATTTTCATTTTAAACAAGGCTTCTTAGCCTTTTTTCTGTGTGTCACAGACTCCTTTGGTGGTCTGGTGAAGCCTATGGACCCCTTCTCAGAACAATGTTTCTAAATGCATAGGATTATCAAGGAAACCATTGGTTTCCATCATCATGAAAATGATGATGTAATTATTTTTCTTAGCTAAGTTCATGGATACTTTGAAATGTATACATGGACTCCCAAGGGGTCTGTAGCCCACAGGTTAAGAACTCTTGGTTTAAAAGTTTGGTGGAAAGAAGAGGATTTTGGTAAGGAAAGATGATTTAAGGGTAGGTTTCTTTGTTTGTTTATTTTAGCTTATATGAAAACCAGGAATCTATAAAAAAAAGAAGAGCAAATACATTTTCACTAGAAAATGAAAAGCCACTGATATCTTAAAATAAAAAGAAGCCAAACATTAAAGACCTAGAAATGTTCTTCAGTTTAAAGTGATAATTATGTTTTTTTTTTAGTGCTGAAGATTTTCATTAAGGCCACCCCTTGGCTGCCCAATTCTCATTGCATTTCTGCTTCACAGGAATGTTAATCTTTGTAGTCAGGTGCTTGTTAAGGTCTAAGAATGTGCTGTGGGCATGATCATGGTCAGAGGATCACATAAATGATATCCCAATCTTTTGTAGCCTTAACATTTCCTCTCATGCAGTGGAATTTTCTGAGGAAAAGGAAGATAATCTATTCCTCAGTGTTCCATTAAAATAGATTATTTTGTTTAGTGGGTAAAAGGTGATAGAATCCAGTTCAGTACTGGCCTTGTGTGACTTAATTGCTTTTACAGTAGTAGGGAGTTCATAGAATAGATTTTTTTAAATAGCATTTATTTATTCCAATTACATTGTAAAAACAATTTTTAATCATTTAAAAATATTTTGAATTCAAAAATTTTTCCCTCCTTTACCCCTCCCAAAAACTGTAAGCAATTTGATATGTTACATATGTGAAAGTGTGCAAACATCTTTCCATATTAGTCATGTTGTGAGAGAAGAAAAAGACCAAAAGGGAAAAAAACAGGGGAAAAAAGTGAAAATAGTATGTTTCAATATGAATTCAGATTCCATCAGTTTTTCTCTGGATATGAATAGCATTTTCTATCATAAGTCCTTTGGAATTGTTTTGGATCATTATATTTATGAAAATAGGGAAATCATTCACAGTTCTTCATAAAACAATGTTGTTATTACTGTTGCAATGTTCTCTTGGCTCTGCTCACTTCACTTTGCATTAGTTCATGCAAGTCTTTCCAGGTTTTTCAGATATCTGCCTTCTCATCATTTTTTATAGAACACTAGTATTCCATTACATTAATATATTACAGTTTCTTCAGCCATTTCCCAATTGATGAACATTCCCTCGATTTTTAATTCTTTGTCACCATGAAAGAGCTGCTGTAAATATTTTTGTACATGTAGGTCCTTTCCCCTTTTTTGGATGTCTTTGGAATACAGACCTAGCAGAGGTATTGTTGATCAAAGAGTATACACAGTTTGGTTGACCTTTGGGCATAGTTCCAAATTATTCTTCAGAATGGTTGGATCAGTTCACAACTCTACCAATAGTACATTAGTGTCCCAATTTTCTCACATCCAACATTTATCATTTTCTTTTTCTGTCATATTAGCCAATCTGATGGCTGTCAGGTGGTATCAGAATTGTTTTAATTTGTATTTCTCTAATCAATAGTGATTTAGAGCATTTTTTCATATGAGACTATAGTTTTGATTTTAGAATTGATTTTTGAAGGAAAACAAACATGGTCAAACATAACAAGAATTATTGAACCATAGAATATCAGAACTGGAAGAAGCCTTAAGAAATCATTTAGTCATGATTATATGAAATTGAAAAGCTTCTACACAAACAAAATTAATGCATCTAGGATAAGAAGGGAAGGGTTCAAATGGGGAAAACATCTTTGTATAAAGTTTCTAGGATAAGGGTTTGGTATCTAAAACAAAAAGATAAAACATACATATATAATACTCAACATATATGTATATGTATACCTATGCATATGTATTTCCTGGCTTAGTGAATGGTAAACTCTAATGAGTTTAATAATGAGCAGCTAAGTGGCTCATTAGATAGTGTACTGGGCCAAGAGTCAGAGAGACTCATCTTTTCCTGAATTCAGATATGGCCTCAAATACTTACTAGCTGTGTGACCCTGGGCAAGTCACTTAACCCTGTTTGCCTCGGTTTCCTCATGTGTAAAATGAGTTGGAGAAGGAAATGGCAAACCATTCCAGTATCTTTGCCAAGAAAACCCCAAATGGTGTCACAAAGAGTCAGACTTGACAAAAATGACTGAATAACAACAAAAACTCTAATGGACAACCATGAAAATTCATATATATATATATATATATGTGTGTGTGTGTGTGTGTGTGTTTGTATATAAATGTATACACACATCTGTATATGTTGATGGGCTACGGATCAGTATAACCATTTTGGAAAGCAATGTAGAATTAGGCAAATAAAGTGATTAATATGTTCATATCCTTTTGACCCAGAGATTATACTACTAGGCTTATATTCCAAGGAGGTCATTGATAAGAAGAAAGTCCTCAAATATAACAAAATATTAATGAAAATACTTTTTGTGATAGCAAAGAATTGAGAACAAAGTAGATGTTGTAGTGCACAAAGAACTGGACCTGAAGTTAGGAAGACCTAAATTTAGATCCTGCCTAAGACGTTAACTAGCTATGTGACCTTAGCTTAACACATAACTTCTGTTTGTCCAGTTTCCTCAACTGCATAATAGGAACAGCAATATCACCTACTTTGCAAGGCTGTTGTAAGGATCAAATGAGTTATTTCTAAAAAAAAAAATTACTTAGCACAGTGCCTGGCACATTGTAGGTGCTATGTAAATGCTTATTCCCTCCTCTTCCCCTTCATTTTCCCATTTAGAAGCAGAAACTCATGGGATTGCTGTAAAGTGTAAGTGAAATATAGAACATAAAAGTCGAGAGAGGCAACATAATTTAGTGGAAACAATGTGAGACCTGGTGTCAAGAGAGACCCGGTTTCAGATCACATCTCTGACAGTTATTAGCTGTGTGAATAGGGACAAATCTCTTAACCATTTGTAAAAATGGGACAAAAATAACTGTTGTACCCACCTTATAGGGGTACCATGAGGCTCAAATAAGATAATGTATATAAGTTATCTGAAAACCTTAAAGCAACATAGAGATGACAGCTATAGTTATAATTAGGAGAAATTAAAACCTAGTCTTCTAATGCCCTTTCCAGAGCTTTTCCCATTGTGCAAAGGTACTTTTAAAAGGTATGTTTTATAATGAATTTCTTACTTTGGAATGTACAGGAACCTGGCTCAGAATACTGTATCTTACAGTGTAAAAACATCTAGTCAAAAAGTAAAAAATTAAATCCAATGGATTGTGTGACATCACACAGGGGAAACAAAAAATGTTTCATTAAATCAATAACTTTAACTGAACTTAATTAAATTTCATCTAATACATATGTACAGCTAAAAATGCCCAATATTAGTATATCATAGATCCATCCACTGAGACTGTTTAAAATGTCATTTATGATAACTATTTCTGTCAATCACTCAGTTAACATTGATTAAGCTCTTACTATATGCAAGGTATTATATTAAGTGTTAAGGATACAAAGAAAGGCAAAAACATCTCCCCTGCCCTCAAGGAGCTCACATTTTAAAACTATTAATAGTCAGTCAAACGAATCCCTTTGCAATGTTCTTTTTTGGGGGGGTGGGGGGTGGGAATGATGATTAAGTGACTTGCCCAGGGACACACAGTTAGTATGTGTCAAGTCAAGTGTCTGAGGCTGGATTTGAACTCAAGTCCTCCTGAATCAAGGGCTGGTGCTTTATCCTCTGTGCCACCTAGCTGCCCCCATGCAATGTTCTTTATAAAAACCACTCCATCAATCATTTAGTCAACAAGTATTTATGAAGCATTTACTACATGGTAAGCACTAGGGACATAGAGAAAGACAAAAAGACAGTCCCTACCTTCAGGGAGCTGGCATGCAAAAACAAAAAACCCATGTACATTCTATCTGTCTGTCTGTCTAAAATAAATAGAAGGTAGTCTTAGGGGAAAGAGACTAGCAGTGGGGAAGACCAGGAGAGGTCTCTTACCAAGGGTGAGATTCTAGTATTTTTCAAGTTTTATATTGTGTGATACTATATATACTTCAATAAAAATGCATATGGAATAAGAATGCAGTTTAAAATAGGAGAAAATCCTCTAAAATTAGATGCATTTGGGGATATTATTTTTTAAATTAGCTCAAAATTCTGTAGCAATCATTCAATCTACATCTTCTTCCCCCCGCCCCATAATCTTACTGGCTTAATGAATGGGAAATTGTGGAATTTAATTGAAGGAGTCCTTTTTCCCCAATTCATGCCCCCAAATAGCTATTTTTAGATATACCTTTGAAATTCTGGAATGCTGACTGCTCTTAAAGGGTACAGAATATTAATGGTGCTGATTTGAACTTGATTGCTAGTGTCATTAGGGAAAAAGACTGGACCTGTGATTTTATCAATTTGGGAAGAGGAAACCACCTCTATGAATTCAGATTGCCATCTCCTCTGCAACATATAGTCTTAGAGGGACAGCTAGGTGGTGCAGTAGATAAAGCACCAACCTTGGATTCAGGAAGAACTGAGTTCAAATCCAGTCTCAGATACTTGACACTTACTAGCTGTGTGACCCTGGCCAAGTCACTTAACCCTCATTGCCCCCACACAAAAAAGTGCATAAATATTTATTTATTTTTCATATTTATGCACATCAATTGAGTTTTACAGTATAGTTAACATTAAAAACCATAGATACCACATCCCCATCTCTGCAGATCCGGGACTAAATTTGGTTTAATTACATAGCATAGCCAAATTTAATTCCATAATATTCAGTTTCATTTTTTTCTTCTTGCTCTTTCCATTTGCATTGTTATAATTGTATATATTGCTTTCTTGGTTTTATTTCACTTTGCATTAGTCCATATAAGTCTTTCTGGTCTTTTCTATGTTTCATATTGACAATTTCTTAAAGGATAATAATATTTTGTTGCTTTTCTGTACCATAAGGTGCTATTTCCTAATTAATGGGAATATACATTATTTCCAGTTCCCTATGACTACAAAAAGTATTGCTAGGAACATTCTGTCTTTGACCTTTTTCAACTCCTCCCTTCTCTCTCTCTCTCTCTCTCTCTCTCTCTCTCTCTCTCTCTCTATATATATATATATATATATATATATATATATATATATGTGTGTGTGTGTGTGTGTGTGTATACACACATGCTGCTCCATTAGCCTCGCCTCTTTTATAGACAGTACCCATGAGCAAACTCACTTCCTTATATCAAGGAAAATCACATGGCTTGCCCCTAGACGCCTTCTACTCATGGCGAAGCTTTCCTACAGTAGCTCTCCAGCAGGTGGCGTCATTCCAATCGTTACACTGTATAGGTAGCTTAATTTCATTTTCTGAAATTGGATTCTTTAGGATATCTAGTTCGTGTTTCACCCATTTGGATATTTTTGTGAAAATCTTCAATTTCTCTTAAATCCTCAATTTTGCTAGCATATAATTTGCTTTTGATAGATTTGGAAATCACTTTACTGAAATATTTTGTTTATAAAGAAAATTTCTCAAAGTGGTAGAAATACTTAAAAATATTAAAGCTGGACGTTCAGATCTTATTCTGGTGTGTTATTGTGATGTAGAGAGATCATTTATTCTCAAAGACAATAGCAATGGAATTCAGGTGCTAACAAATCCTACCAATATGGTGTTGTGAATGGTTTTGGCAATGGACTATATTTCTTTTGTCTATGCACTAGACTATATTTGGAAAGGCTCATCACCTTGTTGGTTTTAGGGTGATAAAAAATTCAGGAGCAGCAACTTTCATAGGTCATCCACTAATTCATAAAAGGAATGAAGCCTGCATTAGTGGAGATGAAAACCAGTGATCCAAATCACAAACCCTTGAAGTATTGAAGAATTAGAACTGAATGGGTATTAGGAATGGTCTAAACTAATCCCTTCTCTTTGAAAATGAAGAAACTGGGGGCAGCTAGGTGGTGCAGTGGATAGAGCACCGGCCCTGGATTCAGGAGTACCTGAGTTCAAATCTGACCTCAGACACTTGACACTTACTAGCTGTGTGACCATGGGCAAGTTACTTAACCCCCATTGCCCTAAAAAAACAAAACCAAACCAAAAAAAAAAAGAAAATGAAGAAACTGAGTCCCAGAGGGGGGAAATAACTTTATCCAAGTTAGACAAGTAGTGAGTAGCCAAACTAAACTTAACAACCAATATTCTCTGACTCTGAATTCAGTACTATTTCCACTATATCATATTATTTTTGCTATTCTACTTTGCAATAGTTAAAATCTTGCAATGATTTTAGAAAGTTTAGAAAGATTAACTTTGTAATTCAGTAACCTAGTTAGAAGATCCCAATTCAATCAGTCTTTTGCTATGAATGGAAATTAGAGCAATGGCTTGATAATACTTATATTCAATTATATTCACTAGAAAAAGCGCTGTGATTTTTGATTTCAAGGAACCCAGATACTTTCTCCTAGATTTCATTACTCCTATTGATATGAAGCCTATACAAAAGTCCTCCTTCAGTGTCTCATCATGGTCTGGAAGTGATGTGAATTCTTGAAAATATTCCAGAATATAAACTTGGTGAGCCTCTAACAAGATGAAAATGATTTTAAGAGTGGATTTGGTAATAAACTATGTCTGTTGCCCAAGTGCTGTATGGCTAGGCTCATCGCTGGAGAGTTGGCCTCATTAAAATGGATGAATGAATGAATGAATGAGTGAGTGAATGAAAGAACAAGCATTTATTAGTTACTTAATATGCACCAACTACTGTACTAACTCCTGGAGATACAAATATAAAAATGAAGACTGTCTCTTCCTTTAAGAAGCTTACATTCTAATTGGAGGTAGTGGTGGTGGGGGGGATATTTTCATTAATGGGACCATAGGGAAAGTAGATTGACACACCAATTCTAGTAGCAAATCCATCACATTCTACAAGAAGCTTTTTTTTCTGATTCCTCACCCACTAATGTTCTCCTTCCAAACTACCCTTTATTTACCTGCTTTGAATTTTATTATATATTTATTATGTATATATAACATTTTGTGTACTTTGAAATTAGGAGTTATTTTATTCTCTGTATTTTTCCCTAGCACTTAACAATGTTCCTGGAACATATTAGGCACTTAACAAATACTGATTGATTGACCAAAAGGTTTGTGAATGAATTGAAATAAGCTGAAACATGTATGATCATCCTTCAACGTGATTAAATTGAAGGACACTGACATTGGCAGGATGAAAATTTAAAGTTGTGTGTCCATTAAAGAACAAAATTTTGCTTCTCCCCCAACTCTGCTCCTCCTCACACTCCTTGGTACCTAATGCAATTGCCTTTGAATAATCAAGAATGTAATTATTATTATCATAGTCAATGAATAAGATAATTACTTAAATAGGAGAATTCAGGGTATCCCACTTTTTAAAACTCCCACATTATCACTGTCCTTTATAATCACTACCAATAGAGTTAGTAGTGATGATGAATGTGTGGGAATGCTTAAAACCAAACCAAACCAAACAAACAAAAAAAAGACACAATGTGGGATCACATTTATTTCCCCACTATGCCCAGGTGAAGACTGTTCTTCGATTTAATGCTCTATGTATCATTTGCCAGACATAGGCTGATGGCAAATAAAATTCATTTTGTATAATACTTAACAAGTGCAATACCATATTTAAATGACCATTCCATTAATGCTTGTTGATAATGATTGTTATGAAAACAAGAGACATCTAAAAGTGAATATACAGCAGAAATAATAAAAACAGAAAATTAATTTTTTTCAAAGTTCCACTTTAAATTTTGTCCGTGTATAACCAACTTTCCATGTTCAATTGGAACATGGCTTCTAGGCCACTAGGTTTTATGTGACCTGTTGTGGATTGACTGAAAACCTATTAGTATGAAGTACCTGGTTGATTTACTTGGTAGTCTAAGGCCATTATAATGCAAGTGTGTCAGCTCATGAATTAATGTAGACCTTACCACCTCTTCCTGGATGTAAAAACTGAGGGCTGCCATGATGGTGGTTACTGATGTCTCAAGGCCAGGTTTTGGGTATAACAGAAGAGTCTAGGTCATTTGGCATGTTTTTGTCAATTTTTTTTATCTATCTTAAGAACAAATAGGATGTTTTCTTTTGGCTTTTTGTTTGTTTGCTTGTTTTTTGCAGGGCAATGAGGGTTAAGTGACTTGCCCAGGGTCACATAGCTAAGTAAGTGTCAAGTGTCTGAGTCTGGATTTGAACTCAGGTCCTCCTGAATCCAGGGCTGGTGCTCAATCCACTGTGCCACCTAGCTGCCCCAGGCTTTTTAAAAAAACTTTTTGTTATATTTTCCTTTGAAACTTGCCCAGTTAATTAATTACCATAATGCATGCCACTTTCTATTGAATTTTTTTTTCTTTTTTTAGTGAGGCAATTGGGGTTAAGTGACTTGCCCAAGGTCACACAACTAGCAAGTGTTAAGTGTCTGAGGCTGGATTTGAACTCAGGTATTCCTGACTCCAGGGCCGGTGCTCTATCCACTGTGCCACCTAGCTGCCCCTTTCTATTGAATTTTAACAGAAAGAAATGATGCATGTTTTTCAGTGTTGCCTTTATTTATATTGTTGTAGTCACTGTATCTATTAGATGTGTGATGCTCTGCTTTTACCCTCCCCCTCCACCCCATATTGGATTCATCCAGATGGATTCAAAATTCTTCACATTCATTCTTCTTTATGGCACAATAGTGTTCCAATGAATTCATATGGCACAGTTGGTTCATTCATTGGACACATTTTGTGTCTTAGTTATTTTTTGACAGTCATTTTGTTTGATTAGGAATATCAAAAATTACATGGAGAATCATAGTGCTGATTGCACAGAAGCGTAGTCACAGGGCAGTTTGCCCTTAAGAACTCTGCAGTTTTCTGAATAAGGATCCTATTCAAGATGCATTTTGCACATGCCTATTTTTAAGTACTTGTGGCCTAAAGCATTTGTATCAGAACCTAGTTCAGAATCCAGAAGTATAACTAATTTCCCTTTGTTAGGGGAGGTAAATGACTAAGGATCACAACTGATAAATAAGATTTCCATCATCAGCAGCACCAAGTAACAACAACCCTAAACCCCTATTCCCCATGAAAGACGAATGAAAAATGCAGCTTCTTTCTTCTGTTTCTAATAAGGAAGGGATGAGCTGATAAGCATAATCACAACACTTTTCTTTATCAATGTTTTTAATATGTAAAAATGTGCACTTATTTTAAATAGAAAGTGGAGCAGCTGACCTTCCTTTTCAATGCCGGGAGCATTTTGTTTTGCAGATAATCTGCTTCATTAATGAAAATCAGAGGCAGATTGGGGTATTTTGTGCATAATTAATTATCTTGGCAAGAAGATTTATGAATGTAATTTTTCTCAATTGCTCTAATCAGGCTTATGTGAGACAAACAAATAAATTAAACCTAAGTTATTCATGGTCTCTTTGTAAAAGGCTGTGTCAAGGGCACAGAGGAGAATTGAGCAAACATAAGAATAGAAAACCACTTTTCACTACACTGACTATGCATGTGTCTAAGATGGACGTTCTAGAAGAATGTGAATTCTGTGGACAATTGGAGGGTGTTAATGAGTTGTCAATTTAGAAATGTGATAAATATTATATAATATTTATACGTATATTAGAGTCTTTATTAATAACAATGAAAATGACAACAGAAATGACTCATCTGTGCATTAGCCATCTGCTTGATGATCATTGAAAATGTGTGTGGGGTGTGTGTGTCTGTGTGTGTGTGTGTGTCTGTGTGTGTGTGTGTGTCTGTGTGTGTGTCTGTGTCTGTGTGTGTGTCTGTGTCTGTGTCTGTGTCTGTGTGCCTGCTCAGGGTCCTGCCCAGGTGGATATGTGCTCCTCTGGGAGCAATGCTAAGGCCCCTTGTTGGAATGGAGAAGTTTGTGTATCTGAAGGTAGCTTTCAATCATTGGTCTGGCATGTAGCCAAGAGATGGGTATAACCACCATGTGTGAAATCCTGTTGGGAATCAATTTCATTACTTAAACTGCAGCAGATTTAATAACATTCATAGAATTTCCCTATGAACAACAAACTGTCTTCAGAGTTCACATCTGAGGACAATTAGCAGCAATAGGTATCCACTATCTTAAAGTTGTTATAAGGGGTATGCAATTTTTAATGTGACAGTAGCTTTAACTAATTAGAAACTGCTAGATGAAGTAAAAGTTATGAAGTATATGCCATGCCAGACTAACCTTATTTTCTTTTTTGCCTCAAGAGAATGCTTCAGACATAGTACAACATCTGGGTTTCAACAAGTCATTTGACAAAATCTCTCAAGATGTCTCCAAGTATAAGATAGATGGACAGGATGACAGGACAGGTAGATTAAGAACTGGTTGAAGGATTAGACAAGAGTCTTTAATGGAGAGCCCAGGCTTTGACCAAATTCTATCCACTATTCCTGTGAAGGAATAAACGGCATGCTTATCATATTTGTGAATAACACAACTTATATTGATAGCTAACAGATTGAATGACAGAACTAGGGCCCTAAAAGATCTTAACAAATTGGAATGATGGGTAAAATCTGGTATAATGAAATGTATACTTTGCTTATCTCAATGGCTTTGTGATCTCATTGACCCACCATGTGTGCCAATTGTGAACCATCTATGTCTTCTCACCCTATGCAATTCTCATCTGTGTTCTTCCATACGTTTTGTAAACAGGACTCACCCAATGGCATGGAGGCCTTTTTGTAGGTCTTTTTACATTTTAGGAGGAAAGCACTGTGGCATGTGGGATATTCCTATGTCATCCTTTGTTCTTGGCACAAAACATGACCACCTCCTGTTCAGATTATAGACTTAGTATTTCTTATGCAGCTTCTTCTGTATCTTTTTGGTCTCCTTCTTATCTCTATTTTTTAAGTACATGAGAAGAGGCAAATGCAACTGGCTCCAGGTCATTTAGGGTGGATCTATATTGGAGAAACAATGCTTTTAAAATCTCTGGCACTCATACACATTGCCAGTGCTTTGGGCAAGGAATTATAGGCATTGTTTCCTTTCCTGATGATATAGTCTAATTGCTTCTGTAAACTTCCTTCTAATGAATCAGGTAAGGCTAGGAACAGAATTCAGTGTTGGAAACTCCCATTCTTGCTTCATACCCTGTTATACTGGACAATAATTTCAAGCCCTGATATACATAAGTAAAGAGTATAGAACAAAATCCTACATACTTACAAAGAAACAAGGGAGTAAGGCATTTAAGACAAACAAACATGAAATTGTGCCATGAGGCATATCTGTATGGTCATTTAGATTCAGAGAATTTAAAGGGACTTTAGACATCATCAAGTTCAATCTTCTTTTAACACAGATGAGAAAACTTAAGGCCACAGAGCTAGTTTGTGGCAGGATTACCACAAGAATTCAAATCATCTTCTATAGCTTTGTTTTTTGTTTATGTTTTTTTTGTTATTGTTGTTGTTTTTTGCAGGGCAATGAGGGTTATGTGACTTGCCCAGGGTCACACAGCTAGTAAGTGTCAAGTGTCTAAGGTAAAATTTGAACTCAGATTCTCCTGAATCTAGAGCTGGTGCTTTATGCACTGCACTACCTAACTGCTCCCATCTTCTATTACTTTAAATTCAATCTCATTACATCATATTGCCTCTCAAGAGGGCAACCCATCCAAAACTTTAATAACAGCTTTCTTATCTCCCATAGTCAGGTAGCACTGAATTGGATGGTATGTCTGGTGACTGCTCATCCATTCATTAAAATTCACCTAAAAGCAGTATAAAAGAACTGATTTAATCAAATTTGTCATTTGGGGGAATAAAAAGAAAATTAGTAAATAACAAGATGCACAAACATCATCCAGAATTGTTTGTTTACCTTCTTACAGGACATGTGGAATGACTGTTAGGGAAGACACACTTTCCCTAACATATAGACAAGAAAACATTTTTTTGGTCATTTAAAACAGAAACTTTCCTAGGGGCACATCCAAGTTTTAGCAGGTTAATGAAGACAGGTCAGAAATCTGTCCAGCAAATGGATAAGCCAGTTACTTAAAAAAACCCATATTTCTTCACTCTTCTCTCCTGTCTCTCCACCTGTCCCCTGGGACTCAGGTAATAGAAGTCAGCTATATCTGCTCTCCACCCAGCATTTCTTATATTTATGGGCTCATGCCTATTTGTAAAACCAGTTAGTAAATTTCCATCTTTATCTGAATTGGCTCCTAGGAAATAAATGCAACTGGTTTCTGTTCCACAAAAGATTGAGAATAAGAAAAACAAGTTGGTATTTTGGGGCTGGCGGGGAGGGGGAGAGTTTATGATAATAGCAACATGCCTTCAAGATCAAAGTATTTACTCCAACTGTCACCTATGGACATCAAGTGTAATTGAAAACAACTGTGTGCAGCCTTGATAATTGGAAGAGAGCCTGTCAAGAAGCCTAGGGTTAAGAGAGATAAACACTTGATGACTTTTTTTCCTCTATCAGTCCTCCTGTCTCTAATAGCATCTGGTTATTTGGCAAGAGTTGTTCAGTACAGGGAAAGGAAAATAATTTAAAGAGATATCCATCTTTTTCTTAAGTGCAGCATTTGTGAAAGTGGTTTGCATTATTTATTGCTGGCATCTCTTCCTGTATCAAGGATTTAAACAAAGCTCAAAAAATAAGATTTGCTCAAGAGATAGAAGTTAAGAGCAAACCCACTAACAAAGCAAACGTTAATGAGGACACCAAGAAGTTGTTGTTGGGATAATTATAATGACAACAATAATAAATAACAATAATTAGCATTTGTACAGTGCCTACTATGTGCCAGGCACTGTGCTTTACAGATATCATCTTCTTTGATCCCTACGACAACCCCTGAGAGGTAGGTGCTATGATCATTCCCATTTTATAGCTGAGGAAACAGAAGTAAGTAGAGATTAAGTGGCTTGTCACACAGCTGCTAAATGTCTGAAGCTAAATTAGAACTCCAGACTCCAGATCCAGCTGTCTATCCACTCTTTATCTACCTTGCTGCTGGTGAGCGCAAACACTTACCTTCTTCAGCCTCTACCTACGTTCCCTGCCCATCACCGAGTTCTCTTGTGATTCTTTGTCTGTATTTTCATCCCTGACTCCGTATTATTTCATTTTTTGCTTGAAAAATGGGGCACATCGGGCAGCTACGTGGCACAATGGATAGAGCACTGGCTCTGGATTCAGGAAGACCTGAGTTCAAATCCAGCCTGAGACCCTTGACACTTACTAGCTGTGTGACCCTTTTCAAGTTACTTAACCCCAACTGCCTCACCAAAAAAAAAAAAAATAGAGAGAGAGAAGAAAAATGGGGCATACATTATTCCTCTCCTATTTTATGACAGAGTGCCTCTTTTTTTAGGTGGTGCAGTAAGTGGAGCATGAGGTTTGGAGTCAGGAAGACCTGCACTCAAATTCAAACACAAACACTTCCTAGTTTTGCAACCCCTGCTGAGCCACTTAACCCCTGTCTGCCTCAGTTTCCCCAGTCACAAAATGGGGATAGTAATGGCACCTGCTTCCCAGGATTTTTGTGAAGATTGTATGAGATAATCATAAACTGCTTAGTGCAGTGCCTAGAATATAGTAAGCATACAACATAGTAAGCATGTAAATATTATTATTAATATTAATTATTATTGTTACTATCTTTTTCTGTAAAACATCCTCTTTGGAACATGGTTCTCCCACATGCCTTCCTTCCCATCTGAAGTCATCTTTTTGTCATACTCTGTATTTCATACAGCACAGGTTTCCAGTTCAGAATTAGTTATGCCCATAAATATAGACTATGGGGGGCAGCTAGGTGGTACAGTGGATAAAGCACCTGCCCTGGATTCAAGAGGACCTGAGTTCAAATCCGATCTCAGACACTTGACACTTACTAGCTGTGTGACCCTGGGCAAGTCACTTAACCCTCATTGCCCCATGTGTAAATGCACCCCTCCCCCCCCCCCATAGTTTGAAGGGATGATAGAATGGATCTTCCAGCTCAGTGTCTTTGCATTGGCCATTTCCTATTCCAATGCCTGGAATATTCTGCCCCCTTATCTCTGCCTCTTGATTTTCCTAGATTCCTTCAAGACTCATCCTTTGGAGGAGGCTGTTTCTTGCCTCTTCCACTCTCTCCCCAGCTGTTAGTGCCTTCCCCTCTTAGATTTATTGTTGTTCAGTTGTATCTGACTCTTTCTGACCCCATTTGAGGTCTTCTTGGCAAAGATACTGGAGTGATTTGCTATTTCCTTCTCTGGCTTATTTTACATATGAGGAAACTGAGGTAAACAGGGTGAAGTGACTTGCCCAAGGTCACTTAGCTAGGAAATCTCTGAGGCTGGGTTTGAACTCAGGTGTTCTGGACTCCAGGCCTAGCACTCCATCCACTGCACCATCTGGTTGCCCTCCCCTTCTTACATTACCTTCCATCTTCTTTTTTTTTTTTTTTTTTTTTTTTTTAGTGAGGCAATTGGGGTTAAGTGACTTGCCCAGGGTCACACAGCTAGTAAGTGTTTAGTGTCCGAAGCCGGATTTGAACTCAGGTCCTCCTGACTCCAGGGCCGGTGCTTTATCCACTGCGCCACCTAGCTGCCCCACCTTCCATCTTCTATGTATATGGCTAGTAAGTGCCTAGTTAAATACTACATATCATCTTCCCCATTAGACTCTGAGCTCTTTGAAGGCAGGAACTGATTTTCTTTTGTCTTTTTTTTTATCCCTAGCACTTCTCATATTGCTTAATAAGGGCTTGCTGACTGAGTTCCAAATATAAAATCTCAACTGGAGGAAGTGGAAGTTCTTTAGGTATAATCACAAATAGATGCTTTAGGTCTATTTATGCTTGAAATATAAATCCCTTCTATAGGGCCTGTTAGTAAGAATGGCAGAAGCCTTAAGTCTTCCTTTCCATCAAGTATGGACAGCAGAGGCGATTTTGTAATAATTTACATAAAATACTCAATGTTTGTTTCTGTAGAAGCCAAGTCTCAAACTATGCTGCTAGTGTAGGATGGTCTCTCTCCTAAAAAGAGATGGAAAAAGGGCTTCAGGAAAGCTTCTCCACTCATTTGTAGGTTATTAGCATAGAGTGCTGGGCCTGGAGTCAGGAACTCTTTTCCTGAGTTCAAATCTGGCCTCAGACACTTAACTAGCTGTGTGACCCTGGGCAAGGCAATTAACCTCAGTTTCCTCATCTGTAAAATGAGCTAGTGAAGGAAATGCCAAACCACTCCAGTATTTTTGCCAAGAAAACCCCAAATGGGGTCACAGGAGTGGAACATGACCGAGATAACCAAAGAAGGGAGAATGAAGTATTCCTTTAAAGAAAATGAATGAGGGACTTCATTATAAAATGAGAGAAGAAAAAGGATTTGAAGAGGAAGAAAGGAATTCTGAACTGTGTCAGATTGTTGGAGAATAGGGGGATATGACACAGAGAAGAGAAAGAAGAAGAATTGGAGATAAGTAATAGACTTCCCAAATTGGAGAGCTGGACCTTATCTGATGAGGAACAGCTGCATATTCTCTAATGCATTGGGTTTTTTTTTTTGTTGTTGTTGTTGTTTTGTTTTGTTTTTAGTGAGGCAATTGGGGTTAAGTGACTTGCCCAGGGTCACACAGCTAGTTAGTGTTAAGTGTCTGAGGCCGGATTTGAACTCAGGTACTCCACTGCGCCACCTAGCTGCCCCTGCTGTATATTTTCCAAAGAATGATGATAGAGGTCCACAAGTACCATCAGGTGAGATATCACTCAGTAAGGGTCATAGGAACAAAAGATGAATGCTGATGCCTGGGGGCTCCCTTTTGAGGGGGACTGAAACAACTATTTGTCTTGTTCTTATTCAGTTGTGTCTGACTTCTCATGACCCCATTTGTGGTTTCCTTGGCAGAGATCCTGGAGTGGCTTACCATTTCCTTTTCTAGCTCATTTTATAGGTGAGGAAATTAAGGCAAACAGTGTTAAGTGACCTACTCAGGGTCATACAGCCAGTAAGTAAGTATCTGAGGCCAGATTTGAACTCAGGAAGAGTTGCACAAGTTCAGATGATAGGAACTTTTTTGGGGAAATGAAGATACTATCTTAGAATTTGTAATTGAGGAAAGCAAAGTCAGGAATAATCTGACATACCTGTAATGTGGGAGGACATATTTCAAAGACTTCAGAAAAAGGATAGATAGAATCATGTGGCCTAAAATTCTAGGCCAAGGGACATGGGAAGATCTCAAAAAATAAAAATTACTAATAAGGAGGCAAAGAAGGAATCTCCTATAGAAACTTATGATTAGACCCTGATGTGGATGCACAGGGAATTTATCAATGAGCTTTTAAAAGGTGGAAGCAAAGACATGTGATACACAAGCAAGTAAGGTCCTAATAGAATTATTTCAGCAGTCTTGCTCTCAGGCTAAAACTGAAGTCCAGTGAGTAGTGCCAAAGATGGACAAAAAGATGATTTTTTTCTGGTTATATTTAGTAAAAGCTTAAGATGGAGGAGATGATGATACATGATAGTTAAGGCAGATTAAGTTTCTTCTGTTTTCCCTGTCCAGGAGAATAAATCATTTTTGGACTTAAAATGGCTAATAAGAACAAAATGGCTGAAGTAGGGAGGGGATAGAAAGCCAAGGTAAATCAGGAGACATGCCCTCATTACTCTTGACGAATTTGTCATCGGGTGAACTACATCCCGGGGTACTAAAAGAACCAATAGATGGGATTGCTGAGTCAATGATGTCTGAAGGATAGTATAGAGTGGAAGGGTTATCACAGGAATGAAGAAGGACAGTTTTCCAGTTTCCAAAGCAAAGGGAAGGGAGCTGAGTATCAACTATAGGTTAGTGACATTGACTTTGATTCTTTGCAAAATTAGAGAATGATTTTTTTTTTTGGCGGGGCAATGGGGGTTAAGTGACTTGCCCAGGGTCACACAGCTAGTAAGTGTCAAGTGTCTGAGGCCGGATTTGAACTCAGGTACTCCTGAATCCAGGGCTGGTGTTCTATTCACTGCGCCACCTAGCTGCCCCGAGAATGATTTTTTTTTTAAAAAGGCATTGCTAGAAAAAAATCCATGAAAGGAGATGATGATTGCAAAATGGCAATAGGAGTTTAGGGGAGGGTTATATTGAAAAGGAGATAAGCAGTTCCACTACTGACAACCTGGGGGATTAATGGTGACTGAGATGATGGACAAATGATAGAGATGTCTTTACCACCAGACCCTTCCTTTCCCCAACCCAAGATGGAGGTGAACCTGTTTATACACACACACACACACACACACACACACACACACACACACACACACACACACACACACACTTCTAATTGGCTAAGTGCTAAGCACTACAGCATCATAGAACATAGGTCAGAGCAAAGAAATTCAGGGCATAATTTATTCACCAAATTTTAGGGATGATTCTCTGTGAATTAATCTGGTTTTTCTGGGTTCTGCATGGAAGGGGGAAGAATCTGCTATTTTTAGAATCTCTCACCTTACCTGCTCTGGGAAAGTAATTCAACTCTGAAAAAGAACTTACATTTTTGTAACCAAGCCTCCATCCAGATTTTTCATTACCATTATTAGCTAAGAGGGACATGAAAAAATCCTAGCTCATTATTGAAATAAGGCAATGGACGTAACCGAGTATTGACTTCCATTCTTGTATCAAGTCTAGAGATAGGGGAAAATGTCACATCTATTTTATAAGTCAAAAATAAATGTTCACAAAAAAAAATTTTGCCTTAAATTCTGCCTACTGGCAACTTCTCCTATGAGGAAGACTAAAATAAATTTTATTTTCCTTTTCAAAAGGATTTTCTTTTCTGCCTTTAAAAATAAAATGATTTGTAGGAAGAAAGGTATCAGGCTAGGGGATACTCCTGGGTGTTTTCAATAGCCTTTAAGAATGTCACAAATTTAACCATTCCAAAAGCAAATGAGGAATGTTATCATTTGTGGGCGTGTCAACTATAAATAGATGTTGCAGTAGGCTGAAAAGACATTTTTTTCCCACCCTCAATTGACTAAAGCTTTGCTTCTATTTCTGTGTGTGATTATAGCATTGTAAACTCCCAGGGCTAAGAGGAAACTAGTGGTCATCTAGTCTATTTTCTATCATCTAGGCAAAATTCTCTTTAAAACGGGAAATGTACATTTTCAGAAAGTATTTGGTAAATTGCCTAGTCCTAGCTAACAAATAAGGCTTTAAAATTTATAAAGGACTTTTACATGCATTATTTCATTTGATCCTCACCACAACCCTATGATGAAGATATTACAGGTATTATATGAATTTTGATGATGAGGAAACAATTAGAACATTTAAATGAATTCTTCTAGGCCACATGAGAAGGGATTCAAATCCAGATTTCCTGACTCCTAGTCTGGTACTAGTTGTCCTATGCCAAAATTATATCTATGTAGATAAGATAGAAAAATATGGACTGGATAATTAATCAAGTCAGTTGATATAGAGCTGATCAATGGATCAATGTCAGTTTGGAGATCTCTAGCATGTGCCAAAGGGCATAGTCCTTGGTTCTTTCAAGGGATCATAGGATTTTGACCTGGAAAGGACCTTAAAGGTCTTCTACTTTAATCCCCTCATTTTATAGATGAAGAGACTGAGATAGAGTGAAGTAATTTGTCCAATGTTGCTAAAAGCACAGAGATGACATGCTTTTGAAATAAATTTGCACCATTTTATATAGGTGAAATTGACTGCCATAACCTTAGTAGATAGCCTTGAAGGAGAAAAGACATAGCAAAAGGATAATGAGCAGCTTAACAAGAGCTGAATGGAAACAATCAATGGTTTCCAGGACAGTGTGTGTGATTGCTACACAAGATATAGTTTCCATGCAAAATAACAAATCTGGGAAGGATAGTTAATAACTGGCACTTCTGCTTTACATACATTATCTCATTTGATCCTTACAATTTCATGAGACAAGCACTATTATTATGCCCATTTTATGGATGGAGAAACTGAAGCTGATAGAAGTTAAGTGACTTGCCTAGGGTTACACAGAGGGTCTACTAGGGTCCATTAAGAGTCTAAAGTAGGATTTGAACTCAAAGCCAACACTCTATACATTAATATGACCTATTAGTAGTATCAGCTATTAATGACCATTATTGTTGTTGTTAAGTTATTTTTAGTTGTATTAGATTTAGTGACCCCCATTTGGGTTGGTTTTTTTTTTTTTTTGATGAAGATACTGGAGTGGTTTGCCATTTCCTTCTCCAGCTAATGACCATCATAGCTAACCATTATAGTGCTTTAAGGTTTTCAAAGTGTTTTGTATATACTAGCTCACTATAACCCTATAAGGGTGCTATTTTTTAGTATTCTCATTCTACAAATAAGTAGACTGAGACTTAGAGAAGCTAAATCTGTAATTATCTAAGGAAGAATTTAAATCCAATTCTTCCCAACTTCATGCTTATAGTTCTTTCCACTCTGCCACAGAAACAGATGAGAAAATAAAGCTTTTTAAAACCCAATTACATGTAAAACAATTTTAAACATTTGGTTGTTGTTTGGTTTTTTTTGATATTTCGAGTTCCAATTTCTATCCATCCTTCTCCTCTTTCTCTCCCCCCTACCTAATGGTAAGCAATCTGATATAGGTTATACATGTGGAATCATGTAAAGCATTTCTATGTTACTCATTTTGTGCAAGACTAGGAAGGGAGGAAGAAAGGGAGAAAAGCACACAGAGAGAAGGCATACTTCAGTCTTTATTCAGACATCATTGGTTCTTTCTCTGGAAGAGATAGCATTTTTCATCATGAGTCCTTTGGGACCATCTTGACTTATTGAATTTCTAAGAATAGCTAAGTCATTCATAGTTTCCATCCTACAACATTGCTATTACTGTGTACAGTGGTCTCCTGGTTCTGCTCAGTTCATTTTATATCAGGTCATCTAAATTTTTCCAGGTTTTTCTGAAAGAATGCTGGTCATCATTTCTTATAGCACAATAACATTCCATTACAATCATATCTCGCATTCAGCCATTCCCCAATTAATGAGCATCCCCTCAATTTCTAATTCTTAGCCACCACAAAAAGAGCTGCTATAAATACTTTTTGGTACGAATAGGTTCTTTTTCCTTTTTTTTGAATTAATACCTTTTAATTTTTTTTTTTTTGCAGGGCAATGAGGGTTAAGTGACTTGCCCAGGGTCACACAGCTAGTTAAGCGTCAAATGTCTAAGGCTGGATTTGAACTCAGGTCCTCCTGAATCCAAGGCCAGTGCTTTATCCACTGCACCACCTAGCTGCCCCCAAATTAATACCTTTTAAATGATGTTGATTTGCTTGATTAGTACATTTAAATTCCTTACCTTGCTTTGGGCTCCCATAATTTTATCTAGGTATTCATTTTCTACTCTAGATTTTTTTCTTTATGAGTCAAAAACAATATGGAACTTCATGGTAATGAATATAAATACTTTCATTTAGGTTTTTAAAAATAACCTACAGAAGTACAGGATATACTGATATAACATCAGTTTTTATGAAAGAAAATCAGAAGTTCATGATGAGCCAAGGAAGCTATTAAATAAAAGTTAATTTTAGGTTACTTTAATAGAAATAGATCAAAGGATGGAGAAGATCCCATTGAGCTCTGTGCTGCTTTGGTCCTAGTTAGAGTATTGTGGTCAGGTTAAGAATACCTATTTTAGGGGGCAGCTAGGTGGCACAGTGGATAAAGCACTGGCCTTGGATTCAGGAGGACCTGAGTTAAAATACTTGACACTTACTAGCTGTGTGACCCTGGGCAAGTCACTTAACCCTCTGCCTCACACACACAAAAAAAGAATCCCTATTTTAAAAAGCAATGTTGATTTTATGTCATCTGGAAATTTGATAAGCATGTCATCAGCATCTGGAAGGTAGGGATGGCTCATATCCCTCAGATGACAGAATGACTATCCAAAAAAGATGTTGGCAGTTTGGAATAATCAGCCAAGTGTAATAAGAGCCATTCCTTTATTCAATAAGTATTTCTTAACTGCCTGCTATATCCCAGCCACTGAAAACTAGGAAGGAAGGAAAGAAGGAAATATGCATTTATTAAGCACCTAGTATGCTCCAGCCACTGTACTAAGAGCTTTACAAATGTTATCTCATTTGATCTTCACAACAGCACTGGGAGATAGGGGCTGTTATTATCCCCATTACAGTTGAGAAAATTGAGGCAGAATTTAAGTGATTCACCCAGGGTCACACAGCTGGTAGATGTCTGGGGCCATTTCTGAACCCAGGTCTTCCTGACTCCAGGCCCACCACTCTTCTCTGCTGCACCAACTTGCTACCACTGGCTAGGCACTTAGAACAAAAAGACCAAAATAGTCTCTATCCTTAAAAATTTACATTTCATTGAGAGAGAGAGAGAGAGAGAGAGAGAGAGAGAGAGAGAGAGAGAGAGAGAGAGAGAGAGAGAGAGAGATGGAGATATATACAGAAAACAACATTTATACAGATTAATTTCTGAGTGGAGGCTGCTAGTAAGTAAGAGTATCAAGATAGGACTTCTCTAGCAAGTAACACTTGAATGGGCTTTGAAGAAGCTAGGGATTCTGAGGCAGAGGTGAGGAGAAAGTGCATTCCAGGCATGGGAACCAGCTTGTACAAAGGCATGGAGATAGACAATAAAGAATCATGCATAGGTTGGAAGGAACCAAATTGTAAAGTCTTTAAAAGATGAGACTTACTAGAAATACATATGGAATCCTTCTCTTAATTGCATAGGTATGAGGTGAGGGGAGACACAGCTAGAAAGTTATGGGGAAAAACAAGCATTTTTCAGCATATTTAATATGAGTCAACCTTGTCACTTGGTAGACAGAAAGCTAACCTGATTTTAAGCTGTATTAATAGAAATACAGCATCTGAAACAAAGAAGATGTCTAGGCCCATTGTACCCTGCCCTGGTCAGGCCAAATCTGGAGCACTGTATCTGGTTCTGAGAGTCTTATTTTAGTGAGGCTGTTGCCAAGCTAAAAGCACGTCTGGAGGTGGATACTACTTGAAGGAAATAGGATTGTATAGTTGGAAAAAGAGAAGGCTTAGGGGAGATTATGATAGTCTTCTTTGTAACTTCTGCTCTTTATTCCTAGTCCTGCCTTCTGAGACCAAACTGAAGAGTAGAAAGAACTCTGAATTTGGAGTAAAATGACTTGATGCCTATTGGTATCAGTGTGACCTTGGGTAAACCTCTTGACCTGTCTTGGTTTTAGTTTCTTCATCTCTAAAATAAGGGAGTTGGACTACATGCCTATTTAAGGTTGTTATTCAGTCGTGTCCAATTCTTTGTGACCTCATTTGGAGATTTCTTGGTAAAGATACTGGAGTCATTCACCATTTCCTTATCCTCACTTTACAGATGGGGAAACTGAGGCAAACAGAATTAAGTGACTTGCCCAGAATCACACAGCTAGTAAATGTCTGAGCCTAGATTCGAACTCAGGATGATAAGTGTTCCTGACTCCAGGCTCAGGAACTCTATCTATTGCATTACCTAGCTGCAGATTGGGATTCTTATTTATTACTGAAAGCTATGACTCTCTTAGAGAATTGCTTAAGGCTAAAGAGTTCCCTATACCAATGAAATCACAGGTCTGGTTAAAAAAAATGCTTGTCTTAATGCAGGCAAAGATCATCATATAGCAACATTTATCTATTGACTCATTGAACTTGCAGTCCACCAAAATTCTCAAATGAGCTTCTGTCTAATTATGCCTTTCCAGCCTTGTATTTGTGGTTCACTTTTTGAGCCCACATATAAGGCTTTATATTTCTTTCTATTATTATAGATTAAGGGAAGCTAAGTGGCATATGGATAGAGTGCCTGGCCTTGAGTCAGGAAGACTCATATTCTTCTCATATTCTTGAGTTCAAATCTGGCCTCAGATACTTATTAGCTGTATGACCTTAGACAAGTCACCTAAACCTATTTTTCTCAGTTTCCTCATCTGTAAAATGAACTAGAGAAGGAAATGGCAAATCATTCTAGGATCTTTGTCAAGAAAATCCCAAAGCGGGTCGCAAAGGGTTAGATACAACCAAACATTAAAGATGATAAAATGCTACTTGTGTCCCCCACCCCCACTCTCCACAAAAAGTCCTAAATACTGCTTTTGTTGGCATCTTTAACTAAAAGAAGAGACATCTTCTAAGTATATTATAGCTAGTATATAGTAAATATGCAATCTTCTCTCTCATTCCTCCCTCCTCTTATATTGTCACAGGGTCAGAATTGTGGATGTGCCTAGCTCCCTCCTTGTCCTGCTTCATGATTGTTTTGAGGTTGGATCTCTAAGATTGGAATCGTAAGACACAGAAAAACCATTATATCCATATATAAGTATTGTAGAAAGGGAAAATATTCTTTCTTTATCTTCACTTACCCAGTCCCAATTAATTAAAATTCATACCCCCTCCCTCAAACCCTTGTGTATTAAAGAAACACCTTTTTCTTTTCCCAATATTTTTTCTTAATGTTTATGTTTTTCTCCACTTTCTGGGATCATGTTAAAATAAGCATTATAAAGTAACATTTAAATCACTTATCATTCATTCTTTGTGACAGCAGCTGCAATAATTTAAAAGCTCATAAAGCCACTTTGTAGTAGCTGCAGCTCTGAGCAATAACCAAAGGGGAGAGCTGCAGCAGATTCATTGGAAAGCCATTGCAGTCGATATGCCCTCTGTTATTTAGGGTGACTTGTTTCCAGCAGAAGGGAATGTTAGTGAGAGTCAAGTTACAGGCTGCTGAGCATCCCTCCCTCAGCCAGGCTCTGCCCAGTACAGTAAATCTGATCTAAGTGGCTGCCCACATGTGAAAATGCCACACAATGAGATGTAACCAGCCTCATGACGATCTTGTTACTCCTGAAACCAGGGCTGGCTTTCTTTTTGATGTTGTTTCCCAAAGCATATCTGGTAGTAAACATGCAGGCTTGGGGAGCCTGCAAACTGGCATCAGGGGGCAAGGAGTGGATAATGGTGAGGGCCCAGAAAGATCTTTAATCATTCGGGTTCTTACTGCATTTCACCTGCAGAATCTATGGGAGATAAGCATTTCATGAAAAGAGACTAGGAAATGTGATGTGGGCTAAGTTTAATAAGTGTGCTGAAGGAACTCTAGGTAGCTTTAGAAATATTAAAATTCTTCCCTCCCAAACAAATAACAAATAACAGATGTATTGTTTTAAAGTTTAAAAAAAACCCACTTCCCACTTCATTCACAACAGCTCAGTGAAGCAGGGAGTACAAATATTAAATAATAGTAATAACAATAACTGACATTTACATAATACTTGGAGGTTTACAAAAGTACTCATTTGATTCTGACACGTTGGTGAAGTGATAAAGTTATTGTTATTCCCATTTTACACATGAGGAAATTGAGGCGGGGAGAGCTTATACACTTCGCTCAGAGTCATATAACTAGTTAATGTCTCTGAGGCTTAGTTTTGACTCCAGGCCTTTCTGATTCCAAGTGAAGTAAATTCTAGCCAATATGTCCCTCTGTGAGTCCATCAGAATGGATCCTTTTTTTGCTTGGTGGAGATCAAAATGTCTTTATACCTTTCAGTCGGGCATTTGTTAAGCACCTACCCTGTGCCAAGCACAGTGCTAGGTGCTGGAGATACAAAAACAAAGATGGAAGAGTTCCCTCTCATCAGGGATCTTAAATAACAACTGAATGAATGGAGGGTATTTATTAAACACTTTCTATATGCCAGGTACTGTATCATTAAGTGCTGGAGGCACACATACAGTATCAAGACAATTCCTGCCCTCTAGAGCTTAGATTCTAACAGAAGAAGATACCACATCTAGGAGAGTGGTGGCAAGAGAAGGGTCTTTCATTTATTTATTTATTTACCTATCTATCTATCTATTTATTTATTCATTCATTCATTCATTTATATTTATTTATTTATTTATCTATCCATTCATTTATTTGTTTATTTACTTATTTATTTATCTATCTATTTTTTAATTTATCTATTCATTCATTCATTTATTTGTTTATTTATTTTTCAGGGAAGTCACAGCAATGATGAATAGAACAATACTAGAAAAGTCCATTGATACTTTTTTTTTTAAAGAAGAAAATGTTCTATTTGATCTCATTATAATTCCCAGAGCAAGAGGTAGAGAAGAAGGGTGGGCAGGGTGGTATGTGCCACTGAGGTTGGATGGAAGATGACTCTCAGGCAGGAGGTCAGAGGAGAGTAGATTTATTCTCCCCCCTCTTTTTTTTGGTGGGGCAATGAGAGCTCAGTGACTTGCCCAAGGTCACACAACTAGTAAGTGTCAAATGTCTGAGGTCAGATTTGAACTCGGGTCCTCCTGAATTCAGGGCTGGTGCTCTATCCACTGCACCACCTAGCTGCCCCCAATAGATTTATTCATGAGGGAAGAGGCCAGAGGGCTTGCCTACCTGACATACCACACTGTCCATGCTCTCTCTGATATGCTACTGTGGAGTGGTCCGATAAAACTCTTAAACCTCTTGTTTTCAAAAGCCCTGACAAGTGACCAAATGTCCTTATGCAATTCCTCTTTACCTTCATCCCTGAAGGAAACACAAACATTTCTCTCTTAGGAAATTTCTAGGTAAGAAAAAGACATGGAAATGCTGAGGGAAAAGGAAGCATATTCAGAATATTAAAAAAAAAAGTGTGTATCTCTGTTTCCCTGTCTCTATCTATCTAATCTATCTATCTATCCATCATCTATCTATCTAATCTATCTAATCTAATCTATCTATCCATCTATCTATCGATCTATCTATAGGTTATGGTAGTTTTGGGAAGGAGGGCATTGGAGAGGGAATAAGAAAAGAATTCAAGTAATAGGTGGCCATTGAGTGGAGTCTTTAAAGAAAAAAAAAGAATTCCGTATAATTCTCATCCCTATCTTTCTCAGTTTTAATTTTATTATTTTTTCCAATTGATAGTCATTTTTCCTCCTCCTACTCTTTCCTGCCCCCATTGAACAATAAACAATAAAAAAAGAAAGAAAAAGAAAACCATAATAACAAACATACATAGTAAAGAAAAACAGGTTCTCATATTGGTCAAATGCAAAGAAATCTCTCTCTTTCTGGATCTAAGTCTATCACCCCTCTGGCAGGAGATGGACGATACGTTTTTTCCTTGATCTTCTGTAATCATGTTGTCATTGCAATGACCTGAGTTCTATTCTTTCTTTTTATTTATTTAATTTTTTTTTTTACGGGGCAATGGGGTTAAGTGACTTGCCCAGGGTCACACAGCCAGTAAGTGTCAAGTGTCTGAGGCCGGAATTGAACTCAGGAACTCCTGAATCCAGGGCTGGTGCTTTATCCACTGCGCCACCTAGCCGCCCCAGTTCTGTTCTTTCAAAGTTATTTATACTTATGTTGTCGTTGTAGAAATTTTTCTCCTTGTTCTACTCACTTCGCTCTGATCAATACACGAGGTCTTTCCAGTTTGAGTGAGAGTGTCTGTTTCATCTTTTCTTATGGCACAATAGTATTCTACTTCATTCATATGCTCTAATTTGTTCAGCCATTCACCAATTGATGGGTACCCCCTCAGATTTCAGTATTTTGCTATTCTGAAGAGAGTGGTAATTTTTTTTTTAACTTATGCATCCTTTTCCTTTGAACTCTTTGAGATTTAGGTTTACTAATGGTATTGCAGGTTTAAAGAATACACACAGTTTATTAACGTTTTGTGTGTAGTTCTAAACTGCTTTCCAGAAGTCTAAACCAATCCACAGCTCTACAAATGGTACTTTAGGGTACCCTCTCTAACATTTGTCATTTTCCTCTTTTACATCTTTGCCAATCTAATTGGTATGAGGTGGAACTTCTGAGCTCCTTTGTATGAATTTCTCTAATTATTCCTGATTTGGGGTATATTTTCATACGATTTGCTCCTCTAAATCAGCGATCCTATTATTCAATCAGGAACCTACCTCTTCTTTGGATCATCTGTGACTTCCTTGATGTCTCTTTTATGTCCCTCCTTATATGCAAGTTATTGGTGGCAATGTTGGCTAGAGTTGACTTACACCCAGCACACATTTTACCACTGACCTTCAATCTTCATTTTTCTGCAAGCATGATGTTCCATGATTCTCAGCCATATAGGACTACTGAGAAAATGCTGTTTGTTTGTTTTTAATGGTGTTTTGGAATGGTAAGTAGCTTAGGATCAATGCACCATTTCTACTGTTGTTATCTGTCCTTCATTCTTCTTCTTTTTTTTTTTTTGGCGGGGCAATAGGGGTTAAGTGACTTGCCCAGGGTCACACAGCTAGTAAGTGTCAAGTGTCTGAGGCCGGATTTGAACCTGGGTATTACTGAATCCAAGGCTGTTGCTTTATCCACTGTGCCACCTATCTGCCCCCTGTCCTTCATTCTTGAAAAGGACCAATTTCTTGACATGAGGAAATAGAAATGAAGTGACTGGCCCATGGACACAGGGCTGGTACCAGAACTAGGACTCAAAACCAGGCTTTCTGACTCCAAGTTAAGCACTTTCCCCAAAATGTCGCAGTTGCCTCTTGTGCTCATTTTACCGCACCTGCACAGTGGCCATATGTAGTCAGTAGGAATTGGAATATTCTTAGAATACCAAACCCTTGACTCACTCATCTAACATCAAGGTTTGCTAGTTCAGTGTATTCAAACCCTTAAGGGATTAGGACCACCTGTTTTCTTTCCATCCCAGTCACTGTATTTGCTGTCTCTGTTAAAGAATTTTCAACAACCCTGAGCCTTCTTCACGAACTAGATCACAAATGTAGAAAACTCTAAAAGAAGCTATAGCTCTTTAAATGAGGACATAACATGGCACGCATGGGTCGCGTGATGTTATTATTAACTTATCACCCACACAAATGGCTATCCTTGTCATGTAGCAACTTAACCTCAATTCAGGAGAAAGAATTTGGGAATGATATGACTTCATTCTGTTTTCCAATCACTTTGCATGCTTTTGGCAACTTTCAGTCATCAAAGAAAAACACAATCAAAGCATGTTAGAAGTAGAAGAAATCTTAGGGAATAGTCTATATCTTTGTCACCAAGAGCAGATGGCAGTTATACCTTAAACTCTTATAGTCCATGGAATGTAGGCTATGGACTTTCTTACTGGATGAGCCCTTGACCTGGGTCCCTTCTCGGGGCCCCAAAGCTTCAAACCCTGGCATACATTCTAGTCCCAGATCTGATGAGGCCTTGCATGCTTGACCTATTGAAAAATCACAAGATTGTACCTTGATTCTACTTTATCTAAAAGATGGGAGAAGAAAAAGGTACATAAATTGAAATAGCTCTAAAATTGTTGGACAAGCCCAAATGGAAATCAGACAATTATGGAGAATAGGGAGTTTGTAAGGCATAGAGAAAGCAACAATAGTCTGTTGCCTCTAGAAGCACTGCCCAGTGATCACACTGTACAGATACTCAAACCCTGATTGTGACATACAGTATAGATTTTTCTGGATAAGTACAAACTTTTTTAAAAATTATTTTTTATTTTTTGCCCGTCAGTGAGGGTTAAGTGACTTGCCCAGAGTAACACAGCTAGTAAATGTCAAGTGTCTGAGGCCAGATTTGAACTCAGGTCCTTCTGAATCCAGGGCTGGTGCTTTATCCTCTGTGCCACCTGGCTGCCCCCCCCCATAAGTACAATCATAAGAAAAGAAAATATAATCTGCAGATAAGAAAATAAGGCTCTGTGAAAGACAATATTATCAATCTGGTCATGTGAATTAAGCTGGGGTTTGGTGAATATAATCACCCTAATCATGGGGGTGAATCTTGATGTATCTTTGTAGTCTGGTAAAGTACATGTAGATGTTGGTCCTACTACTAGGAAGTATTCTACCATCGCAGAAAAGAGTTTGCTATAGAGTCCAGTATAAAGGAGGAGTTTAAAGCTATACTCAGGGGCAGCTAGGTGGTGCAGTGGATAGAGCACCAGCCCTGGAGTCAGGAGGACCTGAGTTCAAATTCGGCCTCAGACACTTAACACTTACTAGCTGTGTGACCCTGGTCAAGTCACTTAACCCCAACTGCCTCACTAAAAAATAAAAAGAATTAAAAATTTTAAAAATTAAAGCTATCCTCAACCTTTTTTTGGGAGGATATATTCCCCAAAAGGCTTAAATTATTGCCCACTTGAGCACCAGTGATTTTAAGGTCGAACCAACTCAGCAAGTCTCTTAAGGATACATAAAAAATTGCCCTATTTCTCTCATCATGTATGTAGCACAAAAATAGTGCCATATTTTTTTTTCTGGATGTTTGTAACTGTGTTGTGATTTTTTAAAAAAACCAACAACAACCAACTATGCACCAGAGAGACATATGGAGCTACAAACAATATGTTTTATGGGAAGTCCCTTTATTTTAGCATTGGTAAAATTTGGTTTTATTGTATAGGAGAAAAAAAGAACACACTTCAAGGAATCATTAACCACTTTGCTATTGTATTGAAATTAAATTAAATTAATGATCTTCTTTGCTTTTATCCAGTCTCTTGGATAATTCCCGTTTGTTTGTGATTTTTAAATGGGTTCATGGCATGCTTTTTGTGATAAAGGGTTTTTTCTATTATTAAAATTGCAGAAATGAATGAACACCTTTTATGTCTGTTAATGGAAAGAAAATCTCAATGGTTTCCACTTAATGCACATTATACATACCAACTAGTTTAAATGGTAATACCCTGTGAAGTATTGATTTTTTTTAAGAAATTAAATGGGTATCTTCAATACTAGTCCAGCATCAAGCATGGGAAGGGGAATTTAACAACCATAACCTACTTTATTCCTTAACCTCCCTGGGCCTCCCTTTTCTTTACTATCAGGAGAAATTGAATTAAATCATCTCTAATTATCCTCTGATCCTGGGGAGGTGCTTAAAGATTTTATGGTAATATAGGATCATTTTTAGTATCATGAGTTACATTCATCAGGTGCACAGGAAATAGGATATTTACCCTGGAAAAGGGAAGACTTAGGGGAGGGCATGTTCAATACTTTCAAATATTTGAAAGGCTGTCATGGGAAATAATAACAATAACAGTAGCATTTATACAGAACTCTAAGGTTTACAGAGCACTTTACATTTGATAACTCATTTGATCCTTACAACAACCCTGTGAGGTGGGTGCTATTGTCACCCCCATTTTATAGATGAGGAAATGGAGACATAGGTTAAGTAACTCACCTAAGGTCATATAGCTAGTATCTGAGGCAGGATTTGAATTTATATTTTCCTGACTCCAAGTCATGTACTCTGTGTACCACCTAGTTACAGGAATAGCCTCGTTCAGCTAAACCCCAGATGGAATTACCAACAGTGGATGAATGCTTCAAAGTGGCAGGTTTAGGCTCGCTATCAAAAATCATAGCCTAACAATGCTAATCAAAAATCAGAGGCTACCACAGGAGGTCCTGCATCCTCTTTATTAGAGGTCTTCAAAGAAAGGTGTGATAGCCACCTTTGGAGAATGTTGTAGAGAGAATTCTTGTTAGGAATAGGTTGGAAAAGGTGCCCTTCGATATCCCTTCCAACTCTGAGATTCTGTGATTAATTCTGGTTAATAGAGATCTCTGGTTGATGAATGCCAGATAAACTATCTTGCATTGAGAGTAAACCCCCAGCACTATTGTAAAAGGTGTTGAGATTTCAAGCAGTCTCTAGTAACTCATCACTCATTAGTTTGTTGTTGGGCAGCTAGGTGGTGCAGTGGATAGAACACCGGCCCTACAGTCAGGAGGACCTGAGTTCAAGTCCGGCCTCAGACACTTAACACTTACTAGCTGTGTGACCCTGGGCAAGTTACTTAACCCCAATTGCCTCACCAAAAAAAAAAAAAAAGAAGTTTGTTGCCAAAAAAAATAAACCTGGGGTTAACAGGGTCATTGATTTACAGCTAAAAGAAACCTTATAGGTCATCTTGGCCAATCCTCTCATTTTACAGATCCAGGGATCCAAAGGAAGAATAGAGAAGACTTTAGCTGTGAATTTCCCTAACTTTATTTTGTGTGCATGATCTTTATCTTCATGGGGGAGTACAGGCAGAAACTAGTTTCCCTCTAGTCCAACCCTACTTGACTCACTGGGAATGATCATTCTTATCTTTAAAACCCTATAGAATGGGGCAGCTAGGTGGCGCAGTGAATAGAGCACCAGCCCTGGATTCAGGAGGACCTGAGTTCAAATTTGACCTCAGACACTTAACACTTACTAGCTGTGTGACACTGGGCAAGTCACTTAATGCCAATTGCCTCACAAAAAAACAAAAACAAAACAAAACAAAAAACCCTATAGAGGCCCTACAAAGTACATTTGAAAATACCTATCAATCCCATGACACCCTACTTCCTACACCTCCCTAAAGGAGACTGTATAGTCTACTTTCTGTGGACCAGAAGGGTCCAAGGTATAACCTGTATCTAACATGCTTTGATTCTATGGTTTTTTTTTTTCATAATTGAAGCTTTCCCACACCATGCAGAGGGATTTGAGGTCAGATAATTGTCATATTCTCCTGAATTGAGGTTAATTTGTTGCATAGCTAGTATAGCCATTTGTGTGGGTGAGTAGTTAATAATACTATCACAAGACCCATGCATGCCACTCTATGGCCTCATTTAAGGAGCTATAGCTTCCTTTGGAGTTCTCTATCATTTGTTTTGCTTACACACCACACATGATATGTCCTACTATTTATATCAAATTGAAATGAGTGAATCATTCTTTCTATCATTTATAATATAAGTGGACCTTTTCTAACCATTCCATTTATTTTCTGAGTATAGATTTCCCAGGAAATTCAGCAAACTCAATACTCTTGCATTGGCTTTTTATAGTAGAAAAGATTTTTTCTACACAGTGCTATTTAATACTGTCATAGGTATCTGTGAAGCTGCTCAGATTCATCATTTCATATGTGAAAAAAGAATACAATTTTACGGATGCCTTTGTTTTAAAAGACTTATGATTTATATACTGTTTGGGAACATATTTTAGTCCTTCCTTGTTAGAACTGAGATGGGGTTGTTTTCTTCATGGCGTGTCATCTACCATGTTTGATAAATCATTTTCATACTTTTCTGGATTTTTCCCTCTTCACCTGAGCAGGTGGTGTTTTATATGAAGACGAATGAAAACCTGATGATACTGACTTAATGCATGAAATAAGTTTAAAAGTGAGATTGGATTAGTTTGGTAAATTTTGAAAGGTTGAAGAAATATTTCTAAAATCTTACCCTCTTACTCTGATCCTTTGGAATTTAATCTTTGCTGTTGTTGTTGTTTCTCCTCTAGGTAACCTGTTGGTTTCAGAAAACTATAGAAGATTTACAGAAGCAGCACCTAGGTTCATCACTGTCAGAAAATGAAGAATTAATTCATAAACATAAGGAACTGGCATTAAAAGCAAAGGTAAGACATATATCTATGAATCTCTCTAAGCTGATAAATTGTAGATGGGCTGCAGTCTGCATTGGTGGAGGGTGGAGGGTAGAGGGAAAATGTTTTACCCACAATGACAGAATTACAGGTCTTTGACAAATATTTATCTTAACCTTCCTTTTAAGATGAGTACAGCTGACAGGGGAATTCATGTATGTTTCATTCATTATTCATATCTAATAATAATATATTCTAATCCAGGATTAGTTAATTTTATTGTCCTGTGTTCTGGCATATCTTGTTTAGTAGCTAGACATTTTTCTTCTTATTATAGTATCATTGTGACATTGATTCTCTCCTTTTCTATTACAGAAAAAAATCCTGCTATTTACTATTACTTTCCCCCACTTCCTTTTCTTCTTCAGTTTCCAAGAAATTATACTTCCTAGTTCATCCATTCATTCAGTACATATTTATCAAGGATCTTCCATGTGGGTTATTATATTAGAGTGGGAAGGAGAGGGGAGACAAATAAAATTCCTACCTCATGTAATAGTCTTGAGATCAATAGGCATTTTCAGAACTATTTTGTAGGGCCTCTATAGTACTTTAAAGATAAGAATGATCATTTCCAGTAAGTCAAGCAGTAGTTGTGAAGACTTGATGAAAATCAGCTGAAGCAACTGGTAATGGTTAGCCTAGAGAAGAAAATAAACAAGGAGGACATAATTATTGTCTTCAAGTATCTGAAGGGCTATACTTGGAGGAACACTCTCCCTCTTCAGCTCCACCTATGACCTCCCTGGCTTCCTCTAAGTCCCAACAAAAATCCTATCTTTTACCAAAGCCTTCCCTAACCCCTCTTAATTCTAATTTTTCCTCTGTTAATTGTTTCCTATTTATCCTGTATATAGATTACTTTAAATACATTTGTTTGCATGTTGTCTCTCCCATTGGATTGTAAGTTCCTTGAGGACAGGGGCTGTCTTTTCCCTTTTTTTCTATCCCCAACACTTAGCACAGTACCTGGCACATAGCAGGTGTGTAAGAAATATTGATTGATTGATTATTCCCTTTGGCCCTAGTGAACCTAATTAGGAATGACTCTTGGAAGTTGTAAAGAGATAAAAGAAAAGACAAACAAAACTTTTGATTCATGGCAAAGCAAAACTATTCTCATATTGACCATAACCTGTGGCGCTCCACCCCATCTCCCCCTCCACACACACCCTGAGTCCTTCACATCTATGTCAGAAGAAGGTAGGTAACTTGCTTTTTATCATCAGTCTTTAAGAATTATGATGGGGGGGGCAGCTAGATGGCGCAGTGGCCCTGGATTCAGAAGTACCTGAGTTCAAATCCGGCCTCAGACACTTGACACTTACTAGCTGTGTGACCCTGGGCAAGTCACTTAACCCCAACTGCCTCACCAAAAAAAAAAAAAAAAAAAAAAGAATTATGATTGGTCACTGCGTAGCTCAAAATACTTAATGGCAAAATTGTTTGTCTTTACAATTATGTCATTGTATAAATTGTTCTATTCATTCCGCTCACTTCATCCTGCATAAGTTCATTTAAGTCTTTCTAGTTTTCACTGAAATATTACTTCTTACAATTTGATAGCAATCCATTCCATTCACATATCATAATTTGTTTAGCTATCACTTAAGCAATGGGTACCTTTCCCTTTTGGATGTTACCCACCACAAAAAAGAGTTGTTATACATATTTTTCTTTGATCTCTTCGGCCTAACAATATCACTGGGTTAAAGGGTATGTAAGGTTTAGTAACTTATCGGGTATAGTTCCAAACTGATTTTCAGAATAACTGGAGCAATTCACAGTTTCAACAACAGTGCATTAATGTGCCTCTTTTCTTGTAGCCCCTCCAATATTTGAAATTTTCCTTTTGTCAGCTTTGCCAATATGATGGATGTGAAGTAGAACCTGAGTTGCTTTGATTTGCATTTCTCTAATTATTAATTTGGAATAATTTTTTCATACGATGATTTTCTAGCTTGGATTTCTTCCTTAGAAAATCGTTCTTATCCTTTAAACATTTATCAATTGAGGACTGCCTCTTTTTTTCTTGTAGATTTGAATCAATTCCTTATGAGTCTTGGAAATGAAACTCTTATCAGTAAAACTTGCTACAAAGAGTTCCCTTCTATTTTTAACTGCATTTAATAAAAATTATCAATTTTACTTCTCATGATTCTCTTTATCTCTTTTTTGGTCATAAACTCTTCTCTTATCCAAAGATCTGAGAGGTACATTTTCCCATACTTCCTTAATTTACTTATATCACTCATTATGTCTAAATAATTTATCCATTGTGACCTTATATTGATTTACAATATAAGATGTTGGTCTATGCCTATTTTCTTCCATGTTGCTTTCCAGTTTTTCCAGCAATTTTTGTCAAATGGTGAATTCTTGCCCCTAAAGCTCGGATCTTTGAGTCTTGGGTACAGTCTCCTAGGGATCTCCACCAAGGTCTGAGAACAGGGAGTAATTTGATCTGGCTGGCACATGCTTCGTTCTGTCTCTTTTCAGGATGTCTTGATCTTTTACTGAAACTGGTTTGACTGCCTGGGTTGGAATTTGGTGGTGGTGGTGGCAGGGTCCTTATTCCAAAAGAGTTACTCCCCTTGATGATGGCTTAAGGAGACAGTACAGACATTCTTACTTTTTAGTCAGGACCTGCCAAATGGCAGCTAATAAGGATCTAGCTGGCAGACTGAAGCTAGCACCTTATCTTTGTCTCCAAGTGTCTTCCCTGGATATCTTCCCTAAGACACCTGATTCTATAAAGCAAAGTCACTAACAAGTGATTTGACTATATGGAACTTCTTCCTCTGTCTTTTACCTTCTTGTATTATATACCTAGAATTTTCTTCAGTCATTTTCAATTGTGTCCAACTTTCCATGACTCCATTTGGGTCTTCTTGGCAAAGATACTGGAGTGTTTTATCATTTCCTTTTCCAGTTCATTTTATAGATGAAGAAATTGAGGCATCTAGTAAGTGCCTGAGACCAGATTTGAACTCAAGAAGATGAGTCTTCCTGACTCTAGGCCCAGCACTCTATCCACCACACCACCCAGCTGGCCTCATATTAGTATGGTTAAATTGGGGGCAGTTAGGTAGTGTAGTGGATAAAGCACTGGCTCTGGAGTCACGAGGACCTGAGTTCAAATCTTGCCTCAGACCCTTACTAGCTGTGTGACCCTGGGCAAGTGACTTAACCTCAATTGACTTAAACATCCAGGATCATCTTCAGTCATCCAGATGTATATCTTGCCACTGGACCCAGATGACTCTGGAGGAGAGTAAGGTTGGTGACCCCGCACAGCCCTCCCTCACTTAAATCCAATCAACTGCAAGTAATGATATCACTGCCGTGTCATGGTCCTCTTTGAAATGAAGAACAGGGGGCAGCTAGGTGGTGCAGTGGATAAAGCACCGGCCCTGGAGTCAGGAGGACCTGAGTTCAAATCCGGCCTCAGACAGTTGACACTTACTAGCTGTGTGACCCTGGGCAAGTCACTTAACCCTCATTGCCCTGCAAAAAAAGGACAAACATATATATGGCTAAATTAAAAGATATGATGCCTTTGAGAGTAATTCAGTTCATTTGCTTCTGTTAACCATAGCTACATTTATTGTTGCCTTTTCTTAATTTGTCCTATCTTTTTTTGTTTGTTTGTTTTGGTGAGGCAATTGGGGTTAAGTGACTTGCCCAGGATCACACAGCTAGTAAGTGTCAAGTGCCTGAGGCCAGATTTGAACTCAGGTCCTCCCGAATCCAGGGCCGGTGCTCCATCCACTATGCCCCTGTCCTATCTTTTCTAAAGGAGTAACCATGCAATGGATAGAAATTTGTACATAGTATCAGGAACACCTGGGTTACAATACCACTTTAGATACTAACTGTGAACTATGCAAATTATTAAACCTCTGTGAGGCTCAGTTTCCTCTTCTGTAAAATCAGGGGATTAAGTTTGATAACCTTTAAGGTTCCTCCTGTCTCTAAATCTCTGAACCTATGACTCATGGTCATCATAGCCACCATACTTTTGGGGAAGGGGAAGGAATTCAGCTAAGGCACAATAGGTTCTACTCCAATTTCTCATTTAACTTTATACAAATTTTTATTTTAATCTTGTTTCTTTGTAAACAACTAATTGAGGGTTTGACTTTATGTTTTCTTCTGCCAACTTCTCCTGATTTATGGGTCATTTCATCTCATTGACATTGGTCATTATGGCTATTAGGTTAGTTGTTCCAGCTATCATATCCTATTACAATCTTACCCTCATCATCTCATGACTGGACTATTGCAAAAGCTTCCTATTTGGTCTCCATGCTTCATCCTTCTCCTCTTCAATCCATCCTCTATACAACTGTCAAAGTGCTTTTCCAAAAGAACAAGCCTGCCCACATAACACCCCCTAGCCAACAAACTCCAATGGTTTCCTATTTTCTCTAGACTCAAATAGGAAATTCTCTTTTGGCATTGAAAACTCTTCACAATACAATTCCTTCCAATTCCTTCTTATCTTTTCTAGTCTCTTTGAACATCCTATCCCCTTCCACACTGGCCAATTTGCTGCTCTTCACACACTGCATCTCATCTCCCATCTCAGTCTTTGAATGGGTCTCTGAATCCCCATGCATGGAAAACACTTCCTCTTTACCTCTCTCTGCCTTATAGAATATTGTTTCCTTCAAGACTCAGCTCGAGCATCACCCCCTACAGAAAGTCTTTCCTCATCCTTCAGCCACTAGCAGTACCTTTCTTCCTCAAATAACTTTGAATTCATTCTGTATCTTTTCTTTGCATACTTATAAATGTACATGTTGTCTGCTTCTGTAGAATGAAAGCTTTTTGAGGTTAGTTCCCTCTTGTCTTTGTATTCCCAATGCCTAGCACAAGCAATAGTACATATTAGGCTCTTAATAGATCCTTGATTGTTTGAGTGAGTTGATTTAATGGATTTGTGACTATTTATTCAGTCAAAATGCTTTTTTTCATGAGCACATCCATAGATACTTTAGAAGTAATAATCCTTTGAATGTGATATTTAAAAAGTCATTTTTAAAAAGACATAATAAACATATCATTAAGGGAAAATTATTTGGATAAGTTTCTAAATGTGGCAGAATGGATCTAGTTGCCTTTCATGACCCTTTCCCAAGCATTATGATTGTATGGTAAGTATTTAAAATACTTATAAGAGGATTAGTGCAGAAATAAGAGTTTCTAAATGACATTTAGAGAAGTCTAATTGTTAGAAAAATATTTTAGATAGGTAAAGTTTATTAAGGTAGATTTCCACAAGTGAGAAATGGTAAAAACTTCTGTATATAGTGAATAATTAAAATATCTTCAATTAATACCTTTTTGTGTTACACATTTAAAATTAATTCAGGCAGAAAGCTAAGACAGCTTTTTAGGAGTCTGAGTGGTGCCCTAAGAATTTGGAAAATTCTGAGACTTGCTAAACACATAGCTAATCCAGGCAAGTAAGAAAGCCACTGGCTTCTGGGCCCCTACTTAGGTTCCCAGGATACTAATGAATTTATAAAGTTCTTTCCCCTCATTTTAAATTCATATATTTCCCTAAAAAAACTTCTTTTTTCCTTAAACTTATTTTGAATGATGTTGACTATACCTTTCCTGTGTTTTATTCAGATGGCACTTATTTCATACTTTTTAACTCAAGTATATACTCTTCCCTTTATCTTCAAATCACTTTAGGAAACTAAGTGATCAAATAAAAAAAATTAGGCAAATTGAAGACTGTCACACTCTGTTTACTTTAAGAGACAACACACAATTTTAGCAATGCTCCTTTGGCATAATTATCAAAATATCGAAAGCATAAATAAACTCTGGCCAACCAAATACTAATTATTTTGTAATCAAATAAGATTTCCATCTGCTTCCTCAAATAAATAATCACTGACATCTAAAAGGCAGCAAGACCAAGAAATATTTAGTGCACTAATTATGCACTACATGAGGATAAAAGAAACAAATGTTTGTGGATCAAAGAGGACCCAAAGCAATGAGTAATGTAACACTCATCTCATATTAAAACAAAGATCCCCATGATGGGATGCAGAGTTGTCTGCCCCACTCTATTTATCAGCTGGAAAAAGAGGAACAGAATCACCAGGGAGAAGGAGAGATGCAGAGAAAAAGAACTATCGGTAGAGGTGGTACGATAAACAAAGAGTCTCTTGGGATAGTTTCTCTACCCTTTATGTACAATCTTGGAATTGGATAGGATGCAACCAGCCCATCTCCTTTCAAGCATGATATTACTAACTTCTTTTGGTTAAATAAGTGTTTACCTTCTCAAATATCTACAATAAACCAATAATTCATTTTTGAGTATCCAGTTTGTGCCTAATACAATAAATTGAAGACACTGTGTTTAATCCAAAAAGAAATGCAAGATGAAAAGGCTCTTGCCTTGCTCTTACCACATGACTAGCATCCCTTGTTTTCCATCTATCCATCCTCACACACACACACACACACACACACACATACATCTCTGTAATGACATCCTTTACAATACTTCTCTTATGTACTTCTTGCTCGATTATGTTGTAGCTCACCATAAGCCTTTCCATTGCCATTTGTGTGTGTGTTTGTGTGTGTTTATGTGTGTAGAACCCTCATTCTTTTCCAGGCTAAACTCCTGACTTTCTCCTTCATGCTCTAAAAACCTCTTCATCCTAGAAGCTCACTCCATTCCTGGAATTCACACATTAGAAGTATCCTTTGCCCCTGCAGCCTCTCTGATTGAATGCTCTTGGCAGAACCTTCATTTAAGTAGGGTGCACAGATCAGTCAGGTCTCATTATTCTCCAGGATTTACCATGAGCTTTCTCTTTCTTGCCTCTGGTGGGTACCTTTTTTTCTCCACACCCCTCCCCCCATTTGTCCCACTTTTTCAGTTTGCTTGTGTTATCTTCTCTCAGAGTATAAGCTCCTTGAGGGAAGGGGCTGTCTTTCTTTCTGATTGTTTTTGTCTTCCCAGCATTTAGCATAGTACTTGGCACAGAGAAAACACTGAATAAATGCTTGGTGACGGACTGTGCATACATACATACATATATATGTGTGTGTGTGTGTGTGTATTCCTTTTATCTAGCAATGCTTTGTTACCAAGTCTTACCAGTCAACAATAACATGAACTGATTTGTGTTGTGCTTTAATGCCTTAAAGTTTACAAAGTATTTTAAATACCCTCTCTCAACTGATTAAAACAAAAGTACATCCATTACCCCAGAATTTCAAGCACAGAAATAATCTCAAAGTACATTGAGAGACTATTACTAATTTGAACATCCCATTTTCCTTAGCAACAGAAAATTGACAAATTGATCAAATGGCCTGGACATGGACTCAATGTCACATTTCCATGTGACTGGGGAGCTTTTGAGGCTTTGCACAAGTTCCAAGTACTTTATGGGGTGATATAAGAAGTACTTTGCTTTTCCGGTTTCCAGTGGTGGCACTGTTCCCATTAGAGCCCTAAAGCCTATTGCAGAAATGCACTGCTTGAAGTGTGTTTCTGATGTGAATGATATGAGAAGAAGCTACCACGAGCAAGATGCTTCGAATGTTTTGTAGACAATGGAACTATTCCCAGGCTGATCTCTTTGTCCTAAGTCAAAGCTTTAAGGGGCGCTGGGGAGAATTTCATTTGCTGTTGTGTTTTGTTTGTACTTAGAGACATAGGCAGATGAGTATCCTAGTCAATGTTGTAAAAAGTGGCATGGGCTCATATTAAACGCCATTAAATTCTAGGCAAGCCAGGCTGTTTGCTTTTGTGGTTCTGTGGAGCACAGGAAACTGGTAAGATATCTCAGAAGGGAACTGTATATTTTCCCATGCACACAGTAAGCAATTGCAGAGTGGAGCTTTTGTGAAAAATACAGAGAAGCTAATTTCTCTGCAGCATCCTTGAGAGCAGTTCTATACAAAAGCATGGTTTATTTTCTAAGGGGCTCCCATTGTGATTGTTACTATAAAACATTTTCATAGACTCAGAGACTATTAGAGCTAGAAAGGCCCCTTGAGAGTATCCAATAATAGAATTCTAGCATCTGAGAACCTGAATGGAACTAAAAGATAATCTAGTTCAGTCACTTCATATTTATAGCTGACAAGCCTGAGTCCTAGAGAGTTGAGGCAACTTGCCCAAGGGCACATTGTTAGTGACAGAGCTGGGGTCAGGACGTAGGTTTCTGGACTCTCAACCTAGTGTTGTCTCTCCTACACACACTGCTTTAAGTCTGCTGTGGTTCAGTCATTTTTCAGTTGTGTCCAACTCTCTGCGACCCCACCATTTGAGGTTTTCTTGGCAAAGATATTGCAGTGGTTTGCCACTTCCTTCTCCAGCTCATTTTATAGATGAGGAAACTAAGGTAAACAGGGTTAAGTGACTTGCCCAGGGTCACACAGTTAGGAAGTGTCTGAGGCTAGATTTGACTTCAGGAAGATGAGTCTTTCTGACTCCAAGCCTGCCACTCTAACCACTGCCTTACCTAGCTGCCTCATGCTTATATCTACAATAAGATAATTGTGACTCCCTTTCAAGGTATATTATGCATAGTTTACAGTAACCATCATATCTCCAATGGAGAATTACAAAATTCCAAATGGGAACTTGAGGAAGATCATCTAAAACGGAGAGTGAAAGTAGATGTTAAGTTTAGAGCTTTTTGTGTACAGGATTTGCAACATTTATTAACTTGACTCAAATCAACGAATATCAATTCAGTATCATAGAGTCATTGATCCAAAGTTGTCAAAGACCTCTGAAGCCATTTAGTGCAATAGCTAGGTGCCACGGTGGCTAGAGGGCTGCAGTAGAAGTCAGGAAAAACTGAGTTCCATTACTTCTTCAGAGACAAGCCAAATTACCCTGGGCAAGTCTTTTAACATAGGATAGCCTTGGTTTCCTTATCTGCAAAATGGCAATAATAATAGCACAATGGAAGATTGTTGAAACCTTGACACATTATATAAACACACACTAGCTATTTTACATAAAGGGCAGGAAGGTACAGTGGATAGAGTGCCAGGCCTAGGAAAATTCATCTTTCAGAGTACAAATCTGGCCTCAGATACTAACTAGCTGGGAAACCCTGGGCAACTTACTTAACCCTGTTTGTCTCAGTTTTCTCATCTGTAAAATGAGCTGGACAAGTAAATGGCAAACCACTCCAGTATCTTTGCCAAGAAAACCCCAAAAGGGGTCATGAA